>NC_077230.1:334984808-335666503 GCF_027887165.1 Monodelphis domestica | reverse complement strand
AGTAACAAAAGTACTGGGAGCTTTTACTGCCCAGAGATGTTAAGGGGATTGGATAACTGGTTAAAAATAGATTACGGGGACACCTATGTGGATACAGGAGGCAGAAATGGGTGACACTCAGCAACTTTATTTCACATTATTGACTTCCAAGTTTCAGTTCCAGAATGGAGAGAGATAAGAGACTCTGTTTTTGTTAGCAGTTCTACAGTAGAGAGAGCAATATTAGCATTTGCATTTTGAAGGGGTCAAGGATTTTTCCAGGGCAAGGAGAAGAACACAGACAAAAAGAGCAGTGACTATACCTCTTCCCAGATCATACTACTTTGGAAGCATCAAAAATTTACATACCCCTAAAAACAATAAGGGTAAAAAGCTATGATGATTGAGAGTGAACCCCAAATCCTACTGCAGAGGTCAGTAGAGCCTAAATCTAATGTAAAATGTAGTTTAGGGAAGCTAAAAGAAAAACCCAGAAGCAAAGTTGGAGAAAAATATCTATAAAGAAAACCTCAAAAAATACTCTACAAAAACACAATGAGAATTCTTAGAAGAGCTAATGAGGGAAAAAAAGAGTAAAAAGAAGAAATTAAAAATCTAATAAGAGTGAGAAGAGGAAAAAAACAGGAAAAGAAATGAGAACAAAGCAAAAATATGTGGAAAGAGAATTAACAGCTTAATAAAAAGCCTCCTTCCTCCCAAAATATCAAAGAAAATAAATACTTAAAAAGTAGAATTAGCCAAGTAGAAAAAAAAGAGGTATAAAACCTCAGTGAAGAAAATAAAATTCCATAAAAATTAGAACTGGACAAGTGAAAGCTAATAATTTCATGGAACACTAAGAAACCACAGAACAAAGTAAAAAATGTAAAAAAAAATTAATAGAAGTAATGTGAAATATTTCATATGAAAAGCAGTTGACCTAGAAAAGAGGTTGAGATCACATGTGTTTTTGTATTATCTGAAAACTGTGTTAAAAAAAAAAAGAATACTGACTGCATATTTCAAGAAATTATAAATTAAAATGCTCTAGATATTTTAGAAGGATAGGCCAAAATAGACACTGAAAGAATCTACTGATCACCCCCTGAAAGAATATTATAGTCAAATTCCAGAGCTTGAAGGGCAAGGAAAAAATATTGAAAGTAGCTAAAGAGATATTTTTGAAATATTATGCAACTACAGTCAAGTTCACATAAGATTTAGAAGTTACTACATTGTAGAAGCAGAGGGCTTGGAATGTGATATTGCAGAAAGCAAAGGTGTTAACATTTCTCATCAAATAGAACTTTCATTTCTTTTCAGAATGTCTACTACTCCATATTCAGTCATTACTCATTACTGAAAATCAAAAGACCACACATACACATACACACACACACACACACACACACACAAAACACATTTCCATATTATTTCTAACAAGTTTTGCTTACCCTTTCCCTACTAACATCCCTGTTATCTATAAATCAGCATTAATTAATGTTTTAATAGTGCTTATTAACCATCTACTGTGTACAGAACACTGCATTAATAATTGGTAGAGATACAATTTTTAAGTAAGACATGAACCTTGTATTTGTGGATCACACAAAAGAACATAATAATTTGACTTCTGAAATTTAAGGTGTTTATGGGTCAAATGTGTTATTTTTCTCCCTATCCTCTCCTGGCATAAATATTCATCAATTGTCTATTAAAATCTAACTAGCCATAGCTCCAATATATACACTTAAAAAATATTCCCTTTGTCTTTCCCCAGTGAGCACAAATATCCTAAATCTGAAGTTCCTCTTTTCAAAAATGGGGCCCCTCCTATCAATTCCCACAGGTTAAAATTTTACCCCTCATTTAGTCTGACATTTTATTAATGTTTTGGGAGTACTAAGTCATAACTGACTTCCTAATGCCCAGTCAGATATTTATAAGATTAGATAACTGGACCTTAACTAAGTCAGTATAGCAGTATTTAGACGGCCTGTCCTACAGGCAGGAGGATATGGGGTACTTCTTTTAATACTACTTTTGTCTGTGAAAGAGAATTCTTTACTCTATTGTCTTTCTTGAGTTAACACTAACTTTAGTACCCCTACTTAGCACCTCACTGGACTGAAGACAGGATTAACTCTCTTTTGTCTACTTTTAAATTGCTTCAACAAAAGACTGAACATCCTTCTTAGTATTAGGTGAGATTTAGAAAAATCACATCCTTAGTAGTTAATCCTTTTGATGAGAAGGAAACCTTCAGAAGGTGAGAAGGTCGATCCCACAGACACTTGCCCCTGGGCAGTGCCGGACAATTTGAAAACTATTATTGGCTCCTGTGAAAAGGAGAAGGGACAATAAGTCACCATAAAAGCAAGCCCTGAACTCCCTCAGAGCAGATTATCTTTGAGAAGATAGTCTGCAGAGATTGTCTTCTGGAAATAGTCTTCTGGCTGGGGAGAGTCTTCCAGGGAGCTTTGCTAGAGACTGCTTTGCTGGAGACTGTAGTTTGGATCCTGGGCTTGGAGCTTGGATTCTGATTCCTGGACTACTTCCTTGGGTGAGTGAAAGCTAACCCCTTTCCTAGCTTCTGGAGAGACAAGCTTCCATTTTGGAGGAGACCACGTGGTTACTTACCACCAGTCTTCCTGGTTGAGAGTTAATTAATCTCTACCTAGATTAAGCAGACCCAGAGTAAACATTTAGGTTGATAGGATAGATGACCTCTCTAACCTCTTCATTTCTCTCTACTTTATTGTTTCCTCTCCATTTTGTAAATATTTGTAAATAAATTTCTGGCTCAAAATATAATAAATATTGGTGACCATATAATTTCATAAAATTATTGTCCAACCATTAAACTGGACCCTTACACAATACTTCTTATAAATGTAGCTAGATTACAAAACACAATCATGTACAAGGATTTCTACTCCTCCCATATTCACTAAGAGATTGTGTCCTTAATCATTCCCTTTCCTTTGAATCTTTTTTCTGAGTTATCAATATAAACACATATGTATATAATAATAATAAACAAAAGATAAGCTTTGTTATAAAAATGGAATTTAGTATAAAATATATGTTTATCCAAGAGAAACAAATTCTCACATTAGTTATGTCCATACCTATTTCTCATACTTTTTCTCCTCCCCCACCTTTCCTTCCCCCCAATAATGGAGGTAATATGATATAGGTTATTAATAATTATCACATAATACATATTTTCATACTCATCATGTTGTGAAACAAGACACAGGCCTCTTACACCAGAAAAAAATTATGGAGGAAATAAAGTGAAGAATAATATGTTTCAATTTGCATTCAGACTCTGTTTCTTCTATGGAGGTACATAGCCTTTTATTTTGTTATATTTCCCTTGAGGTTGTCTTATATCCTTTCCCTGTTGATAATAGTTCAGTCACAGTGGATTATCATACATTATTATGAATTTTCTCTTGATTTTGCTCATTTAACTTTGTATCATTTCATATGTTTTTCAGGTTTTTTGTGATCATCTTGTTTGTCATTTCTTATATTACAATAATATACCACAACTAAATCATCCATCTCCAATTGATAGACATTTCTTCACTTTCCAGTTCTTTGCCACTACAAAAAGAGCTACTACAAATATTTTAGAACATATAATTTGTTGTCCTTTTTCCTGGATTGCATTAGAAAATAAACCTAATATTGGTATTACTAAGTAAAAAGGTATACATGTTTTTGTAACTTTTTCTATAATTCCAGATTGCTCTCCAAAATTTTTGGATCACAATTCCACCAACAATGTATTGATTTTTATATTTTTCCACACCCTATCTAACATTTGTCATTTTGCTATTTTATCATTTTAGCAAATATGACAGGTACAAGATAATGTAGAGTTGTTTTTTATTTGCATTTTACTGAAAGATTTAGGGCCTTTTTTCACATATTTATATAAAGCTTTAATTTCTTCATCCAAAATGTCTCTGTTCATATCTTTTTACCATTTATCAATTGGGGAATGACTCACATTCTTTTACATGTGACAGTGTTCCCTATACATTTTAGATATGATAAATTAGAAATTGTCTGCGTGATCTTGCTCCAATGTACATTTTCTGGCTTGTTAGACATTATTCCCTTCTCTAACACTTAGCAATCCAACCAAAATGACTGACCCTTGATATTCCATCTATCATTTCCATACCTCTGCATTTTCTTTCCTCCATGACATATAATGCCCTCCTTTCTTATTTCTATGTTAGAATCCATTTCTTCCTTAAGATGCAACTGAAGCACCATCTTCTGTAAAGCTATTCCATTTCCTCACCTGATAGTGATCTTCTTCTCAAATGATCATCTATTTAACTAGTCTGGCTTTGTATTTGTGCAATTTATATTTACATTGTATATTTTCACTTCTGTACTTGTCTTCCCCATTAAACGATCTTTGTATTTAAAAATATATATTTTATTGTTTGTATTTACGCCCTCAGTATCTACCTAATGGACCTTTAAGTAATATTTGTTGATTGATTAACTAGTATTCACATATGAATTTCAGCAATTATATTTCTTCATCATCTCACTGGAGAATTTTTTTTAACCAACTTATTCCTGAAAGGATATGCTACCCATGCCATCACAGATGAGAAGGAAGAACTCATAAATATTAAAAACAGCAACATTACATCTAAGAGCAGAATCACAAAGTAGTAGAATCTAAAAGTTTGATAGAATCTAAGAGGTCATCTTTTATAACTCCTTACTGAAAGATGAGTCTTTTTCATATTATCTTTCAGTAGTCATTCAGTCTCTGCTTAAAGACCTCCAGGATGGGTAATTCATTAAACTGAGAGTGGAGAAGACTATACCTGTCTTTCATTATTTGAAGTGCTGTTATGTGAAAGGATGAGATTTCATCTGCCTTGACTCAAAAGACAAAACTATGATGAATGAGTAAAAATTTCAGGGAGGTAGATTCTGGCACAACATATTGTAAACTTCCTAACAATTTGAGTTGCCCAAAATTGTCATGGTATGCTTTGAGAATTAAGAGTTTCAGAGAAGAGGGCACAATGGACAGAGTCAGGCCTAGAGTTGAGAGGATCAAGGTTCAAATCTTGCCCCATACAATTTTTAGGTGTACGACACTAGGCAAGTCCCTTGACTCTACTTGTTGAGTCCTTGACCTTCTGTCTTGGAGTTGTAACTAAGAATGAAAGTAAAGTTTTTAAAAAAGGAGAATTAGCACATTGGCCATAAAACATTAGGCTTTTATCATGCATCTACTATGTTTCATGGACCATGTGATTTTTAGGAAATACAGCATCATAAAAAGGAAACAGTTTTTTATCTCAAGAAGTTTACAAGATGTAAAGGAGACAATATATTTCCAGATATTTAATTTTCTAAATATTAAAAATAAATTCAATCTAATTCTATGTACATGGGTGTTATTAAAAGCTAGTGAAACCAGAAAAGGATTCATATAGGAGCTGACATGAGTTGTGCTTTAAAGGAAGTAGGTATTCTAAGAGAAAAGGGTAAGGAGGGAATTTAATCATCACTAGACATCTTAAAGTTAAAAAAAATAGATGACAACTTGTCCTAGATATAATTGAGGCATCTTTTTCATCTATGGGTTAGACAAATAATCCTTTAACTCCATTCAGATTCTCATATAATTTGAGTCAAGTAAATTGTCAATCTGTGGATAGTTCTCATTGTTTGCCTCTTCTATATTAAAGCTTTGGAATTTATTTGTTCTAATATGAGTGTCTCTAGAATATAATGCCTCTTGGCCTCAGTAGATAGTATTCAAGAAAAAATATCACATCTCTTAAATATATTCCTATTTCTCCTCTGAAATTGCCACCACCCTTTTCTAAATACAAAACATCTCATGCCTGGTCTACTAGCTCCCTTCCATAAGTCACTGCCCATTCCAGGCCATACTCCATTCAGCTGTAAAATTCATCTTCCTAAAGGACAATTCTGACATACCACCCCTTTTCAGTGAACTCAAATGGTTTTATGTCACCTCAAGGATGAAATATAAAATTCTTTATTAGGCATTCAAACCCTAATTATAGATGTGTGTCTATGTATGTACACATGTGCATATCTACATATATACTTAGATATCAACATATCTCTATATGCACATATACATATGATACATATGTGCTTAATTTTAAATGTATCCTTCATGATTGGAAATATGTAAATTCATTCTAATACTGAAATTTGTTTATTATAGGTTCAGAATGAAAAATGATGAGATTCAGAGCTAGATGGAACCTTAGCATTTGAATTATCTCAATCTCTCATATTTCAGATGAGGAAACTGATGCTCAGAGGGATGAAGATTACCCAGGATCATATGTAGGATGCATGGCAATAGATCCTCAGAAATCTTCCTCCGAGTAGGGAACTCCCATTGATTTTTTGTTGTTGTTGATGTTCCAAGAACAAAGCAACTTTAAGTATAGAGTGAATTTGAACCTAAAAGCATGCTGTCACTGGCTAACACTCAAAAAGTCAGTTTAGTTTTGGCAGTGTATTCTTAGATCAATGAGTGCCAATAAATCCTATTAACCCTTAATAAAAATGATAGTCTAGAAATAGGAAAGTACCTGGGATCTGAGAAATAGTTGTTATTTTTCTAACTTAATTTTCCTCCTCTTGTCTTCCCTTTCCAGGACTATGAGTTACTCCTTTTATTCCCCCCACTTAACTTTGATGCTTGTGAGTCAGAGCTGCAGATGCTATAAAAAAAACCCTTTCAATAATATATATTCTCTCAGATAGACAGAACTTTCTTGGTAAAATATATATGAGAACATTCCTTCAAGCAGCCAACTATGATTCATTTATTACCTGGTTGGCAGAGAATCTTGGGAAATGAAATTGGTCATGTCTCTTCAACAACCAGCCCTTAGTATCTCCCTCCCCTCCCATCTTTCCCAATAGTGTCCTCATCTTTTGTTTACTTTCTAGTTAAATTCTCTGTCAGGTCTTGAAAGTAACTTCCTTTCTCCCTTTACTGACCTAGACATTGAAAAGTGGTGCTGAACTCACAGACTTCCTCTTCTTTAAAATACCAAAACACATGAGAGAGAGAGAGACAGAGACAGAGACAGAGACAGAGACAGACAGACAGAGACAGACAGACAGACAGACAGAGAAAGAGAGAGAGAAAGAAAGGAGAGAGAGAGAAAGGAGAGAGAATTTAGAATAATTATAATTTACAGTGCTACAGAGTTCATGAGATATAGCCAACTTTCTTCATTGCTTTGTTCAGAGCTGTTTTACAAATATTAATTGAACTGATATAAGCAGAAAAGGTATCGCCATCCTCTGTTATAAAGATGAAAGATCCTAGGTCCATAAGAGCTTCATGTTGTTTGGCCTATGACAAACAACTTGTTAGTTGCAAAGCCACAATTCCAAGACATTTCTCCCCTTGCACTGTCAGGGACCCCTTCTACCATGTTATGCTGCTTTTCCATTATTTATAGCTATTATCAGGTCTCTCCATGCAGCTCTTCTCTGAAGTGGCAGGCATAATTCCAAAAGATATTACTAGCATTCAAATTCCAACTGACCTTCTGTGCTCGTATGTTACAATCAGCAATTCCACAGTTAACCTTCCATCCAACCATAAATAATGGAGCTAAAGAAGAACAGGAAAGACAAAAGTTTCTGAGGCTCCACTGAGATACTTTGCAATGTCACAGCACATTTTGAAGATTTAAAAGGAGAAAAGCAATTGGGGAGTTCCCATAAAACCGTTTTCATTTAATATTAAGAGGAATCTCAGATATAAGAAAAAGAAATGAAATAATAATACTCTTCTCATACAATGCCTGGCCCATTATGTGTGCATAATAGATACTATTGGATTGATATGAAGAGTTGTAAGGAAGGTTGTTTGTGGGGAAGAATGAAAAGGTTTAGAATGGTTTCTTCTTTTTCTTGATTCATAATAGAGTAGGTAGGAAAGCATGAGATTATTGGATCTGGAGTCATAGAGAACTAAAACTTATCCCTGATTCTATTATTTACTAACTATGTAAACATAAATACCATTTAATTTCTTTAACCTTCAGTTTAATCCTCTGGTAAAACTACAACTAGAATACTGTGTCCAGGCAACTAGCCAATATAGTGTATAGACTAATAGTTGTACCCAGAGAGACCTTAATTCAAATCCTGCCTCAGACACTTACTAGTAATGTCACAGTGGTAACTAGTCACTGAACCTTCTATAGCCTCAGTTTCTTTAACAGTAAAATGGAGATGCCACTGGGTCATCCTATAATTCCCCTCAATCACTAGATCCCCCTTACCTTGGAAAGATACAAATAACCTGTGGTCTTCTCCATCTGGGTTATTTCTTTTCATGCCTTGACTTTTTCTGTCATTGATGAGTAGTCCTTGGAAACTATTTTATGGTTACAGTTCTTGAAGTCCATATTTTTAAAATCATATCCCAGGACTGGACACTTTCATTCCACCACCATCATTGTTTTCAACTCCCTTTTATGTATTATCCTCTCCCATTTGAATAAAAACTCCTTGAAGGCACAGATGATTTGGTATTGTTGTATTTTTATTCCTAGAATTTAGTATAATGCTTAACATATAACCAATACATCTAACATGCCCATTTTCCTTTCTCCCTTTCTTCTTCTTTCCTTCCTCCCTTCCTCCCTTTTCTTCCTTCTTTCCTCCTTTCTTTCCTCTTCCTCTCTCTGACTATCTTCTTTCTTATCCCCTTTTTTTTTCCTTCTCTGTCTTCCCGGATTGTTATAAGGATCAAATGAGATAATTCTGAATTAAGTGTTATTCAGATTTTAAAACCTTATACAAAAGCTCATTGATGGTGATGATGATAATAGTCAATAATCATTAAACTAATAATATTCAAAATAGATATCTTTTGTGTTATAAGGTTCAAATATGATAACATATTTGAAGCATTTGGCAGTATCTAGAAAAACAGCTATTTTTCATAAAAGTTTTGGCAAATATTTTACATATATTCTCTCATTTCATCCTCTCAACCATGTAAGGCATAATTAATATTATCCTCATTTTATGTATGAATAAATTGAGTCTGATGAAGTTGGGTTTTTACCAGGTCCTATAGAAAATGTCTTAAGAATTTAGACTCATCGTTCTAGTCTCTAAACCCAAGGTTCAATCCAGTATATTAAGTTAATGTGGTAGTGACTGTTTATACTATCATATCCATCATTATTGTTATAATTTCTGTGTCCCAGCACAATGTATTTCTGTAAAGACATCATATGTTGTTGATCAATAAATTACCATTCACAAGATGCTCTACATCTTTCAGCTTTATATTCTTCAGTGGTTTTTCCAGTTCCATATTTTCCCCTTTATCTTATGGATAGAGATGTCTGGCACCTACTGCTACTAACACCACCACTACTACTATTATTTCTTTTGGCAATTTAGTTAACTTTAATTTTATGAATTTGGATGTGATGTTATTTGAAATTCATGTTTAATGCTGATGTTGGCTTACTATTAAATAAATTTGAAATATTAACAAATTATATAACATTAATATTAAACAAATTATATAATACAACCCAATAAAACATTAACTTGGGAGCAGAAGCAATAAATACAGACTCATATAGTGATTAATAAACTTAACAAAATGGATAGACTTTTAACCTAATTACAAAGAAAAAGTCAAAATACCTACTGTATATAGTTTTATCTCTGCAAAACTGGGAATTAAAAGATATAGTTGATTATTATTTAAAATATACATACATGTTTTTAAATGCATAAATTAACAGAGTTAGAAGTTAGAAGAATAGGGTCTGTTTAGCCTACAGGAAAAAAAGATTTGGAGAATAGGAAACAACCCTTTCAAATACTTGAGGGATTAATTTGAAGGGAAAAAAAAGATGAGACTTTTCCATATCCCCAACAAACAGAACTAGAAATAACTGATGAAAGTTTCAAGGAAACATGATTTTGTTCATTGTAAAAAAAAAAGGGAGAGAACATGATAATTATTTTATCTAGAAAATGAAATAGACTTCCTCTTTTGGTATTGAGTCTTCTGTCATTAAAGAGAAAGCCACTTTTGTTGGGTTTGTTTTAGAGGAAATTTGTGTTTTCTGTACTTTTGATGATCAGGTAAAGGAGCTTCATACATCTGATAGTGATCTTGATTGGGTGAATTCTTAAATTTCTTCCAAATTGAAAATTGTTTTGTTTCAGAAACTTTTCCAAAGAAGCTTTTTTCTCTTCTGGAGTAGACTATTTTTACATTATTTCTAAACAGAAAACTTAGCAATTTTTAAAAGGTAATTTTATACTTGTTTTATGATAAGCCTTTAAAAAAATTATCTTCCCTCTTAGAATCAATACTGTGTATTGTATACCAAGTAGAAGAACCAAGGCAAAAGAGTGATAAGGGTTAGACAATGGGGATTAAGTGACTCGCTCAAGATCATACAATTAGGAAATGTGAGGCAAAATTTGAACCCAAGACCTCCCATCTCTGGGCCAGGCTTTCAATCCACTAATCCACCTTGCTGCCCTTGGTAAGCCTTTTCAAAAGGCTTTTATTAGTTTATTAGTTTTTGTCAAGCAGTATGGTGCCTGAATTACAAACATGAGTTAATTATATGGTAGATAATTTTTCATACTCTTCAAAATAGAAATAAATATATATTTGGCTATGTTTCTGAACTTCTGGAATTGTCATTAATATTTTAAGCATTGTCACTCCACATCATATTTTAGGTATTTTATGCATAATATCCATTATATCATTGTAAAGTAGATAGAAGGTAATTAGTATCTTTGTTATTTGGCAATTAATGTAATGAGGTTTATCTCCTGACCTGTCTCCTGTTGCCTTTGCAATACTTCGCATTAATTTTTGTTAAATGGACTTTAGGAAGGAGAAATTGATCCTTTGTAGATAACTTGAAAGCATGTGTAGAGAAAAAATGCATTTAGAAAAAACAAAATGAGCTAATAACTCAGAATAATAATAAAGCCAAACCATAGTTATCCAAATAGTTAGATTATATCTCTTAGTGTTTGGAATTCTCTAGAATATAATTCTTTTATCACCAAGAGAGGGTGGGTGGGTGTCTGTGTGTGTCTATGTCTGTGTTTAACATCAAAACCCTAATCATATTCCCATTGAACTACATGATCAATCATATGTTTTTCTTCTGCATTTCTGTTCCCACAGTTCTTTCACTGAATGTGGATAGTGTTCTTTCTCATAAATTCTTCAAAATTGTCAGAGATTACTGTATTGCTACTAGTACAGGCCGGCTGAACCTTGTGAGGGTAGTTATCGGTTCATAGATCCCTGTTGAACCAGGGCTTTGCTCACCCAGTATGTGAAGACTGCTTCGGCTGAACAGACGGAAGAAACCAATAAGAAGGTTCAACGGCTGAGATGGCGACACAGCAAAGCACTGTGAAGTGCTTAGTGCGTGTTGGAGCACAAAAGACAATATGGCCATCCAATGCAGCTGAGGAAGTCTCCAGGTGTAACAACTTTTTGTGCCACTGGACCCAGGCTTCCAATGCCGAGAGAGTGGGACTGTCTCTGTGCATCGACTTTTCCACTTAAATCTCCTTCACGCATAAGTGTCTTTGTGCATACTCATCTATACACCATAGATGAAAACGCACAAAGACAATCGTCATCCTTGGTTACCGAGAGACTACTACTATCCATCATTATTATCATATATGCTTATCTTAGATATTAGAAAGTTCAAATAGGATAATTACCAGGACACATTGATATCCTGCTATTAATGTTGTATGCTTAAGATTATTCAGACTATCATTCAGATAGACAAAAAATAAAAATCTGACTGTAGTTGAATCAAAGTATTTGAATGGAAGCTAGTGGCTACAGTGGCAATACTAGACCAAGTTTACACAATGAATAGGGGGCATCATGATGCCTAATCTATTTCAGGCCTATCCTCTCAAATAAATGTCTCTTTGAGCAGAAGGGAACTACACAAGGGAAGATGAAAAGTTGACTTTTGAACAAAGGAAAGAGAGGCAATAGAGAAGAGAATAAATAAATTAACCATGTTTTGCAGAAATCTGCAGTTATTAGCGCTTTCCCAAAATCTTCAATTTGAAGATGTTTTATAATCACATCAATTTTTTCTAGAAAGATAAAAAGGCAGAAAGACAAGATGTACAGAAAGGGGAAAAAGGAATGAAGGCAGGAAGAAAGAAGGAAGGAAAGGGGAGATAAAATGGAAAAAGGAATGAAAAGGGAGAGTCAAAGTTAGGAATTGAGGGAAGAAAGGAAGCAAAAAAAAATAAAAGAAAGGAAAATGAGACAGATACATGAAAAAGAAAACAATTTATAAGTCAAGTATTTCCTTAACTACTTGATTCCTATTTTTTGTTTACTTCAGTCCCTAGGTAAAAGATTAAAAGAAGGGAAAAAAAAAACCCTTAAGTTTACTGGTTACTGTAGCTAATGTAAAACAATTGTTTCAAGCCGGATTCATAGAAAAATACAAAGTTTCAAAATCAGAATTTATATGTCACTGAAAAATAAACCTCGGAAGAGCTTTTTTTCCCAATAGACCTATTTTTCTTTCCTTCCTTAAACTTTATAGTTCATATAAATTATTTCTTGGGTTGCCTTGTAAGAAAATTATGCATAGAATCTCTATTCATGTAGTTGGAATGTTTTAAGAATCATAAAAGACTCTGTCTTCTAACCTACTTTTCATTTTTTTTTTCAAGGAGAAGTGATGGATGAGGCCCTTCTAAGAGAGAGTAAACTCCTGAGATTAAAAACACAACCTTAGAGAAAACCTCCCAACTTTTCATATAAAGAACATTCCATTATATTAAAAGTTTATTCATTTACCCATTTGTATATTCAATAAACATTTTGAATAACTGCCTATGTTCAAAGCACTGTGCTGAGTGCTAAGGTGACAATGAAAAATAAGACAAGGTCTGTATCCATAAGGAAATAGATTAATCAAGTATAAAGATAAGTATAATAAATTAGAATAATGTCCTAAAGGATTATAAAATGTTAGGATATTGAATAGGGAGATGACTTTCATTTTGGGATTACAAAAGACTTCTTGGAGGAGGTGTCATTTGAAGTTGATCTTTTGTAGATGAGTAGATGATCAAATAGTAGAGACTGTCAAATTTCATTTTCAGTTATGAGCTAAGATGAACCACCTGGGTTTTTCTTACTAATGCACTTCCTTGACAAGTTTTCCTAAATGTGAATCCACATTTCCTCATATATACTACATACATTTGTGGGAGACTATAACCCAAATATGCACAGATTTTGAATTATGTAACATTTGTGTATATGTTTAAACATATGAGCATTTTTGGTATTATTTCTTTGTTTTTGTTTTTAAGTTAATTGTCAAGTTCAAAATTTAATTGTGTCATTATTGCAACTGGTTAGTTTTGTAAATAGCAATGCATCTTTGGGGTCCCTAGACTTTAATTCTATTATCCCTCCAAACAAGATTTACCTTTCAACCCTGAAAATATCTGTCTAACTTTCCACAGATGTACATTTCTTTGTAAATATGTGTGAGAGAAAATTAGAATAAGTGAAAAGCTATATTTTTACCTAGATGAAAGGTATGATGAACTACTATAATATGTAAATACATGCACTTACCTCTTACACTAATGACTGATGCAGTATTAGGGCTAATCATTATAAATTATATTGGATTGTGACATTTTCTAGTATTTCAGAGAAACTCTCTTGATTAACCATTCTCTTTTTCTTCTATTAATCCCATCTTTTCAATTCCACTTACAATTGTCCCTCGCTATATAATGGTTCACTTGTCATGGCTTCACTGTATCGCAGGTTCAAAAAAAAATCTAATTCTGTATTGTGGAGTTTTCATTATATCAAAGGATTTTGCGGATAAATACAGTACTGTACACAATGGAAATGCAGTATGCCACTATCACTTGGGCAAGTTTGCCAAATGAGATTGTACAGGGCACACTATTGACTGATTCAATGAAAGGCAACCAACCACAGCTCTCTGTTCTGTATCCTAGATGCTAATTGGCTCAGTGACTATAGCTTAATAAGAGTGTGGAAAAGGTTTATAGGAGAATGGGAAGGGTTTATAAAGCCTTAAAACATATATAAATGTTAAAATAAATATGACAGTTATTTTACAGATTTATAACTATTATGGGGGGCTCTGGAATATCAATCCTTCAATAAGTGAGGGATCACTGTATTACAAAAGATATGAATAATGAATTTGTGTTATAGTGGCTTAAAACATAGAATTTATATTCAAGAAAATCTTGTTCAATTCTAGATTATATCATTATCTATCTGTGTGACCTAGAAAACTCAGTAAACCTCAGTGAACATCAACGTATTTATTAAAAAAAAAAAAAGGAAGATGTGGATCTCAATTTCTTGTATCTCTCTTTTTTAGAGACAGCATGGACTGTGGCAAGGGAAGAGCAGTAAACTTAGAGCCAATGCCAGTTATATAGTCAGAGGAGAGGAGTCATCAGTGGAGTCCAAAGCCCCAGTTCAGTTCTGGCTGATACACATCTAAATTTAAAAACAAAAAGAAGGAAGTCTTTTTAAGGCACGGAATGAATCACTTGTAGAGGATTTACATTAAGACATAAATAGGAGGTTAGCTAGGTGGCTGAGTGAAAAGAGAGCCAGGTCCTTGGTTCAAATATAACCTCACATACTTTCTAACTCTGTGACCCTGGGCAAGTCACTTAACTCCCACTGCCTAAAATTTACCACTTTTCTGCCTTGAAACCAATACACAATATTTATACTAAAATGAAAGTTAAAGGTTTAAAAAGAAGAAGAAAAACATCAGTTCTACAGTTGAGCACAGATATTCTGAAACTTCTGCTTTTTGAACCTTTAGAAACCTTTTTCCCCCCCTAGTGTAAACTTGGTTCCAGATTCTGTAAATAATATTTCCTCTTACGGGTTCGGTTCAAAAATCCTTCAGGTGCCTGTTCATTCAGCAACTCCTGATTAATCTTTAAATGAATCAGAGCTTTGTAATCTGGATGTTCAATATATCTCATTTATGAGTCTCAATTTGTAACATGGTCTTTTATCTTAATTAATGTAATGAGGCCCAGGTGTGGAGTCAATAGGAGTCTTATATAAATAAGCAGTTCTTCCTATCTTTATTGTTTATTGTATTATTCACTCTTTAAGGCTTTGGGGAATAGAACTTATATAAGATGCCACAGAAAATAAAACCATTTTACTACTAATGTATTCATTATAGCATCCCCCAAGGCTTCAATGAGACCACACTGAGAATACTGAATATAGTCTCAGCACAAGGAGAGTAAGAAGATTGTGATACACTGGTGGCAACACATTGAAAAGTTGCAAAGATTGATTTATGAAGGAATGTGAATGGAAAAGTATGTATTGCCAAAGCATGAAACTGTTAAATAGCTAAGTGGGGGACCAGAGAGAATATAGGAATGACTTTCTATATATTTGGAGAACATGAACACCAAAGAAAGTAGTGGGAAATTGTGCAGATTGGTGCGGGAAGGTAAAAATAGAAGCAATATGATGGAATTATGAAATGGAAACTTAAGATAGTCTCTGAAGAAAGAACACAAATGCAAGTGCTGATTACAGTGTGGAAAGCTCCCAGAAAACAGATGTGAGGGAAGCCTATTTGCTTCAATCACTTAAAATTAGACTAAAAGAAGCACTTTATAGAAAAAATAACTTCGACTTGAAAAAAATGCATGTTTACTCTGTATCCCTAGCAATTTTATTCTCTTTTCTGTAATATTTTTTTAATCGTAGGGTAGGAAGCTACTTTGGTGATCAATTAGTCCAAATCCTACCCCTCCACTACAATGAAGGGTCAAGTTCACAGCATTCCTGACAAATGATCATCCAGCCTCTACTTGCATACCTTCCACAGGTAAGACAGCAGCCCATTGTGTTGCTAGAGTATTCTATTTGCTATTGTATGGGATTTTTTTTTATTTTAAGTGATTTTGTTTTATTTTCTTCTCCCTTTTGATAAACCTTGGTCAAAGCCTTCCACTTTATAATTTTCTGGCAGCAATATGAATTCTATCCTTTCGTTTTTTCTTTTATGCTAATCATTTAAATGCATTAAAAAATAGAGATTGTGATGAAATCAAATGTAATCAAAACAATTTTCCCTAACTGAAAGTGTTCTCCTCCATATCTTTTTTCTTAGAATATGTACTTTTCCTGGAACTTTCTTTTGTCCCTAAAGCAGTCAAATGGCATAGTGGATAAAGTCCAATGAGATATTTTCTTTGGTAGCTCAGTCATTTTCAATTACTTCCAATTCTGTCACCCCATTTAGTGTTTTCTTGAAAAAGATACTAGAGTGGTTTGTCATTTCTTTCTCCATCTCATTTTACAGATGAGGAAACTGAGGCAAACAGGGTTAAATCACTTGCTCAGGGTCACATAGCTAACAAGTGTTTGAGGCCAAATTTGAACTCAAGAAAACTCTTCCTATCATTAGGCTCAGCATTCTATCTATTGGACTGCCAAGCTTCCCCTTGTTATCAACTAGCTGCCCTTGTTTCAGTAGTTCTCTTATATCCCTAGCACAGTCTATACTTGCAATTCTTTGAATGTTTTAAGTGTCTACCCTCCACCCTTGCTCCACAGATTATGACCTCCCTGAAAAAGTCTTTGAGTCAGATTTCACTGACAAAATTTTACATTAAAAAAAAGCTGAATCAAATTTGAGAATGAGACATTTCCTAAAAGATAAAGGATAAGAACAGGTGATTTTCAAAGGAAGAATTCTATGCTACCAAGAATCATGAAAAATGTTCTAAAACATAATTAGAGAAGTAGAGCTTAAAAGAACTCTTGCCCACATATAACTTCAAAGACAAGAATATAAGTATACTACTGGTAGAATTGTGAATTGTTCCAGTCTTTCTGGAAGCAGTTTGTTTCTATTCCCCAAAGTTGCTAAGCTGTGTATATTCACTGACATATTTGTCTAGGGTAATAACTAAATATATATTTATTTTTTCAATATATATATAAGTAAATATATTAATAGATATATACAAATATTTGTATATTTGCCTGGGGTAATGAAAAAAATTTTATAAAAAGACATGTGGTTAAAAATACTTTTAGTAGCTATTTTCATAGAATCCCCAAATTCCAAACTAAAGGGTCATCTCTTTTTTTTTGAGGGGAAGGTAATATGGTTTAAAAATTAGTGTTTGTATGTAATGTATATAATTTCACCATAAGGAATGATGAACTGGACCATTTCATAAGAAACTAGAAAGACTTTTGTGAACTGCTATAGGGAAAAATGAGAGGAACTCAGAGAATAAATTATACAATGACAACATTATAAAGAAAACAGCTTTGAAAGTTAGAACTGTGATGAATGCAATAATAAGCAAGAAGTCTAAAACAATAAGGTTGAAACACACCCCTTACCTCCTCTCAGATCTGTGCTGAAATTATAATGCAGACAGATAATACATTTTTGGATATGGCTTATGTGGGAATTTACTTGGCAAAAGCAAGTGTTATAGAGAGATTTGTTTTTCTTTTTTTTTTTTGGAGGGTATGTCTTTATTCATTGGAAGGGCAATAGAAAAGAAGAAATTTAAATAAGTATAAAAATAAGTTATATTTTAATAATAATTTTAATAGGCTACTAAGTACAGTGGAAAGAATATTGGATTTAGAGTCAGGAAGACCAGCATGCAAATTTGGCCTCAGACAATTAGTAACTCTGTGGACCTGGGAAAATCCCAACTATTATTTTTTCTAATTTTCTTCATATATGAAGTAGAGATAATAATAGCTCCTAATAAGAGATAATCTTTGCAAACGATTATATAACAGATAGCTGTGACTAATTCTATATATGAATATGTATATTTGTATAAATATGTTATATAAATGTGTATATATGTATATCAATACATAATACAACCTTACAGGAATAGAGAGTATTTCTTTTTTTTTTTAAACCCTTACCTTCCGTCTTGGAGTCTCCAAGGCAGAAGAGTGGTAAGGGCTAGGCAATGGGGGTCAAGTGACTTGCCCAGGGTCACACAGCTGGGAAGTGTCTGAGGCCAGATTTGAACCTAGGACCTCCTGTCTCTAAGCCTAGCTCTCAATCCACTGAGTTACCCAGCTGCCCCCAGAGAGTATTTCTGATTTTTATGCTTCTTTGTTTTTTTTTTCCTTGCTGAGTAGAGTTTTCTGCAGAAAGTATCAGAAGTGTCTCAAAGTTAGAAAGAATCTCAGAGATCATGATACCACATATAGTTGAAAAAAAAAACTTCTCTATTACTCTTGACAAAACAAAATATGATCTATAATTTTATTAAAACACTTTAGAACATATGTATACTTCTCTCTATGTACATATGTAATATGTGTGTATAATTGTTATTAATGTAGCTAAAACTTCTGCTATTTTATCTATTTTTCCAAATTAATTATATATATATATGTTTATATGTATGTAAATATATATGTAAAATTTTTAGGATATAGTTGAATAGATTTGATTCCCTGAACATTAAGAAAAGATACTTCATATCTATTCATTACCTATCAGTAATTCCCCATGGACTGATAAGTGGAATGATAATATATACAAGTAGGTGAGTAGACATTTAAAATATTTGTGAAAAATGAAGACCAGATTCCCTTATGCATGAATTAAGTATAAATTAATGCCTAAAATAGGACTTGAACAATTTAATTCAAAAAAAAAATTTGTATTAAGCGCATACTCTCTGTGCAGCTCTAAATTTGGTGCTAAGGATATTAAAAAACAGGAAAACAGAAAGAACAGAAATAAAATATTTCCTATTTCCTATTTTCAAGAAGTATCTTGTAGGATACACAAGGTTCCAGGTGAAACAATTCTTCCTTAAGCCATCAATTTTTTATAAATCTCAAATAACCAATCGATCACTACTTACACCTAAATATATGAACTTATATATATTAATTTGAACTTTGTGTGTTGTTTTTAGACTGCCATGTATAATGAATCAAAAATTAGCAATCATTCATTAAGGACCAATTTTGATCCAGACCTAGGATGATAGACTACAAATTTGATGGAAAATGTAGACTAAACGTTCATTTCATAGATGAAGAAACTTGAGATCCAAAAGGAAGGAGTGTTTTGCCCTGGTCACACACAACTAGGACCTGTAAGAATTCTAATTCTCACTCAGATTCTATAATTCCAAATCCAACCTGTTATATGACCCCTTCCTCTTCCTTCCCTTTGCTCCTGGAAATAGGATTCAGAACTCATTCAAATGACTGATCTCAGCCATAGAAAATCTCAGTTACAGGAAGGTACTAATCTATTAATTCATTCTGAAGAATCTCAGCAATAATAGACTGCTAGAACTATCTGAGGAAATGATTCTCCTGAATTTTTTGGTTGAGGATAGCACATATTAATTCAAGATCTGATAAAGACAGAAGAAATTGACACTTGTCCATACATTCCCATAGTGCTTCCATAATGTTCTATTTTGTAGTAGGGACTTGCCTCTAGATGTCTAGGCATCCAGAAAGGGGTTTCATTGTGGTTTATGTCCTATCCATCTCCTCTTAATTACTGACCTGACTCCTTTCTACTACTCCAGTTCCATGATTCATTTCATTTCCATTCAATTCAATCAGTATTTAAGTGATAAACTCATCAAACTACAGTCACAGACACAAAGACAAAAAAGTAAATAAATCCTGCCAACAATATACTTATATTTTATTAAGCAAAACAATATGATCACAGAGAATTAAGTGCAAAAATGTACAAAATAAATACAATAGAATTCAAAAAATAAGCTCTAATATCCAAATAAATGCATAAAATCTATCAAAATGAAGCCATTTCTATTTATTTGCTAGACTATCATAAGCCAAAAGGATACTAGTAAAATGAATAAGCAAAATGAATGATTAAATTTCCCACTTTCAAGAAGCATTATATCTGATAGGGGTTGATCATATTGGCATTGAGGGAGATTAAAGAAAAAAATACAAGGTAGTTAAATATAATATAATTAGAGAGGGAGGGCACTAGTATTTGAAGGAATTGAGAAAGATATAACAAAGGTTGTGCTTGAACTGTATCTGGAAGGAAGAGAAGGATTCCATGACAAAAAAGAGAGAAGAAAGTGTTGATTAGCAAAGGGAAGGCATGAACAGTGCAAAAAGAATAAGGACAGAAGCTGGAAACATCACAAAGCTTCTTTTAAGAAGTGGCACCTGAAGGGGGCAGCTGGGTAGCTCAGTGGATTGAGAGCCAGGCCTAGAGATGGGAGGTCCTAGGTTCAAATCTGGCCTCAGCCACTTCCCAGCTGTGTGACCCTGGGCAAGTCACTTGACCCCCATTGCCTAGCCCTTACCACTCTTCTGCCTTGGAGCCAATATACAGTATTGACTCCGAGATGGAAGGTAAGGATTTAAAAAAAAAGAAGAAGTGGCACCTGACCTGAACGAACTACAAAGGGAAATTCCCTATTTTATAGTTCAGCAAACTGGGGCAAATAGAGGTTAAGTGATTTGCACAAGGTCAAACAGCTAGTGGATTTCTGATCCTTCCAGGCATAGGGAGCACTTGTTCAAATGGAAAGTCCTATATGAGATTATCAAGAAGTAGAAACTATGTACAAAATATATATTTATAACATCTCTTAAAAAAACCCTCACCTTCTACCTTAGAAGCAATATTGTGTATTAGTTCTAAGGCAAAAGAGCATTAAGAGTTAGGGAATAGGGGTTAAGTGACTTGCCCAGGATCACATTTGAACTTTGGACATCCCATCTTTGGGTTTGACTCTAAATCCATTGAATCACCTACCTGCCCCCTTATAACATCTCTTTTGGTAATGACAAAGGCCTGGAAAATAAGAAAGAACTGCAATCCCTAATGTTTTCATTAACTGAAGAAAGGCTAAACAAGTCATGCTGATATAATGGGAAACTATTTTACCATTATGTTTTTAGAAAAAAATCTGGGAAGAATTTATGAATTGATACAGAATGAAATAAATGGAACCAGAGGGGGGAAATAGGTAATTATGATTTTTTAAAGGCAATCAATGTTGAAGGAATTCAGAATTTTGATCAATGAAATGAATACCCTCAATTCCAAAGAACTGGTGATGAGTTGTGTCAAGGATGTCCTGACAGTGGTGAGAGAGGAAAGATAAAGAATAATGTACATTTTTTGGAAATGGCCAACAAGGGAATTTGTTTAACTTGACTATACATATTTGTTTTAAAGTTTTGGGGTTCCTTCCCCCTTTTTCTGTTGTACATAAGGAGAAAAAAATAAATGCTTGTCAAAAAATGGGGAAAAGAGTAGATGGAAAATGGAGGTGAGGATAATGTCAACAAGGTCAATTTGGCTTAAAAGTTATGAGGAAAAAGTCACATGAAATCATTATGGAAAGTTAAGTAAGAAATGGATAGTAAGTGAATGGATTTTTTTAATTTTTTTTGTAACTTCTATATAATGAAAATATAGCAGTATTCAAAATACAAAAATAAAAGTTAAAATAACTGTTTGGGAGAGGAGGAGGTATTTCCAACTGTTGGAGAGTGAAAACTTACTTTCTGTTGAGATTTATTTAGGGAGCAGATGCCTCAGAACAGTAAAAGACATGAACACATGTTCAACTGGCAAAGCTTGCTGTCAGGTTTTATCATCATTAAAAGGCAGGAAGATTTTTTTTTTAAATCTACACTTAGAATAAGGTGAGACTTTAGTTCTACTTCTGCCTCTGATGCTAGGCAAATGATCATAGACAAGTCATGTAAATTCTCTAAGCTTTAGTTTCCCCATCTGTAAAGAGGGGATGATATGTATAGCATATATATATATATATATATATATATATATATATATATATATATATATCATAAGCATGTGAAGATAGAGGAAATGTGATTGCCATTATATCTAAGTCTTAAAAAGTATTATCTAAATGCTGGATAATTTTATTTTTCATGATCTGATAAGGTTTAGTCAATATTTTAGTTCATTGCTAATGAACACACAAGAAAAAAAAAACTGATGAAAGGATTCTCAACCTGAAGGCTATCTCTTTCTGGAAGGAGACAATGGATAAGATTCTCTGAGGTGAATCAAAACACAATCTAAGTGAATCAAAACGTTTCACACATTTGGAGGAGTAAGATCATGATGTCCAGAGTACTGTGGACATAGAGTATCTCTTTGCTTAGCCAACTTGGTTCAAATTAATGGCTACAATGGACAGAGTTGTAGTCTTCCCCAGTAATGTACTTCTTTCATACAAGTGATTTTGC
This sequence comes from Monodelphis domestica, assembly GCF_027887165.1. NCBI lineage: Eukaryota > Metazoa > Chordata > Mammalia > Didelphimorphia > Didelphidae > Monodelphis > Monodelphis domestica. The sequence continues at coordinate 335,644,104 of NC_077230.1, read as the reverse complement.
GTTTCTTTCTCATACTCACTTCTCCTTACTGACTCTTAGAACCCTTAGTTTCCTTGGTCTAGCTTGAAAAGACAACTTCTATATGACATCATTCCTAGTCAATTGAGTTACTAGTAATCTCCTCCTCTCCACCCCACATTTTCCACATATCTATATTTTAATAGTTGTTTTTTTTTAATTGTACCTAATTTTATGCAGGTTATCATGCTCAGCAACACTATAACTTGTGGAAGTCAGAGTCGATTACTTCTTCCATCTTATATTTGGAGATACCCAGGTCATGGAGAAACCAGGCCAAGCAGAGTCAAAGCATATACTAAAGATCTCTTGGGAGAAGATTTTGCCATATGATGGCAATATATCCTCTCCTATAGAGACCATTTCTTGGATCTATGCTACCTGCATTTTCTTTGAAAAACTGCAGGGATGAATTTGTTCAACCCTTGATAAAATGATTGACCATCAAAACTCAGGGGAACTAATAGGGAGTTATTTTCAATAATACAGATCAGTAATTTTAGCAAAATATGTTATAAAAATTTTTGAACTTGCACTAAAGCAAATTCTACAAATCTGGTAGTTGAAATGCATGGTCATTGAAATTTCAAAAGTTTTTTTTTTTAATTCAGGAAAACCATCAAAGCCAAGATGGTAGAGTATATTCCAAGATCCATTTGACCAATTATGCCCATTCCTCTCCAAACACTATTAAAACAATGCGTCAAATAATCTTAGAGTGACAGAACCAACAAAAGATCAGAGAGAGAGATTTTTTCAAGCCTTAATTTATTGAGGATTTTAGTAGGAGAGATATATAAGGCTGATAACAGCAACAGCAGCAACATTGAAAGTTCTCAGGCAAGAGAAAGTAAAGGGGTTGGACAAATAGAAACAGATTATTGGGTAACTTTTACTGGCAGTAAATGCAAGTGATTCTGTTCTGTGAAAAAAATTCAGGGCCATTATTAATAGCAAGAATAGCACAATCATTAGTGATAATAACAAGTAACTCCAAAATTGCAGATATTTTATATATCATTACTTGTATCAATCAGCTGTTTCTGACTTGTTGGTGTCTTTAAAAAGTAGAGATACTCAGGTTGGCCAAGCTTTGTTTCTATCTTGACTCTTTTATCATCATGATATAACTTCCTTCTGATCTTAGAACTGCCTTCAGAACATAGATTTATCACTCTGAAATAGTTCTCTGTCATGCCAATTGTTTTCTTCCAATAGTATGTTCTTTCCTGGTCCTCCATTTTGGGGATTGACCGACACTAGCCATGCTTCATTCTTCTGGTTGTTGACTTCAAAACCATGTCTCAATCCAGGATATATCTTTCTCAGTTCCCCTCCATTCAGTGACCTCTTATGTGTTGTCTTCTCCCATTAGAATTTAAGCTTCTGGGGGGCAGAGACTAATCTTTTTTTTGCTTGTACTTATTTCCTCAGCCCTAAGCACCACAGGTAGCACATATTTAATGTTTAATAAAGCTTGTTGGTTGACTTTTTTGATAGTGTTTTACATATATCAGAATGAGACAGGAAGAAAATTTCAGAAAGGTTTGAACTCAGAAAACTATGAACCACTTTCAATAGTATCATTAATATATATAAAGAATGAAATTCTCTGTAGGCTGTGTGTATTAAACCTAAGTTGATTTATTAATCAGCTGCTCAAGAAAATCTAAATAACCAATGTACTCACTCATGGTCAAAACGTACTCCAAAAGAACAAGAGCCTCTAAACAGCAGGGCTGGACCAGAGATAGAGTGAGAGCAACTAAGTAGGCTGTTTGAACAAAAAGAGAAAGTTCCTTCCTGTTGTTCAAGACAACATATATCCCTTTTAATGTTTTTTTTTCCCTTAACTTTTAAATTTTATTTTTTTTTAATTTCCCATGTTTACATGATTCATTTTCTTTCCCTCCCCTCTTCCCTCTACTCCCAGAGCCGACAAGCAATTCCACTGGATTTTTCACTAGATACCTATTTCTATATTATTCAATTTTGCAATAGAGTGATTTTTTAAAGTCTAAACTCCAAGTCACATGCCCATATATACATGTGATAAGAGATGTTATATGTTCTTCTTTTGCATCTCTATTCCCATAGTTCTTTCTCACAATGTGGACAGCATTCTTTCCCATAAGTCCTTTAGGAGTGTCCTGACTTGTTGCATTGCTTTTAGTAGCCAAGTCCATTAAATTGTATTGCTCCACAATGTTTTAATTTCCGTGTACAATATTCTGGTTCTGCCCATTTCACTCTGCATCAGTTTACTGAGGTTCTACCTGTTCATATAGAAATCCTCCAGATCATCACTACTTACAGCACAGTAGTATTCTATCACCATCATATACCACAATTTGTTCAGCCATTCCCCAATCGATGGACACCCCCTCATTTTCCAATTTTTTGCCATCACAAAGAACATGGCTGTGAATATTTTTGTACAGGTCTTTTTTGTCTTTATTATCTCTTTGTGAGCCTTCTGATGTTATCATGTATATCCTTTCCTGGACATCTTTGACTGGAGAATAGATACACAGGAAGTGGTCCCTTACCACTTAATGATGGGAAGAGGTAGGTCTCAGGAGAATGCCAACAAGCTCATTCCTCCTCTCCATGTGTCTTGACCATCATGGCAGCTAGAAATGACTGACTTCATTACCTAAGAGAATTCTTATTTAAAGATAAATGAAGAGCAGCTTTCTACTCTGTCTGTAACAAAAGCCAATCTAGTGCTATGCCTCTAACCCTGTTATCTTTTACAAAGACAAAAGATCCAGACAAAATAAGGGGTTTTGTAACCTGGGATATGTATTATCTCAATTGTTTCAAAAAGTATCAAGTATAGTGTATAAGTTTTATTATCCTCATCTCAAAGGATTATTCAAAGGAAGTTCAACAACCTTAAAAATGTTTGATTCAACACCACTTTCTTTCCTTTGGCTAAAACATTGGAATGGTTACTAGAGGTATAAAAGCAATAAAACAAAATAAAATACAATACAATAAAATACAATAAAAAGTTCCTATTCTCAAGAAGTTATCTACTAGGGTAAGTACACATGAAATAAACACAAAGCAATGCCAATCAAAATAAAGAGGGAGAGACTGAAAAACTAGATCTTTATATCAAAAAATCATGAGGGCTTTGGCATTAGAGAGTCCAAGTCCAAGGTCAATAGATTTGGAGAAAGGAGGGGCTTTAGGCAAAGGAATAAGCATTTATAGAACACCAAATGGGTGGCTAGGTAGCATGGTGGTTAAAGTACCACATCTGGGGTCAGGAAGATCCATCTTCCTGAATTCAAATCTGTCTCAGGCACTTACTAGCTTTGTGATCTTGGGCAAGTCACTTTTCTCTGTTTGCCTCATTTCCCCATCTCTAAATTTAGCTGGAGAAGAAAATGGCATGCTATTTCCAGTATCTTTCTCAAGGAAACCCAAAATGGGGTCTTGTAAGTTAAACATGACAGAAAAATTACTAAATAACACCTACCATGTACCAGCCACTGTGATATAAATATTGTCTTATTCTGTCCTCACAACTCAGCAATGTAGGTGCTAATCTTATTTTCATTCTAGAGTTGAAGAAACTGAATCAAACAGAGATTAAGAGACTAGCCTAGGGTTACAGTTATTGAGTGTCTATGGTCAACTTTGAACCCAAATCTCCCTGACTTCTGGCCCATTGCTCTACCCACTCTGATACACAGCTGCCTATTCATCAACTCTATTGCCTTCCTTTAATAGTAGAGCTAACTATTAAGTCTGTTTCCTAAGGTGATCAGGGAAAAAATGGAAAGAAACCTCTAAGTTCTAAAATATTTATAGCAGCTCTCTTTGTGGTGGCAAAGAACTAGAAATTAAGAGAATATTCATCAGTTGAATGGAGAAATAATTTATGACATGATTGTGGTGAAATACTACTGTGCAATAAGAAGTGGATTCATTAAAAAACAAAGAAACCAACAAAAAACATAAGTAGAACTAAATGAAATTATGGCAAGTGAAATGAGCAGAAGCAAGAGAATATTATATACAGCAATAGAAATATTTTTTAAGAACTGTGAATGTCCACCTCCAGAGAAAGAAAAAACTGATTAATAGAAATACACTGTGTCTGTTTTTGTGTGTATAATAGAGAGAGAGGTTATTTCAGATGATATCTTCTCTACCGGGAGAAGGAGAGGGAGGGAGACACATGGAGATATTAATAGAATAAACAAACAAATTTAAACTGAGAAAAAAAAGTAGAGCAAACTGAGCTTTAGAAATATTAAATGACTTTCCTTTGCTGTCATATTAGCCAATCTACTAGGTGTGAGGTGGTACCTCAGTTATTTTGATTTGCATTTCTCTGATTGTAAGAGATTTAGAATACTTTTTTATGTGCTTATTGATAGTTTTGATTTCTTTATCTGAAAATTGCCTATTCATGTCCCTTTCCCATTTATCAATTGGGGAATAGTTTGATTTTTTTGTACAAATGATTTAGCTCTTTATAAATGTGAGTAATTAGACCTTTGTCAGAAGTTTTTGTTATAAAGATTTTTTTCCCCAATTTGTTGCTTCCCCTTCCAATTTGGGTTGTGTTGGTTTTGTTTGTACAAAAACTTTTTAATTTAATGTAATCAAAATTATTCATTTTATACTTTGTAATATTCTCTATCTCTTGCTTTCCTTTCCCACAGATCTGACATTTCTATGTTTACCTAATTAATTAAAGTTTCTTTATATTTAAGTCATTTACCCATTCTGAATTTATTTTGGTGTAGGGAGTAAGATATTGATCTAATAATAGTAATAAATGTTGGAGGGATTATGTCAAAATTGGGACAATAATGTACTGCTGGTTGTGAATTGATCCAACCATTCTGGATGACAATTTGGAACTATGCCCAAAGGGTGCTAAAAGATTGCCTGCCCTTTGATACAGCCATACCATTGCTGGATTTATAATCCAAAGAGATCATAGGGAAAAAGACTTGTACAAAAATATTTATAGCTGTGTTCTTTGTGGTGGCAAAACAATTGGAAAATGAGGGGATGTCCTTCTTTTGGGGAAAGGCTGAACAAAATGTGGTATATGTTTGTGATGGAATACTATTGTGTCCAAAGGAATAATGAACTGGAGGACTTCCATGAGAACTGGAACAACCTCCAGGAAGTGATGCAGCATGAAAAGAGCAGAATCAGGAGAACATTGTGGCACAGTTGAATGTAATGGACTTCTCTACTAGCAGCAATGCAATGATCCAGGACAATTCTGAAGGACTTATGAGAAAGAACACCGTCCACATCCAGAAAAAGAACTGTGGGAGTAGAAACACAGGAGAAAAACAACTGCTTGATCACATGGTTAGATGGGGATATGATTGAGGATATAGACTCTAAATGATCATCCTAATGCAAATATTAATAATATGGAAATAGGTCTTGATCAATGACACATCTAAAACCCAGTGGAATTGCATATTTGTAATGAGAGGGGAACAGGAGGAAGGGAGGGAAACAACATGATTCATGTAACCATGGAAAAAATATTCCAAATTAATTAATTAAAGCAATTTTAAAAATAATTTAAAAAAGAGGAAAAAATAAAGATTAAATGATTTATTCAGGGTCAGATTGCTTAGAGGAGGCAAAAACAGGGCTAACTACTCCAAACTCACTGTTACATAACAGGCTAAAGAAATTTGACTTACTGTTATTTATTCTATCATATCATCATCTATAATTATTGGAAATAAAACATGGGAAATACAATATAATATGTCATTTAAACTACATGAATTTTGACATGAGAATGAGATATTTTGAATCATGGACTTAACTTTTCAAAAAGGGTAGATATCACTTTTGAGTCAGAGTGTCTGTTTGACATTTGGCTTTCTTTTTCTAGCTGTGTAATTCCTTCAATGTAGCTTAACTATGATGTGCCATCATTTCTTCAACCATTAAATGAATGGGTTGAACTGAATGTTATCTGTGGATCTGCCCAGCTCCAAAATCTGGAATTTCCTGCCACATTCTCTCTGAGCTTCTGTTTCTTCTTTTGTAAAATGGGAAAAAGAAAATGACTGAATGGATAGAGATCAGATCTCAGTACAAGGAAGACCAAGTTACTATACCTTCTGTGATAAGTACAGATTCTGGCACAAAGTCATTTAAATTATCAATGCCCCAGGCAACTAAACCACTAAGTCTCTAAATTGCAGAGAAGTTGCTCATAAGTAATGGTAAAAAAAAAAAAGTCCCATACCAGGCACAGCCTATCCATGTAAAGTCAGAGGTCAAGACAAAGATAGGAATCATAATACATAGAGTGTTGTATAGTGTTATCAACTGGAAATGAGACCTGTTATTATTTTAAGTCTTAAAAATGAAGTCTTGTACTGAGAGCTTTATATTGCCCATTATTTTAGTGCCTTTTTGATTTTTTAATATTTTTCTATGCATGAGTATACTGGGGACCCAGTGTTTCTTCTTTATTATTGTTATTTTTAATAAGGCTTTTGTGAGAGAGAGGAGGAATAAAGAGAGAGAGAGACAGAGTGAAAGACAGAGAGAGAAAGAGAAAGAGAGAGAGAGAGAGAGAGAGAGAGAGAGAGGAGAGAAAGAGAGAGAGAGAGAGAGAGAGAGAGAGAGAGAGAGAGAGAGAGAGAGAGAGAGAGAGAGAGAGAGAGAGAGAGAGAGAGAGAGAGAGAGAGAGAGAGAGAGAGAGAGAGAGAGAGAGAGAGAGAGAGAGAGAGAGAGAGAGAGAGGGAGGTACATTGGAGAAGATGGTAGGAAACCAATAATTGCCCAAACATTAAATAAGCTTGCCACTTTGCTAGACAGCAGCTGGCTTGAGTTGCCTTTCATTTTACTTTCCAGATTAGAAAGAAATGCTGCCAATATTTCCTCTGTTGGTGTAAGAGCCATCCTGGACTGTTTCCCAGTGTGAGAGATACTATTCCTATCATCTAAGAGGGAAAAAGAACATCCAGTAGGGCATACAATTAGGTTCAAGCACTTCACACAACTCTTTTTTGATTCAGAGTACATCTCTGCTCACAATGGTGTTTGCAATCATGAAGGTATGGGTTTGTGAGGGGCAAAGCTTGAATGCTTCAAGGTTCTGCCCTGAATATGAAGAAGTTATCTACTCTGGTTGCATAGAAAGAGAAAGAATTCTCCAATTAGATTGAGGAAAACTGGATTCTAATCATTACTATTATCATGTTCATAGATTCACAGCTGCTAAAAACAGCAAAGACATATCCTCTCACCCCACATTTTACAGTAGAACTTGGGGCCCAAACAGCTGAAGGGAACCCCCCAAGGTCACATGTGGCTCCAGTCCTCTCACTCAGCTGTCAAATTGCTCTTCCTAAAATGTGGGACACTATGATACTTTTCTATTCAATAAAATCTGGTGAATCTTTGTCCCCTATTGGATGAAATATACTTTTTGACTTTTAAAACCCTTTATAGAAGGCAGCTAAGTGGCTTACTGGACTGAGAGTCAGGCCTAGAGGCTGAAGGTCCTGAGATCAAATCTGACTTCAGACACTTCCTAGCTGTGTGACCCTGGTAAATCACTCAATCCCCATTGCCTAGCCCTTACCACTCTTTCTGCCTTAGAACCAATACATAATATGGAAGGTAAAATTAAAAAAAAAACTACCTTCATAACCTGCCTCTTCCCAACCTTTCTAGTATTTTCATACCTTACTCTCTCTCTGCATGCTCTGTGATTTTGTGACATTGGCTTCCTTGCTGTTCCTCATATATATTTTTGTTGTTTAGCCTTTTCAGTTGTGTCTGACTCTTCATGATCTTATTTTGGATTTTTGTGGCAAAGATACTAAAGACGTTTGTCATTCCCTTTTCCAGCTCATTTTCTGGGGATGGGAATGGAAACAAGAGTTAAGTGACTTGCCCAAGGTTACACAGATGGGAAGTATCTTATGTCAGATTTCAACTCCCAAAGATGAGTTTTTCTGACACTCTGCTGTGCCATCCAGCTGCTTCCTCCTCCCCAAAGATACTCCATCATCTCCTGACTCAAGGTATTTCCACTGGTTCTCCTCCATGCCTGGAATTGCCTTCATTCGCATCTCCACATTCTGGCTTCCTTGACTTCCCCTGAGTTCCATCTAATACTTCACATTGTATAAGAAGGCTTTTCTGACCCCACTTAATATGTCTTTGTTGATTATTCTCAATTTATCCTCTATCTATACATCTTCACTGATATTGCTTTTTATAAATAGTTGGTGAGCTTTTTGAGAGCAAGGACTTTGACTTTCTTTCCATTGTGATTAAATTTAATTAACCCTTGATTATAACAGTAAAATTAATTAACTCTCCCTGCATTGTAAAGATAAAATTATAACCCCTGCCCATTTTTTAGATTTAATCACCAAAAGTGTAAACAACCCATTTCACAAATTAAGGAGGAGGTCTGTGACCCACATGTGAAATAGTGAGCTATGAATCAAAATCAACTGATTGCGGGAAGTGATTGAAAAGAAAGTGCCTTTAAAAGGGAGTGCCAACTGCCTGAGTGCAGTTGACTTGGAACTCTCACTTGGAGTAGAACCTCCTGTGAGAGAGAGTTCTACTAGGAGCTCTACTGGGAGCTTGACTTGGAGTGGAGGCTGGTAAAGAATCTTCTGACTGGAGCCTGATAAAGAACCTTCTGACTGGACTGACATGTGGTGAGTGAAAATTTGACTCTGAACTGCTGTTTTTTTTTTTTCTGAAGAAACTGGCCTTAGGAAAGACCTATCCTCTTGAGAGACTTCCTAGGTCCGCTTTGCTGAGGCCAACTGAAACTAAGTCTCCCTGCCTGGTGGGGCTGAGAGTAATTACTTAGTGCTTAGGGTAGATATTTTAGCCTATCCTCTCTCTGATTTCCTTCTTCATTCTTCTCTATATTTTGTAAATAAATTGTAAATAAATCTCTTTGGAATTAATTAAATTCCCGGTGACCACTCTTAAATAATTAAATTCAAACCTTTTAAAAATAACTTCTTTTCCCCCTTATATCATCCTCAATAATTAGAATAGTATCCAGCCTATACTATGAATAATAAATATCAATTTGAATTGACATGATCATTTCCCATTTAACCTGTACATATCTTGTATTTAGGTATTTATAGGCATGTAGTGATGGCAGACTATACTGTGTTTTTGTTCTTTTTATCAGTATAGTACCTGGCATAGTATAAACCCTAAAAAATGTTTAATGAATATATGAATGAAAGGTCTCTGACTCCAAATGTAGCCCTCTTTTCAACATACCCCTTAGTCTTTCTGTTCTTTGTGTCGAGCTTGCTTTGTCACCTTCCTTTGTGAAAATTAATTAATTTGATTTTGCTTCTGTTTTCTCATTTATTAAATGAGGTCTTTGGAATATAGTGATGTCAATATTTACTAAGGACTTACTGTATCTGGACATTATGCTAGGTGAAGGGGATATAAATTCAAATCACTTTAAAACAAATAATCAAAATGTGTTATTATATATACAATGTGTATATATAAATATGTGTATGTGTGTATATATGTATGTGAATGTATATATGTATATACATGTTGTCAACTCCAGTAGACTGTGAACTGCTTGAGAGAAAAGGTTGTCTCTCTGCCTCTTTTTTGTAAACCCAGCAATTAGAGCACTACCTGACCTATAGCAAGTACTTAATAAATGATTATTGATTTATTTTTCAAATTTCATCCCTGCTCACCAGTAGGCTTGTTATATGCCACACCAATTTCCCCCACTCCCCACTGTAAAAATTAAAATTAATCTCAAGTAATTTAAAGTATAAGATTTTTAAAAATTTATTAATGATCATTAGAAATAAAGGAATAAAAAGGTAACAAAATTAAAAAAACAACAACACATGACCATGGCTAATCTACCTGTTCAAAAACCTTGCTTACCAGCATAGTCTCAACCCAGAAAACAAAGAGCCCAAGACCAGGAATCCCACTCAATATATCCCCCTGTCTACAGGAAGTATATAATGACAGGAAGTCAGTGAGCTCCTGGGAAATGTATTTTTTAGGGTAACAGATTTCTAATTACACACTACAAATATGTCATATCAGAACCTCACAACCCATATAGGTTACACAATGAAGAGAGCCCTGGCCATGGCGTCACAAAGACCTGAGATTAAACCTTGTCTTGGATACTTACTAGCTTTAAGTGTAACTTCTATTTCCCTCAGCTTCATCTCTAAAATGGTGACAATATTAGCAATTGCTTCTCAGGGATATTGTGAGAATGAAATGATATTTTTAAAGAACTTTGTAAACCTAAAAGCATTATATAAATGTTAGATATTATTATTTTTATTGGTGGTGGTAATGATAGTAATAGTACTACTGGTAGTAGTAGTAATGAAATAATTAGTAGTAGTAGTAGTAGTGAAGTAATTTTCAACAAAGGACCAAATAAGAAATATTTGCTGTTACTGATTATCTCATCAATGACTTTGAAAAAAAGGAATGTCATGTATGTACTATATCTATGAAACTGAGTTAAGTCATAAAGTAAAAAATGCAGATTGTTATAAAACATGGAGAAATGATTTTGGCCCAAGAAAATATTTCAAAGACAAGTGAGCTCATTGTCTATCCTTCCAGGATTTGAATGCCTATGACAAAAACCTTAATTTAAATCCTCAAGGGGGAAATCTTCCTACTTGAATGAAATCTGCCTGAAGCTACCAACAGCCCCAGTTCTGATAATTAAGTTCAGAGAAAGACTGGAAAAGAATGAGGAAAAGATGCTTGGTATAGACTTGGATTGAACCAGAGAAGAGGGAAAGTGCTAAAGGACCTTTATTAGGGAGCAAAAGGAGATTAGAATTTAGACTCATTCTGATTCCGCTCTGTTATTAATGTGTGTTTCTTCACCACTAACACACACACACATACACACACACAAACTTACTTTGATTATACCTTTAATTCATGGGAAATGTGACTATGTCTATTCGGTACCCACTCTTATAGATGAGCTTTTACCTTAATTTCCCCAGAATTATTCTGGTTCCCTCCATTCTGGATTATAATAATATCCCTTTTCTTTTCTTTCTTTTTCCATGAGAATGTAAACACCTTGAGGGCAAGAACTGCTTCTCTTGTGGCTTGTATTTCTATCCCTAGCTCTCAGGTACCTGTTAGACATATATACTGACTTCTGTCTCTAAAGTAGATTTATAAAATCGAACCTTGATTCAAAATAATTCATTACTTAGAAGAGTAGTTATAATTAGCTTGTGTTTATGTCTCATTTAGAGAATTGAACTCTCTAACAGTAGGTAGGAGGTCACCTCCCAACTGTAAACCTTAAAATTTCTTAGACTTATGAATGTTGGAAATTTCCCCATTGGGAAATCTCATACTGGAAAAATTTCCTACTGATAGTAAGAACTATTGGAATGTGAAACCCCTTGGCATGGGAGGATCCTTCTCCTCCCTACCTAAGACTACTTTAGAACAGAAACCTTTTGCTAAACAATGGAAAGGGCTTTGACCTATGCTTAAGCATAGAACAGGAAGTTCTTTGAGTCATGATTGATTTTAGAATTGATACAATAGAGATACTTGGAATGACAGAACCAGGTCTTGAAACTACAATCTCCACCCTACTCAGAGTAAAATGATTTAGGAAGGGCTGCAGCAAGGATCAAGATTTAATTATTTGAGAATATGACCTTCAACAGACATGTGCAAAGGGGCAGACCTCTGGGCGGTCCTGGGTTAAGCTAGAGCCACCATTGGCACACGGAAGACATGGACAGTGATTGGTAGATGTGAGAACTGAGGGGAGGGAACTTAGATGGTTTCCTTAAAGATAGCGGGGGCTGAGGACTGGGGGGGGGGGGGGAGTTCGAGAGGTTTTGCTCTGAGAGGTTGTGCTCTGAGAAGTTTTGCTCCGAAGGAGTCTGAGAGGAGAGAGGTCCTGGAGGGAGAGCTCCTGGAGAGGTCTGAGAGGAGGGCTTGCTCTGAAGGAGGCTGGAGGTGGAGGCCCCTGAGACTGTTTCTCCATTTTGGTCACGTGAGTGATAGGGACTGATCTCTTTTCTTTGCCTCAGCTCTCTAAGGGCTTGGGCCTTTTGGCCCAGCCTAAACAGAGGGGGTATTTAAGCCCTATTCCCTTCTCTCCTCTCTCCTCTCCTCTCTCTCTCTCTCTCTCTCTCTCTCTAATACCTTTCTTCCCCCTGTTTATAATTAAAAACTCCATAAAAGGTTGACTGCTGACTTGAGTTTTCATTTAGGAATTACATAGCTGAATTCCTTGGCAACCTTAAATTAATATATATCAGTCTTTTAAAGTGATTTCCTTGTCACACAACTGTTCTCTAAGAAAGGCCACTCATAATTTTCTCAATGGCTACTATCATGCCTTGGTACTGCACACAAAGGGACACTAGATAACATAAGGATGGGATCAGTCACAGCTGTTATGGGAAGAATATTAAATCTAGGAAATATATGCTTTAACTAAATTTTAAAAAGAAGAATAAGCAGCACTAAAGTTCCTATGGGACAGGATCTTGCCAATTCCAACTCAATGAAAAGCCTGGGATAATCCCCCAAAATACACACATACACTTCCCAATTTGTTCATTTAGAAATCAGACTTCATGGTCTTAAAAAAGAAAACTGCAAATACAGCAGACCTCAGTCATTATCTACTGTTCTGTCCCAGGATGATCTTGTGTTAGTTTTCTCTATTCTACTAGTGGGAAAAACTACAAATCCAAGAGAATTTTTGTCCAGCCATCTCTTTGCAAGAGGTTGCAACATCTATCAGTCTCTGTCTCTCTTCACCCTTCCCTCCTTGCTTCTTTCTGTCTCTGTCCCTCTGCCTCTTTCTGCCTCTGTCTATCTCTGTTTTTCTCTATCTCACTCCCTCTCTTTGTCTCTCTGTCCCTTTGTCTCTCTCTCTCTCTATCTAACTTCCCTTCTGCTATGCTTTTATGTATTATCTTCTCTCTTTAGGACAGCAGTTTTCAACCTGTGGGTTGACACAGGGGTTGCTTAAAGCCATCAGAAAATACATATTTTCCAATGGCTTTAGCCTCTGAGAAATCGTGCTATTTTACAGCAAGATCTCAGAAAGAAAGGGGACCCTGCTGCCCACACATTGTACTAATATTAGTTACCTATCATATCAGCAGCCCTCCCTCTCTGAGGGGCTATGGATTTACCCTGTTGCCTGGAGACCCGACTCAAACAGAGACCCAGAGAAAGCACCGGGCACTGGCTCCGGTGGGATTAAGAACAAGGCCTGGAGTGGATAATGGAGCCGAGGAACCCCAGCAAAGTGAAGCCTCAGCTCAAGCTAGAGGGAGATGACAGGAAGAAGAAGGCAGCATCTGTAGACCCCCTCCCCAGGCAGGACTTACCTCCCGCCCCAGTGCTCAGGCTGCTTCCTGCTGGATTAATATTTCTTAACATATAATTAAATATTGCTTTTGTGATTAATAACTGTTTAAATTATGTTTGATTTGTAGCAATGAGAATACATAATGCATATCAGGTATTTACATTCAGAATCATAACTGTAGCAAAATTACAGTTTTGAAGTAGCCACCAAAATAATTTATTTGATTTGGGGTCACCGCAACATGAGCATTAGAAAGGTTGAGAACCACTGCTTTGGGATGTAAGCACCTGGGGGCAGGGGCTATTTTGCTAAAGAAGGTTTATTTTTATCTCCACCTATTTTCACAGTTCCTGGCCCATGATAAACCCTTAATAAATGGTCTACCTAGTACTTACTTACCTACTTAACAACTTATTCTGTACCCTTAGAGAAATCAATTAAAAATATGAATTTTCTCAAGTGACAAATGAAGATATTAGATTATATCATGTAGATCTACCTGTAAATCTGTCATTTTGCAGACATTTATTAAATTAAAGAAAGTTAGGTGGCACAATGGATCTGGCTTGACACATTTACTAGCTGCATGTCTGTGAAAAAATCACTTAACTCAGTCTACCTCAGTTTCCTCTTCTATGAAATGAGCTGGAGAAGAAAAAAGCAAACAACAAATTTCTTTGCAAAGAAAACCTTAAATGGGTTCATGAAGAGTAGAAAACAACTGAAATTTGACTAAAGAACAATAATAAAATGAAGTGAAAAAGACATCATTGAATCTTCTCATATTACTGTGAAGATTAAAATTAATTCTTAATTCAGATTAAAATTGTAGCCCCTGCCCATTTTTTAGATCTAATCACCAAAGTGTAAACACTCCACTTAATCATTAAGTAGGAGGTCTGTGACCCACGTATACAATAGTGGTTGACGAATCAGAATTAAACTAACTGTCCCTGGGAAGTCTTAAAGCAAAGCTTCAACTATGATTTGTAGACATAAAATTAGGGGAAGGCACAGGAAGTGATGTAAAAGAAGCATCTTTAAAAAGAGCTGTCACTTCCTGTGAGGGACAGTTCTTCATTCTTTGGAGTGGAGGCTGGACCAGAGAATCCGTTCCTGGTGGCACTGATATAAAACCTCTTCCTTTGAACTGACACATGGTGAATGAAAAGCTGACTCTTAACTGCTGGATTTTCTGAAAAAACTAACCTCAGGAGAGACTTACCTCTTGAGAGAGTCTTCCCCAGGTCCTAGACTTTGCTGAGGCCTAAGGACTAACTCTCTCTGCCTCGGTTGAGCCAGGGGCTGGGAGTAAATTACTTAGTGCTTAGGCTAAATATCTTACCCTATCCTCTCTCTGATTTTCTTACTTCACTCTTTCTACATTTTGTAAATAAATTGTAAATAAATCTCTTTGGAATAAATTAAATTCCTGTCAACTACACTCTTAAATAACCCAGTCCAACCCTTTTTAAATTAACCCCTTTCCCCCCTTACATTACCTAGGTGGGAACTCAGACTTAATAAGGTTAAATGACTTACCCATTGCCTCTAAATAAGAAATGAGATTTAAATCCAGGTCTTCAAAATTCCAAGTGTAACTACCTCCACTACAGAATATTACCTATCTCAGATAAGACTTCATAGACTCACAGCTTGTCTTTTTTTTTTTTTAAACCCTTACCTTCCGTCTTGGAGTCAATACTGTGTATTGGCTCCAAGGCAGAAGAGTGGTAAGGGCTAGGCAATGGGGGTCAAGTGACTTGCTCAGGGTCACACAGCTGGGAAGTGGCTGAGGCCAGATTTGAACCTAGGACCTCCCGTCTCTAGGGCTAGCTCTCAATCCACTGAGCTACCCAGCTGCACCCCGCAGCTTGTCTTTTAACTTTGTTTTCCAAAGTAGACCACTGCCTTATCAGCCTCTGATTCTTTGAATAAATTCCTCTCATTTTAAAGGATGAAGGGAGTAAGTATATAACTAATGTTGAAGTTGAAGAAAAAATGTCCATGGCCTGCAAGTAGATAGTGGAAAAATTCTTCCTAGGCCTACACAACATGCAGGGAACAAGGCCATTATGTAGTTGGGAATTTTTAAAGAAAGTAGCTGAAAGGTGTGTGGATAAAAATTCAACCTTATAAATAGTGGGAAACAGAAAGAACTAACTTAAATGAAAGCTTTGTAGGAAAAGAAAATCTGAGAGAAAAATCAGTTTTAATTATGACTAACCAATGGGCTTTTGTGCCACATAGGAGAGAAATTTGTATGCTTTTTCAGTGTGTAAAAAAGACTTTTTTAGTTCAAGATCTCAATATTTGAGTTTAAATAATTATTTGTTCATTCCCCTTTTCTACTGAGGTTCTCAAAGTGTTTTTTTTTTTAAAACTAATATTTGCTAATTCTTCAAATTAATAAATGCCCTGCATTCTGGGAAGGTGTCCAGTTCCACCCACTGATTCCCAAAAGCCAGAGAATAATAGTGCTCTGAATTCTCTGAAGATACAACAAAAATAAAATAGCTAAGAGCAAAAGGAATTTACATTCACCTTAAAAAAAGACAAACTCTCAGAAAACTAGGATTCAAAGTCATTTAACTGACTTTGTTTGACTTGCAAAGCAGGCTGGGGGATTCTCTTATTCCCTATCCAATATTTTTCAGAGTGATGTTTTAGGTGGCAGGAGATGGACTGGGTGGTCATTTTGTAGGAATAAGGCTTTTCAATGCCCAGTTCCAAACTTTATCAGAAACTAGCTCTTTAAGATCTTGGACAAAAAGAATGCTAGTTTAATCATTTGGGGAAAGGCTTTTGCTTACCTTGCTGCCAGACTACCTGTTTTATCCAGTTTTCATCTCTGCTAGTTCAAAGACCTTCTTATCTCTCTGTATGTAGACTATGAATTCTAGATTGACTCCACCCTGCTTAGTCTTTAGAATTTTAGCAACCAGGAATGTATATACCCTTGCTTAAGGATTAAGTGTTGGGGAGGAAGACCCATGACCAGCATGTGCTAACAAGTGACAAATCAGAAACAACTGACTAACCTTCTGGGCTGTCCTAAGCCAAGCTTAAGCCACCACTGGTACATGTGAGACACAGGAAGTGATGTAAAGAACTGCCTATATATTTTGCGTCACTTTCTGTGGTTGGGAGCTCTGGGTAGCTTTTTGGCAAGCTTGTGGAATTTGGCTCTCTAGCGTGGTTTAGGTGAGGCATCTTTCCTGAGCGACCTTGGTGAGTGGTAAGGCTGATTCCTCCTTTTCTTGACCTCCTGAAAAGCACTATCCTCTTAGGAGGCCTCTCATCTGGGAGGAGGCCTCCTGGCTGGAAGACAAGCCAGATTTAATCTTCTGAGAAGGCCCCTTGACTAAGGCCTCTGAACTCCCTTTGACTTACTCCAGACCCAGAGAAAAAATCTCCTACCCTTACCCTCTTCTCCTCCTTCTTAATTTCTTCCTTCTATTGTAATTAAACCACCATAAAAATCCCAAAGTCATTTGACTATTTTATTGGGATTGAATTTAAATCCCTGGTGACCACTAATATAATATATTCAGTCAACAACCCTAATTTTACCCTTAACAAGATGTAGAATCAATTAGATATTGAGATACAGGGATTGGAAGATGAGAGACTGACCTAGGACCAGCCTTCATCCTTGCTCCTTTCTGACTAGTATATACCCTGTTCCATCTTTTCTGGTTTCTTCCCTCTACTCTCCAACACAAAAAAAAAGACCAAAAGTTCTCATTCTCCTATAGAACAAGTAGCCTCCCAGAACCTAAATCTGATATCTTGGAAACTGAAAGAAATACCCTAATTCACTCTCTGGCTGAAGTGGGACAAGATTTTAAGATGATTGAAGAGGAAGAGCATTTTGATGACCCCCCAGCCCTCCTCAAGCTTCTGACTACAGAGTGGTGATGACAGCTGTTATTTACAAAGCACTCTAAAGTTAACAAGGAACTGGTCATACAGAGTCCCAGGGTTTCCTACGTATTGCAATTTGCCCAAGTTCTTACATTTCATAGATGCTCAGATTAAATGGCTTGCCTAAGTTCATACAGCTTTGAAGGACAAAAAGAGAAATCCCACATCTTTCTTACTCCTAATATTTTTTAGATTTTATTGATATTATTTGTTTTATAGCTCCTGCCTGTCTTCTTCCTCCTCATCCTTCTCAGAGATTCTTCACTTATAATAAAACATTTTTAAAAAGATAAAAAGTAAAACCAATCATCACATTAAAAATAAAATCTGACTTTCTTTACAATGTTGTATACTCATGAATCCACAGTTCTGTAAAGGGAGAGGGAAGAAGAAAACATATTTATTAAGAGCCTATCTAAAAAATTATTATTTCATTTGATCTCACAACACACACTGGGAGATAGGCTCTCTTATCAACCACATTTTACAATCAATGAAACAGACAGGTGTGCTCTTTCCATTGTATCACAGGAGGACCTCTAATATATGACTATCAGCTTAATGTAACACTTAAACACATCAGACCACCTGATTTCATGTCCAAGACTCTTTCTCCCTTGGACCGTGCTACTTTGACTTAAAGAAAAGAAAGGAAATCAATGAAAAGGAAAACCTCCAAATGTTGAAATGAAATTAGAGCTCATAAAAAATGAGAACTGTCTACCTCAATAGTCCATGAAACTACCCAGGAGTTACCTTTAGGAACAGCACAGAAAAATCTGGATATTCTTTCATCATCCTTGACTTAAGTTTGTTTCCTCCTGTCTGCAAGTCTCAATCATCAAGTTAGCAAGCATTCATTAACTGATTAGTATTTACTGATGCCAGTGAAAAGGGCTAAGGATCTAATAATAATACCTGCCTTCAAATAACTCACAATCTAATGTGAGAGACAATATGCAAACTACAGTGTAAAAAAAAAAAGGGATAAATCGTAGAAGTAACTAATGTAACACTCTTTTCAAATGTTACAAAACAAAAGGATGTCAGTATATTTACTTTAATTACTAATATTGTCACAACAGTATTTACCACAATGTCTTATAGCAAATATATAAGATGTTTGAAAACAACAGGATTGGAATTAGTGTCCATGTCTCTCAGACCTCAGATAAGATAAGCATTAAATTAGGACAAAGAGGGATAACAGTTTCATTTGATTTGTAGCTAAACCTCTAATGTATGTTACCTTGAACTTCTGAACAGCAGGACTCACTTCCTTTTCTACATTCATCCCTTTCAAATAATATGGTGTTTTATATATAGTCAGTATATCAACAATTTATACATATATTGTATATATACATAAATATACACACATATACATATATATAGCATTCATTCATTCATTCATTCATTCATTCAAAGATAGGAACCAGATAAATTCATTCAATTAACAAACATTTGCAAACTTCTAATTATGTTATATGCTCTGTGACAGGTATTTAGGGACTTACAAATGTATACAGGACCAGACCCTGTACTCAAGGAACTTAGGGTCTAGTTCATGAAATAAAGCAAATGCATTCACATACACACACATGTCCATACAGTATATGTGCATATATATGGAAACATATCTGTATGTGTATTTGCATTCACATCTTTCATAACAGAAGGTGAGGGAGGGAAGTATACATGGTAGTCAAATACATACATGTATGTGTGCATTTTTAAATTATATAGATACATACATATATGATAGAGATGAATCTATGTTTTAATTTCTAAAGGGGACTCACATATAAGGAAATTTCCTCTAACAATGTAGATCATATACTTTTTGACTCAGCACACATTTCTCACTGATCGCACTTGACTAAGAATAATGGACAGTGGCCCTGTTTTCTTTAATTTTGCTTTTGAGAAGGTTTGAAGAAGAAACCTCAAAGTTTCTAATAGATTTCTGGGGGAAAACATGAACCAAAGGGTTCAATAACCTTATGGAAATGTTGTATTTGGGAAATTAATCTCTATTTTCCCCATAATTGGCATTTTTTATTATTTTAAGTGCTATTGTGCTCAAGAAATGTGTTTTTCCCCATTTTGGAGTGTGTGTGTGTGTGTGTGTGTGTGTGTGTGTGTGTGTGTGCATTTGGATGATCTCAGAAACAATATTTTTCAGTGAAAATATTATTGTTCTCAAGGCTACCAATGCTACAAGTAGTTTTCCTCCTGGGATAAACAGATGTAACTATTTTTAGGTATCCAATAGAGCCCCAATTCAGAATCTGGTTTTTAAATAACTGATAGAAATGCAAATTTTAAGTTAGAGGTTATTGAAAATAAAGTTGTAATTTTTTCTCCCTCATTCAAATTTACCCACTCCAGGTGAGAATTCCTAGGCTAGAGGCTACGGCTTATCCTATTTGCTTTCATATGGAAACTAAAATTTGACAATTCTCTTCTCCAAAAGTAGCAACATAGCCCTACCCAGTAACACAGTAATGTACATATAATCTAATCAGAGCAGAGTCCAGAAGATTTCCTTATTTAGGTTCCTATGTAGCCTAAATTTTTATTACATTTTTTTTGACTCCCATGTTATCCTGTTATCTCATATTGAATTAACAGCACAATTGTTTTCCAGGAGGATTAGACTTTCCTGCTGGACACGAGAGGTCAGAACTAAAAAAGACAAGCAAAAAAAAAACCCCTAGAAAATATAAAGGTAATTTTATGTTTAATGTGAGACTCTAAGGTGTAGTGGAGTGGGACTGGGGATGGGGCTCTAACAATTATATCTCAAATGGAATGACTAAACATGAAAGGATGTAGATATTCCTCAAAGAAGGTCTTTGGGCAATGGCCAAATGACTTCACTTACATAAAACTTAAAGAAAATTTTTCTTTAGGTAATAATGGAACTGGATAATTAGTTATCACTTGCAAATAAGAGAGCTATGATTTTGTATTCCACAAAATTTTCTTGTCCAGAACATTGTATAACTTGAGCAAGTCACTTAATGTCTGTCTCTATCAGTTTTCTAATTTGTAAAGTGGGATTAAAAATAGTGCCTATTTGCAGGATTATTGTGGGCATAAATAAAGGAAAGAAGGAAATCCACATTTATTAAGTGAAATCTATATTTGGCAATATGCTAAAACAAGTTATAAAGATTGCATTTGATATTCACAACCATCTTAGGAGGTAGGTGCTTATTATTCCCATTTCACAGTTGAGGAAATCAATGCCAATAGAGGTTAAGTGACTTGCCCAGAGTCACAGATGGAAGGATTGTTTGAGGCATGCTTTGAACTCAGATCTTCCTGATCCAGCACTCTTTCCACTTTTCCATTGCCTCTAAAATCAGATATCTGTAAAGCACTTAGCAAATGTTGACATGCTATATAAGTGCTAGCTAGTTATACTATAAGGCATTAAAAAAGAGATTCCTGTTTATATAATTCTTGAACTGTCCAAAGGCTAGAAAGCTGTCTAAGATTCAGCAGTTCAGTAATTGATCAGAGATCCCAGATATCATTGTCTTTCTGTATCACTGATCTACCTTCACTTTGATAAATCAATAGAAGTAAAGGAAAATTATCACAAAATATCTCATAAAAGAAGTTATCTGAAGCTCATGCCGGGGGACATAAGGAAAGTGCTCCAGAACGCCTCCAATACCTTCTGGATGCTGTTAGACAAAACATGAGGATTTTGGAGAATAGAACAGGTTCCTGAATGCCAATGCCATCTCACTGCTGTGACAGCCTCCACCAGGCAGCTGCTCACAAACAGGCATCAAGCCCTGGATGTCAAAATCGATTGACATTCCATTCTTTAAATGTAAATAAGTGTCTACCGTCATGCGAGGCACAGGTTGAGCAGCCCATGCTGTTATGATGGAGCTGTCAAGGCCCATATGCAGAAACTGGCCCTTTTACAAAATGGCAGGCAGCACCTGCTTCACTCCTGAAGAAGCCTTTTGAATCAGGGCTGAAAAAAACAATGGCTTCTAATAAAATAATATGTTTATTGATTTCAGTCCTTACTTCCATACTTCAAGGATCTGTGACTTCCTTGCTATGTATAATCCTTCCATGGTGGCTCAATCCATCTGCAACAGGATAGATAACCTGTGTTAGTTGTTGTGGCCTAAACAGTTCTGTAAGCTGGTGACCAGCTTTCCATTCTTGAAACTATTCACACTTATTTAAGCTGGACCATTAAGGAAGAGAGGAGAAAGGTATTTAGTTTAACCTCCTTAAAAGAGACTAATTGCCTTTTTTTCTGTATTTCTCCAATGCCAAGCACAATGCGTGGGCATAAGTGTGTAATAAATACATGCTGATTTGTTGATTGGTGTTCACAGGCCCATATTCAAATCTTTACTGCAGGATAGGACCTTTCAGAATTAGAGCTTCATTATCTCAGCCCATTAACCCAATGAATCAGATAGCATTGTCTCCATTTTGCAAAATAGGAAACAAGGGATCAAAAATGACTAGTAACTTCTGATCTTCAAATTTTCAGAATTTGGATCACTTTATGTCAAGATGAGGTATCATAAGAGGATAGAAGTGTAGGGTAAGTTTTATTCAAAATATCAAATTAAAAGTTACTTATTTTTAAACTCAAAGTCTTACTGCATTTTTTGGTCTTTGTCTATTATTTTCATAAAGTAATTGATTTAACATGTTAAATATGTCCATCTTTAACTAATTTGTATATTTACATTTTTCTTCAGTGAACATTACAACTATATCCTATTATCCATTTTTTTCTTCTTCTGGGTAATTGTTATCCATGATTTTCTAAAATTCCCTAGACAGTATTTTATATAATAGTCTCAGTTTCCCTGTGGCTCTTTTAAATATTTAATAGATAATAAATACCATTGGAGTAGTTGGGAGGTAAATTACACTTGCTTCACAACTAATCCACTTTCTCTTCTGGTTATATATGTCTCTGATAATATCATGTCTCATTTAGAGTAGATGACTATTTATACTCACCATATACTTTCCCATTGCCCTTTGAGATGCCCACAATTGTGATCTGTCTGAGATTGTAATGTTTTATGAGTTCTGATCATTGTGGTATCCCTGTGACAGTAAGGTTAGGCATAGATATTGGACTTGTGATTTCCTATGAAGAGGAAACTTCCTCCATCAATTAACTAAAATACCTTTCCTTCAACTTGCTGTGTTATAGAATTGCCTAGAACACTAAAACGTTAAGTGACTTATCCAGGATCACATAGCCAATATGCATTATCAGAGGCAAGCCTTGACCCCAGATATTTATCACTATGTAGCTTATTCAACTTGTGGATAGCTCTAAATATTCAGAAAATTTCTTTCTCTTTCTTTCTTTCTTCTTTCCTTCCTTTCTTCCTTCCTTCCTCCCTCCTTCCCTTCCTTCCTTCTTTTTTCCTTCTTTCCTTCCATCCTGCTTCTTTCCTTCCTTTGTTCCTTCATTCCTTTGATTCTTCATTCCTTTATTCATTCATATGTTTGTTCCTTCCTTCCTTTTTTCCTTCTTGCTTTCCTTCCTTCCCTCATGCCTTTCTTCCATCTTCTTACCTTCCTTCTTTTCTTCTTTTGTTCCTTCATTCCTTCAATCCATCATTCCTTTATTCCATCATTCATTCGTTCGTTCCTTCTTTCCTTCCTTCCATCCTGCCTTCCTTCCTCCCTTCTTTACTTCCTTCTTTCCTTCCTTTGTTCCTTCCTTTCCCCCTTCTTTTTACCTCTTTCTATCTTTTTACTTCTCATTCTATTCTTATTTACTGCCTACCTTCCTTTTTTTCTGGTTACAATGTCCCAAATACTGCCTTTGTAACACACATCCTCCCTAATGACAAACGTAATTATTGAAGTGTATTAATGTGGATAGATTATTGCATTTGGTGCTGTAGAGAAGATCTAAATTCAATTATTGCTTCTTACTCAACCTGCCTGATGCTCAATTTCTTCCTCTGTAAAATTAGGTCAATATTATATCTGGAAAAAATACCTATGGTTGTGGTTAATATAAGGGATATAAAGTACATTGGGTATCTTCAGGTAATGTGTAAATGTCATGCAACTAAGAA
This sequence comes from Monodelphis domestica, assembly GCF_027887165.1. Classification (NCBI taxonomy): domain Eukaryota; kingdom Metazoa; phylum Chordata; class Mammalia; order Didelphimorphia; family Didelphidae; genus Monodelphis; species Monodelphis domestica. The sequence continues at coordinate 335,620,662 of NC_077230.1, read as the reverse complement.
GTTTCAGTCTTAGATTTAGAGTAAGGAAGTTCTTACATAGAACCCTGCCTAAGTTACCTGTGTTATCTGTGTGATGCTTAGAAAATCACTTAACTGAGGGCAGCTGGATAGCTCAGTGGATTGAGAGCCACGCCTAGAGACAGGAAGTCCTAGATTTAAAATCTGGCCTCAGACACTTCCCAGCTGACCAAGTCACTTAACCCCCATTGCCAAGCCCTTACCACTCTTCTGCCTTAGAACCAAAACATAGTATTGATTCTAATATGGAAGGTGAGGGTTAAAAAAAGAAGAAAAAAAATGTAAATCACTTAACCACTTCTGCAAAATGGGTATAATAATAGCACCTACCATAATAATTGTTGCAAAGATCAACTGAGATAACCTTTAAGTGCTTTGCAAACCATTAAGCTCTATAGCAATCATAGTTATAATAAAAATCATTGTCCTTTCTTCTTTTCCCCTTTTTCCTCCCTCACCTTTTCCTTCTCTTCTTCAATTATGATTATCATTCCCAGTCTAGTCTTTTCTTCAAGCTAATCACCTCTGTTGTCTTTAGTCATATTCAAATGCCATAGTTTTATTAATTAAGATTATTAAATTTAATTAAAAATAAGATAATTAAAAGAATTAAAACCATTGATCAACTATTCAAAGTGGAAATCAGGCTTTCATAGGCAGTACAAAAGATCCTGGGGTTATCTTAATTCTCACCATTCCAGGACAGTATTCCAAAGGACTAAGACATAGTAAGACAGTAAACCTAATACTCAAGTTTGGATAAATAGACCTTTTTGGTTCTGTACAGATTGAAGCATAATTTTTGATAGACCCAAGCAAGTTATACTATCTTCCGACACATGCCTCACAGCAGAATCTGTGTTTATGATATAAGGGCCAGTCTAAAGACCTAGAGATTCATCATAGAAAAATGGAAACCAGGTGATCATTTTTTTTTTTGCCATAGCAACTCATGAAGATATAAAATATCAGATAACTACTGGGTTGTGAACAGTCCTGCTGGAGAGAGTGTTCATATCAATGAAACCATGTGTCCTTGAAGGGCTAAAGTAGAAAAGAGGTGTGCTCAATGCTCTATGAATTCATTCTGACCAAGATTGGGAGAAAAATTATTAGACCACTAGAAGCATTCAGTAGAAACTGCCCCAGAGTATAGATCAGTTTCAGGAAGTAGCTTTCATTTCAGCAATATTTCTAGACCAAGGAGATTAAAGAAATTTTATGAACCATTACAGGTTTCTTCTGCTAGGAGAAATGCCCACCTGATGGAAATGAATAGATTGAATCTTTGGGGCTGTTTCTGAGTGTTTGCCATGAGATGGTACTTCAGGTCCAGGAATCCACAAAGAATAGAGGGAAAATAATCTATTGGTTCTCACATACGTTGTGAGCAAAGGACTAGGTAGGACAAGTGGAGCTTTTCTGAGAGTTTTAAAACCTCTTTTTCTATTTTGGGAATACCAAATAGAGTTATTATAAATCACTCAGGCATGGGAAAAATGACGGAAATAAAATTGTGAAATGGTTTCAATTAAAATAATAACAAAGTACATGGGCTCCCTGCTGGGAAACCATTGCTATTATAAGAATTACTGTTCAGCATTTAGCATTAAGAATCAGTCAGGTGACACAGATGATTATGCTCAAAAACTCAATCAAGTAGTTATGTCTATCTTTTTTTAGTGCAGAAGGAGAGAAGAAAACAAGCATTTATTAAGCCCTCATTGTATACAGGGCACTTTGCTAAGTGCTGGGGATACAAATAGAAGCAAAATGAAATATAGTTTCTGACTGGTGGGAAGACACACATTAAGGAGTTAAACTTTGAGAGAAAGATGCCAAATGGCAAATTCTTATTGCTTTATGTCCAAGCTTATATAAGAAGTTCATACAGAGGTTAAGGGTAGAGTCAATGTCTCCTGACTTTGGGTCCAGCATCCTCTCCATTGCCCTATTTAGTTAAATGTAATTATTTCATATTCCCTGAGGATACTAACTGGAACTTCCTCTAAATAGAAAAGCACATCACATTTGGTAAAAGATCTTACAAAAAAGAAAACAATTATTTCTCTGGGGATTTGGTTGATTAAATCATCTTCTCTGCTTGTAGCTCAGCTCAGTGTATTGCTGGGTTCTGCTAGAAGATGAATTTCACAAACCATTTCTGGCCAACAAGTCTGAACATGATTTCAGATGATGCTTCTTTTAAAACAACTCAATTCCAGGTTCTTGAATGAGATCGATTGTTGCTCCATTTCTGCCTTGGGATTTCTGAAAGGGTGGGTTTTCCTGACTATACTTTACACCTCCAGATTCAAAAGCTCATTGCTGAGGTTATTGACAGGATCTCTGTCCAAGCTTAGACTAACTAAATAACAGACCTGTAAGCCAGTTAAGGACTCAAGTGCTTTGCTCTCTGCAAAAAGGCTTCCCTAGAAATCCAGCAATCCTACATACATCTGTGGTGCTGAAAACCAATGTCTATGATTCTTCTTTGAGTTTTTTCAAATAGCTGAATCATTAAAAAAAATCCCCCATATGCCATTGATCTCTTAAAGTTATTATTTTCATTTTCATCTTATTACATAGAATTAAAGTCGAAACTGTGTTGTCATCTTCTACACACTTTTAGATTCAATATTCAGCAGACTTGTGCAGGTAGATAAAATGAGTGGTTTTTTTTTTCCAATAAAATAATTAGAATAAAGCATCTTCAAGCAATACAATGAAAATACCTTTGAATGAATTCTAGTAGTAAAAGTTATAGAGAATGATACTTAAATTTATTTGATTTCCTCTCTTAGAACTTTTTTTTATTTTGAGATATTTTTTAGGCCAACCAGACCAAAGGCAAGAATATTCTGGGGGGGGGGCACCTATTTTAAAATGTTGTTCCTAGAACTATACAGGTTATTGATAGATAAAGTTGATCCTGATCAAAAGTTTATGTGGTAGGGATACCCTGGTTTCAGTATAATTCATTTGTTGAATTTGTGAGGATATTGTGAGCTTTTTAATTGTAATGACAGAGATTTGGTGTCCATTATGAAGGATAGGAAGCTTCTGGTATATAATCCTAGTCATTGATAAAGTCTTTCTGCAGTTATATATTACAGACATCCTGCCAATTCTTTCCCAAGTCTGCATCAATCACTAATTCCAGGCTCCTACAGATTAACCTTTGTGTAATTTCTGGTCACAATGGCTTGATCTTGTAACTCTGTAATTAATCAACATTTTTTAAAGCAAAATCAAATGCTTGGGCCATTTGTCCAAAAAGTTTGGTGTCACAGTTATGGTTCAGTTCAGATGTCTATTGTATACATGGATAGTCTATGGAAGGCATTTTTAATTATACTTTTGGTGCTTAGCAGAGTGTGCTAAATAATGAGAATCAAATGTAAGGAAACAATGTGGCCGAGGCAACTTATGCCTCCAGTAAAGCATGATGCTGTTCTTCTTTCATTTCTTTGAAGTCCTCTTACTTCTCCTTCCTGGGCAAATCAAGTCCTCTGAGCAGGTTTTAAGTTAGCTCCTCTGGCACCATTCCTGCCAATTGCTCAACTCCAGATTGATAGAGTTAATTATCTCTTGAATTCACAATGAGCTCTCTTCTCAGCTGCCAGAGTTCCCTCTCCATTGGGCTGTTTCCTATCCCATTTTTATGTCTGTGTCTCCCTTGAGACGGTATCCCATTTTTAAAAAGGCTGCAAAAGGAGTATTCTCTGCTTACCACCTCATAGAGACCTCTGTTGCTTAATTCTGAATTTCTTCATAATCCACTAAGGGGTTAACATGGATTAGAACAGCTTAGCATTTTGATTAATGCATTAAAACCTCATTTATTTTCCTCTTCTTTAATTTCAACGCACTTAGCTATGGGCTGGTATATGGAAAGTAGCAATTTTTTCCCAACACACCAATTACAGTGATATCCAACAAGTCCATTGACATGTATCAGTCGTCAGATTTTATGACTACTCTGGAAAATGGTATTTATTTTTTAAAATATTTATATACATTTTAACATGCTTATCATGACACCAAAGAAATTCTCATTATTCTTTCTTTAATTCCTCACAGAATTTTATAGATCGCAATCCTCTTCCCAACTAAAGAAACAAAGAGACAAACAAAAAAAATTACTAAGCTCTTTCTGGAGCTAAAAACAACAACAATATTTATGGACAAAGTGGTGATGACGAGTCTTTCTGAACTTGGGAAGACTGGTTCTTAGGTGACAGACATTCAGTCTGTCACATAGCCTCTATGACAGATAAGAGAAGAGTGACAACCTTTCATGGATCGTGCAGCATGGGAACAACTGTTACCTACTGTTGATTCCCCCTGGGAAATCCTTAACATCTGGTTATTGCACAGAGGTAGAAAAGACCTGAGTAATTGTGGTAGAATAGTTGTGAGAGAATATCATAGAGAAGAAAAACAACAACAATAATGAAATACTAAAATACTGATCAGGATGATGATGATCACTAGAATTTATATAGTGCTTTAAGACTCACAAGGAGCTTTATGATTATTACCACCTTTTATCCTCACAACAGTCATTCGAGGTAGTATAGGTAGGGCCACAGAGAACCAGTGAACAGTCAGCCAATAAATATGCATTTATTGAGTGTGCACTGTATTCTGAGCCCTGTACTTACTCAGTAGTAATATATTTGGGCAGCACATAAGAATAAAGAAAGAAAAAAAGTCTCAGGGTGCAGCTATTAGGCTGCACTTTCAGCATCCAGGCATAGTCAGGATCACTGGTGTTGATAGAACACTTGGAGAAAAACTGGACTCAGGCTATCTACAATCCAATCTTATAGAATAATCTCAGTCCTTGAACAGGAAAAAAAAAAAAGATTTAGCCAAATTTGATGACTTGGATGGAAATCCTAGCTCCAGAGTAGGTTTCTGATCTGATGACAGCAGTTTCCAAGTTCTTAATACCAGGACTGATCTAATGTCTAAAAAATTTAAAAATAAATAATGAATTTATTAATTATTATTTTATTTACTAATTAATTAAATTTATATAAAAATAAAAATTTCTTAAATCTAAATGAAGAACAAAACCTGATTTGTGGTATATAATAACTTCTTAGGTATAATGTTCATATTAAAAATTTAATGAAGGGATCCTCCATACCCTTAGCCAGTCAGTATGTGAAAACTTTTACACACTCTTATCTAACTGTCGGTCTGGCATGGGTAGGTGGATCATTCACTAAACTAATAAAATAATTAGAGACTAGATGTTATTACTTCTTTCATTGAAAGTCGGGACTGGATTTTTTCCCTCTTTCTTCATCTCTCCAATGCTGAGCTCACAGAGTGCCTGTTGAATTAGGTTTTACATTCCAATGAGGAAATGGAGGAAAATTTATTGGAGAACAGCGGTAATACTATTGTTAATTATTTTTACCATTATTATGTTGCAAATAAAGTTATTAATATCCATTATACAGTCAAGTCATATTGCAAGAGACTGGCATTAAAATAACATAATAGATGACCTTTAAAATTGTCATAAATTCTAAAAATGAATATAAAATTACTTGTAAATGAGAATAAAACACAAATTCTCTTCAGCCTCTTCTTGTTGTTATTCAATCTTTTCAGTCATGTCTGAGTATTCATGACCCCATTTGAGACTTTCCTGGCAAAGATCCTGGACTGCTTTGCCATTTTTATGCCAACTCATTTCATAGATGAGGAAACTGTGGTAAAACAAGATGAAGAAAACTGTCCAGGGTCATACAACTAGTAAATACCTGATGGTAGATTTAAATTCCCGAAGATAAGTCTTTCTGATATGAAGCCCAATGTTCTCACCTCTGTGCCATCTAGCTGTTCACTTCAGCTACCTGTGTTAATTAATATGACTCTGGGGAAACAATCAGGAAAAAAAATCATCTAATTTCTCCCTGATAACCCTTTAACTCCTTGGAGACATACATCATTTATAATTCTTCTCTAGGCTTTCCATTGACATTTCAATCAACTGAACCTCATCAATCCAGACAACAGACATGGTTAACCTCTTTCCTAGGAACTAAACAGCCATTTAAGAACTCAATAATCATCCCCTTCAGAAGAGCCATGCAATGACATCCACTGGTCTGGGAGGAATAAGGATGATTTTGGTGTTTTCTGTCATCAAAATCAGAGCCATCCCAAGAGCCAAATAATAGTAAATGGATCTGTCTCTTTCAGGGACTAGTGCCAAGAGACTTACATAATCTTTTTTTTTTTTTTTTAACCCTTATCTTCCGTTTTGGAATCAATAAGGTAGAAGAGCAATAAGGGCTGGGCAATGGGGGTTAAGTGACTTGCCCAGGGTCACACAACTAGGAAGTGTCAGAGGCCAGATTTAAACCTAGGACCTCCCATCTCTAGTACTGGTTCTCAATCCACTGAGCTACCCAGCTGCCTCCTAAGACTTACATAGTCTTATGATTTGCGTCTGTATCTTTTCCTTGCTCTCTGCCCAACTTTATGAGAGTGGAATTTGGTAAAGAAAGATTAAAATGTGCCTCCTTCTCCTCTAGATCAGGGCCTGAATTATATGCAAGAAGAGGAAAGACTTTACTGCTCTTCTCATTTTTCCTAAGGAAATTAGTGTTCTTGGAATATTTTCTCTCTCAGGGGGTTGTATTTGTGTGTTTTAAGATAGGAGACTAAAGAGGGCCATGTTTATTCAAGTGAATGATTGACCATCTAATGGTGGAGTTAAGTTCATATACTGGCCCAGACCTTTATTAGTTACTTTATCCTGCAAAAGTCACACCTCCACCTAGGTTTTTTTCATCTATAAAATAGGGATAATAATCTCATATCTCCCAAGGTTGTTTAATCAAATAATATTTGTAAATTCTACTATGAACATTGAATAATTTTGTAAATGCTAGTGGTGATGATGATAATTATCTTATAATCCTTTGGATCTGTACCACCTGAAGCCAGAAACTCAAGTATGAAACCATTCTTCCAATTGTTTCAAACAAAATTTGGATCAATAAGAAATTAATTATTTCCCTAATAGTATTAAAATCCTAATAGTTTTATGCCCTCTGAGGCATAACTCAGATAAATTATATTAAATTTGAATTGTTCTACTATTCTGCAAGAATAATCCAACAGAAGTTCGAGTCTTATTAAATTAATTAAAATTTTTAATGGAATCATGAATTGGTATCTTCCCCAAAGAAAATATTCCACTTAGGAATTTATTCTCACTAATGGGCCTAAGATTTCAACTTTTCTCTCTGTATATTTGAGTTAATTTCATAATTTCCCATTTACTAACCTAATATCCTCTACATGTATTTTCCTTACAATATGATAATAATGGTGATAATAATAATAGTTATTTTCATCGCCTTTTAAGGTTAACAAAATTCTTTATAGATATTGTCTCATATATTATATAAACTTTTCATTTATTTTTAAGTTCATGTTTTTAGTAGCTATTTTTATACTAATATACTAATTCAAACTCAAAGAATATGCAAATAGGAAACATGGAAGAACACATCCATTATTATTGATTAGTAGATTTTCTATCACTGTAGGTATTTTAATATGTGGTCTGAAGCTGCAAAAGGAATTTATGAAAGTCTACTATGAGTATTTCTTTTTAAAACATGAAATTTTAAACATATCATAAGGAGATTTGAAGCTATAATATATTCATATAACCTGTCTTACTTTCACAAATTTTCTATTGTGCATGATTTGATTTCTGATTCACTCCAGCTATCCATAGATTGATTGTACCTAAGAGTTTGTGCCTGTATAGGGGAAAGGAAAGAATGAAGTCTCTGAAAACCCTTTACTAGAAATGGAAAAAATGTAAGAAGTAATTCTCATGTGTCCCAGTCAGGAATTGTTTCCCTTACAAGTCATATCAATCCTGCAATCTGGCACTCCTCATCCCAGAAAGATATTTTCAGTTCCTTTCCCCAGAGATCCTCTAGACCAGTCTCAAGATTACTTTCACTTGGGAGGGGGAAATAAAAATAGTTACTGCTAAAAGCAGCAAACTGGCTCTGCTATCAATTCTCATTTGATCTCTATGCCTTTTATCCCTTTCACTTGGCATTTGTTGTTATGCTATCCTGACTAGCTGGAAATGTTATAAGGGGGAAAGCAACTGATTTGGGGTGAGAAGATCTGGGCTCCAATCCAACCTGTTCCACTTACTTTCAGAAAATTATTTCACTTCTCTGGGCTCCAGAGTCCTCATTTCTACAATAAAGGGACAGGAGGTAAAGGTAGTAGGCTAAATTATCTCTGAAGTCTCTGATACCTCTTAAATCTGTGACCCTCTGAATTATTCTTTCATCCTCAGATGACAAGAGGCATTTTGTTCGAACCTTTTATAAGTGCTTGTTATGTTCTATTTTATATTATTGATGTATGAGCACATTCCTGTACCTTCTGTCCCAAAGATATCAGATTCTATGATTCATACTATATTTCCCAATGACTACCTCTCTTTGTATAAGCTAATTGCTTAGTGGTTAAATGGAACTGGGGTACCATTTACTGACACAAAATAATGGGTGGACTGTACTTGACGGGGGGGGGGCAGAACCAGTGGTATTAGAGAAAAACATCCCCAATTTCTCAGGACCCCCCTCCCCCAGCTACCCTGAAGAGGGAGCCATGTCTGCCTGGCTCTGGAATAAAGATATACAAATAACTAAAAACTAAAAAATAACTAAAAACCAAATAATGGTGAATGTAGATAAATAACAAATGCTAAATTGGATTATTACATCCCAAAGACACTTGAAACCACCATATATTAGAACATAGAATAAATAACATTATAACTAGATTGTAGAATCACTTAAACCAGTATTTTCATTTTCCATATGAAGCATTTTCCCCAAGGTCAAAAACAATTAAAACCCTGTCTAGGTTGGCCATACCTAGAAATGGGTTCTAAAGCAGGATTTATGATGTGCTGAACATATTTCAGAATATTTACCAAATGGAGTGTCTTTGTTCAGTGTACCATAATTTTAGGATGAGTAATTTAGTCCTCCATGTAACAACTTTTTTTTTTTCTGAAACCCCAAATTGATTCCTGTTCTTGATAACTTCTCTTCAAGAACCTTCCTGATGGACACTTGTCCCAAACTGAAAAACGAACCTTCAAGGATCCCTTGATCACCCTAGATAGGATTAGCAGATATAATTAAATCTGAAGTGCCTTTTATGTCTTCTTAGTTTCTCCTTTGGTATCTAGACTATTCCCAGATACCATAGCCTCTGACTATTAGATCTAGGCTTCTACAAGTCATTTTAGACCTTTAGACATTTTTTAGAAATAATGTACAATATGACTAGCACTAGTCCCAAGCAGGAGACAGGGTATAGGTCCTTCCCCATCTCCAAAAATCTATATAAACCCATTGCATTCTATAGTTCTGGAAGTCTCAGGACTAGGGTATTTCTTCCCCAATTAATCTGCCTGCCTTGATTAAGCACCCATTTTATAACTACTTTTATAATTCTGTGTTTTTTCAGGTTGACACATGAAACATTTAAAAATTACCTAGTGTGTATCAGGTACTGAGAATATTTGGACCAGTCTCTCTTTTCAAGGATCTTATAGAAATAACTGATTTCCATCCCCAATATCATCAAAAAGCTGGATATACTATAATCTTTCTTTTTCTAGAGATGACCCGGGGAATCCAGGCCCATGATTTGAAATATCCAAACAGGTCAATAATTTGATCAGTTTAACCCTGGAAACAAATTCTTTCATAAATATGTGTAGGATTTCAACTTGCATAAACATGTAGTGGGAGGGTTATCTTTCAATGAGTCCCTTATTATAGGTGTAAGCATGCTCATCCACACTGCTGACTTCAGGTATAAGATTAGCTGGAAGGTTTATTACTTCAAATTACAACTTCTGATGAGATGCTAAATTTCTCCTTATAATTATTGCCACCAAGTAATAATCCACCACCACACATTCAATCCTGACCCTTTTTTGCGTATGTGATTCATTGAAGTGAGTCAGGTAAACAACATTGAGTGCTGTTGGTTTTAAAGGTTCATTGGTTTCTATTTATTCCTGAATAGTCTATTACTTAAAGAGCTCAATTAAATATAATGGGTTAAAGTATTAAAAATCTGTTTGATTATCACTATTTACTCTGTGAGATACTGATTAAAACTTGAGGCATAGACAGTTCTATTCTGGGAGAGTAGGTTGCAGAAGAGATCAGTTGAAGTTTATGTGGTATGAACTTTTCACTATATATACATACATACATATATATATTATTATATATATATATATATATATGAGTTCAGCTTTTTAAAAGAGAGAAAATGGAATACTTTGTATTCCTTTTTTTGGACAGGCTTGTGGATAGATAGAGGGGATGCTTCTGTAAATGTCAAATTTTTGAGAATTATAATAATGGTCTTTTCCCACAATCAGAAAGTTTGCCTTTGTGACTCGGGATCTGGGGTTCTTTTTACAAAGAAGAGGCTTGGATTACATAAGAGAACCATTTTAGATGAATATTATGTTGTGTAGAGAAAGTTGGCCTTGGAACTAGAAAGTCCCAGTTTGGATTCCCACTGCTGTCATTAACTGTGTGGACCTTTAAACGTTACCTCAAAGCTTTATATTTTACAAAGTGTTTTCCTTCAAAAAAAAATCTTTTCTTGTACACTATGGCAGCAATATTGTAGAATGATCCACTGTGAATGAATTAACTATTATCCAGGACAATCCCAAGAGTATTGTGGTAAAAATGGCTACCTACCACCACAGAAAGAACTAATTGATCCTGGATGCAGATTGAAGCATACCATTCTTCACTTTATTTCCTTCAGGAATTTTTCTTAAGAATAAACAATATATGTCTTCTTTCATGACATGACAAACAAAGAAATATGTTTTGGATGAGGAACTCATGTACAAACTAGATTGTTTTACCTGCCATCTTGGGGAAGAGAGAGGGGAGACAATATGGATCATAAAATGTCAGAAAATGAATATTGTAAATTGCATTGACATATAAAAGTACAATTAAAAGACTCTTGTGAAATAGATACTGCGAATATTACTTTTCTACTTTAAAAATTAGGAAATTATCACTTAGAAAACTTAAATGATGTACTTGGGATTACATAGCTAGCACATGTCTGAGGCAGGACTCAAATTTAGGTCTAATGAATCCAGATCCAGTCTTATTTCTATGATGTTATGACATTTGAATTATCTCAAAGGTCATTTACTACTGGGATATCTTTTAAAATTTCTTCCAAGTTCAGTATTCTTAGTTTTCTGACTTAATATTTTATATTCTAAGATGCCTTAAAACAGTATTTTTCCATGATTCTATTTCTCATATTCTGCTTTGTTTCTCTTTGTGTAGGTATCTTTCATTACTAACCAATGTTATATCAGAATGAATGAGTATTACTTTAATAATTGTCAGAAATGGGGAATTTAGGTGACTCAGTAGATAATGAGTCCAGCTTGGAGATGGGAAATTCGGGGTTCAAATGCGACTCCAGGTACTACCTAGCTATCTGACTCTGTGCAAGCCTTAACCCCAATTGTCTAGATCATACTGTTCTTCTCCCTTGCATGCCAATACTTAGCATCGATTCTAAGATGAAATTAAAGATTAAAAAATAATAAAAATTTCCCATTCTTTGCTATTTTTATTCATGCTTTCCTATAAGTCCTCTAGGAGTTATCTGCTCACAGATTTGGAGTTGACTTTTAGGTTCTCTTACAGAGGCATTCAAGTGAGAAACAAGATGGTAGAACAGACAATTTTCTGTCCTCCATGGTTCTCTCAAAAGGTTTCCCATGTGGGACCTTTGGCTCCTCAAAGGTTCTCCAAACTTTTCCAAAACAGAAACAAAACACCCAGGATTAATTAACCTATTTCACCTGTCAGTGTGGTAGACCATTCAGGATCCAAAAGAAAGTAAACAAATAAGCCTCAAATCCCAGGGACTGAGGTACACAGGGACTCTGGGCTCACATAGTACCCCTACTTTATCTCCCAAGCTACAATCAGTGATGCTGTAGATTCAAGAAAACATCACTAGCTTACAACAAAATCTATCCCAATGTCCCAGTCCCTCCTCTGTCTTTCCAGGGCTATGGAGACTGGAATCTGGCTATAAATGATGAAAGTTTGTTTAGACCTCAAGAGACAGCTTTGGCCACAGTCTTCAAGGAGCAAAAACCTATGGAGAGTTGCAACCTATAACACTAGAGCTGCAAAGGGTTGGACTATCAGTGCTGGGGGAAAATAAGCTGGGAAAGACTCTTGCAGGGACAGAAAATTGAGGAACAGAAGTGGAACAGATCACTAGGACTGGAGTGAGAGAGTGTGTGTGTGTATGTGTGCATGTGTGTGTATATACACACATGTGTATGTACTCAGCCCTTTACCAAGCCAGAGATAAAGATAGTTCCAGCTGGGATCAATCTTGAGCACTCATGTCTCAGTTGGGGCAGAGATTTAGGCTGGTAAACCATGAATTGCTTTGGGTGGGAGGAACCTGACATGCTTTGATAGCTAGTCCCCAAGAAAACAATTTCAGAGGGGAGAGAGTTAGACAGTGAGTGATAAAGAAAATTAGGGGTGGAAAGACAAAGGACCAAAGATATCAGAAAGAAGAAATTTCAAATATCTTGAACATAAACAAATATATCAGTAGTAAAAACAGTAACAAGAGAAATGAGTATGGCCTCCAGATCTAGTAAACAAAGTCAAGCATCAATGAATAAATACTGCAAAACAAGGAAAAATAATTCAAAATTGATGTGACAGAGGACCCTGTGGTATTTGAGGAAATATCCCAAGGGCAAATAAATAGTGGAATAATAACTCTGTGACAAGATGATAATTTTGGGTAATGGAGACATAGAACTAAGTCAAGTGTAAAGTGTATTTGAAAATTTTCTAAGTGACCATCTGATTGATATGACATCTAGGAACCATGGGGTAAAAACAAACAAACAAACAAATGACAACAACAAAAACATGGAAAAAGGTGATTACTTATTCTGACCTGGTGAGACCCTCCCCGTTCATTCAAATATTGTTTTTGGAAAAAGAAGCTTGGAATGCTACAAACTACTATTATAACCAGCAGTCATTATGTGTGTTCATTGCTATGTAGAGCAGTGGATAAAATGCTGGATCTGGAGATAAGAAGAACTGAATTCAAATCCAGACTCAGATACTTAGTAGCTGTTTGACCCTGGGCAACTCATTTAAACACTGCCAGCTCCAATTTGTTCTCCTATAAAATGAGGATATTAGTAATGTGTATCTCCCAGCAATAAAAATGTGATGATATTTCTAAAGTGCTTCATGAAATTTAAAGCACCATATTATTACTGTTGTTCAGTTATTTCAGTCATGTCTGACTGTGCATTCTCATTTGGAATTTTCTTGGCAAAGATACTAGAATGATTTACTATTTTCTTCTCCAGCTAATTTTACTGATGAGCAAATTGAAGCACATAGGGTTAAAGGATTTTCTCAAGGTCAAACAGCTAGTAAGTGGGTGACCACATGTGAATTCATGTGTTGATGACTATAAACCAAGACCTCTATCCACTGTGCCACCCAGCTGCCCACAAAAGCACTATATACATTATTTTTTATTATTATCACATCCTTGAGGATCTTAGTAAAGGCATGATCTGCATTAATTTGGTCTTAGTGTATGTTAGAATTGTATCTAGACCCTGCAGTCCTCAGAACTCATGCATGTCTATACCAAATTAAAACTTGAATTGTCAGTCTTCAATCTCATCTTTCACCTTTGCTCCGCCAACTGTGTCTTACAATTCTTTGATAACATTCCTTGTGCCACTTCTTCCACATTGATTACCAATGTAAATATCTGATGACTTACTAGACACATGGCTGTTTGAGTAGAACCAAATTATTTCTTCAGAGATAGTTGTTTCCCATGCTTCAAAAGTATCCACCATCACTAGGAGAACATTTGCATTTTTTAAATGGGATTTTGTGTTGAGTTACAATTTGTGACCATGGAAAGCACCATGCATCTCAATAGAATTAGAGGGAGGGAAGGAGAAAAGATGTAAAGAAAGAAACAACCATACATCAGTTATTTACTATGTGTTAGATGTTGCATTAAACACTTAACAAATATAGTCTCATTCGATCCTCACAATAACTCTGGGAAATAGGTGCTATTATTATTCCTATTTTATACTTGAGGTAATTGAGAGAGAAAGAAATTAAATGATCTGCCAAGGTTCATTGGAGAAGCATTTGAATAGCAATGTCTTTAAAATAATGATCATTTTATTCTAAAAAAACAACATGGAGTTTGTAGAAAGTGAAAGAATCCCTTAGTCCTGGTGTAGTCATCATCTAATAGAACTGCTTTGGAAGGTAGTTATGCCCTAAATTGTTGCAACAATATGGTCATTCTAATAACTGCCGTATCTCCATGAAATCTCAAAAGTATGAGAGGAAGGCTTTTAATAGTTTGAATGGATCCTTTATAGAGGAATCATCAATGACATGGACGAAAAATTAAAAGGAAAGGATAGGTTGGGATTAGCAAAAGGAGAAGGGATGCTTACACCAACCAGATTACATGTCTATTCAAATAACAACTTACTCTTACTGTTTTTAGGAATAATAACAACAATAATGAGGCAATGATAATAGTAACCAATCAGGATGGATGCAAATTTGGTTTTTCATTTGAGAGGGTTGAGCATGGAAAACAAGAGAAGCTTAAGAAATCAGAGTTTAGAGATACAACAAGGAATTGGGGGCTAACTCTCTTTTTGTAGGAACTGTGAAGGGTCCAAAATGAATGTGTGCTTCTGTTACAACTTAACACAAAGGAATAAAGCATTAATTTAAAAGCTCATCACTCAATGGAAATCTCTGTCTCTACTTTATTATACTTAAGTAAGGCTGTCATAGAAACCACTACACAATCAAGAGGAGTTCTTTCTATATTGCATTACCATTCAATGTTGTGTTCTGTTCCCTGGCCATTACACTAAGGAGCTAGTGGCCTGCTTTTTCCCCTGAGGGGCCAAGTCTACTGTTCCTTACCAATCCTCTCTAATAAAAGGGAATGGAAATTTAACCACCTGCGCCTCTGTGCAGAATTGGAGCTTTTTCAAAGTCTAATGTAACAAGGCTATGTGAATGAGGTTTTTAGAGAAAGGCTAAATGAGGGGTCTCTTGCATACACACAGTAAATACAGAACAGAGGAATAGGTGGTTGAATTACAAACATTTTTTATTAAGAAGCCTTTGCTAAGGAGAAAGGAATTTGATGGAAAATTTATTCCTTAGTAACATGAGAACTACAGGATGTAACATTTGCAGAGTATAGTGAAAAGAATCTTTTTTTACATGAAGTTAATTGGAGAAATTATTAATGGAAGGGAGAACAGGTAAGAGTGGGGAGAGTATTACTTGCCTATGCCTCTCTGAGAAAGTATACAGTACACCCCAGATTCTCTGTATCTTTAGTTTTGGCTACTTCCATGGACCTGCTTAGGATTTCCTAAGTAAGTGGATTCCTCTAGCCTTCCATGTCTAGGAAAACAAAAGGAAAAAAAAATGCCCTGCTTTTTCTTAATCCAAACAATCCACATTGATAATAGCTGAAATTTGTGTGATGTTTTAAGGGTTGCAAAGTACTTTATAGAAATAGGTAAGATAGACGTTATTTTTTCCATTTTACACAAGAAACAAAATAAATCTCAGAAATATTAAATGACTTATTCATAATCACATATATTTATTATATACATATATACACATATGGAAAATGTGTCAAAAGTGGGATGGGAACACAAGTTTACCTGTCCTAGTTTAGAAGTATGTGTTAGTCAATTAGCATTTATTGAGTGCCTACTATATGCTAGGGGCAACAAGGTGACACAGTAGATAAGAATGTTGGACCAGGAGTTAGGATAACTTATCTTCCTGAGTTCAAATACAAATTCAGAAAATTACTAGTTCTGTGACCTTGGGGAAATCATATCACCCTATTTGCCTCAGATTTCTCATTTATAAAATGAACTGGAGAAGGAAAAGGCACACTAGTATCTTTGCCAAGAAAGACCTAAATGGGATACAGATACAACTAAAACATGACCAAAAATCAATAACTACCTGCTAAGTGCTGGACGCATAATGTATATAAAAGAAAGACAAAAGACAGTTCTTGCCCTATAGGAGAAGAAGCCACTGGATTTGGTAATTAAGAGAGTAAAGTTAAACTTTGTGAGAGCAATTTCTGTTGAATCATAAGGTTAGCATTCTATCTGCCATATCATATTATCTTTCAAAATATAGGATGGCAAAATTAAAAGGCACAGTCATTTTTTTCATTTCTGCCCCATTCATTATGTTCAATTCAATTCATTAAAAAGATAATTATAAAGAAAAGATATCAAATAAAATAATTAAAAAATTAAAAAACTTTTTTAAAATTTTTGTCTTACTGATTTAATATAAATTTCCTAATAGCAACACACTGAGATAACAAAAATCACAATAATAAAGATCATCATAATATAATAACATTTACAGAATGCCTTAAAACAGTGATGGTGAACCTATGGAACATGTGCCAAAGATAGCACACAGAGCATTCTCCATGAGCATGTGCTCTGACCTCCCCTCCAGAATTTGTTACTACAAAGGCAGGACTCAGGCAGAACTGTTCCCCTCCCCCTCTACCATGTCTGACATTTTTTCACATCCTCCACCCCTCTGCCCAGCAGCCCAATGGGAGAGCTTTCTCCCTCACATTTGTGGGGTAAGGTGGGGTGCTCAGCATTCAGTGGGGAGCAGGCATGGTACGTTGTCTTTAAAAGTTTTGCCATCACTGGTTAAGATGTACAAAGAGCTTTACAGCTATTATTTCATTTCATTAAAATTAAATAAAATATACATATATTATATATACATATCTATTATGTTCCTACAATGTACCAGACATTGTACTAAGGCTTATGCATATAAATGTGGGGAGAGGGGAAGATAAGCAAAGAAAGGAGAAATAAATGGATAAAGGGAGAAGGTAGGTAGATGTCAAAGAAATCTTAAATGAGTAAGAATATCAATAATCCAGCTGGAAATGAGGAGTCCAAAGAGATGTCTCTCCTATCTCCCTACCTGTCCTATAGTGTCATTTCCATCTTGTCCAACTCTTTTGGGCCCCATTTGTGATTTTCTTGGCAAATCCTTGTGTGGTTTGCTTTTTCCTTCTCCAGCTCATTTGAAAGATGAGGAGACTGAATATACTATGTAAATGCCCACTCTCTTGGAAGTTGAGGATGTCATGGCTTTACTATCCAATTAAAGAGGTAGAGGGTACTTATAAGATGTGAGTACCAAAGCTGATAGATCATGTATGATTACAATATGATGAGATAGTTCAATCCTTACAACAACTCTAGGAGGTTTACAGATGTAGAAACTGAAATTGACATAAGTGATATGTCTAAGGTAAAATAGCTGGTAAATATCTGAGGAAAGATTTTAATTCAGGCTTTCCAGATTCTAAGTAGAGTGTTACCCTATTTTTACCATGAAGAAATTGAGGTCCATACAAGTAAAGTAATTCATTCCAAATCCATATACACAATAAGTAAATGATGGGCTAGGATTCAGATATTTTGTCTTATGACCCAGAATTCTTTTCATTTTTTCATGCTGCCTTTCAGAAAACATTATGGTCAATTACACAAGTATCCTATATATATTTTTTTACCTTTCTATTCACTGAAAAATTTACTTATTAAATGCCCACATTGTTTTGTGTTTAGTACTGGGAATATGCAGACAAAAACAATTGTTGACATCCAATAGTCCTCCTTAGACTGGGAGATATACAGCACAGAGATAAATCTTTTAAGATTGGCATTTTAAGTTTAGAGAAGAAAGGTTATTCTGATTATTTAGGAGAAACTGTATATATACCAGTAATATAAAGAAAGAACATATCAATGAATTGGGCATGCAATTAAAAATAAATTAAAATACAAAAATAACAAATTAAAATTTCTCAATTAAAAATTAAATTAGAAAGTTTAAAATCAAAAGAGAAATTAATTTAATTGAAATTAAGAAAACAGTTGAATTTGGAGTTGGTTTTATTAAAAAAAAACAAAAATTAGATGAGCCATTGGTTTATTTGATTTAAAAAAAAGAAAAAACAATCATCATCAAAAATAAGGATGAATTTATCACCAAATGAAGAGGATATTAATACAATCAATAGGAGTTATTTGGTCCAATTATTTGCCAATAAACATAATAATCTAAGTGAAATGGATGAGTATTTACAGAAATATTAGTTGCCAAGAATAACAAAAGAGGAAATATAAAACTTAAAAACTCTATCTTAGAAAAAGAAATTTAACAAGCCATCAATGAGCTCCCTAAGAAAAAGTTCCTTGGACCAGAAATATGAATTGTACCAAAAATTTAAAGAACAATTAATTCTAATACTACATAAACTATTTAGGAAAATAGGCATAATTTTTATGACACAAATATGGTATGGATAGCTAATCTAGAAACTACAAAAACAAAGAAAGAAAACTGTAGACCAATTCCCCTAATGAATGTTCATGCAAAATGTATAAATAAAATATTAGCATGCAAACTATAGCAGTATATTACAAGGATCATACAATATGACCAATTGGGTTTTAGACAAGTAATGCAGGACTGGTTCAATATTAGGAAAACTGTCTGGATAATTGACCATATCAATAACAGAAATTATACGATTATCTCAAGAGATGTGCATCTTTTGTTAGAATCCAATAGCCATTATTATCCAAAAAATGCTAGAACATACTAATAAATGGAGCTTTCCTTAAAATAGGTAGACCATTTTCATGATAGATAGAATTTGGAACTCACCACTTTAAAAATAGTTTAAAATGCTTTTACATGTAATTGAAAAAATAATTCATTATTTTTAAAATTTTGAATATACAAAATTAAAGATGTTTGCTTATTTTTATAGGGAAGAAGAGAAGGAATGGAAAATGTCACTACTCCCTTACCTCTCCCTCAAACCCTTTAGGATCATAGAAACCTAGAATTATTAGAATGGCCTCAGAGACTATTTAGTATTTACCATCCCCATATATAGAAAAGAAATTTTAGTGACCATTGTCACACAGCTAATATGTTTCAGAGATGGGAATTAAACACTTTTTTCCCCTATCTAACTCAAGCTAAGCACTCTTTTTTTTATATTCCTTGATACATCTGTTAGAGTCCCCTTCTAATTTTTATCTAATTATTTTGTAGTGTATATTGTATTTTGTAATGCATATTGATTTACTAATGTGTGTTTATTTAGTTTCCAGAGTAAAATATAACCATCTTGGTGTAAGGGACTATTTCTCACTGGTTTTTGTATTTGTATTCCCAGCATCTAGCTAACTGCCTCACACAGAGTTAGGGAATCAGGACTACACTTGGGCTTCCATTAGTTTGCAGAGCTCCAATGGAGGAAGGTTTTTAGACATCAGGTTGGCACTTTCTTTGCAAATATAAATTTAGAGCAGGACTTCTTAGCCTTTTTTTGAATCATGGACTGTGAACAATCTGGAAAGCCTATGAACTTCTTAGAATAATGTTTAAAATAATTGAAGGGAATGCCAACTTTAAATTAGGAGCTTTTTCCTTATCTGATTTCATGAATCCCCTGAAATCTCTCCATAAACCTCCACAAACCAGAGGTTAAGAACCTCTGTTTTCAAGCCTAAAACACTTGCCAGGAATCACAAAGCTAGTATGTGTCAAAGGCAGAAACTGAAAATAGATGTCTCTAGCTTGAAGCACTCTATCCCTTATACCAAACTGGCTAAATCATAGTAGGGTCATTAAAATAATTGAATTCATTAATGAATAAAATTTTCTAGAGGCAGATTTTAGTCTTTATTATAAAAGAACCTTTCCTGATAATTAGACATATGCACACCAAGAATGGATTTCCAAGAGAATAGGGGAGGCTAGGCTCAGAGTGGGTAATGACTTAAAATTCAATGAAGCTTTTCAAATATAGGCTAAGAGTGCTGTGGATGCTGAAGAGAGGAATCCACTCCAGGGAAGGATTAGCCTCTGAAGTATCTGCTAGCTTACATTCTCTGATTCTGATACTTAGAGATTCTGTGGATTAGTGGCAATCTTCCACCAGAGGGACCTTCTCTTCTCTCATTCAAACTTCATGGTGCTCCTGGGTACTCAATGACTTTCCTAGTAAAGTGTGAGATTTGATAGGTATTTATTAAGCTAGAAATGTTAATGTTGTCTCAGAACCAGTCCAGAAAGACTCATTTCCAGAGAGCTGATGAAAGAATAATGATGTTTTGGGCCACAGAAGCTAATGGAGGCCATCTCCTTAGGTGAGGAATGGTTACTACCCAGGTGGACAAAAGGAACATCTGCAACAGTGGACCACAGAAGTTTGATGTTTTGTTAGGGGGATATCATTGTGGGGGGGGGGGTGTGATAGGAGTTTTCTTAAGGCTTCTAACAAAGCAATCATTTACTAAAAATGAAACTGCAGGCAAACTCTCCTATACATACTTTTGGCAAGCAATAATTTGTGACACGTTTTACTTGAATAACATAAATTGTTTAAAATTATTCTACATGCTTGAGCCCTCCTTTCTCCAGTCTAATGTGAATTCTGGACAGTAAATCACTAAGTTTCTTGAGGATCCAGGTGAGTTCCAATCCCTCTTCTCCTTTGGGGGGGTAGAGGAAAAGAAATATTGACTATTTTTTCAATTGAGTCAATAAGAAACTGGAAGCATTCCTCACAGAGATAGTCAGAATTGTTTGTATTTATGCCATGCCTGTTCTCCAAGCCCCTGGTAAATATTTTCTGGATGTGATCACCACAAAAGGGAGACCACCTACACTACTTCCTACTGAGCATAGACCTGGTATTGAGATAATTATTTGCTTCATTATAATAGAATCTTGATGAACACATTAATGTTTTAATGTGGGGTTGGGGAGGGATGTTGAAACACAGGACTTAGAGATTTGATTCAAGCTTTACCAATCTCTTGATATATGATGTATTCAGTCACCTCATTTCATTATTCTCACTTTCCTCATTTGTATAATGTCTCTCATAGAATTTCTAGAACTCAGATGAATTAACAACTACAGATTGTGGTGTAATCATATGTCACTACATAAAATCTGTTCCTATTCCTAGAATTATTCATGGAATCTCAAAGGGCTAGGGTATTAGCTGTTTTTTTTTTTTTTCCTGTTTACTTCCAGATATATATAGGCATTTTAGAATTGTACTTTACGATCCAAATATGAGCTAGCCAGAATTCAATTCTCATCAGTGGTAGTCATCCTCTTATGACTTGAAAAATTCAGAACCTGCAATCGATATCATAGAGATAGACAAAGAAAAGCTATGATCTGCAAAGTAGGCCTCTTCAAATCTGATTCTCCCTGTTCCAAGGCCCAGATCAGCTTTCTGAAAGGAAACAGAATGACTCGGGTCTAGATTGGAATGGACAACATTGTGATTTTTCTAGAGTTACTCCAGTTAAAACTCCATCAAGAAGGAAAGCCCAGATTCTAGAACAGACATAGAAGGGCAGTTTGCATTAGGTTTGATAACTAAAAACACATATCCAATCCTGGATGGCAGGGATGGATTCCCTCCTCTGTAGCAGTAGATAAAAGACATGGCAGCTCTCAATCTGCATTCAGGCCATCAGTTTCCTCTGCATTCTCTACAGAGACTAGTCAGATATAAGATAGCACTGAACATTACACTCAGCTCTGACCATGATTTTGTGACTGTAATCAAATCACTTTGCCATGTCTAAGAGCGTTAGCTCCCCTCCTTGAAATTGGAAATAATCATATTTAAATTTCCTATGTCATAGGACTATTGTGAAAAAGATGATTTGTTCATCTCACAGTGTCAAAGAAATCAAAACTATTTATTAAGTTACAAGGATTTTTAACCTAAGATTCCTGACCATTTGTGTTTATGTACAGGTATATGCATGTATATATGTGTATGTGTATAAATGTTTATAAATATATGTACGCATTGATGAATCTTTTTCAATATAATGATTTCATGCATTTGAAAATATTGCTCTAGGAAGAGTTCAATAGGTTTCACCAGACTGCTACAGGGGTTCATGAGACATGTAAAAGAGGTTAAGAACCTTTCAAAAAGAAAGGAAAATAGAAACTAAATAATATCTGGCATATGACCCTGAGGCTTAACCAATATGTCCAAGTATATCACTCAATTTGAGAAAGCAGAAAGGTAATAAATAAAAATACTCTGTAATACTGATTCCATATTTTCTTAAAATGACAGTTATGCATTTTTTCATGTGAAAGGAGGTTATTATTCTATATTTTTAGTTGAAAACATTGATCTTGAAAAGAAACATTCCACAGGATCTATTATATCACTCAAAAATTGGACTGAGTCTTGCAGCTCTATGAGGAATTTAATGTTGTGCTACAAGGTACTGTCAGCTACTACCAGATTAAAAGCTATAACCCACAGAGTCCTAGCTGATAGCTTCTTCCTTGGCCATTCCATTTTTTTAGAAATAACTAGAGGCAGTGGGATCTCGAAACTCCTTTTTCTCCAATCTTTTTACGTGACAAATATAGAACCCATGCTCCAAAAGGAGAAATAATTTGCCTAAGATCATGGAGCCACACTGATACTATATTTCCATGTTGGTTCCAGTTCCATACTCTAGTTTCTTCTCTAGAATGTCTCCTTTAATCTCAACTTTGGGTGATATTAGCTATTCTAAAAACTTTTGGTTATTTTCTTCTTAGTTTGTTCATTTGTTTTAAGATGTTCATTAAAAGATTGCCAACATCTGTTAATAGTAAGATTAACCTTTCTAGTGAGGATTGATCAATCAAACACTAGCTAAGAATTTACTGAGCACTATATTATGGGGGTCAGAAAGAGATGAAATTCATGATTTCTGCTAAGAAGGCATTTATAATTTACTTAGGAATATAAAAAATAATGCACAAAAATATAGTAGCAAATCACATAAGACACTATCTAATTATGTTTAATTGCATGATAGAGATAAAGTTTGTGCTCCTCAACTTTATATTCAAAGCCCACTATAATCTGCTTATAATTTATTTTCTAGTTTTATCTCCCATACACCTTTTTCACCCATTATCTTCTCCTGTCAAACAAACTTTTAGTCATTTCTTCACTTTATTCTTCTTATGCCTCCAGCCACATTCTCTGTAACTCAAATTTCCTGTTAAGAGGGATAGAAGTTACTCAATAAGGACAAAGATAAGTATTTTTGATATAGCAGAATTTTCACCTATGTCAAAATAATTTAATTAAAGAAGGATTAATGGAGAGAAAAACTAAGACAATAATCAGTTGAGCAAGTACTATAATAGGTAGATGCCCAGTGGAAGGAAATATATGCTGAATGCTATAAGGGAGTGTTATAACTTTTTATATTTAAGAAGAAAAGGAACTATAATATTTTTCAGTTATAGACCTGCTTGGCAGTTAGTAACAGTTAGAAGGGTGTGGCTGAGTGTGATTTATAAGGTGCAGACCTTTGGAAAGGGCTTTGGTCTCTGGATCTCCTGGGGAGAGGTCGTGCTGCTATAAATCTCTCTGGTTGGAGACAGAGAACTAAATTAAGACCTTAATAGCCTTGTTGATTATTGATTAACTAGGATATATAAAGTTTATAGACAGTGGTTATATTATCAGATAGAGAGATTAGTGAGAATAGGCAATGGCTTTGGCCTAGCAGAAGATACTGCCCTCTGAGGTAGATAGATATAGGATTTTCTAGAAAAAAATTTTTTTTTTAATTTTATTTAATTAATTAATTTAGAATATTTTTCCATGGTTACAAGATTCATGTTCTTTCCCTTCCCTCACCCTCACCCATAGCCAATGAGCAATTCCACTGGGTTTTAAAGGTGTCATTGATCAAGACCTATTTTCATATTATTAATATTTGCACTAGGGTGATCATTTTGAGACTATATCCCCAATCATATCCCCATCAAACTTTGTGATCAAGTATTTGTTTTTCTTCTGTGTTTCTATTTCCACAGTTCTTCCTCTGAATGTAGATAGCATTCTTTCTCATAAGTTCCTCAGAATTGTCCTTGATCATTGCATTGCTGCTAGTAGAGTACATTGCATTTGATTGTACCACAGTGTATCAGTCTCTGTGTACATTGTGCTCCTGGTTTTCTAGAAAATTTTAGTTAGAATTGGGATCTTGGATTTAGTTATAATCTATTATAAGTTTACTTTCACTTTTCTCCTTCCTTTTTCCTAACCATATTTCCTAAATAAACTGTTTTGCATTTAATAAACTGTTCTCTGGCTTTTGATTAAACCCCTGTCCCCCAAAATTTAACCCCTCACAGTCATAACAAAGTTTATACGGAAAAATTATTTCAGAAGGTTAAGACAGTTCATCTAGTTACACACACTTATGATCTCTAACATCCGTAAAAGCAAGAGAATAAAAAGTTCTCTAAAACTTTTAATTATATTTTTCCAATTACATATAGATAACAATGTTAATGATCATTTTCTGATATTTAGAGATCCCATGTTCTTTCACTCCCTCCTTCCCTCCACTCTTCCTGAGAAAGTAATATGATATAAGTTATACATGGCAACTAAACAGTTCCTGAATTGCTATGATGATAATTTAATTCTTCAAATCATACAGAGAACAAAAGGAAAGGCATTCTGAAGCTGATGGTAGCCAGTGGTGAAGAAGATCAAATATCATTTCAATGTAATGCTGGAAGTGATGTGGTCTGATACGTTATCTAGATTTGGGGAAAAGTATTTTAAATTGTTCCGAGGTGGCATAGGTAAGGCCTGATAACCTAAAATTTCCCAAAGTAAGTAAGTATAAAACTTATGAGATAAATGAAAGCATGAAATTCTAAGGACACAAACATAAATGATCTTACTCTTGGAGACAATAAACAAAAGAATCATGTAAATGAACTAAATCAAGCCACTAAAGTGATAAAAAGATATGCTAGAGAGGTAAGCAAAGAAAATAATCAAAGATTAATCTAAAATAGTGACATTTTACTCTGAGATTAGTGTTAAGAGATCAAAACATTAGAATAAACTAACTCTAGTGATGAATCCTACTGACAGCAAAATATATTTTGAGAATGATTTGGGGTCTAAGAAAAAATAAGAGGAAGGAGAGGGCAGTTGGATGAATGGGTAGGATGAAGATAATGGTTGATGCAGAGTGCAGAACTAGGCAGCTTTTATTTCAGTTCATTTTCCCTACCAAAGAGATAAATCTTCAGATCAAAGAGTAAAAAAACAAATCTGGATATTTGTATTAAAAGGATATTAATCAACATTTTAAAAAAATCATTATTGAGGACTAAAATGGCATAGTAAGGGAAGCTAAGCTTTCCCATACTGTCCAAATACACAAAAATAGAAAATAAAGTGTCTCTAAATAAAAGAAAGCCAGGGGAACATGCCTCACTGGGGTGAGATGGGGAGAGTAGTTCAGTGAGTGCGGTGTTGGGGGAGCTTGCAAAATCCACATTGGGAAGATTACAGAGTATACACCTGCTCAATCCTGCTTGTTGCCAAGCAATGTGAGGCAATGAAACAGCAGATGAGGAGTGGCCCAAGACCAGGCCTACAGAGCAGAGCAGACCTTTACTTGTCCTGAGGCAAGGAGAGTAGCAGAGGTTGGGGGTCTGGAGAGCTCTGCACCAGCTTTATTTACTTCCATGTGGCCTGAGGTAATGAAAGGGCAGAGCAGAAGAACAGCCCAATTTGGGAGACAACATGGAAACTAAAAGCAAGGGGAGCAGAATCCATCTGGGGGGGGGGGACCTGCTATAAGCCTCCCCAAAAGAATTTACATGCTCTACATCCTGGAAATGTCTTTTGAGGGATGAAAAGATAGTTGGACCTACCCCAAGCATCAGAGAAGGCTATACTGCAACCTTCGAACAGTGCTCCCTCCACTTTAGGAGCAGAGCAGATCCTCAACAGATAGACAAGATAATGAGGGGAAAAATAATAAATAGAAAAATGACCAAAAGTCAGTAATAGGGAAGATTAAAATATAAACTCAGAAGAGGATAACAGTGGCAAAAAAGGAATTGTGAAGCCTCAAAGAAAGTGAGAAAGAATATCAGTTCCCAAAAAGACCTTTTGGAAGAATTTGAAAAGAAGTTAAAAAATTAAATAATATGAGAAATTATAGAAAGATTTAACAACTTGGAAACTAGAATTAACCAAGTGGAAATGGAGGCCAAACAAACAATGAAGAAAACAGTTCTCTAAAGCCTAGAAGGAGCCAAATGGAAAAGGAAACACAAAAGCTCAAGAAATAAAAATTATTGTTGAAATTATGTTGCTACCTATTTTATTTGTTTTTCTTAACCATACAACTGATAAAGACCACCAATGGGAACAAAGGTAAGGAGGCTGCCACCTAGAATGTTGCTATGAAGCCCCACAATAATATTGTTTTGCTGTTGTTGAGACATTTTTCAATATATCTGACTCTTTGGTGATCCCATTTGGTTTTCTTGGCAAAGATACTGGAAGGGTTTGCCATTTCCTTTTCCAGCTCATTTTACAGATGAGGAAATTAAAGAAAAGAACCCCAGGGTCACACTTTTTAGCCTGGAGTCTAGAGTTAAATTAGAGAAGATCATTCTAATTCTGCTTAGCTTCAAAGAGTGGAACCAGAAGCAATGTGTCCAAGATGCAAAGTTATATAAAGATGGAATCAGGCTCAGTTGAAGTGAAGCAAGAAGCAGAAATTTTCACAGTACCTACTTTGTATCAGCTACTTTGCTGATCACTTTAAAATTATTATTTGGGTCTTATCCTCACAACAACTCTGGGAAGCCAATGCTATTGCTATCACCATTTTACAGTTGAATACAATGAGGCAGAAAGAAGTGATCTAGTAAGTGATTGAGATCAAATTTGAATTCAAGTTTTTCTGTCTCCAGGCACAGCATTTTAACCACTGCTGTTCCTGATTCCCTAGAGAAATGAACGAACAAAAATCAAATTTTGTAACACTAGAGCTGTCCAAAAGTATCAGTCTGGTTTTGGAGTAAAAAAACTGCTTCCCTTTCCTTAAATGCAAAATGACTTAAATGCAAGGCAATGAATCTAACTCTGTTTCTTAGTTTCCTCATCCATTAAAGAGCCATGATCATTCTTACACTATTTTACTCAAATTACTGAGAGGATACTGCTTTGTAAATCAGTTGTTCAAACAATAAACCTATATTAAATGCCAGTTAAATACCAGGCACTGGGCTAGGACTCTGAAATGCAGATAAATTCCTTTTATTGGAAGTCTTTTAGTAAATCCACTTGCTACGTATACTGTTGTTGGTGGTGGTGTTTGTGTGTTTTAATTTTAGGGGATAGGTATGCTTAATTTTCTCCAAGGTCCCTTCTCAACTCTCAAGTTCTGGGCTTCTGTGAAATTCTCATGTTTACCTGCTCTGAACTGCTTTTTTTTTCTGTTTTTTTTCCCCCCTTAAAGAAGGTAGCTCTGATCTTCCTTCCTTCCTTCCTCCTTCCATCCCTTCTCTTTTTTCTTTCTTCTCTCTTTCTTTCTTCTTTCTTTCTTTTTTCTTTCTTTCTTTCTTTCCTTTCTTTCTTTTTTCCTCCCTCCCTTTTTCCCTCCCTCCCTCCCTCCCTTTCTTCTTTCCTTCCTTCCTTCCTTCCTTCCTTCCTTCCTTCCTTCCTTCCTTCCTTCCTTCCTTCCTTCCTTTCTTTGTTCCTTCCTTCCTTTCTTTTCTCTTTCTCTTTCTTTCTCTCTTTCTTTCTTTCCTTTCTTTCTTTCTTTTTTCCTCCCTCCCTTCTTCCCTCCCTCCCTCCCTCCCTCCCTTTCTTCCTTCCTCCTTCCTTCCTTCCTTTCTTTCTTCCTTTTCTTTCTTTTTTTCCTCCCTCCCTTCTTCCCTCCCTCCCTTCCTTCCTTCCTTCCATCCATTTTAGGACCATTTTCATCTTAAAGTTGAAATCAGTTGTTCCATTCTGGTATTCTTTTCTAGTTCAATGGGGTTTTTTTTTTCCAATTTTATTTCCCCAGTCATCATCATGGTGACATCTTTGTCAACTAACTTTCTCTAAGTGTTAACTGGAATAAAATAGAAAGGAGGTTATTACCTTCATGCTAAATGAGGATTGTCTGGTTCTCCTTTCCAATATGCCTGGAGCAGTTGTAAGAGTGCTAATGCTCTCCACAATACTGTGGCAGTTATTCTAATTTTAAAAAATCTGTTTATATGGTCAGACTTTATTTTTTTGACCGTTTCTCTATATAGACATTTGTTAGAAAAAAACATACCATTATTAATCATTATATTACAGTGTAGTGAAAAAAATACATGCAAGAGAAATCTTCTTTTGTCACTCATTTATTCTCTTTGGGCAAGTTACCTTATATCAAATGCAACCAGTTATTTCTTTGGACCACAGTTTCCTCATCTATAAAATGGGCTTAAAATGGGCCCTTTTTCAAATGGATTTGATGATAAGAGAAATGCCTTCCAGGCAGCTTTGAGATTGTTCTTCATATCTGTTATATTGGAAAAAAATGCCAACTGATGGAGAAATTGTGAGAAAACATGTACTATAGATACAATTGTGGATTTATATATTTTCATATAAGTTTCTGGAAAAATAATTTATATATTACCTTGTGACTACTAGTGGTATTTACTAAAGAGACTAGCTTATTCACTAAAGAAAGTAAAAGAAAAAAAAGCAAAGGGATGCATAAAAATGAAAATAGCAGATCTTTTTTTCTAGTATCAGAGAGTCAGAAACTAAAGGGTTCCCCTAAAATGAGAAATAAATAAGCAAATTTTGATATATGTAAGTATTGGAATATCATTGTGCATTAAAATTATGAAAGGAACAATTTCATAAACCATAAAGAAAAATGGGAAGACTTGAATAAACTAGTATATAGTGAAATGAAAAAATGAGAAATATTTGGATTTTGAAAGATTTTAGAATTTACTAATTATGATTCCAGAAGACCAGTAATGAAGCATTCTGCCTATCTCCTAATGGATGTGATGGGCTCAAGATGTAGATAGACATGTTTTTGAATATGATCATGAAAGGAGTAAATATGAATATTAGTTACACTTGAGTAATTTTTCTCATTTTTCTGAAGTGTGGTTTCACATAGAGAATAAATATTCTAACAAATAAAAATAAAATAAAACATAGTCAAAGAATATTTATTTATTAAATGCTTACAAGTCCCTCCCCACTCAAATTTCAAAATGATTGCCATAAAAGCAAGTCTAATTATATAATTTCTCCCCTTGCCCAGTACTAATTAAGTCCAAGAGTTTCCTCTCCTCTTCAAAGAAAATATCCTCTATTTTGAAAGACATTCAAAGTCATTTAAAATCTATGGCTACTTCTCCCTTTCTAGCATTCTAATATCTTATAACCTACCACACATTGTGGAATTCAGTGACAGTGGTCTCTTTGCTATTATTTAAACAAGATGCTCCATCCTCTGAATCCAGGAATTTTCATTGACTTACTATTCCTATTATGTTCCCCTTCCTTATTCTAACCTTTTTGCTCCCTGACTTCCTTCAAGTCCTACTTAAAATCCAATCTGCAGCAGGAAGACTTTCAAAATTCCCCTCAATTCAAATCTTCTAGAATTTTCCATGTCATTTATTTGCTATTCATATTCTAACTTGTTTAGTTCAGCATTGATGTTCTATTTCTTTTGTTCTTAAACATATTATCTGAGTTGTTTGTAGGTTTTATGATATTGAAATATGTTCTATACCTTCTATATTCTAAGGTCCCTTTCCTGTAGGGCAGTTTTATTTTCTGTTTTCCAAATATCCTAAATTTTCAATGATCTTAAATGATATATAACGAAAAGAACATGGACTGAGTACATACCAAACCCCAGAACCATTCTTTGCTCTCTCAAGAAAGCATGATACATGCTCAAGGCTTTGTATGTGAAAATGTTTTCAAATATTAGATTGCCACAAAGCAGTTTGCTGTGAAATCTCAAAATAATCTCCTCTCTACAAAAGAGATTCATGCAGTTTGCTTGAAGGAAGTAGAATTCTTTAAAAACCACTTAGGTAGCATATGTATATGGGTATGTGCATACATACATACATAAATATCTAGGTTTGTATATATACACATATAGGAATATATATTTTTTAATTTTTTTAATTTTTAAATATTTTTCCATGTTTACATATTTCATTTTCTTTCCCTCTCCTCACCCTCCAGGATCCAATGAGCATTTCCACTGGGTTATACACATGTTATCACATACCTGTTTCCATATTATTCATTTTTGCAATAGAGCAATCTTTTAAAACCAAAATCTCAAATCATATATCCATATAAACAGATAAGTCATTTGTTTTTCCTCTGTGTTTCTACTCCCACAGTTTTCTCTCTCCATGTGAATAGCATTCTTTCTCATAAGTGCCTTGGGACTGTCTTGTATTAGCAAAGTTCATTAAATTGTATTGTTCCTCAATGTTTCACTTTTTGTGTATAATATTCTCTTGGTTCTACTCGTTTCACTCTACATCAGTTCATTGAGGTCTTTCTAGTTCATATAGAAATTCTCCACTTCATCATTCCTTTCAGCACAGTAGTATTCCATCACTATCATATACCTTAATTTGTTAAGCCATTCCCCAATTGATGGACACTCTCTCATTTTCCAATTTCTTGCCACCACAATGAATGCATCTATGAATATTTTTGTACATTTTTCCTTATTATCTCTTTAGGGTACAAACCTAGTAGTGGTATTACTGGATCAAACAATATACAATGAATATACACATTTTTACAAAATTGGAATAACAGGAAACCTAGGTCAGTAGTGTCTTTAAGCATCATTTTTGATAAATCCAGCATTTTCTAAAGGAGAATGCCAAGACCCAAAGAAGAAAACGTCCAAGGTTTCACAGTGAATTAGAACCCAGGTCTTCTCATCCTTAGCCTACATTCTTTCCTCATTCACCCAAAGACTAGCATAGGTTCAAATAGATAAGGAGGCAAACAAATAGATGAAGTAGGTAGCTAGCTAGCTAGCTAGATTGATTGATCTATAGATAAGATAGAGAGTCATACCAAGACATATCAATAAAAATACCATGTCTATCCTTACCACTAAATTTTGCTCTAGTAAAATGTAAGCTTTACAATGATAAGGTCTCTATGACAAAAGTATGATTCCTGTTATAGTCCTCCACTTTAACACAATTATTTTATTTTCTCTCTTACTATTTCAAAAGTTTTCTTGTTGCCAAATTATTTCTCATACCAGTATCACCATCTTACCTGACCTTTCTCTTCAAATTTCATACATCCTTAAAGTATAGATGATGTCTTTCTTCCATGATTCTCTAGCCCTCACTGTTTTCTTCATCTAAATGTAGAGCATACATCATCTGTACACACTATCCAATTATTTGGGAAGTTTTTTCCATTCATGGAGTGCTCTACAATTCTTTCATATTGTGCTATGTCATTCTATGCTCACTACAACCCATTAAAATGTGTGTACAAGTGTTAACCAAACCTATTGAACTGATGAAGAAATGGAGACTGGTAGAATCCCTGTTGTTGTGAAAACAGAGTTTGCAGGATCATTTGTCAGAAATGTCACTGATGAGATTGCTGCCCAAAGGTCAGTTGGATAAATGACCTCTGAAGACCTTTCCAACATAGCAGATCTATTATTCTCTATGTAAAGTCATGATTTCTCTAGTTCCATCTGAATTTAGAAGCAAAGCTGATTCAATCTCATCTGGAGAACTTCGGATCTACTGAGTTAGTCATTTCCCAAATAAAAGGAAACTTCTTCCTACTTTCTACCTAAATGCTGTTCAGAAGTATCTGGACTATTTTGTAAGAAGATGCCTCTGCTGATTCATTGATGCTGGAGATTAAACAGAGAGAGCTCTGTAGGAGAGCTCTGGGAGGTGATAAGATTGGCCAGTATTGATTTTAGCTTTGCCATGTGGGTTCAGGCAGCATTGACTCAGTGGGCAATAAAGAACAGGCTGACTTGAAACAGATGAAACACTTCCAGACAACATGCTCTCATGCAGCCCAGCTATCTACCTCCTATTTTTTTTTCTGAGAAGTTCTGGTTGTTACTCACAAGCCTGGCACACCAACAAAGAAACACACAAAAGAAACCAGTCTGTAAAATGAGAGAATGTTAAACCTGGAAACGAATCAAAGATGGCATCTTGGCCTTCCCCCAGAGAACAGGAAACATACTTCCATTCAAGAAGCCTGGATGGCAGCGTCTGGTCCATGCCAAATCCCAGAATGCATTTTTGGGATGAGAGCCCTGGCTCAGGTCTTCCTCACCTCATGCCTGGATTAATATAACTGCTTCTTTGCTGTTTTCTCTGCTTCCAGGTTCTCCTCCTTCCAATCCGTCCAAGACACCCTGCTGCCAGATTAATCTTTCTAAAATTCTGCTTTCATCTTGTCACTGACTGGCCCAAGAACTGACAATGGTTCCCCATGGATATCTACAACATCTAGTTTAATGTTTTGACTAAATCTGATCTGTCTACCCATTCAACCTTCACTCTGTCTCTATCTCTCTGTCTTTATGTGTCTCTATCCCTGTCCCTTTCCTTCTGTCTGTTCTTCTCCTCCCCTTTTCTCCCCTCTTTTCCCCTCCCCTATCCTATCCTTTCTTCTGTCTGGGTCCGTTTCTCTTTCTCTCTCTCTCTCTCTCTCTCTCTGTCTTTCTATCTCTGTCTGTCTGTCTCTTTCCTCCCCAATTCTTCTCTTTCTATCTTGGCTATTTTTACTTATGTAATCAGGGGACCATAATTTTTCTTTTTGTAGACCTCAGATACCTTATCTATGAAATGAATGGTTTGGACAAGATAATTCCTAAAATCCATGTTTTACTCTAATGATATAATACTATATAAACACAGGTGATGTAGTGAACAAAGAACAGCACTAGAAGTGCAGAAGACCTGAGTTCAAATTCTATCACATATAATTGTTATGTGCCCCTAGCAGACAAGTCACTTGAACTTTTGCAACCTCAGCTTCTTATTTTATAAAATACAATAATGTTAATGCAAGTACATTACATGAATTGTATTAACAATAACTGAGATAAGGTATAATATGCACGTGTGTGTATGCATATATAAAGGAAATTTAATACACTGTAAAAATTTAAATAGCATGTTAATAACAACAATAATAAAAAACAACCCAATAATACTGATACTGCAATAGGGCTTCCATTGAAATCAAATCAACCCTTTTAAAGGACTCCACACTTACCATGTCAATATTCATTTAATAAGTTGTTGGAAAGGCAGTTTGCTATTTCTGTGCTTTTTAAAATTCTGTTCATCACTTGTGATACAACTCTGTCTTAATTGGTGTATGACTTTACCAAAGTTTACAATGTATTTAGCTTTCCTGGTCCCCCAAACTGGGCTTCATCTTTAAAAAAAGGCTTTCTTTCTAATCTTCATCTACTCTCTCTATGTCTTCTATGCTCCTCTTAATTTATATGTTCTGTCCTTCATTAAAATGTTGATATTTTGAAGACAGAGATTTACTTGTTTATTTGTTTGTCTTTCTTTGTAACTTCAGTGCATAGCACAGCACCTGGCTTAAAGTAAATACCTCAATATTGTCTCTCAATTCCAGGATATGCAGGTTGTAGGGGTAGTTACAAATTTTCTTTTTCCTATGTTCTTGCTACACAGTGATGGGTTGTAGAAAATGGAAGAGAATTTATATATCATCTAAATCAGATTCTCTCTTAATAGCAGACGAATAAAAGCTCTGGATAAACTAAAGGACTCTCCTAAAGTTACCTACCTAATAAATTGGAGAGTTAGGATTTAAAATCTAGTCTTATGGTTTTTCACATAGGGCCAGTTCCCCTATAATACATTTTCTCCTATAATAGATTTTAGATAAATCTCTCCAACTAGACTATAAACTCCTCAAGGGCAGTGATCATGTCTTACATTTTCATTTTACCCCTGACCATACTTATAATCCCACTACACTCAGGCAGACACCAATGGATGTGTAATGAGTTTTTACTCATTTTCATGGGGCATCATTAAGAAGATGTGAGCTAGACTTTGGACTGGAATCAGATATAAAACTGATAAAAAATATAATGAAAAGCAAAATCAATAATACCTAGAAACTTCACAGAACTTTAAGGTTTATAAAGGACATTTAAAATGTTCTTCATATCTGTAATTTTATCTCTTATACATTCATCATTCTAGTAACAATTCCCATCACCCCCCAGTCTCCTCTCTGCAAGCCTCCCCCCCCCAATTTTTTTAAATATGAACATATAACTATTTCATCCCCATTTTTAAATAAGCACTATTGGCTCTCTATTAAATCTACATTTGAATGTAACATCCCTTGTTAGGCATTTAAATTCTTCACAAACTAGTCTTTCTTCCTTATCTATTCACTGGACCCTACCACATGTGCTATCCATTACCATCCATCTAGCTATACTAGTCTACTTTCAATTTCTTTAACTCCATATCCATCTCCCTGCTAAATGTCATCTCATTGTCCTAGAATGTTCTGTTCTATCATTTGTCTTTTAGCTTGCCTGGTTTCCTTTAAAACTCATCTTAAGACCCATCTTCATCAGTAGGTCTTTCCCTTTCCTCCCTTCATCCAGTGACTTTGCTCTGAAATTCTTTTCAACATTTTCTATCCTCTTTAAAAAACATTCTTCCCCCATAAGAATATGAGTTCCTTAAGGGCAAGGCAATGTGTTTTTGTCTCTCTTTGTATCTCCAGCACTTAGCACAGTACCTGACAAATAATTTTAATGTTGTTTTTTTCCTCAAAATAGCTCCATGAATTAGGTGGATCAAAGAAAGTTCATTATCTCCACTTATAGTTGAAGAAACTCTAGCCAAGAGACATAAAATGACTTATCCAAGGTCATATACTTGATATATGCCACAACCAACATTCAAATTCAGACATTCCATATTTATCAACAGTATTCTTTGCACTAGAAATAATCACCTCTCCTAAGATATATGAGATAGAAATTTTGATTGAGATGATGAAGTAGTAGTATGAGTGGCATTTGCACTGCAATGATAATTCTCTAGTTTGTTCAAAAGAAAATACCTGCCAGGAAAACTGTGAAAACCAGTTTGATGGGTATGAAAGTATTCTTGCAGAGATGCTCTTAATGGATGGCAAGATGCCAGGTGGAAAAGTACAGGGAGGCAAAAGGTCAGCTTGGATGGATGTGAAGTGTTTTGTTTTCTTTTGCTTATTTTGAGGCTTTTCCCATTGGAAAAAAAGTCTCTTTTTCACTCTCTCCCTCATCCCACCTAGCATCAAAAGATCTTTATTCTTGTCTACAAGCACCAGCTATATAACCAATGGCAGAGAAAACATGACGTATAAGGCCAGTACTAATTCGCATGGGCGTAATTCATTATCATGGTAAGCACTCAGAAGTAATTAACAATTAGCTTTAAGCAATCATACAACATCTTCATAAATGACTTGCCAAGTATTGGCCCAACAGTTTGTGTTTGATGACAATCACTTTTGAGGAATATGGAGGATCCATTGGGGAGAGAAGAAATACTACAGTGTTTGCTCCTTATGGGATTCTGTCATGGCTACCTGGTTAAATATCCAGAGGCTAATGATGTGATGGACTGGAGGATACAAGCATTTCATCCTTTTCTTTTATTTACTGGCATTTGGGTTCTTACTTTGATTGGATTCCATTCAAAGCATGAAATGAGCATGCTTCTTGTATAATTTACTGTAATTCTTTAAAGGCTTTACACAATTCATAAAGTCAAATATTTCCCAGTTACATTTTAATCTAGTTAAGTCAATACTCGGGAGTGTTGTGGGTTATTCATATGATGCCCCTGCCTTAAAGTTCTGTATAAATGGTAATTGTATTTATAATAATAATTATTACTATAACTGACATAAATAGTAGATAAGTGTTTCCATGGAGCATGCGTAACCTGAAGTGAAGATTTGAGATCAAATCTGGTTTCAGACATTTATTTGATGTGTGACTCTGGGTAAGTCACTAAGTCTCAATTGCCTGGTCGCAATTTCTGACTCCAATATCTTTGCCAAGGATACCCCAAAAAGGGTCATGAAGTCAGACAAGACTGAAAAATGACTGAATGACAATATGCTAGGTACAACATCAACTGGAGGGGATTCAAATAGAAAAATAAAATGGTCCTTAATTTCCCAAGAAGCTTATACAACATGAATCCACTCTTGAACAGTATCATTGTTCAAGAAATCCAACAACCATAAACATTTGTTTCTGATTGAACTTGCTTTCAGAAAAAACTTCCAATTGTAATCCAAATGTATTGGGATCGAACTTAAAAATACATTTAGAGCAGTCACCAAAATGGTTTTAAGTGAAGATATCCAATGTTTTATGTAGAAACACATCATTCAAAGACACCAAGGACTATTTTTCAGACCCTTAAGTCCTTCTCTAAGGTTTATCTTTAACTACTGCTATTTCTCTTTTAGCCACTTAATCGGGCAATTACTAGATGTACATCTTACTAGCCAGTTGCAAATTTCTTTCAACAAGTCAATTCACCATATAGATATTGATAGGTTATGGGGAAATGGAAATCAGAATTCTGGGAACAGAACTAGAAGTGTGAATTTGAACCAGGAGAGTATTGAAGACACTCTACTTGATATGGAGTTGTATTTAAGATTTTAAAGTCAATATGGCTTAAGGATACTTGTGTGACTTTTTGTTATTAAAGGTTGTGTTCGCCAATTACCAGAATGAACGTCTCTTCATATATTGACATTCATAAAGCAAATGAAGGCACAGTTAGGTGATTTGGTAGATGGAGCATCAGGACTGGAAATTGGAGATTCTGGGTTTAAGTCTGGCTTGAGACATTTCTGAGCTACGTTACCTAGGGGAAGTCACAACCTCAATTGCTTAGTGCTTACTCTCTTCTGCTTTGAAACTGATTATTTAGTATAAATTCTAAGACAGAATTTCTTGTTCATAGAACAGCCAGGAGTCCAGTGCCACCATGCATAAGAGTAAGTGTTGATGAGTAAAGTGTAAGAAGGCTGAAAAGGTAGGAGGGAACAAGATTATTAAGGACTTTGAATGGTAAACAAAGGTTGTTTTTTGTTTGTTTGTTTTGTTTTGGGGTTTTTCATATTTACTCAAGGTAGGCAATGGGAAACTAATTGAATTTCTTACTTGGTAGAGGTGATCTGTATGATAGGAACAAACCTATGTTTTAGGAAAATCCATTTAGTGGCTGAATGGAAGGAGGACTGGATTGAGGAAAGGCTAGAGGCAGGCAGATATACCAAAAGGATATTGAAATAATCTAAGTTATATACAATATAAATAGAAAATGACTAATAGAGGAAAGGTACCTATAATTAAGAAGAAATTTTTCTTAAAAAAGTTGGGGTTTTAGTTCTTATTTAAATAATAAAGGAAGTCAGTAGGTTGAGCTGAGGAAGAAAAACACTCCAGAGATGAGGGAGAGCCATAAAATTCCCTAAAACCAGAGATGAAGGAGGTTCTTGCTCTTGGAATACCAAGGAAGCAAGTGTCACTATATGGAAAAGAATCTGTTGGGGAGTAAAATGTAAGCAAATTGGAAAGGTGGAGGGGGGTAGGTTATAAAAGGCTTTGAATGTCAAATTTCATATCTTTGAAGGAAAAGGAAATCACTGGAATTTAATGAACAGGGGATTGATATGGGCAGACCTAGGTTCTAGGAAAATCATTTTGGTGTCTAAATGAAGGATGATTAGAGTTATCCAAATAGAAGATTGTTGGAAATCTAGATCATAGACTCAATGGGAAAGAATTAGAAAATTCTAGATTTGAATGGAAGGATAGTTACTTAAAAAGGCCCTTTCAATACCAATGGCAATATTGATATAGTGTTTGAAGAAAGAGGTATAATTGGGTTATCTGTAGGTGTAAGGGAAGAAGGGCAGGATGGGGTATGTAACATGGCTTGGGCCAGCTAGACTCATAAGAGGTTGTTTGTTTGTTTGTTTGTTTTTGGGTGGGGGATGTTTTTAATTAGGGCTCCAATACAAAGATTAAAAAAAAAATGAAGAACCCTATCACATATTTTTCTTTTTTGAATATCTACAGTTCTGAAAGCTGCCACAAGCATTGGGAGAATGAAAATAAGAACAATGGGCTAGTAACTGAGTAAACGATTATTAGTATACTATATTGCATTTGGAAATTTTTCTGTATTTTAAATTAAACTTAAAAAAATACGTTCACCATATGACAAAAAAGGGAAAATTATAAATGTTGGAGGGAATGTGGAAAAATTGGGACACTAATATATAGTTGTTGGAAGTGAAAAGTGGTAAAAATCATTCTGGTCAACAGCCATGCACAAAGGTTCATAAAACTATACATACTCTTTGACCCAGCAATACCACTACTACTAAGTCTGTACCCAAACAGATTAAAGTCTGTCCAGTTTTTTCATACATATGATCTCCTTTTTTGTTGTTTAGTCATTTCAATCATTTCTGGATATTTGTGACCCCATTTGGAATTGTCAGCAAAGATATTGGAATAGTTTGCCATTTTCTTCTCCAACTCATTTAATAGATGAAGAAACTAAGGAAAATAGGGTTAAGTGACTTGTCTAGGGTCCCACAGCTAGTAACTGTCTGAATCTGGATTTAAACATAGGTCTTCTTGACTCAAGGCTTGGCACTGTGCAGTCTCCCACATAGCTGCCCCTTATATTGTCCCAGAGTCCAGTAAACCTGGGCTGTAGATCTCATAGTTATGGTCCATATTTTACACCTCGAGGAAGCTGAATTTCAAATAAGTGAAGTTATATGTCCTTGGTCACATAACTCCTAAATACCAGAAGCAATATGAGAAATCAGATCATCTTGCTAATAACTCCACCACTGTAACTACCAGGCTATACTTCCCTCTTGGGAATGATTAAGTAATTTCCTTTATTGAAGTGAATCTTTCTGTTTCAGTCACCTCAACTCTTTGGCATCAATTTCCCATAGTTTTAACAGTCAATATTTCTATTCAATAATATAATAAAAAGATAATTATTTAGCAAACATGAACCTTCACCTCTCAAAATGAATGCCATGCTATTCTTGGCCCCCAGCCACAGGTAAAGAAGGCTAATTGTCTGTCCTTGGGGATATATGTGTCTGCTTGTCTATTGAGCCATCAGCAGGGACTATGTTGGGGGGAGACTGGCTTAGAAAGAAGGGGGAATCCAATGCAGCTCAACATTCTTGTCCTTTCAAACCATGCCGAGGTGTTTAGTGGCATTTATTGAACTGGGAACATTTCCCCTTGCGAGGGCTATTAAAAATAATCCTGCTGGCTTCCTATTATTTTCTTTCAAGTTAAGCCTGCTGTTTCTCCAGAATACATTAATCTCTCAGAGTAGGCTGGAAGGTTTGGGGAGTAGTAAAATGGCCAAGATTAAAGAAGGTACGAGGCACTCACAATGAGCTCTCCTCTTAAGAAATCCTCTGTATTGCTTTTGATTATTGAGTGACTGAGGTTAAAAGCCTTTCCCTCCATCATGGACTGATGTTGGCTAAGGATGCCCCAAACAAAAACTCCTTATTATTGAGCCAGAAGAGTAGATTTCTTTACTCTCTTCACCCTGATGGGAAGGTTTCATGCCTTTGAGAGTGGCCAGGGGTTTGGGAATAAGAGCTAGGTCTTCCCCTATTTGTGCAGAGTTTAGACTGATTCAAGAAAATTATCAATTGTCTTTTCCAAGGTAATTTACTTCCTCAGATTGCTTATACTAAGTGCTCTGAGAAATGCATGTTTCTGCTGAGAAAGTGGGATGAGAAGGTGGGGTGGAGCATCATTCACTCTAATTTGGCAGTATTGACTAGCTTGTTCCTGATCCATTATCTGATCTTTAACCAATAAATGTGAAATCCAGTACTTTATTCATTATTATTCAAATTTAAATAATTCAATTAGTTCAACTTTTTAGTTTCCTTTAAGGCAGTTTCATTAATTGCCCTAATTAGTTGGGCTTAACCAATCCTTAAAAAATCTTTATTGATTTCAATTAGTGTTCCTTATGCGGCCACTCTCTAATATCTTGGTCACATTAATTGTGTGTTGATTTATCTTAATCATAGAACATGACTTGGAAGAACTAAAACATTTCTAACCCAACTTCTCCCTGAAGGCAGCTAGGTGGCACTGTGAAAAAAGTATAAGAGTGCAGAGCCAAGTTGCTGGAGAACAGGCAGCAGCTGAGCAGAACTCTCCCAACATTCTCTGCTGGTAAAGTTTAATATAATGCCTCAAATTGAATTCTGGAGTGGCAGATAGATCCAACAAAAGCTTGGGGTGTGGTGTTCTTCCTGCACAAGACTGGTTGGGAGGTCAGCAGGAAAGGCCTCTCTTGTGCAGGAAGAATACCTCACCCTAGTTGGTAGTCAGTGAATACAAAGGCAGAAGTCTAAAAAAAACAGAGTATCCATCTGCTCTGCTATAAAAAATGACAAAAGGGGGTGGTCTCAGGAAAAATACTGGAAGACCTATATGAATTGATGCAGAGTCAAGTGAATAGAACCAGGAGATTGTTGCAATGATCAACTATGAAAGATTTGGCTACACTCATGAATAGAATGAACCAAGACAATTTGTAAGGACTTAAGGAAAAAATGCTTTCTACTTCCAAAAAACTAAATTATGGAATGTGATTGCAGTTGAAGTACAATTTTCTTCACTTTCTTTAATTTTCTTGCTTTTTAAATTAAAAAAATTTCAACATAGCACATAAATATGTTCTAAGTGATTTCACATGTATAATTATTATGACATTTCTTTCCTTCTCAATGGGTGGGGTAAGAGTAGGAGAAAAATCAAAAGTCAGAAGTTTAAAAAATGAATGTTAAAAAATTTGTAATATTTTTTCAAAGAGAGCCCTGGACTTAGGAAGGATTGAATTTAATGTAGGCTTAGACATTTAGTAGCTGTGTAACCCTGGGCAGATCATTTGATAACTTCATGCCTCAGTTTCCTCAATTATAAAAAAATATGTAATAATTACATCTATGTCATAGGATTTTTGTGAGGATAAAATGATTTTTTAAAGCACTCCAAAGAGTGCCTGACACATAGTAAACATATAGTAAATGAGTTTTCCTTTTTACTCCAAACATTTCTACAAAGGCCTCATACTTTGAAGTTTTTCAGAAATAGAACATTTCTACAAAGAGCCAACCTATTACACTTTAACAATTATTAGGTATGCTTTTATTCATATTGAGCTAAAATTTGCTTCCCTTAATCATTCCTCCAATGGTACAAATTCTTTTTTTTTTCCCTTCCATATGATATATAATCTTTTGTGATTTGGATTTCTAAATAAACCCACAGCATTTTGCATGGGGTTCTTCTAACTGATATAAGATATGCTGACTGAAATAATTCAAATTTAATGAACAAAATGAAGCAGATTTGGTGAGGAGAGACATTTTTAATTTTTTTAATAATTTTTCACAATCAACCCTAGACTATGGAAAGAGATGAGCAAATTTTGGGAGTGGCAGACATGTATTCAAAATTTCACCTACCACAAGTCCCTAATTTAGTAGAGATTGACATAAATAAGATTGAGAGCTCTTTGAGGGCAGATGTTTTTCCTTTTCTTAGAAAACTTTAGGAAATAACACAATATATCACACTTAGTAAGCACTGAATAAATGTTAATTTATTTGGCTCAAAATTTTCAAATTACCTCCTGAAAGAATTTGGGAATTTTCTGCTTGTGTGAGATCAAGATTTCTCTTTGTCTCTGTTTTTCATTCAGTCTGTATTTTTCTAGCATATTATCATCAGTTTACCTGCTCCAGTTTCTGTTTGCTATTTGCTTATATAAATGGGCTTACATGTTCACTATCAGTGATGGTATTCTATGGAACTGGCATTTGATGATGAGTCTAAATGGGGAGCTAAAGCTAAAGACTATCTTCCCTCATTTAAGGGAAAGTTACCAGGAAAAATGATGACTCTTATAATAAACCAACCATATCCTGGGACTAGGACTATTTGAAAAGACAAAGAGATATTTATAATCTGGTACCCCATTTGGAAGAGAATAGAATTATGCCTAAACTACTAAATGCCTTAGGACTGGAAGGCAGATCTTCATGACTTTAATTATAGAACTGTCTACTAAGAAACCCTGCCCCCAAGTAGTAGAACAAGTGGCTTAGGTCTTTTAATTATAACCCATTGGCTTTAATTTTCTAATCTGAAATTTTGTATTTCCTCCTAACTTCACTCACTAGCAATTCATATAATTCAGACCTCAAAATTAAGACGATCATACTGAGATTTGCAATAACCTACAATGATTCCAATACTAAATAGTACCTGTAGTAACTACTGGAGTAAAAATCTAAAACAAGTTCAATTCTCTTTCAAGTTTATCTCACTAATTAGTAGAGGAATGAATTTGTGAGACTATGATTTATTTACCTATTGGTTACTCAAGATTTCATACACTTTTATCTTGGTTGTCTTAAGATTATTCTAAAACAACTAGGAATATTTAGTCTGGAAAAGAGAAGTCTTAGAACTTGATGACTGTTTTCATCTTTTTAAAGGGCTGTCATGTGTAAGAAAAGGGATTAGAATGATTAAATTTACCCTCTAGACTCCAATGGCAGAATTAGGAATAGGAGGCTAAAGATTTAAGGTTAAAAATTTCAGTTTATTCCAAGGAAGATATGGACTAAAGTCCAGAGCTCTCCAGTATCAAAATGGACTACTTTAGGAAATGTTAAGGCCTTTACTCCTCATTGGATGTCTTCAATCAAGTTGGAATAAATGTTTTTTCCCTGTTCCAAACCATACATACTACTATTATTACACCCAACCAAACCATATAGACTTAGCAAATCTCTCCCACTGTTCCAATAATCCCAAATCCTTTGAGCAACAAACAAAACTGATCAGTAATTTTTCCTGATTCTTTAACAATCATACTGACATTCTCTATAAAGAGAACAGATGATGGAGGCTTCAGTTTTTAATAAAAGTTATACATAAAGAAAAGATTTCATATGAAAGCAGGATATTTAAGGAACTTTTTGAGCAGTAGTAGAGATTCACTTTTTGTTAGATGAGAGAAGTCACCAGATAACTAGTTATGCTAAATTTTGTTCTGTGTGATAATAATCTCTTTTAAAAAATACTAAAAATATAGTTTTATTCTGAAGCATCAAAGGTGGCTAATTGGAAATCATTATTAAAAGACATTTTATATGGCAGGCATTAGCAAAGAAAATTCCTATTGAGA
Source organism: Monodelphis domestica (assembly GCF_027887165.1). NCBI lineage: Eukaryota > Metazoa > Chordata > Mammalia > Didelphimorphia > Didelphidae > Monodelphis > Monodelphis domestica. The sequence continues at coordinate 335,577,094 of NC_077230.1, read as the reverse complement.
GGTGTTTATATTCTGAGATGGTCTTTTCTAAAGAAAATGGATACATACTATAACAAAACATCTGGATGAAAAGAGAAGGACTTAAGTCCATCAACTGAATGCTTGCTCTGTGTGACAACAAATATCCAGATGTTTCAAATAGCTCTGGCATTTTTGACATTGTGTAAGAATAGTTTGCATAATGGCAAGAACTATCCACTAAGACTTTAAAGTAGCAATAATCTTTTAAATTTACATGATAATACTGGGAATTTTTATAGTAACTCTCTTTGAGATACTCAGTATTTTACAGATTTTTTTTTTTTGAGCTTGGTTGAAACAAGAGTGCTACAGATTTTTACAAACTGACTGTCTCAGAGATCTTTTCTGTCCCACAATTCCAACAGGAAGACATAGAGGAGTCAAAAAGTAAGTGATCTGAGCTCCATAGTAGTATCTGCTTATGAATTTTACTGACTCTTTTAGAGAGCATCTAAAATTTAGAAAATAGACTTTTAGATGTATGCTTCATTGAGTATTTGTTGTTCACTTGTTCAATTCTGTGCAAATCCTCATGATCCTATGAAGCATACTTTCCATGGAGTTTTCTGGGTGAATATATTGGAGAAGTTTGCCATTTCCTTCTCCATCAGATTAACGAAAACAGGGGTTTAAGTGACTTGCATAAACTCTTACAGCTAATAAGTTTCTTCGATTGGATTTGTACTCAGGCCTTCCTTACTACAAACCCAATGATCAATCCATTGAGCCACATAGGCACCCATCATTAAGTATTTTCCCTGATTAGTTTGTTCAGTTGTTGTTATGTTGAAATCTACCTGACCCTATCAATATTGTTCATGAGGTATTCTTGACAAAGAAACCAAAACTGCTTGCCATTTCCTTCTTTAATGTGCCCATGAGGAGCAAGAAGAGACCTTCAGGTATGATCTTAGGGACTCCATGCCAGCAGAACCTGAGACAAAGACTCATCTAACATTTGTGTCACATCTGGACACAAATGTGGAGAGATAATACTCTGAGGAAACTAAACTAGGTCATAATCCTACTCTCCCCACAAGAGACAAAGATGTTATATGAGGAGAATATATACCTCCACCTGAAGGAGTGGACTTTACACCCCAAGGAGTTTAGAGAAAATGTATATTTGTTCTTGCTATATCTTGAATTAAATATTCATTTTTAAAAGCCACTTATTGAAAAAAGCCACTTGATCTTAAAAGGTTATATGGAGCTTGGATGTTACTCACTGCTCCCTTAAAAATGGGGAGAAAGCAGTTAATGGATGTTCAAGTTGATGGAAATAGATAAAGAAAAATCCCAAACCCTTAGAAGTATCCTCTATGACTCCTGAGTAATAGATATAGTCTTGGCTCTGGGAGTGAAAGACCAGATTATATGTCACTACTCTAAGAAATGAAATAACCCTGAACTTGGAATTAGAGACCAAATTATGAAATCTTAGTTTTTTGACATCATAAAAGTCATTCACATCCCTGAGTTATTAGTGTCTTCATCCGTAAAGTGAGATAATATATTTATACTTCATTTTACAAAAGTCTGCGGGGACATAAAAGGTAATAATGGAGCAAAACTGTTTTCCTGCCTTAAAGGGGAATATAATGCTTTTATTATTATTATCAGAATCATTATTATTATTACTTTTTCCAGGAAAATTCCACTCTGATGATCTGTTGTGAAAGAGAAATCAACTTGATCTCTTTAACTTTATGCTAGAACAGCAGGAATCCTGGCAGATCCTACGAAGTAGGATCACACATTTCCTACAAAGTAGGAAGGGACTCAAGTATGGGTCTGACATTAATGTGTCTATTCTTTGAGTATCAGTTTCTTATCAACAGAAGTCTGGCCACTGGGTGACAGCTTTTTCCAGCTCTACTAGTAATGGACTAAGAGAAGTTACTGTTTCCATTGGTAGAATGGGAGACAGTGCCCTTTTTAATCTAATCATATATTCTTGAAATAGAGAAGATGTTCTTGCTGGGAGTAAGTATTTTGCTGGACATGGGATTTCACTGTTATTGGAATTCCTGGGTGAGGAAATACCCTCAATCAATGATGTTCATCTTTTCTCTGATGAATAGTCTTAGGTAGTTGAAAGAACTGGAGATTAAATTACATGCTAAGATCAGAGTAGATATCAGAGACAGGAATTGACACTGGTTCTTTCTGGCTCTGAGGTATCTCTTTGCACTAACCCACTCAAATTTGTACTTTCTGTTGTTATTATAATTGACTAATATATGCAATAGGAATTGTATTGTCTGCTCTTAAATTTATTAGAACAATTTAATATGAAATCCTGAGGTCAGGGCATTTTTTCCCACTCTTCTTTTATACTCCCAGTGCCTAGCATGGAGATTTGCATATACTAAGAAAATTATAAATGATTTTTTACTTGAATAAGTCACTCAAGCAGGATTTGTCAAGGACTTACCATGAGCCAGGTTCTATGTTGGCTACTAGGAATATAAAGAAAAAAATGTATATAAATACTTCCTCTTCTTAAGGATTATATGGCCTAAGAAATGAAATGAATTGATTATTCTAATAAATAAATCATTAAAATGATGTAAAACCTTTCCATTTATATGATTTCCCCAATATATTTTCAGATGTGTCCATCTTTATAGGGCATGTTTACTTATCTGGCTAGTCTCATTTTCAACACGTTTCCCTTTTCTTCTATTGGCTAATTACCATTCCCATTGATACATCCAGGGAAAAATGTTTTCACAGTATTCCACAAGCATGTACTGATTTCTCCTTCTGAATTTTGTAAACAACTTATCAAGACTTCCAAATTCAGGTTGCCATTAATATTATAGGAACAAGGTAGTTTTTTTTTCTTTCAACCTGCCAATGCAGGATAAACATCAAACAAATCAATGTACACATCTACCTTTCTGTCTGCAAACATATATTCTATCGGAGCCAAATGACACTGTAATGAACAGCACACATCAAAGCACATGGGGAGTTTTCTCCTAAATGCTAAGAATGAACTTCACTTTTATTACTAAACATTTTCAAGTCATCTTAAAAATCATTGAAAAAAGAAAATAATTGAAAAGAAAACAATATCAAATTACAACTGCTTTTCTCCTTTACCTTCTTTTTCTTCATCATTTTCAGTGGATTCTTAAATAGTGGAAAGCATAGAGTAGTAGGAAGATAACTAGATGTTGGATCAGAAACCTAAGGAGAGTCATTAACAAGCTAGAAGATCCTAAGGTGGTCATTAAACATCTGATCTTTCCCTTCCTCATTTATAAAATGGATATAATAATAATGATGATATTTAATTCACAGGAATATTGGAAGGACCAAATAAGATGATATGTACAAGATATTTTATTTGTTGATTTTTATAATCCCTTTCCTCATCTCATATTTTTGACTCCTCTATAGCAGTATGTTAACTCTTGCTTCTCAAAGACTTTGGCAATATATATTTTGGCTAGTCCTACTATTTAAACTAGAAAGATGTCAGGGATGAAACAAGAAATGGAACAGCCCAGTTAAACTCAGTAATGATGATCACTAAAAGGTTCCTATTTCTGTGTAGTGATTTCCACCCCCCTCCAGCTACTGTGACTCTGAAAGCCAACAAAATCTGGGAACAACTATGTTTAGGTTGGTTTATCTCAGTCCACTTTGCATTTGCTGCCCTGTCCATTTTCAATTCTGCAGGAGAGCTACTCTTCCTGGGATAAGCTTCCCATTTCTAAGTTCACAATCATGCTGCTAGATCAAGCCTCATTGACACTTCTAATAGTTAAAAAGTGTGGTCACCAACTGTAATGATTATATATAAATTGTGAGGCTGTTAGTAGCTTTAACAATTTAGTTTAATTGAAATAGAAAGAAAGTAAAATGAGGGAAATGTAGGAAAGAGGTAGAGAATTGCCTAGCTAAATACACTAAGTCTGGATCTGAGTGGCTCCAGATTGAAGAGAGCATCCCACCCAAGACAGGAGAAGAGTCAAAGAGCCAGTTTCTCTGGTCAGGGTCTCCTCAACCCCAGAGAGTCACCAAAGCTGAACTCCTCAAGCCACCAATACAGAATCCAAGGTAGAATTGAGTGCCTAATCAAGTTGAGCCACCACAAGACCAAGCTGCCAAAAGCCTCCCAGAGCTCATGCCTAGAAGGTAAAAGACAAGGAGCCCCAGGGTCCCAGAGGCTCTCATAAGGCATAAGCCTCATATTTTTCTATTTATTAACCCCCAAATTTATATATTACATTTATTATTTGAAACCAGTTTTAATGGAAATATTTGGTTTTGAATGAGAGTATCTGTGTTGGAATTACAGATTCAGCACTTAGTATCTGTGTAACTCTGGACAAGATATTTAATGGTTTTGAGCGCCATTTTCTTCATTTTTAACATGAGAGTGTTGGATTACAAGAGGTATGGGGAATGAGAAGAGATAAATGAAGACTGGAAATCCTTGAAGATTGTGTTTCAAAGGGTTTTAAACATAGAGGATTCTATTGATGACATTGTAGGTGAGAGTAAGCCAGTGGTATTTCTCTAGTAGGATAGTGATCTCATAAGATGTGAAATTTAAGAAAATCATTTTGACAGCTGAATGAGGAATGATTGGAATCAAGAGAGACCTGTGGAAGGCAGATCAACAAGTAGGCTATTGGAATAGTAAAGACATGAGAAGATGAAATCCTATATCAAGGTGTTGGATGTATTAGAGGAGAAAATGGGGAATATCTGAGACATATTAAAATGGCAAAATCAATAGGCCTTCCTGGCTCATTGTAGACATGGAAGGTATGAGAAGTAGAGGATGACACTTAGGTTTTGAGCAATTAAGAAGCATACGATGGTGGCACACTTGACAGTAACAGGGAATTTGAAATTTAGAGGATTAGGTAAAAAAGGCAATGAGTTCAATTTTGGGTGGTTGAGTTTAAAAAACTATAGTACTTAGAATTCAAGATATCTAATAGAGTACTGGAGATATGTTAGACTATAGGTCAGTTGAAAGATTAAGATAGGATAAGTAAATGTAAGAATCATCAATAAAGAAATGATAATTGGATATATGGGAGCCAATGAGATCACCAAGTGAAATATAGAAGGAGAAGAAAAGAATACATAGGCTAGAACCTTTTGAAATACACAAAGTTATTATAAGCTGGATGAATATCCTGCAATGGATACTGAGGAGTGTTCAGATACATAGGAATGCCATGAGCAAGTAGTGTCTGGAAAATCCAAAAAGAAGAGAATATCAGGAAGAAAAACAGTAATTGATGGTGTTAAAGGCTGAAGAGAAGTCAAGAAGGATGAAGACTGAGCAAAGTGGTGACTTAAAACTTGGAATAGAGCATTGTTTGGTTTAATGATGAAATGAGAAGCTAGATTTTTGAGAATTAAAGAGAGACGGAGGAAAGATCAAGTGGAGGAATCAATTGTAGATCACCTGAAATTTTGTAATATGTAGATAATATTTCATATACTACCTATCATAAAGGATTATATTAGGAAAAACAATGTGCTCTGGAAACAAAAAAATATTCAACTACGAAAAACATTTCATTTTACTTAAAGTCATTTTCATACCAATATAATAAAAATGATCATTCTACTTAAATTAATTTACTTATTCAGTGCAATACCAACCAAACTATCCAAAATTATTTCACAAAGCTGGAAAAATAAAAAAAATTCATTGGGAGAAAAAACCCAAGAATATTAAAGCAATAAATGAAAATTATATATATATATAATATATATATATATTAAGGTGGTTTAGCCATACTAGATTTCAAGGTGTATTATAAAGTAGCATTCATCAAAACAATCTGGCACAGGCTAAGAAATAGAGTAAAGGATCAATGGACTAAATTTGGCACCCAATACAGAGAAGTAAATGACCACAGTAAAATACTGTTTAACAAACTCCTTTTAAAGATCTAAGCATTTGGAAGAACCTGCTATTTGACAAAAACTATGAGAATAACTTTAAAACTGTATTGAAAAAACTAGTCATATACCAATACCTCATGCCACATATCAAGTTAGTCAAAATAGGTCTATGATTTAGAAATAAAAAGTGAAACCATAAATAAATTAGAGGAACATAGAATTGTTTACCTGTCAAATCTATGAATAAAGCAATAATTTATTTCAAAAAAGTACCAGAGCACATTATGACATATAATAGAAATAACTTTGACTATATTAAATTTAAAAAAAAAGGGTTTGCACAAATAAAACCAATGCAACCAAGGTTTAAAAGAAACAACAAACAGGGGACAAATTATAGCCTCATTTCTCAAATATATAGAAAACTGATTTAAATTTATAAGAATACAGGTCATTTTCTAACTGACAAATAGTCAAAGGATGTGAAAAGACAATTCTCTGATGAAAACATTAAAATTATCTTTTCATATAAAAATAATCCAAATCACTATTAATGAGAGATGTAGAAATTAAAACAACTCTAAGATACCTTTTCACACCTATCAGACTTGTTAATATGAAAAAAAAAAGTTAAATGTGGGATGGAAGGTGGAAAATTTTGGACACTAATATCGTGTCGATAGAACAAGGAACTGATACAATCACTGTGGAAAGTAATTTGGAACCATGCCCAAGGAGCCATCAAAGGGTGCATACCCTTTGACCTAGCAATACCACTACTAGTCTTTTTTTTCCAAGCAGACCAAAGATAGGGGAAAAGGGCTTACTTGTACAAAAATATTAATAGCAGTTCTGGCAAACAACTAGAAACTGAAAGGTTGTCAGTCAGTTGGGGAATGGTTGAACAAGTTGTGCTAAATTATTGTAATGGAATAATATTATTCCTAAGAAATAAGGAACAAGATGAACACAAAAAACCTGGAGAAAGACTAATATGAAGTGACATAAAGTGAAGCCAGAAAAAACAGGAGAAGACTATATACAGTAACAGCAATAATGCATGTTGATCTTCTGTGAATGGCTTGACTATTATCAGAAATGAAAAGATCCAGGACAATTCCAATGGATTCATGAGGGGGGATAGAAAAAAAGCACACAACTATAATCTGCAGAAGAAACTGATGGAATCTGCATGCAGATGGAAGCATACCATTCTTCACTTAATTGCCTTAATGAATTTTCTTTTTTATGGTAGAGATCTATACCTGCTTTCACAATATGATGAACATGGAAATATATATTATATTATAACACATTTAGAGATTATAATATTACTGACATCTTAGGGAAAAGGGAAGGAGAGAGTATACATTGCAAAATGTCAGAAAACAATTACTGAAATATAATTTGAAAAAAAGTCAAGTTTTGAAAAAAGAAATAGAAAATATTAGTTAAAGTATCCAGGGCAGGTGACATCTGTGCCATATACCTGAGAAATCTTTTTGAAGTTTTTCTGAAATTTCTAAAAATTGATAATAGTTTCAATTATCACATAACGCTTTTCACTATCTCTACTTAATTTGTCATCATTAGTGGAGTGTAAGTCCAAGATTAATGACATTCACAAGACTAGGAGTTGGAACTGAGTGTGGGGGATGGGGAGATCAAGAATCAAAATCATGTGTTTAAGATCAAGAGTCCTGGAGAATACTATGAGGGCAAGAAAATGACCAGAAATACCAATGTATTTTGGATCACTGAGTAAACCCTTGAGAGTGAAACCACAAAGATATGAAGAGCCGAGACAAATTCAGAATCAAAAATACCAAAGGTACAGCTCTTTTGGAACTCTAAGCAATCATGAGAAAGGAGAGATTTCATCTCTGGAAGCTTGTTCTTTGAAAATGGTTTTATTTGATCTGTGGGCCAGAAAGTACTGGTGGCCATGTCCCTTCTTGCCTCTTAAATGAAGCCTCTTAAGAGCAATTGGGGTCCTGACAACAATGGGAAAAAGCAGCAAAATGGGTCAATTCCTCTTCAGTTATTTATTTTCTGAAACTGGATACTGGAGTGCTAAAATTTTTAGTTCTTTGTTAATGCAAACATCATTGGAGTGATCAGTCCAGTCTGATGCAGTACCATCCAGACTAAAACACTAAAGCAAAGACATGTTTATTTATTTATTTGTTTGGATATTGGATGGGGGGATGGGGGGGGGGAGAGGGAACATCTGGTGCTTAGAATTTCAAGAAAAAAAGATGCTCTCTTTAGAAAAGGTTTGGGGAAAACAAACAAACCAACATACTTTCCTTCATGAATATCTCTTAACTACTAAAACAAAAGCAGAGTTCTCAGATAAGCAAGACAATTACTAGGAAACATCTGAATCAGTCAACTGCATAATGAATGTGAAAGAAAGCAGAATAACAATGTTGGACAGATGTCTTATTGACCATACCAGCAGCTACTGCACTTTCACTTTGAACACTTTCCTTAGATTTGTATGAATATTTAATTCACACATACATATGTATAGACATACATTTTTGGAGTGTATATGTATATAGAGGGAGCTAGTTGTTACAGTGGATTGTGTGCTGGGCTTGGAGTTAGGGAGGCTCATCTCTTGCATGCATATTTGGCCTTACTTACTTTGCTGTGTGACTTTTTGCCTCAGTTTCCTCATCTGTAAAATGAGCTGGAGAAGGAAATGTCAAATCACTCAGGTGTCTTTGCAAATAATTCACAAAAAGAACCATAAAATCAGGAACAAATGAAGCAACTTAACAAGATATGTATATAGGAATAAGAGTCTAGATTTGTTTTCATGCATAAATATGCAGGCATATAAGCATATACACGTATAGATGGATAGATACACAGAGAGATAAACTCCTTCTAAGTATAACCCTAACATTTTCAGTACCATGTGATGAATATTCATTTCTCAAAGTATCCTCAGACGCAAGAAAATGATATTTGTAAAAGGGTAAAGGGTGATGGGTGATATTAGAGTTTGTATAAATGTATATATGTATATGTTTATAAATAAATAGTTATGTAAGTAGATACAGAGAGAGAGAGAGAGAGAGAGAGAGAGAGAGAGACAGAGACAGAGACAGAGACAGAGACAGAGACAGAGACAGAGACAGAGACAGAGACAGAGACAGAGACAGAGACAGAGACAGAGACAGAGACAGAGACAGAGGGAAATAATAGATGATATTATTCAGTTGTCAGAGTTGTGTTTGACTCCAAAATCCCAGTTGGGGTTTTCCCAGCAAATCCTGGAATGTTTTGCTGTTTCCTTCTCTAGCTCATTTTAAAAGTGAGGAAATTGAGGGAAACTGGGTTAAGTGACTTGCCCAGGATGACACAGCTGGTAAATAATTCAGGCCAGACAAACTCAGAAAGATAAGTTTTCTTAATGTCAGGACTGATTCTCTATGATGAGCCATCAATTTATTAATCATCTCTTCTGGTTAGAGATTAGATTCAGGGAGCTGTGACTGGTAGATACAGAACTGCCTTATCTCAAAGGAAGCCTGTTCTCATTTCTGTCTGACACATACTATTTGAACAACTATGAAGAAGTCATTTAACCTTTTGATGTCTCAGGCAAATCTCTATAATTTTTTAAAATCATGTTATGATTTAGCTTAGCAGACAGAGTTCTTCTAATTGGAAGTTTCCTTTAAGATAACTTAAAGTTCATTATACAAAGATGTGATAGGGTTAAGAAGCTTGGGTAATACTAAAGTGATAGCCTTGCCCTCATGGACTAGTCAGAAGCTTTACCATTATACAATTAAAATAACCCCAAATCAAATATGGAATAATAACATTTGAGTTTATAAAAAATATTGAAGTAACACAATTTAAATAAAATGCTCATATGCAGTTTGGTATCTTTATTTCTTGTGATTAGGTACTATGTTTTGTCCCAATTTTCTCCTTTTGAGGTTTCACAAAAAGAATAAATTTTATTGGCCTTCTCATCATGGATTAAACCCCTGATCATCGCTCTCTCTCTCTTTTATATATATATATATATATATATATATATATATATATATATATATATCACTCACCATACCACTACTCACAGTTTCCTCCAAATATTGGGTTCTGATTTTTCATAATGTTTCTCTAAGCTAAAATAAACTATCTCCTTATTAGGTGTGGCACAAAAATATCTCTCCCCTAGCATTGTTGTAAGAGCTAGATGTAGTTTCTTTTCATATTTGATACTTTCCTTTAATTAAAGACTGGAGCAATAAAATAAAACCTTGAGAGACTAATTAGTTCCTCCTAAGCTTAAAGACCAATACTTTAGAGAATCAATCAATGAATGTTGGTGCCCACATTCTCCTCAAAAAGATAAAAGAGATGTTTAGGATGAAGGTCATTTGAATGCCTTAATGGTTAGTATTAGAGTTTCAAAAATTATCAAAGATTTTTAAAGCAATTGACCATGAATCTAATAAAAGTCCAAGTGAAAGACAACTTACTCATTTTTCTGTCCCAAATTGCAAACTACTCCATGAAGTATCCACTATTTCTCCCAGTTGAAAATTCTATTCCTTGGCATAGCATTTTACATTCCTACACATGCTATTTTATGTTAAACTATACTTGTTTATATAAGACTTATTAACTAGAATTGATTTAAAATCTTTGAGGTTAAGTAATCCACATTATTTTTTTTTGTTTTTCCTCTGTCTAGCATATAGTACATCATATAAAATACATTTTTAAATAATGCTTGTCAAATGGTTGAAAAATCTATTAACATTTTATATTTTAAAGGCTTTGTATCTGAATGGAAATAACTAATTTATGACTGACTCATAGTAGTACCTGGCACTGGAAAGTGCCTAACAAATGCTTGGTGGTAGTTATCCTCCCTGGAATTCTTGTTCTTCAACTGTAAAAATAAGGAGGTTGGACTCAATGTCTTTTTAATCTACGATACTCTGGTTGACTGCCCAATAAAAGCTATCCTTACAAATCTAACCTGATCTGTACTCTGTGGGACAAAAGTCCACTCCAGAAATGTGTCGGTGATCTATTTCTCTGGTCATACTAGAAAGCTTTAATCAGGTTGGCTGCCAAGTCCTTGAGAAAAACCTGTATTACAGGCTTGGCCTAAACAAATAACTGGACCAAAAACATCTGGGACAATTGTATTTGAACTTTGTAATTGTGCCACTGTGATATTGCCAAAGCAGTTGAAGAGCTTTAAAAATGAACAACTAAAATAAACTGTGCCTTTCAGAACTCAAGGGCAATAAATAGATGATGGTAGACAAAAACAGGTTATAATTAACCAGTAACACTAGCTGGCCTGCACACACATAGGCATACATACAACTACACATATACTAATTGGCATAAATTTATGAAGTCCATATATTGCTACAAATGTTAGGCATTTTTTCAACTTTCTCATTTTATTTTATTTTATTTCGGATTTGGAAATTTTTATTTAATTAATTAATTTAGAATATTTTCCCATTGTTACAAGATTCATGTTCTTTCCCTCCCCTCCCCCCACCCTCTCCATAGCTGACCTGCAATTCCACTGGGTTTTACGTGTGACATTGATCAAGACCTATTTTCATATTATTGATATTTGCATTAGAGTGATTGTTTAGAGTCTACATTTCCATATATTAGGCATTTTGGTAGGAAATAGATAAATTACTGACCTTAGAATTGGGATGCCTCAAGTTCATATGTGAGGCTCGGAAAATAATTTTCTTTCTCTGCCTCAATTTCTCCATGTATAAAATGGCAATAATATAGCACTTCCCTTCTATGGTTGATTTTGAAAAACTGAGATCATATGTATAAAGCACTTTGAAAGTCATAAAATAATATATAACTGTCATCATCTTCTCCATCATCATTGTTATTATTTAAAAAAGGAAGTAGACTTCCAGGGGTGAAGTCAAGATGGCAAAGTAGAAGTACTCCAATAACTCTTCCAACATTTCCTTCCAAACAACTTTATTTTTTTTTCCTTTTCTTTCCAAACAACTTTAAAATATATACATACATACATATGGACTAAGTAGTAGTAATAGACAACTGTAGAGACCTCAAGTCAGAGATGGCAAGGGGATCTGGCAACTGGTGAGAAAGATTACAGAGTAACTCTCCAGTAGCATTTGATGCAGGTTCATACATTGGCAAATCCTTTACATTCAAGAGTGACATGGAATCCTTTTGGTCAAAAGGGAATGTGAGCACTGAAGAGCAATATCACTTTTGGTATCAAGGCTTCAGGGACAATGAGGAACAGTATCACTTCCTTTCCCAAGGGAGGAGGACCCTGAAGTACAGGATGAATTAGAGCCTTAAGGGATCAGAAGCCCTTGTTGGGTAAGGGCCAAAGAATAGACCAGGAGATCAGTGAGCACACCTGTTCTAAAATCAGTACCTTAGAAGTACCACAAACTACCAACCCCCCAGAACAAGCTCTGAAAACATCACTTAAAAAGCCAGGAGCTTGAGAGATTGGAAGGTGGCCTTGCAGTACCTAATTTGAAACTATATTATACCACAGTAAACATCAAAACAATTTTGTGCTAACTAAAAAGCATAATGGTCAATCAGTGGAATCGATTAGGAAAACAATACAAGGTAGTAAATGACCATAGTAATCTCATGTTGGATAAAGCCAAAGATCTAAGATTTTGAGATTTAAAAAATCATTTGAGAAGAATTTCTGGGAAAACTGGAAAATAGTTTGGAATGAATGAGACATAAATCAGCATTTCAATCTCTATACAAAGATAAAGTCAGTATGAATAAATGCTTTATACATAAAGGGTGCTATCTTAAGTAAATTAGTGAAAAATGGAAAAGTTTACCTGTCACTATTATTAGAAATGCAAAGATACAATATCAAGGGACTCATGATGAAAAAGGCTAGCCATTGCCATTATAAGGAATTGATATAGTCTGAATGAAGATTGAAGCACGTAATTATTTATTATTTCATTTCCTTTAAGAATTTTTTCTAATACAAGCAATATGTAACTTCTTTCACATGAATATATGTATTTTGTGATATCATATGTATACCCTATATCATATTGTGTGCCACCTCAGAGAGGAAGGAGAAGAGGGAGAAAGGAAGAGCACATGGATTGTAAAATGTCATGAAATGATTATTAAAATATATCTATAACTATATATAAAAATATAAAAGCACAATTATCAAGACAAAGAGTATATTTGAATAAGGAAAGAGTTAATAACCAAATATGAGACAGAAAGGAGATAACAGGAAGTAAAAAGGATAATTTTGATTATAATAAATTTAAAAACTTATGCAGAAACAAAACTAATTCAGTCAAAATTAGAAGGAAAATAGGAATCTAAAAAAACATACAAGTTTCTCTGATAAAAGCCTTACTCTGCAAAAATATAGGGAACTGAATGAAATTTATATACAAACTAATAATAAGAGTCATTCCTCAGTTAAAAAAATACAATCAAAGTTTATGAACAGGTAATTTTTAAAAGAAAAAAATAAAAGCTATCAGTAGTCATGTGAAAAAATGCTCCAAATTACTACTGATTAAAAAATGCAAATTGAAACACCTCTGAGTACCACCTTATACCTATCAGATTGAATAACTTAAGAGAAAAGGAAAATAACAAGTGCTGAAATTGGGAAATAATTCATTTTTGAAACTATAAATTTGTTTTACCATCTCTGGAGAACAATTTGGAACTATCCCCAAAAGACAGTTAAACTGTGAATATTCTATGACCCAGCAACACTACCATTCTATACTCCAAAAAGATAAAAGTAAAAAGTAAAGGACCTATTTGCACAAAAATATTTACAGAAACCCTTTTTGTGTTAGCAAGCAATTAGAAACATGCCAACCAGTTGAACAAATTGTGGCAAATGATTGTAATGAAGTACTATTGTGCAATAAAAAATGATGAGCAGGATGGTTTCAAGAAACCTAGAAACACTTATATGAATGGATTCAAAGTGATGTGAGCAGAAGAGAGAAGGAAAGTAGGCATTTAATAAATATTTAATGAATTAGTGAACAAATCTATTAGTTGATTAGAAGTTATTGATAATCTTATTTTCATCACTTTTCAAACCTTAAAAAGGTAAAGTAAGATACTGACATTTGAGTGATGTTTAATTTATTCAATTGGGCAAAGTTATAAGTAATTCTTATAATTCTTATAAGGCATCATAACATCCAATGGATTTGGCCTGTGCATATCAGTTCCTTTCGCCAATAGCCAATACTTTTCAAATGACAGTTTTCTTTTAATGGTCTGTAAAAGATATATATCAAAATATAAGCATCATTTACAAAATCTGGGTCCTGTGTTTGAAGAAACCTCTAAAAGGATATCTACTTTTTTGTCATTAATAATATGTAAATATATATATTTAAATTATACTCAATCTATAATAAAATACATATATAGAGAGAGACCCATAACCTATATAATACATGTTATATCAGTATGTATGCATCTGAGTATACATATCCATAATTATACACACATATCCATCTATATAAACATCTATGTCTATCTATATTTCTTTGATAGTTTTCTTTCACCTTCATTTCTTCTCTTACACACACCATTCACTGACCTTGACCTGTGGAATCAGAATTTATATTTCTAATTTCAATACGAAGGTACACAATATCAGGGAACTTCTGCCTTTGGAAAGAAGCCTTCAATTTTAAATTCTTACCTCTGCTCCAAGTTATCTTTTAAACATTATTAAACCTCAAATACTTTTTCCACAAATGATGGTCTAGACCAATTGAACTGTTTTTGTTCTTTACATATGGCATTTCTTCTTCTGTCTCTGAACATGTACACCCACCACTTCCCATGCTTGGAATGCATTCCCTTCTCATTCACATTTCTTAGAATGCCTGGTTCTCTTCAAAACTCTCCTCAAATGGCATCTTCATGGAACCTTTCTTGATGTTATTATGATACTGTCCTCTTCCAAACATTAATTTTCTATTTTTGTATATGTGTGCATATGTGTATATGTAAATATACATATTTATGTATGCATGTATATGAGAGACAGAGAGATTGTTTTATGTAAAACTAAGAATATGACCTTGACATGAAAAAGCAGCCATGAACCCCAGTTCCATCATTTTCACATTAAGGCATCAAAGTAGATTGATTTTTAGGATTTCACTCTTCTTTGGCATTCCATAATTCTCAAGAAAAAAAAAAGTAATTATGAGGGATGATCATGCTTTTAATTCCTCATAAATTGTCCACTAGAGAAGGAATGAGACTTTGTAAAACTAATTGTGGGATAATACCTTAAGACTGAAATCTGCCATAATAAGTTGATATTTCTTTCAGTGCTAAGAACATTGGACCTGTTGTTTTCTGCTTCATGTTTCTCATCCACAAAAAGGGGATAAGAGTAGATATTTCCTAGGGTTGGTATGAATATCATATGAGCTAATATTTGAAAAGTGTTCCATAAACTTAGATGCACTATTTAAAATTATAATCCAGATTATAATATGATATTGAAGTCAAATCCTATTCTTTCCACTTAACTGTGTGACTTCAAGTACATTAGTTAGCTGTTCTTGGACTTGTTTCCTCATCAGGAAAGAGGGGTAATAATACTTATTCTCCATACCTCAAACTATTAAGGAAAATTTTTAACTACAAAGAGTTCTACTGATGACAGATCATCAAGATCATTAATTGATGAATCAATTAACAAATATTTTATTATTTATCTATTTAATGTTTGGCACTGTTAGTTATTAGGAATACAAAACCAAATACAAAGAGAACCTGCTTTGGAATTAATATTCCAATGTGGTGGTTTGCCAGCTTTGAGGGAATGTATGGTCAGAGTGGGGTATTTTTGTTTGTGAAGTGATAGGGATAAGGAACTGAATCATAAGTAAAAATATTGGCACCCTGTTTCCCATAACGATGATTTGGTTATGGTTTCCAGAATACAGAAGGAGACAGAAAACCAAGAGAGGAGTGTGATATACTTGTGTAATAATAAGGTTACAAGGGAAGAAGATTTCATTAGAGTAGATGGCTGAGTGGGCTATGAAACTTTCCTTGAACTAACAAGCTCTATTTAGCCTCATAAATATTTTTGTCTGTGTATCTGTTGCTCTAAGATATATATATATATACATATATATATACATATACACATATATTAATAGTATATAATCTACACATATATAGTACATACATGTATTTATATGTATATACACACATACACTTCTTCAAATAATATAGTAATTGATCAATTTTATATGTTAAGAGCATCTACTCTAATAAAACATACACAAATTGAGGACAAATGTTATCTCCATGCCATATGGAGGAATCAAAGTAAAAGTACAAAATTAAGAAAATTCAAGTATTTTCTCCCCACCCCCATCCTACAAATCACATTGAATATACTCCATAACACATATTTATATGAAAATATGGGCAAGTTTCACACAGAATAAGGATGTATGGAAGGCTTCAATTTGTATCAGTGGAAGAGGCATTCACCTCAATGAAATTATAAATCCCATATGGCACCAAGTTGTTTCCAAGGTTTAGCACAATACCTTGTATCTAATAGGCATATAATAGATGGCTATTACTGTAACAGTATTTAATTCAATTGTAGTAATGATGTGTGCTATTTTTTAAAAGTAAAAAGCTGCCAATGTTTTATTTTGGTTCATTTATTTTATTTAACATGTTCATATACTTGAAGTATCGATATTTCAAGGTTAATTACAGGGTCAGAATTATATCAAACATCTTTAGTCTTTGCTTATTAAGACAACTTGCTTTAAAAATAAAAATCATGACATCACTACTAAAGAAGGATACCCTTAGATGTATATTGTTTTGGGTTTTGTGTTAAGTACATTATTACTCAGACATCTCTGATAGCTAAATAACATGGGAAATGTTCAGATGTTGAATATAATAATAACATTCAGTTAGGCTAGAGAAGCAAATGGGAGTTCTGTAGAATAATCTGGTTATCTAAGTGAGAGAAAAGAGGAATAGATTCTAATAAATTGAAAAGAAAATATTTTATTTACTTTTATCTATTTTATATTAGTGGAGGTAGCATGGATTGAGGAAAGAATTGCTCAAGGATTCTGGGTATATAGCTTCAACTCTGTACTATGTAGCTTTTTGGCCTTAAATAAATGGTTTTTATCTATGAAAGTCCTTGCCTATAATGTGAGGACAACAATACCTTTCCTGCTGTATCCCAGGGGTGTTATAAAAGCAAATAAGTTAAAGGATTTGAATATGATTTACAAATGGAAAGATGATGTTCAAATTAAAGAATGAGTAAGATAAAAGTGTAAAGGTCTGCTACCTGCAAGGCATTAGCAAATGAAAAGATAAGTAAGTCATTGACTTCAAGAAATAAAAAGGATGGTAATGGTATTTCATCAATTCTCTGTCTATTTTTGTCATCGTTGCTATTTCTGTCTGTTTCTCTTTGTCTCTATTTTTCCTTCTCTCCTTCTTCATCCTCCTTTCCTCCACATCCTCTTCTGCTCTCTCCATCTTCATCTACTTTCTTTCTCCTCCTCCTACTTCCTCCTCTCTCTCAAATACTGGGGTCTGAAGTTTTAACTGCATTGGGAAAGATAATTCCCCTTGAAGGAATTCCATATACCAATACAAATCTGAGAATTTTCCACAATTTACAGTTTTAGAGAGTTGCCTAGGTCATTGAAAGGTTAAGTGATCTGCCTATGGTCATATAGCCAGTGCATGTTGACGAAGATCATTGAAACCCAGTCTTTCTCATCCATCATTCATCTGTACTATATATTTTCGATTTGGGACAGTCAATAGAGAATAGGAATGAATTGTTTCCAGAGCTGAAGCGGATGGGGAGAGTGGGCTGAATTGCCTTCAAATAATTGTAATCCTTTACTGACCCTGACCTTCCCAAGAAAGCAAAGATAAATCATTTTTTAAAAATGTCAACATTTTAGTTGTGTTTTCATGTCAGAATGACATGGAATATAATTTTCTCTGAAGAAAGAAACATGAATATTACACAGAGGAAAATTAAGGGAACATATAGTAGATGAGGAAAGGGTTTAACACAAAACAACTAGGAATTTTAAACAAACAGGGCTGAAAGATGTCATCAAGGAAAAGGATATGAAGAGAAGATGGGCTGGTCCAACAAGGAGAACAAGAAAAATCAGGAAGCCAGAAGGATCTATTGATACTCTAGAGATATGTACATAATCAAATAGGTCTATGTTATCCCTAGCAATGCAGACCTCATACATGCTCATATCATTTGGGAGTCCATCTAAAGTGCTAGAGACTGATATCTCACTTTAAAAGATTAAATTGACAAGCACCTTGCTTTTTCCCAATATCTCACTTAAAAATAGATGATTTTAGCAATCTAGTTCTATTTTCTTCTGTATTCTAATCATTTCCTTATTTCTTTCTTTAATCCTTTACTATGTAGCTATGCTTTCTATGAGAGTGTTCTATTAATACAAATCTTCCCCAGCCTTTAATGTACCTTTTTAAAGTTCTTCCTCCTTTTGGAGTGGTATAAAGGACTCTAGACTGGTTTTTAGACTTGTCATTTTAATATGGATTTACCACTAATTCATGATAGAATAAATGATTTTCCTACAGGTCAGTTTCTTGGTTCAATAAATCAAGCTGTCATTCTCAATGGCTTCTCTTAGTTATGCTAGCCCTAGTAGCTTATCTATTATCTAAAAGATGAGGGAATTTGATTATATAATCATTGACTATTCCTATTAGCTCTAACATTCTTTATGACATACACTAACATTCCACTTTCAAAGGTCTTTTTTGACGCTAACATTCCATGTTCTTAGTTCTCTTTCGGGTCTGACATTCTAATTTCTAAGGTCCTTTCCAAATCTGACTTTATGTTCCGAATTGTATACTCTCCAACATTTCTTAACTTAAAGCCTGTTCTCATTTTGTCCTTGTGTAATACTAAAAAAAAAAGGTTGGTAAACTGCTGTCATTTGTAACTTGAACTTTGGGTCAACTGAAACTGAAGTTTGAAAATCAACCACTTCCTTTAAAACTCTATTATCTTCTTATACTAATATCTCATTTTTAAAAACTAGCAAAGTCTTTTCCTTATGATTTCCATTTATGAAAGAAAATGAATATTCCATTATTTGTATTTTACAAAATAGGGATGTGATTCTGAAATTTTTTTTCCAAAATCATAAAGCTAGTAAGTGGAAAGACTAAAACAAGAACCTAGTTTTTCCTCACTTCATTTCTGGTGATTTTTTCTGTTCTGATAGTGTAGGAATATTGGCATCCATACCACATCCCATCCTTTTAGACCAATTCCTGCCTCCTTCATGTACCTGATTCTGAATTCAATAATTATTAAAAAAAAAAAAAACAGACCTGAGCTGCCTTTACTGTCCTTGATATCTCTAGCCTCTGTAATCATACTCCCCCCAGGATTATAAAAACAGTGTCAAGCCAAAAGCTAAATGAGCTGAGCTGTAATGAAGCATAATTAGACATGAACATCTTGTTCAATTACATGCAAGAACAGGAAAATCAGCAGCAAACCCCCATGGTTTGGAGCAAAGAACAAGCCAGGTAACAAAAGGCTTTTCACTGAACAAACATTGTAAGTCAGCTCTACTCCTTTTCTCAAAACATGGCTCTGGTACCGTTTGGTGAAAATCATAGCAAATCAACAAAGGCAAGCTTTTCCCAAGGGAGAGAACATTGTCATACTATCTAACAGGATTTGGGGAAGGAAGTGGGGGGTATTGAAAAAAAGACTCCTGGAAATAGAAGATTGATTTACATGATTCAGTGAACCTTTGTGGATTGTGTTTGTATTCTTTGACTTTTAGAAGCTTAATCATACTAATAAATCTATATAAGTAACAAAGCTTACCCTGTAATCCATTGCCCCTACATCTACCTTAAAGGAGATGACTCAGCATCAAACATTAGAGTTGATGAGATCTTAGAACAACAGAATACAGAACAGAGAGAGTTAATTTTTTTTCAAATAGACCACAGACAGTGACAGAAGTTTAAAAAAAAAAAACAATCTACAGACAATTTGTTAGAGATAGAAAGAAAATTAGATCATATATTTAAAGAACAAAATGAAAGCAAATTCTAAACAGTGGAGTATTATTAGAAATGGGGGAAGCAAGCTAAACTTACTAAGTACCTTTTTATGTTAGGCACTGTGCTAAGCTTTTTACAATTCTCACTTGACTTTCATAAGAATCCAAAAGTACTGTTATTGTACGTAATTACCCTTATTCATAATTTTAAAATTGAGGAAACTGAGACAAACAGAAGTTAAGTGACATACTCAGGATTAGATCTAGAAAATATATGAGTTGTAACTGAGTAGTAGTAGTAGTAGTAGTAGTAGTAGTAGTAGTAGTAGTAGTAGTAGTAGAAGCTAATATTTATATAAGAACTTACTCTATGCAAGGCTCTATGCTAGACACTATATTTATTATCTCATTTGATCCTCATAATTAAATTGAAAGATAGGAGCTATTACCATTCCAATTTTATAAATGAGGAAAATGAGGCAAACAAGGCATTTGGTGACTTTCTCTCTGTATATATTTCTCTCTCTTTCTCTCCATTTCTGTCTCTGTCTCTAGAATAAGCAATTTCTGTTTTCTGTCTCTCAGAAATCTCATCATAGATATTTCTGTCTATTCTACTATATTTATGATTAATTAAATATTTATTTGACAATAGTGCTTTAAGATTTATAAAATATTTTCAACAACTCTATGAGATATATAATACAAGTGATATTCCATTTTAGAGATAAGAAAACTGTAGCAGGGAGAATTTAAGAAGTTTACTCATGATCAGAAAGTGCTAGACTTGACACCAGGCCTTGGGATACTCCTACTGAAGTGTTATTTTTCAAATGTAAATGCTGGCCTTGCAAATTATCTCTCAGAATTTCTTTTATCTTTTCCTGTTGTGATTAGTTTATCCAATTTGGAAGAGAGGTCACTGACCACAGAGTATAAATAATTCTGTTTAGTATATAAAGTTTTATTGTTTTCATTGACCCTCATTCTCATTTTCTCCTGATTTAGCTTAAGGTTATTCTTTGGATGATAGAACTGCCTCATAGTAATGAAAGATAGCTCAGCTGGGAAAGACACTTGCCTGCTAATATACCTCTCATCACCCTCTAAATTTGAGGTTCTGAGATATATTTGTTTTTTGTTTGTCATGGATTCTTTTGCTAGTCTGGTCAAACCAATAGATCTCATTGCATAATTAAGTCCTTAGAGTAAACAATGAAACTAGTTATATTGAAATATAGTTACCAATTTTTTTAGATACAAACCTTTACCTTCTGCTTTAGACTCAATACTGTGTATTAGTAACAAGACAGAAGAGAGGTAAGGGTTAGGCAATGAGGGTTAAGTGACTTACTCAGGGTCACATAGTTAGAAAGTATGTGAGGCTGGATTTTAACCCAGGATCTCCAGTCTCCAGATATAGCACTCTATCCACTAAGACCTAACTGATCTCTAGCTCATTAATTCTTTTTTCTCATTTTTTTAAACCCTTACCTTCCATCTTAGAATCAATATCATGTACTGGTTCAAAGGCAAAAGAGTGATAAGAGCTAGACAATGGGAGTTAGGTGACTTTTCCAGGCACACGAAGCTAGGAAATATCTGAGGCCAGATATTAATTCACAACCTCCCATCTCTAGGAATGGTTCTCATTCCACAAAGCCATCTAGCTGTTTTTGAAAGAAAGAAAGAACCACTTATTTAAGTTCATAGAGGATGAATAACATCAAATAAGATTGGATTTCTTCAGTGCTGGATTACTTCCCAAGAGTTGATTCATCACTCTGGGGCATAGCCTTGGAGCTTTTGGAAAGCCACAACACTGAAGCTTCAACCAAGCTCTTAGGAGAGTTACTACTTCCCCCTCAGTGGGGCGTCAGAGTTATAACTATATCAACAGACTCTATGTTTGGAATAATTCCTTGCTTTGTTGTGGGAGAGTAATCCTCTTGAGGGAGATCTTGTGAAAGAGTTTACATAGAATATAGTTTACCAAGGAATGTCTAGTGGTCGGTCCTACATCCTACTTATCCTTATATGTGAATTTGTTCCCTTTTGTCCTACAGCCTTGAGCACTGGTTCAAGACAGATGTGTCTAGTTTTGCCTACAGTTGGGAGTCTTTTTTCTGGTGGTAGCATATGGATTTGCCTTTGTGCATTTAAGAGAGATATGGGAGTGAAGCTTAAAAGCAACAAGGATTGAAAAAAAATGGCCTCAGCTTAATATAATGATGGGTCTTTATTTACATAACTCTTTAAGGTTTTCAAAGCACTTTACTCACATTATCTTATTTGAGCCTCATATTAGGTCACTAAGACAGGTGCTAGAGTTAAGTCAACAACACTTAATGAAACTCTTGCTATATGCCAGGTACTCAGCTAAATGCTAGAGATAATGGAAAGGCCAATGACAACAGATCAAAAAATAAAGCAAACGAACAACTATTTCTATGCCCAAACAACTTAAAATCTCTTGGAGGAAACAACATGTGAACGACTATGTACTAACACTATATAAGGAAGATGAATGGGAGAGAATTCAGAATTATATAGAGGACGAGAGAAATTTTCAGTGAGACTTTTCAGTGATTTTCAGTGAGACTTGAAGGAAATCAAAGAATACAGTAGTCAAAGATGATGTGAGAGAGAATTTTAGACATAAAGGATAGTGAGAACAAGGAACTGAGATACAGATAAATTAAGTAATTTAACAAAAGTCATAGAGCTAATCAGTTACAAAGAATTTGAAAACATCTTCTTGATTCATCTACTATATGAGACCATCTCTCATGCCATACTTTCTAAGTGTGTGTATTTCAGAAAATATAGTGGGTGCCTTTTTGATAATTGTAGTACTAATATATTACAAGAAGTATATTTATACAGAAAATAATTATAAAAATAACATATTACACCAATGATTATATACCTATATAATGCATAATGCATATATATGCATAGATTTATGTTGCCTATGTGTATGTATAGGAGTGCACATGTATATATGTTTTACATATATAAATTTAATATATGTAATATATTTTATTATATTTATAATTTATATTTTGTTTTTTATATTTATATATATTATATATGTAGAGAGATGGAAAGAGGTGCAATTGTGTCAGGTAATTTAAAAGCAGAGCAAAGTAAAATTTTGAATCAGTATTTAAAATGTATCCTTCTGTTTCTTGTTTTATATATATGCTCACCACCTAGGACAACTTGAACAAAATATACCCAAATATTTGTTAAACTGAATTGATTCCAAATGTCATATTATCCATAAAGGATTTTAAATCCTGAAATGTTAAAAGGATTGTTCAAGATCACAAAACTGGTAAGAAGACGAGTTGGCATTTGAACTGAAGTCTCAGATCTTAATCTAATTTTCTTTCCACTATACCAGAGTCACAATACATATCTGGCCCCTAAACCCCAGCACTTGCCTAATGATAAGTTTCTGAGAAAGCATAAAGAATAGTTATAGGAAAGTCAAGCCATAATATCACATATTTTCCTTATTTTCATAAGACTGTCATCATAATGAATACCAGTAAGTCAAGTAAGCCATTGAAATATGAAAATCACAGAATGGGATTTTATCCAAATTCTTTAACTAAGCCTATTAAGGAAAGAACTTGTTTCAATCACATCATGTAGATGCTTCATGATTCCAGAGTTTGTAACAGGCTAAACTACTCTTTGTTCTTATAGGCAAAATTGATGGTTCAACCCCAAAATTAGATTAGTTGGAGCAAGCTGTCTTTGAACAGAACAAACCTACTCAATGTTTTCATGTTGTCACCCAATGAAAGAGAAACTAAAATGCTGAATCATTTGTGAATTAGCCATTCTGATGATAACTTCCTCCAGGATTATCATTCCTGAGGGAAAGAAATTTTCTATGTTATGATTTAAAATATCATGCCTCTAAAATGTTGGTTTTGCTTAAGAGCTGATGTTTTTCAGTTTAGCTGCTATTTTATCTCTGGGGCTAACATAGTAAAAAATAAATTAGACCCAATATTTATGAAAGACCTACTTCATGTAAAATGAATTAGATCCATGTTACAAGTTTCAGAGATTATTACAATAAGTGTTTTTGGCTCTGCCATTATGTAGTATTGAAGCAGCTGGCTGTAAAGCTGGTGTTTTCTATTTAAAGCTTTCTTATATTCATTTTCACATCTTGATGGAAAGACACAATCATTTCAAAGGAGATGCTCATTGTATTTGATGATTATTAATAATAGTTGACATGAATACTTTGTTTTAATCTAAATTATTTGAATATATTACCTGATTTGATCAACTACCAACCCTACTGGTTGTCAAGTGTCACTTGGGTAATTACCTAAAATCCTTTGATCTCTATGAAATTGTTTGTTTATGAATGAGTAGCCATGTGAATTATAATTATTTTTGAATAGCTATGGAATTATATAATTTATGATTATAAATTTAAAACTAAAAGTAACCTCAGGGGTGATCTAGTTGATTACTTTCATCATCATTATCACAATGATCATTATCATTATCATCACCATCATCATCATTAAATTATTTTCATTATCATAATTATTCAATTCTTGACATTTATAAAACATGATGAGACTTTTTCCTCAATACTTCCTATATTTCATTCCATAAGCTTTATGCAATATTTTTCAAGTCCAGTAATTTACATCCATAACCATTCTTACCATATTAAGAAAGCTTTCTGGCTTGAGAATTTTATAATACTTACTCAATTAAGTATTCTTGATCACTGATCCCTTATCATCAGTTTACACTCTTTATTAAAATCATCAAGGAGAAGCTGGGAGACCACTTGTGGCCATTGTGGTAGGAAAAATTCTTAGCAGATTATGGGTTAGACTAAATAACATTAGAGATCACTCCATAAAGTTCCTTCTTGTGACTGCATGAGTTAACATTCTAAAAAGAAAGTCATATTTAAAAAAATGAAGGGACAACAAAACTAGAAATTCTTGTGAAACCATTTATAAAGTCAATGAATAAGAAAAGTGTGTAAGTGTTTAAAGAGAGAGTTGAAATTGAGCCAGGCATTCACTGATAACCTCAGATTATAGAATGTCATGGAAAAAATTGAGATTGAGGATAAGTATTTAAGGTAACTACAAAAATATTTGTTATAAGTGCCAAGGAAAGCAAAAAAAGATTGTTTGAGCCATATTTATGACAAAAAGGAATTTAAGGGTCAGGTTATTGTTTATTATAATAGATGGTCAATCCATTAACCAACAAGTATTTATTAAATGCTTACTATGTGGAGTAATTTTCCAGGTATTAGGGATACAAATTCAACAAATGAAACAATCCATATTATCAAGTTACTTAACTTTTTCTCGGCATTTATGAAAAGAAGGTAAAACTACTTAATTCCAATTTTCATTCTATTTCCTCTACCAAGGATAATGATCTTCAAAAGGAACAAGAAAAAATGATAATGAGTAGGGAATTGAAAGCTGACTAAATCATAATAATAATAAAAGAACATCTACCCCGGACTTAAGAAGTATCTTAGCATAGTGGGTTCTTAATACATGATAGTTAACTGTTTTAGTATTTGAATATTCATCCTACAGATGAAAAAATGTTGAGATCAATAAACTGCAAAATATATCTTCTGAAGGGTTCATTCATAGAATCTTATTGAGTTACACATAAAAATGTATTTCCAAATGTATGTAGTAATACAAGAAAAAAGAGGGAATATGCACAGAAGGAAAAATATGAAAAAAATGATGCTTAAAAAACCTGAATATAGATGGGTTACAGGTTATTTGGAGATGATTTTTATCTAAATTTGTTTGCAAATCCATAATTATATCCTTTCACATTTTCAGCCATGAAAAACATTTCCCTGTGGAGTTGTACTCAGTTAAAGGATTAATTAGATTAAAAGATTCTTAGACTAATTCATTGAGATAAGAAACTGCGATTTTGGTCTCTATAAAAGAGTTTTAGAAAGAAGCATATTGCTTTTTAAAAGAAATTAATTATATCTCACTGGTTCTATATATAATATCTCTTTAGCTTGCTGGATCTATTGAGAACAAAAACCTATTGGGGTACAACCATATTTACTTAACAAAGACAAATGTTCAACCGTGCAATTAAAATTAAATATATATAACTGATATTAGAGGCTTACCAATTATTCACTTCACAAAGTATTAGCAGATGTTGTGAGTAAATGTTATTCATCTAATGGATCAAATATTTAATCACAATTTATAGATGAAGATGAACATTTGTTAACCCTTCTAGTAAACATATTCATTATCATTTATATCATGAGAAATAATGTAACATGGTGTCTAGATAATTGGTCTCAGTGGCAATAATACTCAAGTTCAAACACTGTCACCAACATATACAGGCGACATGGCTCTGCAGAAGTTACTTAAACTTTTAGTGCTTTACCTAATTCATTAAGACAATAATTTCTGGAAAAGGTAGCAGTATGCCTTGGTAATAGAGGATTCCTTTTCTAGAAATTGTCTATGCCAATGGAATCATAGACGTAGTATTTTCCCTCTTTTTGATAGGAACAACAGCATCAGCTGGAGCAGCAGCAACAGCAGGAGGATGATGATGATGAAAATAAAATGGTAAAGAACTAGTATCAGTGATTAAATACATGCATAGTTATTCACAAAACAATACATATCCCATTTGAGTCTACCAACAATTTCATGAGATATGAAATAGAGCAAAACAAGATTATCTTTATATCATAGATGAGGTAACTGTAACTCAGTGAGATGTGACTCAAAATAATGTACATAAAATCACTACCCACTCTAGCACTTATATATATATATATATATATATACATATATATGTTATGACAAAAATGGCATTTTCATGGCAAAACACTTTGTTTTATAATTAATGAACTTAAAATATTATATAGTCTATTCTGGAGACAAATATTCCTCAATTATAAATTCTATGAGGTCAGGGGACATGCTATATACAAACTTTTCATATCCTCCAGTATCCTGGGTATAGTGTGAATTTAATATATTATTGTCATATTTTTTGGTTTGGCTATACATCAGGATATCTAACATTAATTTTAGTTCAGTAATCAAGGCAGTATGCAAAAAAAATAAGAATAATAATAATGAAGCAACCAAAAAGGGATATCTTATGTTATGCAAGGGTAGTTTCCTAAAGGTAAGGGTTCATGAATATTATTTTAAGCAAATGAAATTATTGTAAATGTACTAGAGAAGTTCATTATTGTTGTTGTTCAGGGTTTCTTTAATACTTTACAGACAGGATTTAAAACTTCTCCCTATTTATTTATAAATAAGAACAGGATTATGCAATGAAATCAATGCTATAAACAATGACTGTCACATGGTAAGGAAGAAGAGGGTGTATTGGCAACATGAAGACCAGCCTTTTCCTGGTGATTGTGGTCTGAGTTCATTTCCTACATGACTATTCTGCAGTCAGAGATGTCCTGGGAAGGGACTGAATGATGACATCAGAAGATATATGCGTGTGTATATATATATGTTTATGAAGCATGAAGGGCTCATCCAGCCCTTGCTCACTTGCTTAGCTGCCTACTTATTAACTCTTTTGACACTCTTTTCTGGCCATGCTATCTTTCCTGGCCAATCTTAGGTGCTTAGTTGTGCACTCTTCAGCCTCTGCTCTCTGATCTGATCTAGCTGCTCATGCTCATATCATGATTTTTTGACTAAGCTCATGGTTTTTTTTTTTAATTCCTGTTTGAACTATGTAAAGAGTCTGCCATCAAGATTCAGAGGAAAATTCCATAAATTAATATTTTAAAACAAAAAGTAGAGGTTCTAGAGAATTTCAATCATTACAGGAGATTGTGACTATTTTGCTTGAGCTCAGGAGTTTTGGACTATAATAGGGCTAAAGCTAATTCAGGTTCTGTACTAAGCTTATCATCAATATGGTAGAAATGCCTGATGAAGTTTCAGTCTTCTGGTATTATTTTTCCTGCTTACAATAACAATAATATAAAAAGGGACCATTTCTGGAATCATGATGAAAACTATGACAAGAAAAAGAAAGCTACACAGATGATTTCCATGGCCAAAATGCTTGAGGAAGGGGAGTGTCTGTGGTTAGATAAAATGTGGCAAATGTAGCATTACTTCTAATGATCCCAACCTTCATCTTTGCCTAAATAATTGAACAAAACTATTAATTGAACAACAAATGTCCCATTTTTTGAGGTACAGTTTTCTTCTTGGATTATTATATCATTACAAAAGAGCACAATTTGAGAAAAAAAATCCACTGCAATGAATCAAAGGTCAAGGATAAGATCTTGGAGAACTTTAAATACAATCTCCTTATTTTATATACAGAGAAACCAAGGCACAGGAAGTTAAATGTCTCCTTAGATCACACATCCAATCAATATTTGCATTGTGCTTTGAACCCATGCATTCCAGATTCCAAATCCAGTGACCTTTCAACTATTAACAGGTTGTAGCAGAGTGACATGAATGACTTGCTTATAAGAAGCAATATAAAAGGCAGCATCACTGATAATGGTAACACAGTTGAAAGAGGAAAAAAAAAATAGTTGTAGGACCTGTGTTTAAATCCTGGTTTTGCACTTACCACATGTGCAATAATGGCTGTCTTGTAATCTATCTAGGACTTATTGCCCTCATTTGTATGAGTAGGTTGGCCTCAGTGATATCTAAGTTTCCTCTAAGTTCTAAATATATGATTTTAAGTAATGGAGTTAGGTTGGTCTTGTAATAAGATAGAGGGAATAGGGATGGATTAGACTAAATGTTGCCCCAGAATCCAGAGTACAAGAAAAAAAGGAAAGTCTGAATGTAGCATCATGGATGAAGCATACTGGCTTAGAAAGTATCAAAATCTTTGATCTCAACCATTTATAGGAGAACTCTAATCATGGTTAAAGATTCATCAAAGGAAGCACTGAAATTATCATCACTAATACGGATAACACCACCTACCTGAGAGTGCCTATTAAGGACAGAGGTCATTGAGACAACAGCCTTCCTTATTTGGGACATGAAGCTGCTATGAGAGTAGTGTAAGACCAAATAAGCTGGTGCCTCCTAACTCAATATAAAAGGCAAAAAAAAATCCCCACAAAAAGTTTTCAGGATAGATTTGAAGGCCTAACTTTCAATTACAATCATGTCCAGTCTTGCCTGAAATATCTTTGATAATGATAAATCCCTCACGTCTTACCACAAGGTGTTCTGTTAGGAATTGTAATGTTTTTTTTTGTGGGGGGGGGATGTATGTGTGTAAATAGATATTCTATCCAAACTTCCTTTTTATAAATAAATTTATAAATAAATAAATAATTATAAATAGGTTTATAAATAAATTAATAAAAATAAATCCACTTAAAACTGCATTTTCAATATACTAAATCCCACAAGTAGGTTTTTTGTTGTTGTTGTTGTTTAAGCAACTATATCACTATCTATAGTGAAAGTTGTAGTGAGGAATCATGTTCCCATTGATAGTTCATTTAATTCAATTTAACAAATATTTATTAAGTAACTTCTGTGTAATAGGCATTGGGATAGGTACTGCTTATAAAAAGGCACAAAAGAAATAGCCTTTCACCTTTAATTCATTGAATTCAGTTTGACAAGTACCTACATTTGCTGTAATGGGAATACAAAGATAAAATCAAAATGGTCATAGGATCATACATGTAGAATGAGGAGCCCCCCCAAGGCCATTTGGTCAGAGCTCTGCACTCTAGGAATTTAAATTCTACTGGGGTATGTGGGCATACAGTATGCATGAATCTAGACAAGCAAGCACAATGTTAATTTGAGAATAGAAATAATTTGCATTCTTTCAAAGAAGAACCAGTCATAAACCTTGGGTTTTTACTGTAAAGCTGTTCCACGATAATGAGATTATCCATTTGGAATGTAGCTCAGAGGACATTTTACCTATGATTTAATATTGTAAATGGACATGGTAGGTACATTTTTAAATTTTTTTTCCAGATTATGCATCAATAGAACATTTTAAATAATAATTTTCTGACATTTTGTGATCCACAAACTAGGTTAAATATTTAGATTTCATAGAGAATGACAGAATCAAAGATTTCTTAAAGAACTTGAAGGAATCTTGAAATATGTCATGTTATAAGGGAAAGAGGCCATAGTGATCATAAAGTCCAAACACATTATTAGATGCATATGAAAACAGAGACTGGGTACTAGAATATCTTAATTTTAGGAATTTTATACTTACATATTGGAAATGAAATTAATTCTGAGATTATCTTCTTCATCTATGTGAAGAATCTCCTTTAAAATATGCTATGTTTCTTATAATAAGTTGACTTGAATTCTGAGATTTCTGGATATAATCCTACAGTACTAATAGCTAAAATATATTATTTATTTTAGCTTATTAAAATTTTAAAAGATGTATCTCAATTGCTAAACTTAATCTAAATGTCGATAACAAGGCTAATATTTCTTAATATTAGAGATACTAGATGAGTAATGATTTAATAACTCTTACAATTTTTATGGGAAAAATTAATAGGCTATTTAGAGGATTAATAAAGAGGACTAATGTATAATAAGCTAGCAAGATGTCCTGACTCTAGTTTGTGCCAATAAAAAGAGTTGGTCTTATTGATCTAATACGTATTTAATAAATTCTTATTAAGACCTACATGAACTGATACAGAGTGAAATAAGCAGAACCAGGAAAATGTCATACACAGTAACAGCAATACTGTTGAATGATCAAATGTGATCGACTTTGCTACTAACAGCAATGCAATGATCCAGAACAATCCTGAGGGTCATATAAAAAAAAATACTACCCACCTCCAAAGGAAGAACTGTTGGAGTAAGTATGTGGATGGAAACATATGATTTATCATTTGTTTATTTGGGTATATGTTTTAGGGCTTTGGTTTTATGAGATTATTCACTTACAAAAATGAATATTAAGGAAACATATTTGTGCAATAATACATTTGTAACCCGGGGTGTATGGGGTGCTCAGGGAGGGGTAATATCTCCGGTATGGAGGGCTTGTCGTGCCCTTCTAGGGCAGCTCTCCAGCCACTGACCCTCACCTGACACCCAGCTCTCACTTGTGGCTCCTAGTAGCTGCTAGCATGCAGCAGCGGCCACACCCCGGGCAACGGCTTCGACAGGCCGGCTAAACCTTGTGAGGGTAGCCATCGGGTCGTTGACCCCTGGTGAACCAGGGCTTTGCTCACCCAGCATGTGAAGACTGCTTTGGCGGAAGCGGCAGAAGAAACCAAGAAGGTTCAACGGCTGAGATGGCGACGCAGCAAAACACTGTGGAGTGCTTAGGGCGTGATGGAGCACAAAAGACAACACGGCCATCCAATGCAGCTGAGGAAGTCTCCAGACGTAACAATTTTTTGTGCCACTGGACCCAGGCTTCCAACACCGAGAGAGTGGGACTGTCTCTGTGCATCGACTTTTCCACTTAAATCTTCATGCACAGGTGTCTTTGTGCACAAAAACACACAAAGACAATCGTCATCCTCAGTTCGAGAGACAACCAACAACATTTGTAACCCAGATTGAATTACTTGTCAACTCTGGGTGGGGGGAAGGAAGAATGTAGGGAGATAATTTGGATTATATAACTTTGGAAAACTCATGTGGAAATTTGTTATTAAAATAAAAATATTATAACTAAGAAAATTCTTTTAAGTGAATCATTGAACACCCTCCATTTAGAAAAAAATAAACAACAAAAAAGGAAGTTGTCCAAAGAAAAAAATAAAAAAGATGGACAGAAACTTGTAGCATATGACCACAATAACGTATGTGAAAATAAATATGAATGACATCTTCCAGGATATCCTGGCCATGAATGAGAAGGGGTACATTGGTAACTTGGTGATGCTTAATAAATATCCTTCCTAAAAATAATTTAACTGACTTGTAGTCACTGGGGAGCACATTGGATGGGGTTTTATGAGCAGCAGGACAAGAGAGTTATAATCTCTCAGGGTTACTTCTAGAATGGAGTGAAGAGACGTAAGTCATTCTCTGGTCGGCAAATCATTCTACCAGAACAAGAAGTGGTTAGGATAGTATCCCTTAAGTATGCCTAGAAAAGCTGTTTGTGCATTGATTTGAAAATTCTATGGTGGATTTGTAGTAATTTGATTAAGAATAATCACTGAACTGGGGCATCAAGGTGGAACAATGAATAAATTGCCAGATCTGGCTTCAGATACTTACTAGCTATGTGACCCTGGACAAGTCACTTAATCCTGTTTATATCAGTTCCTCCTCTGTGAAATGAGTTGGAGAAGGAATGGAAAATCTCCCAAATGCAGTCATCAAGAGTTGGACAGTTAGAAAAATGACCGAAGGTTCATAGTCACAGGACAAGAGGCTATGGAGGGGTGACTCTGTTGGATGTAAAACTGTATCAATGAGATGCATCAAAGTACTTATAGTTGGATGCTTTAAGCATGACAAGGTAAGAGAGCAAGCACTTACTGCATTCTATTCAAAGTGACAAAGAAAGAGAAAAAGTAAGAGTTTCTGAACTCAAGAATATATATTCTAATGGGTGAAAATAGAAAAGAAGGAATCTGGGAAAACAACATGGGATAGGGATGAAAGTACTCATTCAGGGGAACTCTGTTGAAAAGCAGTTAAGTCAGAAGTACAGCTAATAGAAAATTGAAGCTTGGCTATCCTGAGCCACTCTCCAAAATGGAGCTCACAGAGGAATTTACCAATTAGAAGAAAGGGACAGTATGATGCAGAAATGTTCCAGGATGAGAAGGCTGCAGGGAAATTTCAATATTCCTGAAATAGAAGGCCTCTTGCACAGAGTAATACTTTAGGATAAGAAGGCAACTAAGCAGTGATGGCAAATTTTTAAAAGGCAGAAGCATATCTAGAAGAGAAATTGTTCCTGGAAAACAGTAACACTCATTTAAACAGCTTTCCTTAACTTGCTTCATTTTCATTAAATATGATAGAAAGATAGACATGGAAATATACCTATATATGGTTATAGATAAACACATGTAAATATATATGTACATACAGATACACACATTCATAAGCGCTCCAGGAAATGCTGAAATAGGAATTTTAGTGCCAAAATCTTTGACAGCATAACATTATTTATGTGGATAGGTATGGGTAAGTAAGCGAGTTAATGTTGCTGTATTTTAAGAAACCAGCTGTTCACAAACCAGGAATACTTCTGAGTGTCGTGAATGATCAATTGCAAAAATAGGAAGGAAATTTGCAAGTTTCAAAACAAAATGTTTAAATTTAGAGTTGATTTTCTTCCTCAAGTTTGCCAGATTACTTCATTGCAGCCCCCAAATTGTGGTTTTATCATTTTGAGCTGAGCTATTCATTGTGTCTAAGTTTTTGAGATATGTTTTTTCTTACCCCCAAGAGCCACTAAATTGGAAATGTCACAACCCTTAGGGGCACATGAGAATTGCACATTACACCACATCTGCTTTTCATTTCATCCCGGTGGGCTTGGTATTTCCCTAAATTGCTGTGTAGAAAAGCCAATTTAATTTGATTGAAGTATGAACTAAAACTTGTAAGCAAAATATAATAGTCATTTTAAGGCTAAAAACTAAAACTTTGCATTTTATCATTCTACCTAAAAATAGTTCTCCAATGTTTCATGCTCCCAAGCTCCCTAACACCAATCCAAACCCTGTTTATATTTCACTTATGGCTCAAGTCCAACCATCTGCAAGAGGCCTTCCCTAATAATTTTATAGTTTTTCCCCTTTTAAAAGAACAAAATATATAATGATTATAAGACCATAAATTTAGAGATGAAAGGCCAGTTAAAAAGTCATCAGGTCAAAATCCCTCATTTTATGGAGGAAAAAACTGAAGGCTAGAGAAGTTAAACAACCTGTCCAGGGTCACATAGGCTGTAAATATCTAAGAAAGAATTGGCTAATATAAATATTATGCCCACTTTATGGATTCTTATCTTATATTATCCCAATTTTTCAAATCATCATTCAGTGAAAACCAAACCTCAGAGAATAAAATTATTTATCCCACTTTTCAGAGCTAATAAAAGATTAACTTAGATTTTAATATATTTCCCCTTCTTTAATAGTGCTATTCATTGCTACGCCATATAACTAGTTTCTATTTGAAGAGTTCTGGTGACAGAGAATTCAATACCACCAAGACAAATCATTGCATCTTTTGATATCTCTAAATCTTATGAAGACATTCACCTTATGCAATTCCCAAATTTGATTAACTATGATTTTTAACTTGATATCAAATCCTAGCCTTTGAATCTGAAATGATCCCTCCTACTGAAAAGACTCCTCAAATATGACAGATCTTCAAAAGTTTGATGACAGTGACTATTTCCATACTCGAATTATAACAGATTTTATTTGGAATACTCTGCATTCAGTCAAGACTAAAGAGTTAATCTACTTCATCAAATGATGAGCAACATAGTGCCAATGGAAAAATTTTCAAAGAGAGAATCAGAAGATGGAGCTTAAAGTCCTGTTTCTATCATTATTTATTTACTTTGTGCCCTATAATAATCACTTTATTTTTCTAGACTTGATTCCTTCTCTGTTAAATAAGTACTTTGGAAATGATCATCTCTTAAGTCCTTTCCAACTCTTACCTACTTTGGTTCCATTAGACAACCTCTTCTAATTCCTTCCTGTTTAAGGCCTCAATTTTTCTATTTGTGACAATTCAGTGGTCATTTACCAGTGTACTTTTCCACCTGAGCCCAAAATTTAAAGACAGAAAAATGTGCCTTAATATACCAAAATGTAGTTGGAATTCAATATAAGTAAACCATAAGATGAAGACACAAACAGAAGATAATGATATTATGAAAGAATATGTAATATATCTCAATCTATCAATCTTTTGATCATTTTCCTACCCTCCATTGGGTACTTGAAGGAAAATCATCAGATTAGATTTAGTGAAATCTCTTTTGTGGAAAGGGATAAGTATTTTACTGATAAGCAATACAGAGTGGCAAATACCCCTATGTTGACTGCCTCTCCTTAGGATTTCACCTATGTATTTTACTTCTACTTTATTTGGGCAAAGATATTTGGGAAATTTTACTGAATTTGTCATGAATCCCTTTGAAATACAATGAATCTGTAACAAGGCTGAAATCCCCAGCAAATGAGAATACCTCATTATTAAGTCAAAAAACCTGCCTTACATGGGTGGAATTTCTTGGGGAAATGATCCATTCATTAAGTGATTAGGACCAACTGGTGTCATTTTGTGAACTGAAGAATTAAGTGAATCAAGTAACAACTACTGTTTCCCATTTTCCCTTGAGTGAAATATAATGGGTAATAAACAAAAACATTATAAATCATGAGTTAATAATGAATTATATAGAACTAAGGTATGTAAATCACAAGCAGGAACTTATAGTTAACTACTAAATATAATAATATGACTTCTCAAGTGGATACCTTGTGAAATAGTTTTTCTTTCGGTAACATAAGAGAATTTTAGTAAGAGATGGGAGGAAACAGATTTTAACCCTGAAATTTTATTGCAAAATAATATGCTGACAATTATATTTTAATTGTATTCTTATCCTAAAATGCAATGTTTAAAAAATTTTGGAGAAATTTTTAGTTTAAGAAACTTACTAACTCCCTGAATCAAGAAAGGGAACTATTTGGGGGTAACTGAGTAGCTCAGTGGATTGAGAGCCAGGCCTAGAGATGGGAGGTCCTGGTTTCAAATTTGGCCTCAGACACTTCCCAATTGTGTGACTCTGGGCAACTCACTAAACTCCCATTACCTTGCCCTTACCACTCTTCTGCCTTGGATCCAATACACAGTATTGATTCTAATATGGAAGGTAAAGGTTAAAAAGAAAAAAAAGGGAAAAAAAGAAAGTGAACTGTTTGGATAAGGTGCCATGAAGATGCCTGCAGAAACCATACACTGCATCAAAAGATCCAGAATGAACTTTGGGTTCTAGTGAATTGAACTGTGGGGGGGTTGAATGCATTTAATTTTGAATATAAACTCTTGTGCCAAAGGGGATTCTCACCAATTGGCTTCTTGTCAATGTGCCTAGCAATCATTGGTTTTGTTCTCTTTCTCTTTTATTTCCCTGTTATCCTCAAATTATTGAAATTTCCCCTTAGAAAGTTCAATATTATATGATATTGTATGTTCTTCTAGTTAAAAATCTTTAGAGACAAAAGTTGATTATGTGTACTTATTCCATTGGGAAACTAGGTATGTAAACCTAGGTGATTCCTATATGCTTATTTCCCAGTAGAATCACAGTGGGGATTGTGTATTTAGAATCTTCACCCTAGAGCTCTCTTTCCCATCTTCCCATTTTTCCTTCTCACATTACATGCTTATGCTTTGAACATAAAGTTGTGAGTGTAAGCTCCTCCCTTTCTCTCTGCCCCCAGGAAAGTGGTTGGGGAAGATGGGTGAGAGCCATGCAGTAGAATCTTACCCAAGTGGTTTTACTTAGGCTTTATACTTTTGTTCTTTTATTTCTTCTATTTCAAATGATTAATAATAAACCTTATAAAATATAATACTTGGAGTAATAGGACATTAATTTAAATTTAACATAATACAATTGATTTCTTTTATAATACTATGTATTTTATTTTAAATTATTATTTTGAGAGGAGGTCCATAGCCTTCACCAGATAGCCAAAAGGTTCCCTGACCAAAAACAATTTAAAAAGATATCTAAGAGTCAAGCGATCAACAATCAATTAACAAACATTTATTTAGAAATCTATTTTTTTCCATGAATTGTGCTAAGCACTGAGAATAGTAAGACAAACAATTATCAATCCCTTCCTTTAAATAGCTAACATTTAATTATGGTAGATAATAATACACACACACATATACACATACATATATGCATGTATGTATACCTGAATAATATGGTAGTTGGATGGTGTAATTTTTTTATAAGGGAGAATGAATAAAAATAATCATTCTAGGAATATATTTAATCCAAAAACTTTTGATGACTTTGGTGAGGTTTATAGAGATGCTGACATTTCAAAATTAGACAAAAGGTCTTTCCTCAGTGCTTAATTTTTGTAAGCAAGGACCTCTGGACTTTTGAAAGGATAAAGAAAAGAAGAACAGTTCAATAATCCTTCCACAAATCAAGAAGAAATGCCCAAGAAAAAATGTCAAACCTGTTTAGAAAGGTGAATTTAAGAGAAGCAAAAGAAAAAAGCTATTTTACCTGTGCCAAATTATATCAGCCTTTAGAGAAAAGTCAGTGACTTACTCTGGCAGGAAGTGGGGGCAGGGGAAGGTGCAATCTTTCAGGATTCTACTAAGCTGAAAAAAAATTAGTAATAAAGATAATTAGGCATTTCTCCCCTCAGTCTCCATTTTCACTTCTGGACAACTATGGCATTGGTCTTTTTCTCTTCTTTTTCTTAAGCCTACATTAGTAGTTTATTTTAGTGCCAGTATTTTATTTTAAGGGTTCTTAATCTCCTTTCCTGGATCTTTATTCAGGTCATGCTCACCAACTATGGGTACACACAGAAACTCTGAACGAGGTCCTCTTTTTTCTCCTTTCTCTACATTATCTTTTATGTATAATATAATATATACAGACCATTCTTAGACCTACATATCCAGCCCTAGTATCTCTTCTGAGCTTCAGTCTCAAGTTGCACACTCCTTTTCTGATAATTAAAAGTGTACATGCCATAGACATGTCAAACTCAATATATCCAAAGAAGAACTCTATATTTCCTTCCAAAACAATTTCTTCTTCCCATTTTCCATTTTACTTTCTAGAATACCACTATCTTCCCAGTCATTCAGGCTTATGACCTTTGATTCATCTTCAGCTCTTTAGAAGTCATTCCACACAATCTGTTCCTAAGACTTTCTGTTTCTCTTTTTCACAAAATTTCTTTTATATGTTCTTTTTTCACCATTCAGAGTGATCATCAAAGCATGTTTTTAGCAAGGTCCATTCAGTGGCCTCTCTGAGGATCCAAGGTCTCTCTGCCCAGATATTATGACCCAGTCAGATAAATGAGATGAGAAACACTGTGCATTCACCCCATGTATGTAGGCATCACATACAGTGATCTACCATAGTGCCATGGTTTGTTTATTATATAGGTTTTCAGATACACTTCTTTGACACACTATCAATCTTCTATGTATGTAACATTCTACATTTTGGTTGGTTATTATCAAATCACCTAAACACTCTTGTGATGTTACTACAACAAAGAATTCTGTGATCACTTACTGCATTTCTACAACAGTCTGTGATAGATATGATTAATGTGAATAAAGCCATTTGTAGGTTAGTATCCCTTGACCTGCTGAGAGGATCATTGTGCCTTTGGTCAGCTTTCACTAACAATCACAATTGCTTGGGAGATGAATAACAAAACATCTTCTTATCTAGGTGTAAGGACTTAAAGCAGATCAGTTTGGGGGTTTTCCCCAATTTACAAGTTCTGTTTTTCTACTGTTACTTTGAAGTTCCTAGCAATGCTGCTTGGTTTCTGTTCATCAATTGGAGTGTAATAACTGTAGGGAAATATTTCTTGTGGTGCTCAAGCATTTGGCCAGTGTTTATTGTAAAGCCTTGAAGGGTATCTTGTGCTTGAGAAAGGAGGGGTTATGTGCAATAATCTTTGGGCTTTGATTCTGTAATTGCAATGTGTTTGGGATACTAATCTAGGGGGATTAAAGTGAGGTATTTATTTATTGATCCTATAAGTATTTCTTCTTATATTATTTCTCCTTTATTGGGGAGAGATTAATAATCATAATAAGTCCTTTAGTGGGGGAAGTTGGGGAGAGAAGTCACAGAGAGGGGGTTAGTGGGGGGCTCTCATCTGAGGGTCTGCTTTACAAACTCCTTTTCCACAGACTGTGACCTTGTCAGCCAGTCAGGGTATGATGGCCCCCAGCATGCTCTCATTTTTCTGTATCTAAAATACAACCATAGACTTTTGGTTGTTCTTCCTACCTCATCTATATACTCCAACCCATCTTCCATCTATCTGACCAAGTAATTTATTAAAGTGTAGTTCTGATTATGTCAACCTATTGATCAGTAAATTCCAGTGGGTACTAATACAATAAAATATAAAATGTTCTACGTGGCTTTAAAAGGCCTCAACAACCACATCGTTTCCCCTTGTCCACTATAATTCTCCCTTTCAAATATTCTATGATCTAGCCTTACTGTTCTTTTTTTGGTTCCTGGCATAGAGCCCTTCATCTCTGGACCTTTGAATAGGCCATAGGGCTAACATTTTTTTCCTTTTTCACTTTTGCCTCATGGCTCAGAGGTTTCACTTAACCTCAACATACCCACTAAGTACTGTCTTTGCTTTCTTTCTTAAATTACTTCCTATTTATTCTTCTCATATTTCGTATGTGCAACTGTCTGGAGTGCTTATATCTTCCACTAAAATGTGAACTTCTTTAGGGAAGGATTTGTGTTTTTTTTACTTTCTTTGTATACTTCCATTCATGTTTCACATAGGTTTAATAGAGTGCTTACCTAGACCTTGATATGTGGTTAATAAATGCTTATTGACTGATCAGTTTTTATCACCCTCTTTTGCCTTAGATGCCATATGGCCCTGGTATTCTATTACTTTGATTATTTTCAATGGTATGAATTTAGTAGTACTAGAAAATAAACTTTACTCAGGAACTCCAATTCCAAAATAAACAAAAACAATTATTTGCCTGATTTTCAATACCTTATTTTCTTTTAGTAAATACTTCTGAGAGAGGTGAGACATTGACAAATTGAGATACAGTCTTTTTCCTTCTTTGATGAAGGTGAATCTTGAAAATAATGAGTGTTAAAGTAGATTGGAAGAGAATGCAAATGAATCAAAGAATCTTCTTTCCAATTCTGATCCCTTACCACAAACTTTATGGCAAATTGCATTTGGAGTACCTCTGTGAGCTCAGAATACTGAATATAAATTAGGTCATTAGTAAATACCTGTGGCTTCCATGGTACCATGGAACTTATAGAGAATAAGTTAGCCAACCCCCTCCAAAACATACATAATATCTATAATAAAATAATAGGAACAAAACATTATTAATCATAAATAAATGTTGAAGCAGAAATTAGTTATGGAATTTTGCAAATATTGTAAGGAATGTTTTCCTGAATTTGGGGTATTTTTTTCTATTTTTTCATTGTTTTAGGAGATGGCTCCCTGAGTAGAGGAAGAAACAGGGTGTATTAGCAAATAAACATGATGTAAAAACAAACAAAATCAGCAAAATTTTTGATAGCACAGAAAATATGAACCTATAATATATTACAGTAAATTTTCTTCATTTTACTGATGAGAAGACCAAATATCAGAAATGATACACTATCTACTATGGGACTTTTTATTTTGGAATAAATGCAGTTCCTTCCCTGAAGAAACACTATTAGTAATATATAGTCAGATAATGAAAGTTACTCAAATGTCAGAGAATGTGGAAGAGTTGTTTTGATCAGAGACAACCTCCTGATGTTTGTTTGTTTTTTTAAATTCAGTTAAAAATAAAGACTGAGTTGGGGGAAATTATTTGGTTTGACTATGCATATTTGTTACAAGAAATTTCTGTTCTTTTTTTTCCAGTGGTGTGGGTGTGAGAGAAGAGAAAATAAATGCCTATTCATTTCAAAAATAGAGAGGTGGGGGTGCTCCAGGTGTGAACTATTTTATGTGCTTTTGGATGAGGTTATTATATTATTTGTTTTACTTAACTATTTCACCTTGCTAAAAGACAGATCTCACTAGGTGGGAGTATTCCATAAACGTATGTACTATAAAAAAGAAGCACATCAATAAAATTGACAAAGAAACAAAAAAAGCAAAAAGGATGAGGGATTTCACAGACTTGCAGAAATTCAAGTGACAGACTTTCAATAATATATGACTCACTAAATGACAAAGAAAATTTAAAGCATTGTTTTTGGTATTTTTCTT
Organism: Monodelphis domestica; assembly: GCF_027887165.1. Classification (NCBI taxonomy): domain Eukaryota; kingdom Metazoa; phylum Chordata; class Mammalia; order Didelphimorphia; family Didelphidae; genus Monodelphis; species Monodelphis domestica. Next base: position 335,535,952 of record NC_077230.1, on the reverse strand, counting down.
CAAATTTGGGTGTCCCTGTTGACCCCTTAAGATACTATAATATTTTTATTTCACTGATAAACCCTAGAAAATATAATCTGAATATCATGTTTTCTCTCTTTTCCCTCTCCCTATCCCTTACATCCTGGGTTTAATTCAACTCTAATTCTAAACTATCACTACTTTCTCCAAGGTCACTGATGAACTCTTAATTGCCATAGCTAATATCTTTTTAACATTTCCCTTTTTTTCCCTTCTCCTCAACAAATGGCATTGAGTTACCCTACCCTTGTTAATGTCTCCTGCCTTCCATTGTGTAATACTGTTTTCTTCTGGCACATCCCCACTACCCTATAAAATACTTGTATCTAGCCTTAGACACTAAAGTAGCTGTATGACCTGGTGGTAGGTCATTTATCCTGATGGGGCTATGACTTTCTTGTCTCCCGGGGTTGTTGTAAAGTTCAAACACCATAATATTTGGAAAAAGCAAGGCCTAGTGCCTGGAATGTATTAGGCACTTAGTAAAAACTTATTCTCTTCTCAATCTGTTAGAAAATCTTATCATTCATGCAACTATAGCATCACTTATTCATGAATTCCACTCCTCTCAACTTATAAACCCCCCCGACCCCCATTGCAGTTTACTGTTACTTCTCTCATAGTTTATTGTCATTTAGCAAACAAGTATACTATATCTTTCACGTGTGTCTAGAATTATATTACATGCTAAAGTCACAAAGAAAGTAAACAAAAAAATTAAAAATTCCACATTTTAAAGGAGGCCACAAAATGTTGTACATTTACACAAATACATAGAATATAAGTAGAAGGTAATCTCAGAAAGTAGTCACTGAGAGTGTTGTATGGTGTGGTGAAAGCCAAGAAAAGTAGAGATGAAGAGGGAGGACCCTCAGAGGACATGGGGTTTAGAACTGGAATGCCATTATGCCTGAGGAACAACAAATAGGAAAATGGAGCAGGGTAATAGGGTTTATAAAGTGAATCTAAGAAGATTGGAAAGGTAGGAAGGAACTGGAATACAAAGGGTGGCAATTTAGAAAAAAAGACAATGTAAACGTTTTTTGATTGGTTTGGGATATACACAGTTAACAATCATAACTATATATTTTAATGAGATGATCTTACCTACAATATGGAAGTAGATAGCAGAATATATTAGAATTCAGAATCAAAAAAGTGTTCTTAACAAGACACACTTGAAACAGAAAAACAGAATTAGAATAAAGGGTTGGAGTAGAATCTATTATGCTTCAACTGAAATAAAAGCAAACCAAAGAATAGGAGTAGTAATCATGATACTGAAGAAAGCAAAAGCCAAAATAGGCATAATTAAAAGATAATCAGACAAATATATTTTTCTAAAAGTTACCATATACAATTATGTAATTTATAAAATACAGTAGTTTTCTCTAATAACACCTTTTCTCAAACATGTAGGGAATTGAGCCAAATTCATATAAAAAATAATCATCCTACAAGTAAAAATGGTCAGAGAACAGGAATGAGCAGCTTTAAGAAGAAATTAAAACTACATATAGCCATATGATAAAGTGCTCTAAGTCATTACTGAATAGAGAAAGGCAAATTGAAACAATTCTGAGGTACCACATCATACCCATTAGAAATGACAAATGTTGGAAGGGTTATGGGAAAGAAAGTGGGTATCCTAACAAATTGTTGGTGGAGTTTTGAACTGGTCTAATCATTTTAGAAAACATTTTGGAACTTGACCCAAAGAGATATAAAACCATGCACACCCTTTAACCCAAGAATTTTACTGCTGTCCATACTTCAAAGAGATCAAACAAAAAGTAAAAGGATGTATATGTACAAAAATATTTGTATAGCTCTTTTTGAGTTGATAAAGAATAGTATAAGGGGGTGTTCATAAGTTAAGAAATGACTGAACAAGTTGCAGTTTATGATTGTGATGGAGCACTATAATACAATTTAAATTGAAGAGAGGATTAGTTTCAGGGGGGGAATATGGGAAGACCTCTATGAATTGAAGGAAAGTGACCTGAGAAGAACTAGGGAGAGTGATGGAGAACCTTTTAGAGATGGAGTGTTGGGTCCTGTCCCCACCCCCAAGAGAGTCTCCTACAAAGGCCAAGTGCCATGCCACACACCCCCAGAGACCAAGTGCTGTGCCTGACCTCTCCCACCTCATCCCTCCCCCATTTTCCCCAAGACAGGGGAGAGAGGAAGCACTCCTATTGGGTTGCTGAGTAGAGGGGCAGGTTATAAAGAGACACATGTGAAGAGAGGGAGGAGAGTGGCCCCAGTACTTTGCTCCCTTCCAGCTCTGCTCAATTCTGGTTATGTGCCACACTGTGAGCTATGATCCACTCAAACGTAGCTCCTCTCCAACTGCACCACAGAAATCACATTCACCACAGACTCAGCAGGCTGACATCTGAGCTGCACCCTCACAGGGCACTTGAGCCTTTCCTCCTCTGCAGTACCCTTTTCCCAGAGAAGAGAAGGAAGAAGCACTCCTACAGGGCTGCTGGGTAGAGGTGGGGTTTATGAAAGAAATGTCTTCTACCCTGAGTCTTCTGGCTCTCTGATAAGGTGGGTGACTGCAGGAATACCGACAGAGAGGTCTATGCATACCCTTTTTTGTTCATATGCCAAAACTTCGCCATCACTGAACTAGATCTTCATATGTATTAATAGCAGTGTTGTAATAATCATCTACTGGGAACCACTTGGCTACTCTGATCAATTCAATGATCTAAGATAATTCCAAAAGATTCATGATGAATAAATATTAATATCTCTCTATGGAGAGAACTGATGAGCTCCAAGATAAAAAATAAGTATGGCTTGCATTCTTGCTTTATTATTTTAATTTTCTAATATGGAAATATGTTTTACATTATTTCACATGTATAAATGATATTTTGATTTTTCTTCTCAGTGAGTGGAGAAGGATTTGGGAGGGAGAGAGAAAATTTGGGATTCAAAATTTAAAAAGAAAACATGTTAAAATAAATAATAAATTTATTTGCATTAAAATAATTAATGTTTTTGGAGAATAGAAATTATCTTAATTTTTTTCTATTATTCTCAGGAACCTAGCACTTTACATAGTAAATAAATGCTGCTTTACAAATATTTTTGAATGATCAAGGGTACCAACACTGTCACATTTCCTGATTTTTCTTTGTCTTAAAACACTCACTTATAAAAATGACAACGCTACCTAAATTAATTTACTTTTTCAGTGCCATATCTATCAAGCTACTGAAAGCCTTTTTTATGAAATTGGAAAAATATTATAACAAAGTTCATCTGGAAGAACAAAAGATCAATAATATCAAGGGAACTAATGAAAAAATGTAAATGATGGTGACTTTAGTAATATCAGACCTTAAACTGTACTATAAAGCAGTGATCATCAAAACAATATGGTACTGTTTAAAGAACAGAAGGGTGGAACTATGGAATAGACCATTGATAAATGGTAAATGATCTCAGCAAACTAGCTTTCAATAAATCCAAATATCCCAGCTTTTGGGACAAGAACCCATTATTTGATAAAAACTTCTGGGAAAATTAGAAAACAATATGGGGAAAATTAGGCTTAGATCAACATCTCACATCCTATACCAAGACAAATTCAAAATTGGTAAATGATTTAAATACAAATAAGGAAATAATAAGTAAATTAGAGGAACAAAGAACAGTATAGATTTCAGATCTATGGGAAATGAAAGAATTTAAGACCAAGCAAGAGGTAGAGAACATTAAAAGATGTAAAATAAATAATTATTATTACATTGAATTAAAAAGTTTTTGTACAAACTAAACCAATGCAACCAAAATTAGAAGGGAAGCAACAAACTGGGGGAAATGTATAACAAAGTTCTCTGACAAATGTCTGATTTCTCAAATATAAAAGGAACTAAGTCAAATGTATAAGAAATCAAGCCATTCCCTAAGTGACAAAAATGATCAAGGGATATGAGCAGGCAGTTTTCAGATGAAGAAATCAAAACTATCAACAATTACATGAAAAAAATGTTCTAAATCCCTCCTGATTAGAGAAATGCAAATTAAAACAACAACAACAGCAACACTGTGGTACCACCTCACACTAAGCATATTGATCAATATGACAAAAAAGGAAAATAATAAGTGTTGGAGTGATGTAGCAAAATTGGGACACTAATGCATTGCTGGTGGAGTTGTGAATCAATCCAACCATTCTGGAGGACAATTTGGAATTATGTACAAAAAGCTTTAAAAGAATGCATGCCCTTGGATCCAGCAATACCACAACTAAATTTGTACCCAAAAGAGATAATAAAAAAGGGTTGTATAAAATATTCATAGCTTCATCTTTGTGGTGGCAAAAATTTAGAAAATAGGGGGTGTCCCTCAGTTGGGGAATAACTGAATAAATTATGGTATATTGTGGTAATGGAATACTATTGTGCTATAAGTAATGATGAACTGCCTGATTTCTATATGAATTGAAAAAATCTCCATGAACTAATGCAAAGTGAAATGAGAAGAACCAAGAGAACATTGTACACAGAAACTGAAGCACTGTGGAATGATCAAATGTAATCAACTTTGCTACTAGTAGTAATGCAATGATCCAGGATAATTCCAATGGACTTATGAGAAAGAATGTGACTCATATGGAGAGAAAGAACTGTGGGAGTAGAAATGCAGAAGAAAAGCATATGTTTATGTTTTAGGGGGTTTGTTTATATGGGTATAGAACTTGGGGATTTTGGTTTTAAAAGATTACTCTGTTACAAAAATGAATAATATAGAAATAGATATTGAGTGGTAATTCATGTATAATCCACTGGGATTGTATGTCAGTTTTAGGGGTGTGAAAAGGGAGAGGGGAAGTGGAGAACAAAAATCATGTAAGCTTTACTCAAAAATAAGTTAATTAAAAAAACACTCACTTATAATTAGCTCCCTTGCCTCTGCCCTTTCTAGACTCTCTACTTTGATGATCTTCTATGATATCGTGACTTCAATTATAATGTGTACAAACTTCAAATCTATGTAGAAAAATGGAGCATGGCTCAGTAACTTGAGATAAAGGGCTGGGCCCGGAGTCAGGAAGATCTAACCTTAGACACTATCTTTATGAAACTGGCTTTGGATTTATATTACCTATATGAACTTGGACAAACACAATATTATTCTCAATTAATTCAATTGTAAAAAGGGAATAATAACAACACTTACCTACCAACATTGTTGTACAGATAAAATGAGATAATATATGTAAAGTATTTTATACACTATCTAGTATATAGTAGGACATTAATAAATATTTATTATCTTCATGTTTCCCTGTATCTTCAGTCCTTATATCTCCTTTGAGTGTCAGTCACACATTTCTATATCTATCAGATATCATACTTAAACCTCAAATCTCGTATGTTTGAAACAAAACAAGCCAAAAATGCAAATTGTTTATCTTCAAAATTCTCTCTCCTCTGAAATTTCCTGTTTTATTTTTTATAGCAGCACAATTCTCCTACTCACCCAACCTTAAAAGCCCAGAGCTATCTTTTTCTTTGACTTTCCTGTCATATTATATCTATTAATAATTCTTGTCAATTCTACCTACACAGTACCTTTCACATTTGTCCTCTCCATTCCATTTCCACTAATACTTGTTTAATTCAGTATTTCATGACTTTTCCAAAAATATGTACAATAATTATCATACATGGTCTTTCTGCCTCTGGTCTCTCCTCTACAATGCATCTTTCACGCTTCTATTCAATATACTCATTTTAGCTACTAACATTAATTTTGTCTTTACTATATACAAGGTATCATGAAAGGTTTTAGAGATATACATATGAAAAATGACATAGATTCTTTATATCTAATGATGATATAGGCAGGAAAAATAACATGTACACCAATAATTAAGATACAAGGTTAAATACTATATGGTCAAAGGATAGCTAGACTGCTAATGAGGTTAGTTCATGAAGAACTGTGTTCAGATTTGATCCTAGATAACTTAATAGCTGTGTGACACTTGGGGAGTCACTAAGCCTCTCTGTCTCTTTTTGTTCAATTAAGAAATAAAGATAATAAATAATAACACTTACCTCCTAAAATTTCTGTGAGGATCAAATGATATCTTATTTGTAAAGCACTTAAGTATAATGCCTGCATATATTCCTCACATAATAAAAGTTTTTTTCCTTGCTTTCCTGAAAAATGTAAGCTATGAAATAATTTCAAAATTATAGGAGGAAAGATTTACGACTAAAAGGGATATCAGAAGCCATCTAGTTGGGCAGCCTCATTTTAAAATGAGGCAATTGAAGCCTGGAAATTTCACTTGCCCAGTGTCATACAGGTAGTTCCTTTGCAGGTAGACTTTGAGCCTGCCCTTTGGCTACAAACTTATTACTCTTTCTTCTTGTTGTCCAGGCATATCTGAATCTTTGTGATCCCTTAGACTATAACATATTAAAATCTTCTACCTTCCATTCCATTGTCTTCTGAAGTCTTTCCAGGCTCATATTTGTTGCTTCTATGACACTATCTATGTATCCATCTCATCCTCTGCTCCTGCCTTTTTCTCTGATTTTCAGTCTTTCCCAAAATCAGGGTCTTTTCTAAGGAGTATTATCTTCTCCTTAAGCATTAGCTTTAGAATTTGACACTCCAATGTTGACCTGAATAGATTTCTTGACTGATTGAATCATCTTGCTGTCCAGTAAACTCTCAAAAATCTTCCCACACCACAATTCAAAAGTATCAATTTTGTGATTCTCAGCTCTCCTTGTAGTCCAATTCTCATAGCCATACTGTACCCCTGGGGAAAAAATCTTACCAAATATATTCTTGCTGGCAAGTCAAAGTCACTGATTTTTGGTGTGTTCTTTTAATTTCATGTCTGCAAATCAGTATTTGCAGTGATCTTTGAGCCTAAGGATAAAATTCTGGTACTGCTTCCACTTTTTTTACCTCTATTTAACAGGAAGTGATAGGACTATTTACTAAGATCTTATTTTAAGTTTCAAGACAGCATTTACACTCTCTTCTTTAACCCCTATCAAAAAATTTCTTAATTCATCTGCATTTTCTGCCATCAGGGTAATCTCTTTCAACTAGACTATAATTCTGATTCCATCATTCCCTTGTTTAAAAACTTTAGAGGTTCTCCATTGGTTACTAAATGAAAGGAAAATAACCTTAAAGGAAGGAACTATTATTTATTTTTTTACTGTTGCATTCCTACCATCTAGAGAAATACCTTCAAAATAGTAGGCAACTTATAATAACTTTAATTGAATTCTGCTGGTCTTCAAAAACCCCAGAGTACTCCCAACCTACATCCTCAGGTTTATTATGAACTCTTTCACCTGATCTGTATTTCAACCTTTTGGTGCTGCCATCAGTCCTTGCTCTACCATCTTTTATAGGCACACAAAGCCAATGTTTGGCTTTGACTCCATGGAGCATGATGCCCCTGCTTTTCAGCATCTATTTGTATGTTATCTTCCATTACATTATAAACTCTTTGAGGGGGGGAACTGTCGTTTTTCCTTATTTTTACCCCAGAACTTAGCACAAAACCTTATACCCAGGAGGTGCTTAATAAAATGTTTACTGAATTTAATTGAGTCATTTAATCTATTTCCCATACTTGAACCAGCCTTCCTTCTTAGATTCACCAGCTGAAATTTATTTCATGGCCCAACTAGGTAAATTTTATTTAATAAAGACCTCCTGGATACTTTCAATTATAAATAAACTTATGCCCTCTTTCCCTCAAATTGCCACATAATTACCTTTGACCTCTCCTGTATACTTAATTCATTTTTAACTTGTATTACAGTTATTTAAAATAATTTAGAATCAGGATGTCTCACTTCAATACTTGGGTCCACCTGGACATGTCTCTCCCTCCCTGAGCCTCAATTTCCTCATTTATGAAGTGGGGTTAATCAAATCCACAGTCTTTCCCTCATACAGTTGATGTGAAGAGAATATTATGTAAATCTTAGAGCCAATTCACAATGATACATCTCACTGTGAGTCTGATCCTACTATTAGAGACAACAACTATGAGCTCCCTATTCAAATTCTCCAGGTTTAATACAGAACCTGGCATAAAGTTAGTGCTCAATAAATGTTCTTTTACTTTGTGCATCTTTGTCTGATTAAATCCAAACCACAAGTATATCAAGACATTATCAGTAATATCATTGGTCATCTTTGAAAATGAAGGAAGCAGCAATAATTTTCTTTCTTTAATTTTAATCTGAGTTAATTTTGAAGGAATAATAAACGGATCAAAGTTGACAATCTTCCAAAAGAAAATAACAAGTGAAAAAAATATAAGTTAAAAAAATCGTTTTTTCTTGTGAATTTATATTCCAGGGTATCAAAATCCACTCTATGGTTTTAATGTGGTCATTAAAAGAGCAACAAAAAGACAACAACAATACAACTATCTTACTTGTTCTAATAATGCCATTCATTGCAGTCACTCACTTGTTTTTAAGCAGTGACTTAGTTATAGTGGAGTGCCAGTAGGCACTGGGAATGAGAATAGCTGACTTTAATATCTTTTGAGAATTTTAGGTATACTTTATTTGTGGTCTTGCTACTGGAGGGTCTGACTGTTGATAAGTTAAGCTGCAAACTTGGTCATAGGTTGTTAATTTCCCAATGTTCTTAAAAAAACAACCAAAAAAGGTATCTTCCATTTTAGGTAGAAAAGCTGTAGGGACTAGACAATTGAGGTTAAGTGATTTGCCTAGGGTCATTTGCCTAGGATGTTTCTAAGGACAAATTTGAACCCTTAACCTCCCCATCTTCAGGCTTTGCTCTTTATCAACTGATCCATCTAGATGCCTCCAATTTCTGAAAACTCTTAATCATATATCCAGTGGTCACTGATAATTTTTTCTTTTCTCTCCTTTGAGAATGTTACTTTTTGGAAGACAGAACCTATATAACTCTTTAATAGAAAACTCTTTAATAGAAAAGTCATCAATGATATCTTATCTTATCTTTTGCTTCCATATCACCAAATCCAGTAATCTTTTTGCCATTGTATTTGTTATCAATGGACAATAAATATGTTGGAGTCCCCTCTTCACCTTTCTCAGTTTTCTACTTTCTTGTCTGAATGCACTTCATCATTTTTAAATTTTCCTTTAGGTGACTTCAATACTAAAATAACTATTACTTTGCAATGCACACACTGTAACCTCAATTTTCCATTCATTGGATTTTTTTCATTTTCTGAGGAAAATTGTGCTTCATTATAGCTCCATTCATCCGTGAGCTGGGTAGACTCTAGTTCTATTCCAGGCTTCGTTTAATCTTTTTTTTTCTCTGTTTTGTTTGGGTGAAGGCAGAGAAACATTGTTTGAGGAGCAGCACTGAATATGTTCCTTTTTGCTGTTCAGTCCTTCCTTAGTCATGCCCAATTCTTCATATCTAAATTTGTTGTTTTCTTGGCAAAGATATTGGAGTGGTTTTCCAGTTCCTTCTCCAGCTGATTTTACAGATGAGGAAACTGAAGCAAACAGAGGAAAGTGACTTGCCTAGGGTCACATAGTAGTATCTGAGGACAGGTTTAAACTCAGAAAGATGAATATTCTTTCCTCCTTCCTCCTTATTCCTCCCTCTTCTCCTTTCTCATCACCTCTATTCCCTATAGCACTCTATCCTCTACTCCACAAGCTACTCTTTTATTCTTAATAGTATATTTGTTCTCTTTTTTAAATTTATTTTTCTTTTTAAATATTTTTCCATGGTTACATGATTCATTTCTTCTCTCTCCTTTCTTCCTTCCCCCCTCCTGTAGCTGACAACCAATTCCACTGGGTTATACATGTGTTATCCCTTGATACCTATTTCCATATTATTCATTTTCTTAATATAGAGTAATCTTTTAAAGCCCAAATCCCCAATGATATACCCATCAAACCACATGATGAATCATATAGTTTTTTCTTTGGCACTTCTACTCCCACAGTTCTTTCTCTCTTTGTGGATAGTGTTCTTTCTCATAAGTCCCTGGGGATTGACCTGGATCATTGCATTGATACTAGTAGCAAAGTCTATCACATTTGTTTGCTCCAAAATGTTTCAGTTTCTGTGTACAATGTTCTATTGATTCTGCTCATTTCACTCCCCATCAGTTCATGGAGATTTTCTAGTTCATATAGAAATCAAGAAGTTCCTTATAGCACAATAGTATTCCATGACCATTATATACCACAATTTGTCCAGCCATTCCCCAAAGGACACCTACTCATTTTCTAATTTTTTTTTTTTGCCACCACAAAGAGTGCAGCTATGAATATTTTTGAACAACCCTTTTTTATTATCTCTTTGTGATTCAAACCTAGTATTGGTATGGCTGGCTCAAATGGCAGGCATTCTTTTAAACCCTGTGGACATAATTCCAAATTGCCCTCCAGAATGATTGAATCAATTCACAACTCCACCAGCAATAGCATATTTATTTTCTAATGTTTGTATAGTAGAAATCCCATATTTGCAATTTTTGCATTTTGTTCATTTCAAATGTACTATTGCTGTTATCTTGTATCTATGCATCCCTGGTGAGAAAACCTCAAACCATGAAGGCATTAGGACTGTGATTCCTCCATTTGAAGAAAGTTCAGTAGGTACAAGGCCAGGCATTTACATTTGCCCTAAAGCAAACAGTTCTGCCAACAAAAGGCATCTTCCAGCTCCTACTGCCACCTAATTCCCCAACTGGGGTATGGACTACTACCAATGCAAAGAGGAACAACCCTGCCTTTGATTTAAGGCCTCCCACCTCCTGCTGTGCCTGTCTTTTGAGAATAGAGGAATGGTACCTTCCACTATCTAAGGAATATTCTCACATCTGATCATACTTTTCATATCTCAAAGATTCCTAAATCCTGTAAATCATCAACCAAACTCAATCCTACCATTATTTCTTTATCCCTATTCTTCTTAACCCTCTGACCCCCCAAATTCATTTTAACTCCATCCTGCTTTTTCCTTATGCCTCCTAGAATGTTTGTTCCATAGGAAACAAACTTCAACTTAAATGTTTTTTTTTCCTCTCATTTCTTTAATGTAGTAGCTTTGATTAAAACCTGGCTTTCCCCTAATGATGCAGGTTCCTTGGCCACCATTTCCAGTACTGGTTGTGACTTCACTAATACTCCTTGCCTCATTGATTTAAGTGGAGGAGTAAATATAGACTTTACTCTCCATTTCCACTTTAAAGTTTTCCCCCTTTCTCTATTAATCAATACCTTCTCTTCCTTTGAGATTCATGCTATTCATACCTACCACCCAATGGAAATCTTGTTAGCTGTTTTCTACAGAATCCCAAATCACTCCTGTGGCTTATAATTTTTCTCTCTACCCCAATTCTTAGCCTCATAGTAGGACATTGTTGTATACATATTGATTTTCCCTTAAATAACCTAACTACTTAGTTCTTCAACCTACTCTCCTTCCATGAGCTATTTGTCTTATCAACCTCAGCCACTCACAAAAGCTGTCTTAACCACAATCTTGCCATATACTGCTTCTATGTTTAAAAATCCTTTTATATGAACACAATTTATTGACTTCTTACCTCTCTTACTTTCTCCTACGTGATTCTACTCTTCATTGATGCCATGAACTCTAATCCCCTTGATCCCTTAATTCTATTCCAGGATACCTTCTCTGTACTAGCCATTCTCTTCTTCACATGCTGACTCCTTGGTGAACCAATTAAACTCCACATTCTCCTCTCTTAAATTCCTAGTCCACTTAACTATTACTGATTAGGCCAATCAAGACTGGGAGTTGAAACACCTATCCTTTGTTGCTTTCTTTCACTGCTGTACATGTACTATTAATGAAGATGGAGAGAATCATACAACCATTCTGTCTGGGTCTACCACAGACATATTACGTACCTCAAATGGGCCCTCACTGCTTCTCGGTAATCTACTTATTTTTAATCTTTCTTTGTCTATTGGCTCATTTCCTACTACTTACAAACATGCCTATGCATCTCCTATTTTGAAAGAAAAAAACATGCACTTGATCATTCTATGTTTGGTATTATCCTTTATAGATTCTTCTCTTAATAGCTTACCTCCTCAAAAAAAGGTTGAATACAATGAGGGCTTCTTCCTTCTCATTCTACTGAAACTTCTCTCTCCAGATCACTTCCTCAAAAATCATAGATGATATCTCTTCTCCTTCTATATTACAACACTTGGGTATCCCACCAGCAATCATGGATTTAATTACCCTTGCTAGGCTGATGATTCTAGAAACCACCTATCCTACCCCAGTATTTCTAATTTCACATTTCCAACTATCTTTCAGACAACTCCAACTGGATATTCAACAGACATCTTAAACACACAATGTCCAACTTAGAACTCATAATCTTCCTTACTAAATCCTTTATCCCCTCCTTCCTTTCTTATCTAAGGAGATATCATTTATGAGCCATCCTGTATTACTCACTATCTCACACCTCTCAAAATCAAACTGTTCAAGATCCATAAATTTCACCTTTGCAACATCTGTCAAATATTTCACCTTCTTTCCTCTGACATTTCCAGTACCCTACTGTAAGACCTTATCACCTCACATCTGGATTATTGCAATAACCTGCAGATGTGATGTGTCTGCTTGTCTCTATTCTCCAATTCATTTTGCATTCAGCCACTAAAGTAATTTTCTTAAAATACAGGTCTTTTTACATCATATGCACATATACAAACTGAATCAATTCCAGTACTTTCTAATTGTCTTCAGGTCCACATACAATCCAGCTATATACTCTTCAATCCAGATTAGAAGTTTAGAGGCTTGGATTAGAATTATACTATTTATTTTAGAGGTAATGCAAAGTTCCTTCTCCAGTTTGAGGCTGGTTTTTCTTATATATGAATTGAAAATGATCAATCTAAATGATCATGTTGGTGCCTTTGATTTCAGTGATACTACAACATATTATAGTGTCACAGATTGTCATTTGGGGACAGTAGTTTTGCAGATGAGGCTCTCTCCTGTGATTTACCCACCAAAAATTATGTGCCAACTCTCGAGATGTAGAATTGAACTAGATAGCTTCTGACATTCCTTCTATCTCTGAGGGTCTGTGTCTCTCTCCTCTTGAGAGGTATATATTCACAGAATATTACAGTAGTAATTGACCTGTGAATATCAGGGTCAGAGCTAGATGGGATCTCAAAATAATAGATGTAGAGAAACTCAAATATACTTGAGATGAATCTATATCTTCCAAGCTATATAATATTGAAATATCTTCATTACTAGAAGAATTGAAGCACTTATAAAAATACAAGAACTAGTGATAAAAATCAAGACTTTGGCTCACTATTCACCTAAATATTCAGGTTTACCAAGTAAGGATACAAGACAGACAAACTAAATATCATTATGTAAAGAAATAATTTTGAACTTCTAGACACTAAGAAGATTCAACAGAATGAAAGTCATGATTGGAATATGGCTCTTGAGGTTTATTTGAAAGATTAGATAGGTGAGAATATATTTTAAGCAAAAACAGCCATGTGTAAAACTCAGAGGTCTAAAAGAGATATGTTAAAACTATCTTTACTCAAGTGAAAAAAAGCTCTCAATCACAATTAGAGGAATATAAATTTAAATAGTTGTGAAGTATTACCTCATATACATCAGACTGGCTAATCCCACAAAAAAAGTAAAATGATAAATGCTGGAGGGGATATTGATACAAACATTCTGGAGAGCAATCTGAAACTATTCCCAAAAGACCATCAAATTGAGCATACCCTTTGCCTCAACAATATTACTACTAGATCTATATTGCAAAGAGATTAAAGTCAAGGAAAACTGATTGTAGTTCTTTTTATGGTAGTAAAGAACTGGTAAATGAAGGGATGTTCATCAATTGTGGAAAGCCTGAGTAAGTTGTGGCACATGCTTGTAATGGAATTCTATTAGGCAATAAGAAATTAAAAACAAGATGATCAATCAAGACAACTGGAAAGACATATAAAGTAATACAAAGTGTAGTGAGCAGAACCAGGAGAATGTTGTACACAGTAGTATCAATAATGCATAATGGTCAATTCTGAGGGACTTTAATTATTATCAGCAAGGTAAGGACCTAAGACAACTCCCAAAGACTCATGACAAAAGAAAAAAATATATATATGTATATACCAACACCAAAGAAAAAAAAGGAGTCCCAAAGCAAATTGAAATATATAATCTTTTGCTTTTATTTCATCCATTAGTTTTTTTTCTAGTGAAAGCAATATGTTTTTGCTTCCACAACATGATGAACATGGAAATATGTATCATGTGATAATATACTTACAATCTATATTATAGTACCTATTTTCTTGGGAAGCAGGGAAAGGTGAGAGGGAGAGAGAGGAAATAGATTGCAAAATACCAAAAAAGAAATGCTGAAAAATTATACTAATGTGTAATCTTGAAAAAAATTTTAATGTTATAATTTTAAAAGGAAGGGACATATGGTAGGAAGAACAATTGAAGAATTGCAAGATCATTATTAGCAAAAAGAAAATTCAGTAGAACTAATATTTTTATCAGAATATTTTATAGTTTGGAAAGACCTAAATGAATTTATGAAGAGTAAAATAAACAGGACCAGGAGATCATTGTATACAGTAACAGCAATTTTGTGGAATGATCAAATATGATAGAAATAGCTACTCTCAACAATGTAATAATCTAAGACAAGTTTGAGGAACTCCTGACAAATAATGTTCTCCACTTTCAGAGAAAGAACTGTAGAAGTTGGAATGCAAATCAAAGCATGCAATTTTCCAATTCAGTTTATTTGAAGTTTTGTTTCAGCATTTTGGTTTTATATGATTATTTTCTTTTAAAAATTGGTCTATATGGAAACACATTTTGCATGATAATACATATAAAAGCCAGATAAAAGTGCTTGCCATCTCTGGGAAAGAGGAGGGGAGAGAAGCAAAGGAGGAAGACACACATAGTTTTGGAAAACTTAAAAAAAGAAAATCTTGGTATAACATTTTATGATATAGTGCTTTGAAGATCTATTCCTAAGTTCAGTTTATTTTTCTTTTTTATTTAAATGGCTCTCAGGGTTGAAAAAATTCCTCATAAAGATTCAAAACTTCAAAACTTAGTCCATAGAAAGATTAGAACATAAAATATTAGTGTTGGATCATCATCCATGTCAAACCTATTATTGCTCTATGCTCTTTTGGGGGGCCTTCTTTCTGTTTCTGTCTTTCTATTTCTGTCTCTGTCTCTCTCTTCACCTCACTACATTCCCTTATTTACTTACTCCCAGATTGATTGATTGATCCAGTACTACTGTTACATGTATATACATATATATTTCAATAATAGCTTTTGTTTTTAAATCATTTAGATAGTCCCATGATGCTTTCCCTTCATTTTTTCCAAGAAAGCTATTCTTTGTAGCACAGAATTTATAAAAAGAAAAAGAAAGATGAAATGGGAAAAAATCATTAGAACTTATTGGTACATAAGATAAAAAGGTCAACATAAGTCATGTTCCAGACCCCTGTACCCCCCTGAACCTCTTCAAAAGAATATAGAAAACTGTCTTTTTATATTATTTTTTGAGATACACTTGTCCTTCATAACTTTTCAAGATTCATTTTAATGATTTTGTGAGGTTTTATTATTTATATTTTTTATTTGAGTATTTTTCCTCTGGCTTGGCTTAATTCACTTTGCATTTGTTCATACATTTCCATGCTTCTCCATATTCATAATATTCATAATTTCTAATTGAAGAGAAATATGCTATTAGATTCAACTACTGTTTAGCCATTCTTTTATCAATAGGCATCACTTTATTTCCATTTTGTTGCTATAAAAAAAGTGCTGTGTGAAATACCTTCTGGCATATGGAACCTTGCTGTCAATCACCTTCCTGGGTTATACACCCATCAACAGAATCTCTGAGTAAAAAAATATAAGTATTTTAGCCACTTCATGCATAATTCCAAATTTAACATTGGCTTTTTACCTGAATTGCAAGCCAAAATCATAGATATCCTATTAGGGATTTCAAATCTGATATCCCATTAACATCTCAAAGTCAACATGTCCAAAATAGTATTCACTTCTTTCCCTTAAAAAATACTTATTCTGAATTTCCCTATTCCCTTTGAGGATATCTGCATCTTTCTAATCACCCAGGTGTGTCAGCTGAGTTATCTTTGACTTCTCTTTCTCCCTCCACATGGCTAGACTCCAAATCATGTTGTTTCTCTGTCTCTCTCTGTCTCTCTCTGTCTCTCTCTGTCTCTCTCTGTCTCTCTCTGTCTCTCTCTCTCTCTCTCTCTCTCTCTCTCTCTCTCTCTCTCTAACACACACACACACACACACAGAGGAAAGACACAAATATTTATTAAGAGCCTACTATGTGATGTGTCACACATTGTGCCAAGCACTTTACAATTATTATCTCATTTAATCCTCACAATATTCCTGTGAGGTATGCACTATTGTTATACTTATTTACATGAGGAAACTGAGCCATAAAGAAGCAAAGCGACTCATCCAGATAGGAAATACCTAAGGCAGGATGTGAACTCAGATCTTCTTGACTAAAGGGAATTTTATACATTCTGTCTTATAGCTAACATCTAATTGCTCTTAAGGAAAGCTTTGGTTTGAAGTGAATATGACATGACTTTCCCAAGATGAGTGGCAGTGGGCAAATTACTCCACATCTTATATCCTCAATGTATCATCAGTAAAGTTTCTGAAACTTGATTTGATCTCAGTTCTTCATGAGTCCAAAATTATAGCGTTTTTTCCACTGTAAAACTTAGTTATCTTCCCTTCTTTTCTCTCTTCTTATACAGCCTTCAATCTACTTCAATCCTTATATAATTTCTTGCCTGACCTATTTTGTCTCACCATTTTGTCTCACTATTTTAAGAATCTTATTTCAATCTATTCTCCAAAGAGCACAAAAATAAGTTCCCTAGGGCACTAGACTGATAAATATCACACTTCCCTTAATCTCAATTAATTCTTTTAGTCCTAGAGTCAAGGGGACATGGATTCAAATCTCTTATTATTACTTCTAGGATAGAATAGAAACTTCTCTGTTTATCACATAAAGTTTTTTATAATCTGAAACTTAACTCCTAATTTCTAATTTCACACACTATTGTAATTAATGTACTATACATTCCAGCTATACTTCCTTGATAGTTATCCCACATTTTTAAATTCTTCATTTTCTTTTTTCTCTTTTCTCCTGCATTTTAACATTCATTTTTAAGAGTTCCAAATAATCTCACTCCTTTTTGTCCTTTCCTAATCCATTGAGAAGCCAAGAAATATTATATCAATTTTCCATGTGAAATTATGCAAATCAAATGTCATTTTAGCCATACAGGGGAGAAAAAAACTTTCTATATAAAATGAAATAAAAACCTTCTATAATCAAATGATAAGTAAATAGCAAAAAAATCTAAAGTGAAAAACAATGCTTCAACCTGTGCTTAGAGTTGATTCCCTCTCTAAAGACAGATTGCATTTTCATCAGGGATCCTTTGAAATTGTCTTGGTTTATTATATTGATCAAAGTAGCCAATCTTTCACAGTTTATTGATACATCATTGCTGTTACTGCATACAATGATCTGGTTCTGATCACTTCACCCTGTAGCAATTCACGTAGGTGCTATAATACTTTTTTCTTTTTTGTTTGTTTGTTTTCTGAAACCATCTCCCTTGCCATTTGTTGTAGCACAGAGTCAGATGTTCCATTTTCTCATTCTACCTTTCTACTCACCATCTCCCATACCTAGAATTTACTCACTCCTCATATTTTCCTATGAAATCCTTGGTTTTCTTCAAAATAAATCTCAAATGCCTTCTTCACCATTCCTTTCTTGATTCCTCTAAATACTACTGACCTTTCTTCCCAAACTACCTTGTATTCATTCTCCATATATCTATCATATAAATGTTGTCTTACCTATTAGACCATAAGCTCTATCCAAGGAGATATTATTTTTGATTTTATATCCTGAGCAATATGCCTAGGATCAGATGCAAAGTGTCTATTTAAAAAGCTATATTGATCAATAGATATTTAGATTTCCAAGTCATCTTAGAAGAGTTACAAGTCAACAAACATTTACTAAGAAGCTACTGTAGCAGGCATGGTACTAAACACAGGTGATTTAAAGAAGTATAATTTCAATTCTCCAAAATTTCATCATCTAATAAGGAATACAATATGTTCCTATGCACAATTAAGCTATGAAAGACATAAATTAGAAATAATCAGTGGAAGAAAGACATTTAATTTTAGAGGGATATAAAAGGTTTCTTATTCAAGGTGGGATTTAGATGGAACTTGAAGCAGCCAGAGAATTCAGGAAGCAAAACTAAAGAGGGAGAAAATTCCAGTTATGGAAGACAGTCAGAGTAATTGCCAAAGTCAAAATATCTTCTTTGAGGAAAAGCATTGAGGTCAGTGTCACTGAATAATAGATTATGTAGTGAGGTACAAAGTGAAAGAAGGCTGGCCAGGTAGAAAGGGGTGAGGTTAAAAAGGGATGTAAAAGCCAAACAGAAGATTTTAAATTTAATCCTGGTGATTATAGGGAGCCACTAGAGTTTATTGAGTAGTGGGTATGACATTTTTAGAATTGTGCTTTTAGAAAAATCATTTGACAGAAAGAACATCAGTTATTGAAGATATTTTACAAAATAGGATGGCCGAATACAGAACACAGCTGTTAGGACTGAAAGGGACTGTAATGAAGAATGTTAGAGTAGGGAAGATTTTATTAGATAAAATTCACAAATGAATGATCTTAAAAACCAATCAATCAACAAATGTTAAACCTCAGCTTTGTACCAGACACTGTGTTAAGTATTGAGGAAGCCAAAAGAGCCAAAAAAGCCTTTAGGGAGTTTACAATCTAATGGGGGAAGATAACATGAAAAGAAATATATACAAAACAAGATAGGTAGATAGATATAAAAAGAGGATATAGATATAGAGCTATATATAGGATATATAGGTGTATGAGTATTTGTATCTCATATATACATTATATATATATGTATATATATATATATATGACAAATAGGATATAATTAAGAGAAAGAAGGCGCTAAAATTAGAGGTTGATAAATATAGAATTTAAGAGCTGAAATTATTTTAGAACAAAGGATGTCAAACATGAAAGGACCTGAAACCAGGAATGTGAGAACAAGGGCAAAGAATTACCCTGCTCCCATATTTAGCATGAGTAATCTGAATAAAATACAGGTAGAGAATTTTAGAAACAGAAGGAGTTAAGTGACTTGCCCATGGTAGTACTATAAAGAATAGAGGGAAATTCAGATCTGCCCTGATCCTCTATATTTTGTATCACCCTTCATTACCTTCCCCAGCATTTGAGAAAAAAGAAAATGGCCAAATTACTATGTGATACACACATGGATACACAAAATATTAAAAAATATACATGTATCTATCTATCTATCTATCTATCTATCTATCTATCTATCTATCTATCTATCTATCTATCTATCTATCTTAGTTTACTGCCACCATGGGCATTTGACCTATATTTCCTTTTGCTTTGCTTATGGCTGAAAAAAAAAAACAGCTTTTCTCTGATTCCAGGGAATATTCCTAGAAACCAGCTATTAAGTTGACAAATAATTGTGTTTGTTTTCCAGACAAGTGGAGTAGCTTCCTTGCTTGAGTTTTAAGTGTGAAATGCATGCCTAAATAAATAGGAGGCTTTAAGGAGGCAACTACTTAGTAAGCAAACAATGATCCAACCTTAACTAGATTTCCAGAAAGCTGCTGTAAACAGAGGAAAAGAGATGACTTAGCAAAGAGGATATATTTTTGCTTCAAGGAAGGAAATGGAGGCAAGTAATTTATGAAGACTCCTAACTCTAAGGAGTGCTCAGATTTTCAGTAAAAAGCCTTCTGTTGGTTTAAAAGCTTTGCTTGTCAATGAACTTAGGCTGGGGCAAACTATACCTGCATATTTCTCATTATATAGGAAAATGGGAAGAGTGTCTATTGAAACCAAACCCACTCAGTTATCCCTTTCATAGTTTTTCACCTTCAAAGATGGTGATACCAAGTTTCAGAAAAGATTCAAGTCGTGAAGAAACAAATACATGGATAGATGTGTTTTTTAAGAAGTAAGGGTTGGAGATATGTACAAGATCTTCACACAGAGAACAGACATGTCAATATTTAATAGCTGGATTCTTCAATCTTATTGAAAGGAAAGGATACTATGCTATCCAGTTTGATCTTCACAACAATATGTTGGGACAGGCTATTATTATTCCCATTTTATAGCTGAGGAAATTGAGGTAAACAGAGGTTAAGTGATGTCCATGATAATATATAATAACAGATAATATGTGTCTGAGACTGGTTTTGAACTGAAGTCTACCTAACTGAAGGCTCAGCCACTCAACTCTTTGTGCCTCCAACTGCCATCATCATTGAGACTAGTTGTGTTTATGTATGGAGAATAAACCCTGTTCAAGTCAACTAGGGAAATATATGCATCGATCAATCAAAAAAAGTATTCCAAAGACCATTCCAAATGTATCAGGTATTAGACTAGTTGGTAAGCATATAAAGACAAAAATGAAGCATTTGCTGCCATCTTCTTGACCTCTTACTCTGGAACTTTGGGATTATGTTAGTACTCACCATATCTAGTTCTGATTTTTACTTACCACACTACTCTTCTCATGTCAGTAGTTTCTGTCCTCTTTATTTTCCCAGGGACCCTGGATTCCCAATTCCACCTTGGATTTCAGATTTGTGATACTTCACATTTGGTTCTAACCTAGACCCAACATACTTCTGCTTTCTGGTTATCCTTATACCATATTTCTTTCCTTATGTTCTCTTCCCATTAATCCACTCTACTGTTTATTGGAAAGACTAAGACCATGGAATTATCTAAAATTAGCTAAGATAGGATATCCAACAGGAAAGTATTTCTCACTTGTACCATTCCCCAAATCAGTTCTTTTCCAGAATGTATGCTTTGTGAAGTTAGATGCTATCTTTCTTTCTGATTTTGCATCTCTAGTACTTAGTACAGTGACTTAAAAATGATAAGTAGTTAATAGCTATAGTATTTCTCATTCATTTCCATTCATTCATTCATTCTTCCATTTGTGTAGCTTACATTTTATCAGAAGAGATGACATGTACATGTAGGGTAATAAACACATTCTACCCAGAGAGGTTGTGTCTCTCTCAATCTCTCATTAAAGGGCTACTGACTTTGGATTCATTTGTAGTATCAGGACCTGTTCTGGAGAATATTCTCATTAAAGAAAGGATTCTTTTTATTTAAAAAGGTCTTACTTTTTATACACCCCCTCCTACATAGCTCAGAGGGGGAAATAAATTAAAGCTTAGATACAATTTATGCTGAGGATCTTTCCAAAAATGAAGGAAAATACTTATTTAAGTAGGTAGATCAGTCAAGATTGCTATAAATTTCATCAACATGAAGCATATGTATTAAGATGCAAGTATATTACATTGATGGAGATTTAAAGTTTGGTGCCATGAACAATAAGAGCTATTATACTTTCTCAGGGTGTTGCTTTTTATTTCACAACCTCTGCCTTGGCACTCTACAAATAAATCTCTCAAGGTCCAAACCTTCTACAAATCAGGTTGGACCCATTCTCACCAGTCCCTCATGGTTATGTTCTCTGAGAAAGGGGAACATTACAGAACCCTATTTCTCCTACCAGTAAGTACCAACTAAGGTACTTAGAAGGTTCACACTTCTTGGATTCTTGAGGAACTCCTTCAATGGAGGAGATGATCATCTCAGGATTATTGTTTTGTCTTCTATGCTCCTAAACAAACAAACTAATTCAACCAGGTCATTAAGGTTAAGCTTTAGGCTTACCTATACAGTTCGTCTATGAA
Organism: Monodelphis domestica; assembly: GCF_027887165.1. NCBI lineage: Eukaryota > Metazoa > Chordata > Mammalia > Didelphimorphia > Didelphidae > Monodelphis > Monodelphis domestica. Next base: position 335,513,947 of record NC_077230.1, on the reverse strand, counting down.
TAACTTCCATGACTTTGTAGTTGCCAAAGACAGAAGAAAATTCTCCCCATGGCCTATGAGGGAGCAATAGTGGAAGTTAACTGTACCTTTAAACTTCAAGTGTAGATAATAACTTTTCCCTGACTCAGTGAACAATATTATTTGACAAAAGGCCCCATTGCTGTGATCATAGTACCAAAGGAGTGCTTACACCATTGGAAAATAATAATTAAAAAATAAAAAGAGCCCCACATGTGGGCCATTTGAAATATTCAAGGTTCCCATAAATTAGGGGCTCTGTTGAATATTGTCAATAAAAACACATAAGCATAGACAGACACATATGTATATGTTACAAAATTATAGATATGTATGTTGTATAGAACAAAGTCATATGTTATGAAATACTTATGTATGTATTACAAAATATTTTGCATATGCCACAAAGCTGATATAGGTATATGCTTGCATGTGTAAGTGTGTGTGTGTGTGTGTGTGTGTGTGTGTATCAAAGCAATTTTTAGGGGAAGGGATTTAGCAACTGGGGCATCAGGAAAATTTTGTTCAGAAGGAGGCACTTGAAATAAGTTTTGAATATGAAAATAATATCTTAATAACACATGAATATCATTTATTTTTCCTGGGTCCTGACTGCCAATGGGGTGCCGATGGGAAAGAGTTGTCCATTATGAGAAATAGATACCTGTCAATATTACAAGGTATACATATGACACTAGGCTTTTAAAAAATGTACCAGATAGGCACAATCTCTAAAACAGTCTAAGTAGGAAAATCCAAACAAAATGAGAAAGAATTAAGTTATAGATCCAGATTATATTCAGAGAATCTTATCATTTAAATTCTCACCACCAATATAGGTAGGTAGGTAGATAGATAGATAGATAGATAGATAGATAGATAGACAGACAGACAGACAGATAGATAGATAGATAGATAGATAGATAGATAGATAGATAGACAGACAGATAGAACTATACACACATATATGAATTTCATTCCATTGCTATTCAATTATGGAAAGAGAATGATATGTGAGCAAGAAAAACATTTTTCCCCATACCAATAGTTCAAGTATATATAATTCAGTCAGAGAAAGTTACCTCAGGGATGGGGATTTCCTTCCTGGAAATTCACTTGCCAAGTTCACACAGCTCTATCTATTTCATAGTGCTATTTTATGTGATGCATGTTTAATATTATTTATAAATTATAAATTTTATATGAATCTAAATTACTATTAATATTGCCATGTATTCATAGATAGGGAAACATACTGTCCTCATTGTCTCCATCAACTTCATCACTCTCTTATTGTGAGTTGAAATGTAACTTTAGGATTTCCAGTCACATTTAGAAAGTCACTAGTTCAACTATAATGAAATATTTAACAATAAAAATAACAAAACAATTGATTCAGAATTTCAGCATAATCTGGATGGGAAAGAACTTAAAAAACTCATATATATGTACACCCTCCAACTATCCAAGTATTTATAGCTCCATTCATTTTGTTCCCTACCCCAGCGGTCCTACTTCTCTTGAAATTCTTTCACCCTTTGGCTCTCTATTCTGATTAGTGAGTCCTTGGCCTTAAAGACCATATGATGAGAAGTCCAGTCCATACTCATTTCACTCATTATTCTTCAGATATTTTTTACCTATTCCCCTGCAATTTTTCCTCCATCCATCCTTCCAATATCTCTTTATCTAGATATCTTATATGTGTTGTAAATCCTAATGAGTATGGAAAATCTATTAGGTTTGGAATTGCCTCATTTGCTTGCATTCATATTTCTAGATTTTAGCACAATTTGTGACATATAGAAAACATATAATAGATGTTATATCTCTAGCTGCCATTCATTAGGATTAAATTTCTTATAGTGCTTGTGCACAATTGGACAAAACAACCCCTTTTGGCACTAGAATGAATTAATTAAAATTAAGCTCACATAATTATTTAATATTCTTAAAAATATAACAATGCACATATGTATATATGTATTTTTTTTTTATTTTCTTCTGAGTGGTTCAGGGATCTTGATGGGCAGATAGCTCTTTACATAGACTGGACGATGTCTGGGGGCAGCACCTGCAGGTCTGAAGCAGGGTAGGGGGTGTCAGATCCTTTCTTGCCTCACAGGATCAATTCCTCACTATTTTGCTATGGATTGTGCAGATCTATGCTTTGAGGATAAGAACTGTTTCCTTTTTCTTTTCATCATATTGAATGTCTGTCATTGGGTGGATGTTTAATAAATTCTTTTTGATTACTGGATTTTCATTTTTTTGCCAGATTACTCTTCATTATAGTATAATTTCCTTATGGACCAAACATTATCTAGACTTTATAATTCTCTCAGTGTTTGCTGCAAAGATTTAAACAGATTGGGTACTTAGGAAACACTGTCCGTATTTGAATTTGCACATTTTATTTCTTGGTGCCAAGAGAAAAACTGGTGTTTGCATCACTAAAACCAAGTACTTCACCTGTCAATAAGAATCACTGCTCCTGTTTTCAAACAATCTAATCTAGTACAGTGTAAAGAATAAACCGCAAATTAACAAATTAATTTAATTGTTCACACACAAGCAAGAGGAAGAAAGTCTCAGCATCCCAATGTTGCCCTGGGAATAGTACTGAAAACCTTTTAGGTAGGATATGAAAATTCAAGTGCAGATAATGTTTCTACAGAATGCCGTGCTTATTGTGCTCCCTAATTACAACAGTAATTTCATTTCCCTTATTGTCTTGTATTGTGTGTCTTAAAAGCACTAGATACTTTCAAGATCTACAAAATTTAATGAGCTCTATTTATAAAATATTAGAAGAAATAATGAAAACTTCATAATTCCAAATTCTTAATGAGATCATCTTTCACTTTTATCATTTGAAAATGATGAATGACATAGACTTGAGTCCATAGGATTTATATCATTTTTTTATTCTAAGGCAACTTACTGACATAAGATTCTTTGAGATATCATCTATTCAAGCTTTTTAAAAATATATACATTTAGAGTAAGTTATTGTTATTTGGCACGTAATAAATAAATTAAATAAATAAATAACTTTCATATACAAAGAAGAAGGGGGGAAAGAGTTGTATTTGAATCTACATATCAGTAGAATATGACTTGGTTGTTTTAATTTATAGTAAAATGAAAATAAAGGGAAGCTAGGTAGCTCAGGGGTTAGAGTGGCAGGTCTGTAAATGGAACATCCTAGGTTCAAATCCAAACTCAGAAACTTCCTACTAGCTGTGTAAACCTGAGCAATCACTTCTGACTTGAAAATGATACTTAGTATCAATTCTAAGAGAGAATATGAGTTTTAAATTTAAAAAAATCAAAATTCAAAATACATCATTTTCAAAAACTTTTTTATTCTCTATATCTTCCTATCTCCTTACTTCTATTCTCATTTTAAATTCTTCATTAATAAGTTTTCTTTTGTTCCTTTTTTTTTAAATATCAGGATTACTTAACTATTACACTTCCACCAAAATAAAAACAAAACAAAAACCTCCCCTTTAACAATTATAAATTTTAAAACATCATTTCTGTTAACTGGTAATGTATTGAAAGTATCTTTTAATTTGTAGGTGTAGTCTATTCCCTTCATGTCAAGAGATGGGAAGTTTACTTCATTGTTATTTATCATAAAGGAAGATTCTTTCATTCTCTGTGCTCCTATTTCTAGGACCTCTCACAGTCTCTATCACACAGAAACCACTTAATAAACGTGTTTTGACTGACTGAATGATTGCTTGATCTTTTGGAATTATGATGTGTCATGGAATAAATTACTATTTATAAGATTCTTAAAATGATTTATTTTTTCAATGTTGTCATCATCACGTAAATCATTCTTCTGGTTCTTCCTTACTTCTACACCAAGTCATAAAAATTGTTATGATTTTCTAAATTCATAGTTTTAAAAGATATTTTATTTTCCCAATTATATATAAGAAAAATTTCCAAAATTACAAGATCAAAATTGTCTTCCTCTCTCCCTGCTCAATGACACAGTAAGCAATTAGTCAACTCTACATGTATTATTAAGCAAAAAACACTCTGTATCATTCATTGTTGTAAGAGTATATTCACATAAAACCAAACTACCCAAATAAATAAATTAATTAAATAATGTGAAAAATTGTATGCTTAGAACTGCATTCCAACTCTAACTACTCTTTCTCTGAAGGTGGATTGCAATTTTGGCCATATGTCCTTCAAAATTGCCCTGGTTCATTGTATTGCTGAGAGCCACTATGTCTTTCACAGATATTGTTATGTGGAATTGTTATTATCAGGTACAATATTCTTTTGGCTCTTCTTATTTTATCCAAATAAACCAATAAAAAACTGTATACTTTCATCTTCATTCTAACTCCAACAGTGATTTCTCTGGATATGTATCGCATTCTTTGTCATAAGTTCCTGAGAATTGTCTTTGATCATAGTGACTTTTGAGAGCAGTTAAGTTTTTCACGGTTTATCACCATGTAATATTTCTGTTACTATGTACAATGGTTTCATGGTTCTGCTTATTTCACTTTGTATCAGTTCATGAAGATCTTTCTAGCTCTTTATGAAATCAACTTGCTCGTCATTCCTTAAAGAACAATACTATTCCACCATGATCATATACCACAGCTTGTTCAGCCACTCCCCAATTGATGGCCATCCCTTTAATTTCAAATTTTTTGCCACCACACAAAGACCATCTATAAATATTTTTGTACAGATAGGTATTTCTCATTTGTTTTTTTTCTCTCTTTGGGATATAGACCTAGTAGCAGTATTACAGAACCAGAGGGTATGCATTATTTTATATCCTTTTGAGCATAATCCAAATTGCTTCCAGACTTCACAAGCAATGCATTAGTGTCCCAATATTTACACACTCCTTACAATTTTTAACATGTTCCTTAACTGTCATATTGGCCAATCTGATAGAAGTAGGATGGTGCCTCAGAGTTAGTTTAATTTCCATTTTTCTATTTAAGAGAAATTTAGAACATTTTTTCATATTATTATTGTTGGCTTTGATTTCATAAAAAAATTACTTACTCATATGCTTTGACCATTTCTTGATTGGGGAATTATTTGTATTCTTATAAATCTGATTTTGTTCTTTATATATTTGAGAAATGAGCCCTTTATTAGAAAAATTTCCTACAGTTTTCTCTGCTATTTGTTGTTTCTCTTCTAATCTTGTTTGTATTGGTTTTATTTGTACAAAACTTTTTTACTTTAATATAATCAAAATTATTCATTGCACATCTTATAAAATTTTCTGTCTCTTGTTTGGTCATAAATACTTCCCTTCTCCATAGATATAACAGGTGAACTATTCTATGTTACTCTAATTTCCTCATAATAGCACCCTTTAAGTTTAAATCATATGCCCATTTTGACCATACATATCCTGATATGAAGTGTGAAGTATTGATTTATACCTAATTTTTACAATACTGTTTTCAAATTAGAAATTAGAGTGGGAATTATTATCTAAGGGTGCAATATGTATGTGTGGAATATGGTGTGTGTGTGTGTGTACCTGCATTAGAGTATAATTGATTTATTTTGCAATTAAAGTATATTGTATTTAAAATATTGTTGTGAAAAAGGGTCTCTAAAATTCTCCAGACTATGCAAGATTAAGGAAAGGTTCAAAACTTCTAAATTTGTGCCATTTCTTTCCCCTCCCAAAGAAATATTTTGTATTATATCACTTTTTCTTCTATTTCTATTACTTTTCCCAAAGATACTCTTGAACATGATTTCACCTTCTGGATCCTGAATTTTTACACCTGTGAATATCTTTTCACAATAAGAACCTCTCACTCTCAAACACTCATACTAATCTTCCTTTTGATAAAAGTATATTATTTCAGAGAGTTTCCATTGCACCAAATCTTAGTTATATTTGAGGTCAAATTTCTTGTCTTGAAGTAAGATGTTTAGTTTACCTTATTCATTATTCATATGTTGTACATTGGAATATAAAATTTTGGTTCTATGAGTGACTTCTTAAGGTGTTATGTCTCTTGTGAATCATTAAGGTGGCTCTATGCCAGTCTTCTTTATATAGTGTTGGTATTCAGTATGATTGTCATCAGTTCTATTTCCTTTTGCAGGTTAAATCCATCTTAATCAGATGTGCAAGCTTCAAGGTAAGTGTACTTTATCAGGCACTCTTAAATGCCTTCCATTTCTGCTTAAGTATTCATGATTCCTATATATTAACCATAATTTAGAAATCTACACCCCATTCTCAATGGTTCATTTCATTGATAGCATTTTCCTTGAACATGATATTTTCTCATTTTCTTTAAAAAATTTTTGGTGAATTTATATCCCTAGTGCTTAATATAATGTCTGTTGTCTAGCATATACTTAACAAAGTTCCTGTTTGATCAATTTCCAAACATACTTATTCCTTTAGAATTTCCCATCTTTGGTATATATCATACAATAAAAAATGCATCTTTATCCCTAAGCACTTTGGTTTCTCTCTTAGGACTTGATAATTTATTAGAACTGCAAAGAGTAAATTTAAGAAGTTTTAAGGAAATATAATGCATGTTCATTGTGTAACAGAGATTATATATATATATATACATAATGCACAAGTAATATTTATAATTGTCATCTATTAGAAAAATTAAGTATCAAAACTTACTTAATCTCCTTGGATACTCAGATAACAGAAGGCTGAGCTACATTCCTATTGAGCCAAATACTTTTTGAATTTGAGATAATTTCAGATGCTTTGGAGAACATTTATTAGATCCAAGAAAGTATTTAAAACCTCTAGAACTATTAAAAGAAATGTGTACATATATAATATATATTTACACATAGTTAGGAACCAAGTGCTATACCTTCATGCTTTCCTTGGCCATATCAAACACATTCTTAATGTCCCATCCATTTTTCTTTTGTAGTGTTTCTCTTATTTATTTCCTTGTATCCACTGCTCCCATTCACTTCAACTTCAAGAAACTTCGTATGGTCCCTTCCATCTCATCCCATCACTTCTAATTCCTTCTTCATATTGCTGTCAGACTACACAGTTTTTTGCATACATCCACTTGGATCACACACACACACACACACACACACACACACACACACAGAGGCACACACACACATACACACACACTCCACAGGCACCCTAAAACTTACTAAGTAAATTTCAGATTCTCTTTAAGAATTTTGAAGCTCTTCAGATTCTGGTATAATCTTGCCTTTTCAACTTTACTTCATATTATTCTGATTTATGTACTTTGTGCTCCATGAATCACATACTCTTTTCCCTTAAGCATATCCTGAGTAAATCATTCCTTGTTTCTTTATTCATACTATTCCTTATGTCTGGAATATCTTCCCTCTCTATCCATACCTATCAAATTTTTACTAGGTATATACATAACTCAAATGTTTTCTTTTCTGTAAAAATTTCACCAGCATCCAACTTCTAGAAAATTTTATCCTCAAATCCCAGAGACCACTTTGTTTTACCATTTTTAATATTGTCCTTGTTTGTTCATTTCTTAATTCCTTCAATGAATATTGGTTAAGTGCTTAAATTTAAGGAGAAGATAACACGAAGAGTTTGAGAAGATGAAAAATTTAGGTATGATAAGATCTTACCTTGGAATACATACCCTAGATTTCTCTGATGAAGCTTAGAGTGTTGTGGATGGGACATATAACTAAACAATATTCCATGCTAAATATGTTGAGGAGGTGTGAAACAGAATTTCATATTGGTACCTAGTAATAACTGCAAAAAAGGGTGAAAGAGGGCTTTTGGACATTTTTAAAATTAATAAATCTTTCAAATCTTTATATATAAATCTTCCAAAAAGAATTGCTTGACTAGTTATTATCAGTATTAGTATTATTAATAACAATCCTTATTATTTATGAAGAATTTGTAGGTAGATTTTATAAGCTTCAAATAACATTTTGTTTCCTTAACAAGCAGACAATAAAAAACTTACAAAATAGAATCTAGTGCTTTAAAATATAATTCAAAATATATTTGATTTAAGTACATTCAATTTGATGAAACTGAATTTAAATAAAAGTAATTTGAATTTATGTGGACAAATGAATTGGGAGGAGAGACAAACAGACAGAGAGAAACAGAAAGCTACAAAATCTAAGAGACAGATGTTTAGAGACAGAGAAAGAGATTGATTCATTTTTAAAATTATAAATTTGTGTTTCTTGAATACAGCTATAAATGCTTCTTCATGAATTGGAGTTAAAGCAGGAGAGGAGAAATACTAAGGCAAATTGATAAAAAAGGAAAGAGAAAAGTTTACCAAGAAAATAAGAACTGTGCTTCATGGTGTTTACAGACTCCAGACTATAAGCAAATTAAGGTCTACACAGGTTCATTATAAAATATTCTTAGAAAGAGAAAAAAAATTCCTAGATTTACTTTAATTGAGTTAATCAAATTCATAGCATGTGCATTTCCTAATTCCTCCATCAAATTGATCTTTATCAGAAACATGTTATTAAGCAAGTCTTATAAATAACTTTACTTATGTTTGCACATATGTATATAGATTTCTTCACTAGTCTATAGGTCTTAATACAAGCATCTTTCCCAGAAGACTCAAGATCAATTTAATGAGACAGAAAGGTACTTTGGAATGAGCCTTGGAAGAAATCAATATGATAATGGAAAGAATGCTGAACTTACAAGTCTGAGATGAGTTCAAATCTCAGTTATGCTTCTTACTATGTGTATGGTCTTAGATAAATAACTTACTCTCTTAGGACCAGAACCTAAGTACTTTATCATTAAAATTGCAGGGGGGTGAGGGGTGGTACTATGTAGCTTCCAAATAGTCTTTCTAGATTTAGATCCACGAGCTATGATTCTATTTCACCTATGGTTTAAATTTGATTTTACCACTTAAAAGTGACGGTAACTTGCACAAATCACATGCCTGCGGCTCAGATTCCTCACATGTTAAATGAGTATAGTAATACTGGAAATACTTATCTATCAGGTTGTTGCAGGTATCAAATAAGGTAATATATATGAAAACCTTTTATGTCACAAAAGTTCAATGAAAATATGAGGCATTTATTCATTTAATTGACTCTTCTATTGAATTTCTGTTTTCAAAGAGTGCAGTACTATTCTCCATCTTGGAAATTACATGTTTGGATAAGTGCTTTTCAAAAAGTCAAATGATATGGTGATCATCAATAACACATTTATGAGAAGTAACAAATTCAATATGAGATAATCAGCTAATAATATACATTTTGTTTTGGAAAAAATTCCCAGCTGTCTTCTCGAATTCACACTGAACAATATAGGTCAAGATAAGTTAGAAAATCAAAATGTGAAGAATAGTAGAGAAGTATTATGCAGAGTATTCCCCCATCCATGATCATTAGGTGAAATAAGTAATCATGTATTTAAATGATTAACATATTCTATAGGACCTGAAGTGTTTACATGGAAAATATTTAGCCTATGTCTTTCCTGATTTAGTGTATATGAATTAGTCTATATTCAAATGAAGATATCAACTCTTTCCCTTAATACTTCCCTTGGGCACTATGCCACTGAATCAACTCTGGGTCCAGATTGGAATTTTTATGTTATTTTTGTATTTTGATAATTCCACTTTAGAAAAACTCAAGTCTTACTTTAGTTATACCATTGAAATCTAATTTTATTACTCAGTCATTTCAGTTGCCTCTGGTTCTTCATGACCTCATTTGAGTTTTCTTTGCAAAGACTCTGGATTGGTTTGTCATTTTCTCCTCCTGATCATTTTATAGGTGAGGAAACTGAGGCAAACAAATTTAAATGATTTGCCTAGTGTCATACAACTAGTAAGTTTCAGAGGCCAGATTTGAACTCAATGCTTCCTGACTCCAAGATTGGTATTCTATCCACTTTCCACTTAGCTACCCCATGAAACCTACCCTAATTTTCTTATTTATGTAAAATGGCCATTATTCTCTTGGACCTCAATCAAAATTGTGCCCTATGCTTGTTTTCTGTTCATTTCATTTTCTAGTACTAGACAGTAAATTGGGTATCTAAATGGTACCGTTTCTAAAGCATTGGGATTGGAATCAGAATGACTCATCTTCATGAGTTCAAATCCAGCATCAAACATTTACTAGCTATGTGACCCCAGGCAAGTCTTACCTTAGTTCCTAACTTGTAAAATGAGTTGGAAAAGTAAATGGCAAACCATGCCAACATCTTTACCAAGAAAACCCAAAATGGGATCACTAGTTGAATATGATTGAAAAGATTCAGCAAGAAAATTGAAAATACTATGAAGTTAGGAACCACAGGTGCTTTATCTTGTATTTTCCCAGAACTTTGAATAATTATCTTTATACATTAAATGCATAGTTCTACTTTTCACCAGAGTAGGCTTCAGCAAGTAACTATCTCTATGGCCCTCAGTTTCCTCATAATTAAAGTAGGTGTTTAAGACTACTTAACCTTATAGGTCTCTTCTATATCTAAATATGATCTGATAAAAAATGCATGTTGCAGTAGTTAATTAAATTAAATAACTTTGCTATTGAAATTAATAATATGTTTAGTTAAAACTTGTATGCCAATTTTTTTCTAAATAATGAAAGGTGTTATAAAAATTTTTATTCTTTCTCCTTAGGTACCTCTTCCATATGTTCAAATGATTTGAATATTTATTTTATAATAACTTCTAAAATCAATTTCACAGATAATGTTTAAAAAGCCTAGTTTATATACAATCATGCATTTGCAGGAACTCAGTGCAATAGTTGGTAAAACAATCATATTATCCTCATATTATAGATGAGGACACTGGGGATCAGTGAGATAAAATAATTTGACATAACCTCAGAATTCAAAGAGATTTTCAAGATTTTTTAGTCCATTTTCACACAATTCCAAACCTTTTCCCCAACATCCTTCTAAATTGAAGATTCAGCTTCTGTTTAAAGACTTCCATTTATGGGATTTGATTATCTATGTTAGAGAAATGTTAGTTACTTGGATGGATTAGTGGATAGCAAGATAGATGTGAGGTCAGGAAGTAAGGGATTTTAATATTGCTTCAGACAATTGTGAGCTCAGTGAATCTGGGTAAGTAATTTCACTTCTCCGACCTTCAGTTTCTTTTTCAGCAAAATGGGAATAATAATAGCTGCCTATGTCACTGGGTTATTATTAGGATCAAATTACATAAACCATATAAAGCATTTTACAAATATTTAAACTTTAAAGCACTATGTAAATGCTGGTGGCAGTTGTTACTATTGCTGTTGTAATTATGTCTTGAAGCAACCCATTCCATTTTGGCACAGCTCCATTGTTAGGAAATACCTTCTTATGCTAAGTCCAAATATATAACTTCCACTTTTTGATTTTGTTTGGTTCTTTGGAAATACACAGAACATGTCCCCATTTAATTTTATTATTTCATGGGAATGCATGTATTTTCTAGTCTAATTTCTACCTGAAGAATGAACTTTAGGGGGGGGGGTATTCGTTCAACCTTTGTTTTAGTATCTCCAATGAAAGTGATTTCATTTCATTAGAGAATGTAGATGTATATCATTACTGGAAACTCTGTTAGGAATTTGTATGGTGTATTGAATCTAAAGATGTTCCTACCATTTTCCAAGAATTCTTGTTCTGCCCTCTGGGTCCAAGAGAAACAAATGTAATAATTCTTCCACTAAAGACATTATCAAAAACTTGAACATGGCTAATCAACACAGTTCTTTCAAACAATTCAGATTGAGGGAAATAATTTTATCAATTATATTTGTCCATAAACACATCACATTTGGAACAAACTTATTAAGTTAGAAGAGTGCAGGTAGAGTATGTTGCCATAAGAGTAAAAAAAAATTAAAGACACAAGTGAATTCTCGTATCTTGCTTCAAAGTCCATGTTAATTAATTAAAGTCACATATCATCCCCCTCTTCATCTTTAAAGTCATTTATTAGTCAGCTCAAATACATTTTGTTCCTTTAACAATTCTTCCTGATATAGTCTTTTAGTTCTCTAAACAACCTGAGCACCCTCTGAGAACTCTTCAGTTTATAACATGTATTGGTTTCTTTTATTTTCTTATACCAAGTAGTGTCATAGCTTGAACTCAAAATGACAATGTGTGATTCAAGATTGAGTGAACCATGTGATGGAAATATCAGTTATTGTAATAAGGATTAAAGGTAGTATTGTTTTGTGTATCACCTTCTAGTGCTTCATCATGGGCCAGAAGTGACTGCCTTACAACATCTTTGCTATCAAGCTCAAGGTTTTACAGATCATTCGAGCTGGGAAAGTCTATTATGGTTTGAGTCTGTTGCCCCAAATTGACCCAATCTGGAGAATTTCATTAGCGCAAAACATGACCTTGTGATTGAGATTTGGATTATTCAAACCCTAAACCTATCAACTAATAAGGCAAGGACGTAATGTGCTTAGCATCTATGGAGGAAGCATTCATAACAAGAAGACTAATGATCATGGCAGTGGGTTTTTTCAATTTAATTTATTTTAATTTTTAATTTTTCCAGGTTACAATTTTGATATTCATTTTCTGATATTTGCAATCTATGTTTTTTCTTCCCCTCTCACCCATTCTCTCCCACCCAAGAAGTTGGGTAATAAGATATAGATTGTCTTGTGTATATATGTGTATATAATCATACAATAAATATTCCCATGTTTGTTATGTTGTTAAATGAAACACAAATTGATTGCACTAGAGGAAATTCCTATAGGAAACAAAATAAAAAATGGTATGTATCAATCTGCATTCAGACTCTGTGTTCCTTCATTGGTGATGTATATCCTTTATTTTTTCATCATATATTCCTTAGAGCTGTTTTGGATTCTTGCTTGATTAATAATAGTTATCATAAATAGTTCATTATTATATATTATGGCAGAGCAATATTTTGTTTTTTATTATTTGTTTTTTTGTTGTTTTAATTTCTGTTATATTATGAACCCCCCACATTCCATCCTAAAATGAAAAGTGACAAGAAAACTACCAAGTAAATTACATAAGATAATAGGGTAAAATAACATGGTTTAAGGCTTTGAGTTTTATATTTTATTTTCCCCCAATTTTTTGTAACAATAGCTTTTAACTTTTTTTTTGTTTTTAATTTTGAGTCATGAATTTTCTCCCATCCTGCTTCCATTCCTGAGACAGTAAACACTCTGTATAGACTTTTATATGAAATCATTTTAAGGAATTGGCAGTACTCTCATCATTTCCTTTCCTAGTCAGTCACTCAATAAAAATTTATTAATTGTGCCTAGAAAGCCCAATGCTAAGCCATGAAGATCAGAAATAAAGAAGGCAAAGGACAATTCCTGCTCTCAAGGATCTCAAAAACTCATGGGAGAGAGAACATAAAAACCACTGTGTACAAATGAGAATTAAATAGGATAAATTGGAAATAATAATAAGAGAAAGTAGCAATATTGAAGGGGTCTGAGAAAGTCTTCCTCTATAGAATAGGATTAAGAATATTTTGTCTTTATTTTATATATATTCTTTGATTACCTATATGTGTGAATGCTATTTTACTGGGTAAATGTAAGTGCCTGGAACACATGAGGTGTTTCATTTTTGTACAAGTATGTGAGTATGTGAGTATGCTCACTTGAGTCTCGGTTTATATTTCCAGTATCTCACAGTATGCCTGCCATAGAGTGAAAAGGACAGAGACTGAATTTGTCATTTCTTTTAAATAGGGAACTCCTGGATAATTCCTTTTGCTAATGTGAGTTGGTAAGCTTCTTTGTAACTTTAAGTTTAAGTGATTTGTCTAGAGAGTTCTGATGATTAAAAGCATTGTTTCAGGATACACAACCTATATGTTAAAGGTGAGACAAGGAATATATTTAGCAATTAGCAAATGTTTCCTGAAAAATAAATTGAGATAGGGACTATTTTTGTCCCTAGAGAAGGAGAAGGGAGGTCACCTGCTTGTCTTCTTCACAGCAATCATGTGATCATCAATTTAGAGTTAGAAGGGACCTTATATGTGGCTTACTTCAACTCACTTCTTTTACAGATAGGGAAATTGTGGCCCAGCATGGCTAAATATGGATAGAAGAGTAAAGAGATTATTACACTTGATTTGTGTGTTAGCTAGTATTTCTAATTGTTTTGTTCTTGTTCTCTATCTTTTTCATTATTGACTTTTGAAGAGAATCAGGAAATGGGGGGATACATTCAGTAATGAAGGTGATATAAAAACAAAAGATTCTGAAACAAAATGAATAGATGAATAAATAACATTAAATAAATAAGTAAATGAATGCATGAATGAATGAGAGTGAAGTGAGTATTTAACACAATGTAGTGAAACAGTACTATATTTGGAGACAGGACCTGGGGCTCAAATCCTACCTCCAATTTTATAGTATGATCTTTAGCCAGTCACATAAATCCCCTAGGTTTGATGTTCCTTAAATGGGGGAAAAATATTGGACTAGATGGTCATAAAGATCCCTTAAAGCAGTGATGGTAAATTTTTTAGAGATGGAGTTCCCGGCCTCACCCCCTTAACACCCCCCAGACCTAGTGCATGCCCACCTTCCCAACCCAGTATTATGCCTCACCCCTCCACCTCCATCACATCCCCTGCTACCATCACCCCCCTTAGCCCAGACAGGGGAGGGAGGAAACACTCCCATTTGGCTGGACACAGGGGTGGGTGAGGGGAAGAATGTCCTCAGGTACATGGATAGGGGAAAGGGAACAACTGTACCCCAAGTCCCTCTGGCTTTCTAGTAACAAACTCTGGAAGGTGACTGTAGGCATGCCCACAGAGGGCTCTGTGGGCCATTTTTGGCATGCATGCCATACAATAGGTTCACAATCGCTGCCTTAAATCTACCAAGTATATGATGCTATGACCTCCACCCCTCTGAATTTTACTGATTTACTTTTGAATAATGGTTGTCCTAAAATCCAGAGTTTGAAAATCTTTTGAAGAAATTTTAGAAGAGACTCACCAGAACCTTGAATCAGGAAGGCAAAATTTTTTAAGAGGATGCCATGGAGATGCCTGTGGAAACCACACACTGCATCAAGAGATCCAGAATGAACTCAACCAAAGGAGATTGAACACATTTATTCTAAATGTAAACTGCTATGCCAAAGGGGAATGCCCCTGAAGTGGCTTTTGTCAGTGTTTCTAATAATATTTGTTTTTATTTTCTTTCTCTTTGATTTCCCTCATGTTTCCATGTTGCTGTAATTTCCCCTTAGAAAGTACAATGTTTTAAACACCTTTAGTGGGAGAATCCTTTGAGGTATAGATTGGTTATTTGAAAAGATTCATTGGGGAGATTAGGTGTCTCCAAATAAAATTATAGGGTTGGGATTGTAGGAAGGGAATCTGTATTTTGACTTGACTAAAGAATAAGGTGGGGGGAGATTGTGAGAAGGGAATCTGTGTTTTGACTTGCTCAATCAGAAATTTGGACTTCCCTTCCACAACCACAGCAACCACAAAATTGATCCCATAGGCACTGGCCCCTGGATGGTTCTAGTCTAATTGCAGAACTGGGATTAGTTCCTGGGGAGTGATGGAAGAGAGCTAGTGGGTGTAGTAAGGATTTATAAGATGAGACCTAGCAGAAAGCTAAGTGGGGTTTGTTGTTTTCTAAGGCTGAGATTCGTAAACAGACACTGCATTGTTAAACTCTGAATTATTAGGCTAGAAAATTCTTTACCTCCTTTCTATATTTCTCTTATTTTCTTTTTCTTACTAAAAAATCTAGCTATTAACAATCTTGTGACTTAAGGGTTAATTACAATTTTGGAAACCACCTATTCTAATCACTACATTATCTGTTTTGAAATGAAAATTTCAGTAAGAGCTAAAGGACTTCTATACATAAAGTTGACTGGGCCCTAGATGAAGTACACTTTCTCTTACAAAAATAGCAAATAATCTTTGTTTGAATGCAGGTCTTGCATGGCAACCTGGTACTGCTATTAAATGTACCTTCTATAGGCCCTGGACTCATTCCTTTTCATATTTAAGAAAATGCCAGAAATGGTAATGGATTCTCTCAAACGTTGTTACTCAATGGTAATAAACAATTGCTTGGTAACAGGAGAAACAGCAATTATGACAATGAAAGAGAATCTATTCCAGTGGCAGGTTATATGTGAGTTTCTTGAGTCTGAATTTGAGTGTTTGTGTTTGTGTGGATGATAAGCGAATAAAGTAGCTCCATTATAAGGTACCCATCTTCCTTTGCCTTCAATGGAAATAGAACTAATGAAAATAGCCATAAAAATAAGAACCCTCTCCCCAAAAAAGAGAACATGCCAAGAACAATTTTCCTAAATAGACTACTTTCCTTAGAGAACTGCTCCCTCACATCATACCAAATTAATACACAACCTAAATCAGCAGATGAGGAAGCTATGACACCATTAAAATGATAATTAATAATGCTATCCTAAAAGTTTTGCAATTTTCAAAGAATTTCCACATCTATTTTCTTACAACAGTAGTCATTAAATAGGAAAGTTTAGTTATGCAAGTCTTGTCTGGCCCAGAAGTCAAAACCAGAAATCTTGGGCAGTGCAACATGGACATTAGACTGTGGTAAGGAGGGATCTTCTAATGCAACCTTAGGAAATATGTTCCTCAGTTTCTTCACCTAAAAAATGAAGAGGTTAAATTTAATGAATTCTTATGTCTTTTCATCCTATTATCAAACATAATTGACTAAAATTTGCAAAGTTTCTATTTTGGACTCAAATTAATAAAATGCTTTTTAGTAATTAGAATTATCTCCACAGTGGTAAAGGCATTCCCAGGTAGCAATATCTCCCCACATCTCATCTTTTCAGGAAAAAAAAGGCTGAAATATCATCTGTCTTAGGGAAGCTGTTTTATGCTGAAGGATGGTTTGGACCAGATTGGGCGTTCTTAAATTTTTTTTTGTTTTTTATAGAACTCTGCATCAGTTTGGCCAAATTTGTAGACACATCCTCAGATCTGTTATTTTTAATATGTAAAATGACATAGGAAACTAATTAAGATATTGAAATATAGCAAAAAGAAAAGAAAAATATCTAAATTTGAAGACTCCAGATTTACCTTCTGTATAGGGTGGAGACTATCCTCTTTTTATGTGACTCTTGTGATTTTCTATGTTTTTGTATATATGGTTTATGTGACTAACATGTTACTGGAGGTCCAGATGCCTAGGATATTTCCCTTGCTAATCTGTTATTTGAGTATCATGAAAATAAAGCTTGTCTCTATCCTTGCTATATCCATGAACTTTCTTTTACCTTTTAGAAGTCACTTCAGTTTTCTCTGTCAGCTTCCTCAACTGTAACATAATGTTTAAAAAATAGAAATCTACTTCATAGCATGACACCAGTAAGAGCTAAAGCCTCTCATGAAAGACTTAGTGAATTTAAAGGGTCCCTATAAAATCTCATCAGGTGTATAACTGCTTTCATTTCTGGATCTTTTTAGGATGAATTGGGAATAAACTTGTGAGAAATCTTAGTCCAAAAAAATCGTACTTTTTTGATAGTCTATGGCTCTCCAGAGATGATCCAACTAAGAAATATTCTAGTGCTCATCGAGCTTAACAACAACCTAGGAAACACTATGTTTTGAAGTTAAAAATGCTTTGGGGATATTTCTCTGTTGGAAAAATTAACATAAGAGTATACATTTTAGACTAGGTGGCAAAAATGGGTTCGAGTCCTAGTTCTGTCACCTTTTAGTAATGTGAGATTTTTGAAGTCATCCCCACCCCTGGAGAGATTTAGTTTACTTATCAATGGGACTAAAGATGTCAGACTAAATGGTCCCTATAGTTTCTTTAAGCTTTAATATTCTATGATTCTAATTCAGAATTTGGAAGAGAAAAACTGCTTTGATTATTTACTTTAAAATAACTTGGAAAAGACAATGGGCACAATATGATGAATTTGGAAATATATATTTTATGATAAAACATGTACAATCTATTTTGTATCACCTACCATCTTGGGGAGATGGGTGGGAGGAAGAGAACAAGTATCACAAAATGTCAGAAAATGATCATTTAAAATTGTAGGAATATGTAATATAAGAAAGTGTCTGGACAGCAAGGAAAAATAAAATGTCTTTAGGGGTGGTTGAGGGCATGAAAGATAGATAGACAGACAGACAGACAGACAGACAGATAGATAGATAGATAGATAGATAGATAGATAGATAGATAGATAGATATACAGAGACAGTAATAGATATTTAAATATCATTGAAGGTCTGTGACATGGCAAAGTTATTATTAAACTTTGAAAGTTTATTCTGAATGGTAGAACTAGGGATAATGCATGAGTAGAAGCTATAGAAAAGCAAATGTTGATTAAATATAAGGAAAAACCAATTCTTTGAAATATTTATTGAATACCCAAAATAAGTAGAATACTGTGTTAGGTTATTAGAAAGGTAAAATTATTAAACTGAGCATGGAAGTTACCTTTAATTTTAATTGATATTTACATAATTTTAAACTTTATTAAATACACATATATAGTGTGAATTTTAGATTTACTCCACCCTGCTTAGTCTAACAAAACAGGAATGTCTATACCCCTACTTAAAGATTAAGTATTGAGAAGGATGGCCTATGACAGACATGTGCTAGCAATTGACAAATCAGAAACAACTGACAGACCCCTTGGCTGTCCTAAGTCAAGCTTAAGCTGCCATTGGTACATGTGAGACAAAGGAAAATGATGTAAAAATGGTCTATATATTTCACATCACTTCCTCTCTCGGCCTCTTTGCACGGAGAAGTGGCTGGTGGCAGCGTGCTAAGCATCTTGGCATCTTGGTGTGGAGGCAGCTATCATCCGGGTTTTGTAGTGAGTGTCCTTGATATACTACTGGGGTAAGCTTAGTAACCTAATTTAGGTGAAGCGTCTTCTCTGAGCTCTCTTGGAGTTTAGACTGATTCCTTTTTCCTTTACCTTCCAAAACACTACCCTCTTAGGAAGCCTCAAATCTTCTGAGGAGGCCCCCTGGAAGAGGACTTTGAACTCCCCCTGGCACAGGCTAGGCGGGAGAAATCCTATACTCTTTTCCCTCTCTCTTCTTAATTCCTTCCCTCTATATTAACTAAACCACCATAAAATTTCTAAACTGACTTGGATATTTTATTTGGGATACCCCTGGTGACCAATTAAATTTAGATTAAGTCACAACCATAAAATTTCCCCTTACAATATGGAAAGAGAAGGGGGATGGGGAGAGAGAGGGAGGGAGATTTAGAATTTAGTTATTACTGCATGATCACAGAAAGTATACTATATAGGATATTATCCCAGTTCTTCCTAACTCCAATACTAGTATATATATATATATATATATATATATATATATATATATGTGTGTGTGTGTGTGTGTGTGTGTGTGTGTGTGTGTGTGTATACATATATGTATGTATATGTATATATATTTCATTATATCATGTTGTCAGATTTTCTCTGAAAGAGCTTTCCAATACTTAGAAAAATCTGGGACTTCATCTATTTTGGGATTCACTTCAACAATGTTGATTAAAAGTCACTCATGACTTCTTATCCCCTGTAAATCTTTTTCTGGTTCTCTCAAATTTTCACCACAAAGAATTTATACAATGTGCTAGTTTTCTTTATTTTCTTTCCAAATCTCAGTGGCTAGTGGGATACTCTATTCAACCATTTCTCACAATCAGTCTCTCTAACTGAATCATCTGTCTTCTCTTTCTATCATTTTATCTTCTGATGACATTCTTTTACAATTTTTTGTAGTTTTGGGGGGGCAGATTATGTTAAACCTGCCAACATCCAACATGTACCTTTCAATTTCCAACTTTTTGATATTTATTCTTAATCCTGCTTAATTTTACTCAGTACCTGGAACCTTCTTGAACTGAAACAAAATATTCATTCCTATGGCCTGTGAAATATTCTTTTGACAAATTCAGGTCCCCTTCTCTTAATGGTGAGTTCCTCTTGAAGCTTACATTTAATGAAGGGACCAAAGTTAGGCTGCCTTCTTTTCCTTCTTGGCAATATAGACTTCAAATTCATATCATTAATGCTTAGCACAGTGAATAGCACATAGTACACACCTAATAAATTCTTTCCTTCCTTCTTTCCAACACAGTAATATCAGATCCTAACAAGTTTTTCAAGTGTTTAAAGAGGAACTAAATGAAGCTAAATTGGATAAAAGTAGGAAAAGAAATTGGAATGGATCAATTTCCTTTTTGAAATGATTTTAGACTTTGTTGGATCTTTTCATTATTCCTTGCTTGGCTTACAAGAGCATCATTGGGAAATCTCATTCTGTAAAACTGAATAAGAGTGGTACTAACAATCAGTACTCCCACCCCCCCATTAGACCCATTGACTACAAGGCATAGCAATGAGCTCAAACTTCTCTGTTCAAGAGTGGGTTATAGCAGTCTTTTCTCCATTACCTATCATCTATATTGTTTTTTGGATTTCGTCGAACTTTTCCATTATACCTACACACACATAGACACTCCTAATGCTTTTTATTTTTTAATAAATATATTAATAAATATAAATTTATCATCTATATTATTTATACATAATTGTATAACTAATTTAATTATATAAGTAAATTTTAAAATAAATATATAAAAATAAAATAGTAAAAACTTTTTTTGCACGTGTAATCTTGTCCATTAGATTGTAAGCTCCTTAAAGGGAGAGAATCCATTTTTTTACTTGTCTTTGACTCCCTGGCATTTAGCACACTGCCTGACACATGCTGACATACTTTTTTTTTAAGTTGCATCAATTTTTTGTTATATCATTTTGGAGTTCCTTGGCAAAGATATTGGAAAGTTTTGACATTTCGGTCTCCAATTTCACAGATGAGAAAACTGAAGCAAACAGGGTCAAGTGATTTGTCCAGAGTCACACAGTACCGAGTATCCAAGGTCAGATTTGAATTATGAAGATGAATCTTCTTGGTTCCAGGCACAGCATTCTATCCACTGTGCCACCTACCTGCACATAGTAGGCACTTAATATATTCTTATTGACTACTGAATGAGGTATAATGTTTAAATTCTTTTTGAATGAGGTATAATTAGAGATCTGTGCTGGGGGCAATAAAATTATGAGTATATTAAGTAACTACTATACGTAGTATGAAAAGGAGAGGAAGATCTTTACTAAAGTATGGAGAAAATGCCAAATCTTATTTATAGATTTTTTTAAAAAGGTAAAAACATGGAAATAGGTTCTGATCAAGGACACATGCAAAATCCAGTGGAATTGCACGTCATCTACAGAAAGGAATGGAGGGAGAGCAGGAGGGGAAAGAATATGATTCTTATAACCAAGGAATAATGTTCTAAATTGACTAAATAAAATTTTCTAAAAATAAATAAATTTAATTTACTTAAAAGGTAGGCATGAGAGAGGCTCAGCTGATTACTCATAAACCAGAGTGAGATGATGTCAATCATATAAGCACTCTCTCTGCCAGAATAAAAACACAAACACACATATATGCAGTATAATTTCATTTATTTTATTAAATGGTCTCATCAGCTAAAATAACTAGTTAAATCTATCACAAAGTCACTAAACCAAAATTAATAGAATTAGCTAGTCAATTCAGTCAGAAAAGTTGATGCTATTGCCCTATGTAGAACTGGAACAGAATATCCATTCCTATGGCTTGCTTACTGTGGAATATATATATATATATATATATATATATATATATATTTTTTTTTGCCAAGAACAAATTCCCTTCTTTCAATGTTGAGTTCCTTTTGGAGCCTCCATTTAATGACTGGACCCAGGCTAAGATGACTTCTTTCCTTCTTAGTTAAAAGCTAACTGGGTGAAAGGGATTTTTATAGAGGTATTGTCTTAAATAAGAAATTGTCACCACAGACTGGATCTTTTTCAGAAATGTTTTCAAAAAGGAAACATGTATTTCAAAACCCAATGGAGACTCTCTCTTGTGACAATTCTGTCTGTCTGAATGTGGTGAAATGCAAAATCTTTGAAAAAGGAGGGGAACCACAGTACTCCAGCTCCACAAAGTATTTGGTTGGATTTACAGGAGATAGATCAGAGATGATTTCTCTAAAAGTCAGAGTTGGGAATATCAGAAATAGTAGGAAGGGGTTGCCAAAATAACCATTTGTCAGGGACGATCGGGAGTGTATTTATGCTTCAGGTAGGGCTTACATTGAACAGCTTTTGATGCTCCATCTAGTTCTGGGAATGCATGAATCTCTCTTATCAGGTTCTCACTGAGTTTTCTTCTCTGCCTCCAGCTTCCACCATCAGATTTACATGATGCTTCTTTCCTAGCAGATAAGGCAACTGACTTCCAGAGAGGAGGAGGGACTTGACCAAGGGGGTAACAGCTTAGAATAAATATACAATGTTTTCTCCAAGCTTATTTTGAAGGAAACAATTGATATCTTTATTGTATGATGTTGAAGTAATTATAGTATCCATCTAAGCCTGGTATGTGAAAAAAGTTAGAATTTGAACAAAAGTTTCCTGACTCCACAGATGGTATATTTTCATTATTTCACACACCCTCTTTCTGCCAAGACTGAGATTCTTAGGTTGCAGGGAGGTTTCCTAATATTTAGCTCTATGTCTCACCAAATGACTACAAGAGAGGAAGGTATGTATGTGTGTCTGTGTATATGTATATATAGACATATATATGTATATATATTTAAAGCCCTTTTGGTGATACATGGTGTATATAAATATATATTTATATACATATGGATATGCATGTGTGTATATTATACTTCTACTTATATGTATATATGTTATATATGTGTTATTTATATTATATGATTGTATATCATATCAAATTATATATTATCCTAATTTATCAAAGGAGTTTGAAACATCACATTTATTTAAATTTTTCTAACCTACCCAGAAGGAAAAAATGAGAGGGAAAAACATTAATGATTTTTAAAATTCCTTTATGTTCAATATAAACAGAAAATTCTCATCTCTGAACCTGGCTACAAGTATCTATAAATATCCTTTCTGGACTTATTTGACATTTAAGAAACAAATGTAAATAATAAAGAACACATGAAATATTGAATCATAAAAAGTATCACATACCTCTGCCTATCACCACTGCATGCTTTGAAAATAACAATTAATTAGATTTTCTGAGAAGTCAGCTGTGGAAGTCAGGGATGAGTCTGAAGATCATTGCCATATGAAATATTAATATGCAGTGAACAAGTTGGAAATATCTACACTGACATACACACAGAGGCACATGCATTTGGGACATATTAAAGAGACATTAAGGGCACACAGGCATCATGGATTAGAATAATATAAATGGTAAAATTGTGTTTCAATTATGGCTCCATTCACTTACTAGTCTTGAAATCATGAACAAACATGATGCTTTCCATGATTTCTTTGGTTGATCTTGACCTTCCTCCCTTTACAAATCCTATGCCACTTTGTTTGCATATCATAAATGTTCTTATTATATATTGCCATTTCTTAAAATTATTTACTCTCCCTTATTATGTCTTCCTAGCAACTTATATGTTCCTCAGACTCTAGCATAAACTGAGGTATAAGGCAGTACTCTAACATAAGTCTTAGAGTTTCTGCTTTGAACTTTGGGAGATGGGGAATTTAAGTATTACTATCATAAAACGGTAATGAAAATCCCAATAGTCATAGCATGTATTATCATACAAAACATTTCTTTATCATGTTTAGATTTACAAAACATTTTATACACATTATCTCACAAAACTAACATAAGAGGAGCACCATGATTGGTTTAGTAGAAATATAGAAGTGCCATGAGGAAATTTGAGTTCAAATAAGGTGTCTAAGTGTTATTTTCTGTGTGACAATGGGCTAATAATTGTGCCTCTATCTAGGAAACTCATCAATAAAATGAGTTTCATCATTTTCATAGGACCTACATGACAAAGGTTCATTTGAGACTCAATTGAACTGGTGTATGTAATACTTCAAAATTATTTAAACTAATAATTTTATTGTAAAAAGTATGTATGCAAATGGACTGCAATGATGCTCCCTAGACTCCCCCCAAATATAAAGTCAAGCAGAGTTAAGAATTATATATTGTCTACTAAGTGCCAGGTACTGTGTTAAACCTTTTATTTTCTCAACAAGTTAATTTTTAATAAGTTTTCAAACAAACAAAGATTTACAAAACTCTTCTTTGTGTAGAGAACTGTGGTAAACATAGGACATAAGCAGATTAAAACAAGGCCACTCTCTACATTCAAGGAACTTAAATCCTCTGTTCTAATATTTCCTTAAATGGCTTGGAGCATCTTCTGTGGAAAGAATTATATTACCCTCAGGGAGCATGAGGATGAAAGGTCAGACAAGATTGATTAAAAACAAGAAATCCATTTATTTAGTAGTCACACAGGATTGTGAGAGCAAAATGAAAGATATTCATCAATATCTTTATATGAAAAGAATATACCAAGCACCAATAGAGTGTCATTTATGGTTTGTTTTTTTCTCAAGTGGATTTAGAAACCCTGGTACCTGATCATTTCTTATAAAATTCTCATTCTATAATATCTCTAAAATTTTCTGAAGAATAATATTTGAGTATTCAGGGGTAAGGAAATAACCTTCTCAACCTTCTTGAAGGAATCAGTTACACAGATTTTGTCCTTGAAGATTACAGGGAATTCATATAAACAGAGGATCCTATATGACAAAAGAACTTTTCCTATTTCAAGTGGGTATAAGCTGGTCTTCTACTCATATTTTCATCTTCTGTTTTCCCATCCTGTCATGACAGTCACCCATAGGTATGAAAAGATCTGCTCAGGAACTATAGCATCTGGAGAATTTTGTTAGGCTATCATGGTTAACTTCCAATTTTTCATCCAATAGCTCTTCCATCATTGTGTATATATAACAACCAAAAGATTGACACAATGTATATGGCCAAACTAGTCTTGAAGTCAAGAAAGCTAGTTTCAGTACCCAACCTCACACCTCTTAGCTCTATGTCCTTGGATGAATTCCCTTTGCCTCTATGAAATTTAGGCTCTCTACCTGCAAAATGGAGAAAATAATACTTGTTCTGCCTCTTTACAAATATTGTTATAAGACTAAATCAGTCAGGTTGGTGAAGATGGAAAAAGTAGTAAGGCTGATGAAGCTTTAGAATCAGAAAATCTGAGTCAATCTCAATGCTATTAATGGTGACCTATTTTACTGTTACTTTCTGGACCTCAGTCCTTATGATTACTAGCATCTAGCTTCCTAGATAATAAACATACAAAATGACTTTCTATTGAAACATAGAATACTATATAAAAATGAACTTCCATTTTCCATTTACAAGGAGTCTGAATATCATAATTAATAACAAAATGAAAATCAATAAGATCTGGGTTCAAATCTTGCTTCATAGTTTTACCAGCTTCAAGTCAACTTAATCTCTTTAAATTCCACTTTCCTAATTTGTAAAATGGGAATAATAATAGAAACTTTCTCAAAGGAGTTTAGTAAGGAATGCATGAGACATATAGATATATATGTATATATAGAAAGTCAATTGTGGCAGCAGTTAGGTATCTCTGACTTGAAAGTCATGCCTAGAGGTGGGAGGTCCTGGGTTCAAATTTGATCTCCGATACTTCATAGCTGTGTGATTCTGGATAAGTCACTTAATCTCCATTGCCTAGTCCTTACTGCTCTTCTGCCTTAGAACCAATATGCAGTATTGATTTAAAAACAGAAGACAAGTTGTTGTTGTTGTTTTTAATTGATAAAGCACTATTGTAAATATTAATGGAAAGGATTGACTGTGTTTCATTTGCACCCAATAGGGAACTCCAAGTCTAGAAGTTGTATTTGTGAATCCAAGCAGCATCTTTTTTTTATGTGCCTCACAAACCTAGAGGCCCATAGTGCATTCAGAGGTACAGTAACCTGACCAAAGTCATAGAGCCATTTGAATACAGGTCTTCCTGGCTCTATGATTGATTTTCTATCTACTATTTTAAACCCATGCTGCTTTTTACATAAATAAATTGATACATTATTATATTAATTAAATTAAAAATAAATTAATAAATAAATTACTATCACAATTGTGAGAATGAAGAAAAGGCAGTGAGATACAGCCAAAAGAGAATTGCCTTGGCCCTCAGGAGAACTAGGTTTTTGTCCTGACTACTGTGTGACTTTAATCAAGTTGATAAGTTTTTCTCATCTTCATATTTTTCATTTGTTACATGCATTAAGGTGGATTAGAAGGCTTCTAAAATATGTTTTTCAATTTTAATATTCTATATTCAAAGGACTCTGTAGCTCTGAAATTCTAATTTTCAAAATAAAATACGCAATTATAACATTCTATGTCATAAAGTCATTTTCAGATATGATATTCTTTGTTCTAACAGTCAATCTTCTGAGAAACTTTTTGGTTCTAATAGTTGAAGTTCTAAGGTCTGTACCATATCTTACATTCCGTGACTTTATGAGATGTGATACATTGAGAGATCCATTTTTCTAGGTTCTTTCAGGAACCTAATAAAGGCAAACTATTGCGGTTCAATTTCATGGTCTGGGACAATTTCTATCAATTACCAATTTAAGTTGCAAGAGTGAGAGTCCATTCTCAGGAAATAAAAATGTAGTTTGGAAGAGCTCAGTTTCTCCCATGGTGGCTGCTGCTTGTTGCACTGGGGTAAGAATTTTATAAGGCTCTTGGAACAGTATACCTCAAAGGCAAACTGACCCTCGCAAACATATTGGTCTGATTGGCTAGACCTTGCCATGGTGCAAATGAAGAGCACTACAGCAGAAATAAAACATTTGAGGTCTTTTCAAGCGTCAAGCACATAGAAGATAATAATGAAAACATACATCACCCGTAACCTTTGAGGCCAGCTAGGCTATTGAACATAGCAGGAATGAAATGCTTTGCTTTATTCCTCTAAAATTCTCCACCCAGACTTACCAGGTTGTTCATCAAACTGGACAAGGCAACAGCATCCCTCTGTATTATTTTACACACACACCACACACACACACACACACACACACACACACACACACACACACACACAGACTTGCTTATTGTATATCTGAATCTTCATATGAAAAGCTGCTGTACCCAGGCAAACTGTTTTCCCCTCTGGAAAGGTCGGTCTTAATGGATGGCAGAGCCCTTGAGCTTGGCATGAAATGATAAAAACAAAACTTGACACAGTTCACACACATCCTGGCTTTGTGATCATGGGCAAGTGACTTCATCTCTCTTGGATTCATCTTTTAAATTTTTAGAATTGGGGCCAGTTATGTGGTGCAATGCATAGGATGCCTGGTGTAGCAGCCCACTCCTAACTAGGGGCAAGGGGAACAGTCAGTCTTGGGCATGCTCAGTAGTGCTCATGGCTAGGAAGGCCTCTGACCCTTGACCCCAGCTTCTCCCAGGTTAGGCGGGAAACAGGTTTCTTTGTTCTCACCTGGTTAAGAGAAACCACACCTATGCCTTGTCATTAACCAATGAGAATCATCCCTATGTACTGTGTATATTTGCATATCAAAAACTATATCTAGCCCAGCAGGCTCCGCCTTCTCCCTCTCTGCTCCCTCTGCTCTTCCTTCTCTTTCAGGCTACCTGATGGCTGTCCTTGCAGGAGCTTGGCCTCTGGCCAAGCTCCATCTTTAATCTTTCTCTATTCACCTCTCTGACCTGCGTGGTATGGATCTCAGGACTGGAAAAGCCTACAGAATTGGTCCTTTGATCAGAGCTTAGCTGTGGCTCATTGATAATTAATAAAGACTCATCCTGAACACCTCATATCTCTATTAGGACTCCGTCACTTCCCTCGTGGTATCAAAACTTCTATCCTGTCTCTATCTTCCTACCTTGTGGCTTCTCTCACCTCTGAGAGAACCTACACCTGGCCTGGAATCTGGAGAACCTGGGTTCAAATTTGACCTCAGACACTGCCTCCCTATGTGATGATGGCTAAGTCACTTAACCCCTGTTACTATAGCCCTTGCCTTTCTTTCTTAGAGTTGTTTCTAAGATAGAAAAGTAAAGGGTTAAAAAAAACTCAAAATAAATATGTGCTTTTTAATTGTGATGATAATATTTATACTTCCTAAGTCAGAAAGGACTTCTAAAGAAAATGCAATATAACAATAGCATATGATAATCAACTGTTAATGACAACTATTATCAACAAGGCAAGGATTCAGCATAACTAAAAGAGATTCATGACCAAAAAAATGATATTCGCCACTATAGAAAAAACAGATTGAGTCTGAATGCAAATTGGATCATACCATACTTTACTTTATTGCCTCCATGAATTTTTCTCTAGTGAATGTAATATGTGTCCTCTTTCACAAGATGACAAACATGGAAATATGTATTATATGAAAATATATATATATATATAATTTTATATGCCTTTGGGGGTGGAGGGATAGAAGGAAGAGAGAGAACATAGATTGCAAAATATCATAAAATGAATATTAAAAAATTGTATTGACATAGAATCTGGAAAATTATAATAATAATTTAAAAAGAAAGTATATTATAAAACATGGTATGAGATTCGACCAGTGAGTCATTGGTAAGGAGACCATTCAGAAGAGTTAATGCTCTCTGTTAATGAAAACTGATATCTTCTGTCAAACTTACTAACTTAAAGAATTTCCTATGAAGAAGTGAAAGAAATCATCATTTATTAAATACCCATTATGTACTGGGAATTTTCTTAAAAGCTTTTCAAATTAGATTCTCACATCATCTCAAGGAGGTAGATGGTATGAACAACCCCATTACACAGTTGGAGAAACTGAGACAGAGATATGAAGTGCCTCACATAGGATCACAGAGCTAATAAGTGCCCGTGGCCAAAAACCTGAGTTTTAGTGACTTATCCAGTCATATATCCTATATGTGTCATTTTATTTATCTGCCCAGAGTGGCATTGCCAGTATGTGTCAAAGGCAGGACCAGAACTTCTAACCCAGCTCATTAGCTTCTCTGTGATATTTTCTTTCAGGTTGTAAACAAAGTGCTCAAAAATGTGAATCAGTGATGGTAAGCTGGAAAGGATGTCCCTCTGCCTATTACCGTCTTTGCAAATACCTTCATTAAAACCCCAGAAAATTTGCAGTTGTTATATATAAATAATCTTAATTCATTCTCAAGGCAATTCTGGGAGAGAGGCAAACAGTTTAAATGCTATCTTTAATTTGAAAGGGGAGGTGAGTTTGTACTAAGAGAAATCAAATAACTTGTCCAAGGTCACACAGCCATAAAAGATGGGATAAAGAATGAGACTTGGAGGAAGCATGGTGGCTCTGTGGATTGAGAACCAATTGACGTCCTGAGTTCAAATCTATGCTCAGATACTTCCTACCTGTATAAACCAGGGCAAGTCACTTAACCTTCTTTGTCTATCACTTTGTAGAAATATATAGTATTGATACTAAGCTGTAAAGTGAGAGTTTTAAAAAAAGAATGAGGCTTAAACCAAAATTTTCTCAGAATAAGCTGACTAAATTTGAAACTGCAATATATTGCTTCTAATTTAAAATATCAGTAATAATTTTAGTAAATAATTTTATTTGCTTTCATTGGAGGCACAACATGAAATATATACTGAAAGGATGATTATACCCATTTTTAAAGCCTGGTTTTCTTTTACAGTTTGGTCAAACTGGTTTTGTAGATGCATGAATTTCTTTTGCATTATTTCCCACTTTTCCTCCCAGAAGGCTTCCATCTTTTTGGTCATTTCTGATTCAAATTCTTCATGGGTTTGTGGAGAATTTCCATTTCCTTTGGAAGATTTTGGAGCATTTTCTTGTATATCTTCTATCTGCTCTGTATTTTGTATTTTGGCTCCATAGAATGTGTCCAAAGTCACCCCTTTCTTCTTATTTTTCTTGGTGTTTTAGGGCTTCTGTGCTTCTGTGGAGTTTGCCATCTCTGAATGTAGAGGATTAGCTTTTCTTATCTCTGTCTGGTGTTCAGAGGCTTTAGTCCTGGGCAGATTGTCGGTTCTATGAGCTTTCCCTGGGTTAAACTGAATGTGCCTCACTGGAACTGGAATGGAAGGGTCGGACCACAAGGCCACACTCTCCCCCCGGCTCTCTGGGTCAGGTTGCTTTCCGGAACTTGCCTTCAGAATCGCTGGCCGTGAGGCTGTTTCGTCGGCCTGCGGGGGGATGGGCTGCAGCTTCCCCAAGCTCTAAGGGCAGGGACTTTCACTGAGACTTGGATAGCAGGATCCAGCCCGTGAGGCTGTCTTGCCTGCCCTGAGGGTTGCTGTTGTTTCGACCCTGCTCTGTGCGGGGGGATGGGCTGCAGCTTCCCCAAGCTCCGAGGGCAATGACTTTCACTGGGCCTCAGATAGAAGGCCCTGAGGGTTGCTGTTGTTTCGACCTTGCTCTCTGCAGCGGGAGCTCCAGGCAGTGACTTTCACTGGGGCTGGGATAGAAGGCCCTGAGGGTTGTTGTTCCGAGGACCCTGCTCTCTGAGCCGGGCGGGGCTGCGGCTTCCTGGAGCCTTGGACTCTGCGCTCCTACCCCTTAGGTCCGAGTGATCTCGGGTTCTGGCTTTTGAGGGGAGCCGTACCTTTTGATCCGGGTCCAGGTCCAGGAGGAGGGTTCCCAGGGTCTGTGCTGTTGATCGTTTTGAATTTCGGCGCCTTAGGAGCTTGTAGTTTGAGATCGGTCGGGAAGGGTTTTCCGCAGATCTGAACTTTAGCTTTCTCTAAGCCGCCATCTTAACCGGAAGTCGATTATACCCATTTTTAAGATGTGGAAACTGAAGCATAAATTCACATCATGTTATTGCAACAAAAGACTGAATATCATAAAGCTTAGTCATCTCTTTTTCCAGATGAGGAAGCTGAGGCTTAGAAACTGAAAGTGAATTGAGGGTAGTCACAGAGCCAATAAATAAGAGAATCAAGACGTGGAAAGTAGAACTAATTCCTCTAAACCATAATGCCTCTCACAGAGTGGAAATACCATCGGAAGAGTAAGAAAAGAAAAGTTTTGTTAAAAATAAACAGTTTCAGGGACTTCAAGAGGGAGAAAAGAGAGGGAGGGAGAAGCAATGCAATTTGCAACTTCATTTGTTTTAGTGGCAGGCGAAGAAAATGTTGGTAGTAGAGATGCATCAGAAAATTTGACACAAATTGAAAGCGACTACACATTCCATTATCCTGAACTCCCTCAGTAATGGGAAATGATTGTTAAAGACAGTTTCTAATATGTCATAGAAGCATGAAAATGTCTATGGGAACAAATACCCTCAATTATCAGTCCAGATAAGATTTCTAAAGGAGGTGAGGTCTCCAGTCATTCTCTGATCAAAGCCGCACTATTCCTAGTACTGTCTCTGCAAACACTTTCCTTAAAAGATATTAAAATACACAAAGGAAATTTTTATCTACAGAATACATTTCACAATTTAGAGGCATGCATGACTCAAAGGAAAGTAAGTCATTAAGAAGAAAGGGAATGTGGTCAGTAAATAATTAAAGCTTTAAAAATGCATTTATTTCTACTTCTTTAAAAGCATGTCTACATTAGAAAATTACTCAGTCCTATTGAAGGGCAAATTTGTTTCCAATAAAGCCTTTCGAAAAAGGACATGGCAAATTTACTTTTTCTTAGAGATATTAGAAGGAAAACAAAGAAACGAAGCTTGAATTTAGCATATTTGAGCTTTATATATTTTTAAAAATAACTCTTTTATTGGATTGGGAGTGAGGGAACTCAACTCTGCCATTAACTAGATGTATGAAACTAAAGGAAATCTCTTCACTTTTAAATGATTTATTTTTCTCATCTATACAATAAGTACATCTAACTACTTTTGTCTAAATGTATTGCAAACCTACACTGACCTTTGCTAGGAAATTGGAAAATAGAAGAATGCTACACAGAAGAAGAATATTGGGAAAATTAATATTGTGAACAAAAAATAAAATAAAATGAGCCTTTTTGAAAAGAAGTAAGCCAGATGCACTGAAGAACAAATAGTTGCTTGTTTTATAAGGAATCCAATAAAGGGAATCTAGAGGTGTTGACAATGAGAGATCACCCACTAAGAGTCAGAGGAAGAAAAGTCACTGTGGTCAATGACACCTTGCTCATGTTTACTGAGACAATTATTTGCCAAAATGATAACAATGTTGAAAAATCTTTTGTCTTCCTGGATGGATATGTCAGAGGCATGACAAAAAATGTTGGACTGCTGAAAAAATATGTCTACACTCTACTTCTGATAATTCATGTGAACACAAATAGCACTGCAAGAAAAAAAACTATGAAGTATTGTTAAGCATTATGAAATCATTGAAAAGAAATTTAATATAATGGTGGCATGGGAGAAGTGTTCATTACTTCTGCCCATTGAAAGCAAAAGATAGTTTTGTTTTTTGTTTTTGTTTGTTTGAGGTTAGAAGAATTCAAAGGAAGAATAAGTCCCATGGAATATAATTCTTGAGCAGAAGTCAAATCAGCAGGGATTAGAAACTCCTCCAGGATGAAATTTCAAAAGCAAAGAGAAATAATGGAAGTGTGAACAGATAACAGAGAATTGATAACAAAATATTGCACTGCAAAATAAGAATTTTAGGAATTCTAAATTAAAGAATGAGCTGAGATTGTCAAAGAACACAAGAACAACAATAAAATTTTGTTTTAAGCTATATATCAAGGTAAGAAGAGGATCACAAATATATTGGTCTGTTGATTGAAATTGCATGAATTTAGGAGATGGTATGACTTATTAGAGAGAGAGAGAGAGAGAGCAAGAAGGCTATTTGTACTGGATCTCAGAACACTGGAAGAAGGGACATGTAAGAAAACTGGAAAGGTAGGAAGAGGCCAATTAAGAAAGCATCTGAAAGGCAGAGAGTCTATATTTAATCTTAAATTTTATATGAAATAATACTCTAAAGTTACCAACTATGTCATAATTATAATATAAAAAATGCCTTCTTCCCAATCCTTATCTTTCTTGTCATCTGCATGTTTTATATCATTTATCACCTTCCCTTCCTGAATACTCTTTCCTTTCTTTTCTTCTGTTTCTGTTCTTTTTTGCTCCTATTTCTACATGTTTAACTGCTCTAAGTTTCCTTTTATGGAATTTCATTCATGGATTTTCTGCCAAATGGTGCTTCCACTGGTTCTATCCTGAACACTCCAATTCTATCCTGAACCCACTTCTCTTTTCTTTATATAGTTTCTAATCTGGACATCTCAGTGACTTCTATTAGTTGCAACTTGACTTTGAGACAACTAGGTATCACAGGTAGACTACTGGTCCTAGAGATTGAAGAATCTGACTTCAAATCTAGTCCTAGACATTTTTTAGATATTCAACCCTGAGCAAGTCATTTAACCCTAATTACTGAGCTCTTTTAGCCTGTGGATCTTAAATTTGATACTAAGACAGAAGTTAAAGGCTTTATTTTTTAAAAAGTTCATGTCTATGTAGATGATATCCAGGTACAGAAAACAACATGAGACAGCTGAGTGGTATAGTGGATAAACAGAAGCACATAAAGTCAGAAATTCCTGTTTTCAAATCCTGCTAAAATTATTTGCTAATTGTATGAATCTACAAATGTTTAACTTATGTAGTTTCCTAATCTTTAAAATAGGGATAGTAATAGCACTTACTTTTGATATTTCTTGTGAGAATCAAATGAGATAACATCTTGAAAGCATTGTTGAACCTTAAAATATTCTATGAATTTGGCTGTGAAAATAATTGACATTTTCATTGGCTTTCTCTCATGCCTGACATTCTCCCTTCTCATCTTTGTTGACTTTTGTGGTTTCCTTCAAATTCTAATTAAAATCCTACTATTCAGGAGTCTTAAAATCTGTCATAATTTTAAGTGTTTTCATGATCTTCATTATGACATACTTAATCTGTATATATCTTATTCATACATATCTGTTTGCTTGTTCTCCCTAACCCCAATAGATTGCAAATTCCTTGAAGATAGGGAAAATGTTTGCCTCTTAAGGTATCCTTAGCACTTAGCACAATTCTTGGCACAGAATATGTATTTCATAAGTGTTTTCTGATTATTAATAAATAATAATAGATTATATCATCATATTATTGTTTATTATTTATTGATTATGTTGTATTTTAAATGTATATCAATTTTTTCTCTCTTAATCTCTAGTCCTATACAGCAAGTGTCTTTTAAATATTTAAAAATAGATTTTTCCATAGGTATCTCAACCACATGTTCAAAAGAAAATATCCCTCTCCCCCCTCTTTCTTCTGCACTTCCCTATTTGTACCAATGGTGCCGTCATACTCTAATTTGTCCAGATTCTCAACCTTAGGATCCTAGGTGATATTTTCTCTCTTATACCATGAATGCAATAATTTGTTAAATCTTTTGTTATTGTCTACAATTTCTCCTCCAGATTCCCCTTCTCTCAACTCAAATGACCACCATTTTACATTAAATTATTATCACTTCCTGAAAAGGGTATTGTGATAGTCTTCTATTGATTCCCTGATATAATTCTCCTTCAACTTCTATACATCTTTCCCTCAGATGCCAAAGTGATTTTTTTAAACATAGGTCTGAATTTGTTACCTTTCTACCCAAAAATCTCTAGTGGCTTTCAATTACCTCCATGATCAAATCTGTTTTGTTGTTGTTATCATTTCACATTTAAAGGTCTTCACAACTTAACTCATTCCTACCTTTGCAAGTTTATTTTAATTAATTAATTTGCCTGTTTGAAATATTTCAATAACTAATAATCTCTCTTCCTCCACTGCCTCCATTAAAGATGGCTTCCTTTGACACATATATGTCACATATTTCTATCAGTATTTTTTTACCCATCTAGAGATGGAAATACACAAGTCACTCTTCAAACAATATTTCTATTACTGTATATAATGTTCTCTTGGTTTTGCTCATTTTACTCTTCATAATATCATGTAGGACTTTCCAATCTTCTTATAATCTGGTGCTAGCTTCATATTCTGCCATTCATCCATACAGTAATACTATTTGTTCCTCACTTGTGTAACTTCACCTCTCTTCTCCATGGATTTTACACTCGTTAATCCACATGCCTAAAATTTTCAGTTTTCTAATCCAAAACTCTTAAAATTTCTGCCTCATTTTTATATTCAATTTGAGGGTCACATTCTTTAGGAGGACTGCCTTGGTCCATTAGCTGCTAATTATTTCCTCAAAGATCCCTTTCCATTTACTTTATTTATTTTATATATTCTGATTTATAAATATTTTCCACCTCCTAAACCATTAGGATATAAGATCTTTGGGGGTAGGAGTATTTTATTTATTCTATGTGTCAGAATTACTTATTTGTAATACTTGACCAAAGTAAATATTTAACACATTTGTGTTGATGTGATTGATGGATTATATCTTTCACAAATCCCTTCTTCTGTAACCATTTATCTCTGAGATATATTATATGAAATACCACTCAGTTCATCTGATTTACTTGGAGAACCTAAAATAATGAGATTTTGTGATCTGAAGTCATCTAATACATCTAGAAATCATGTTTTGATTTTAGTGAGAGTAGGGTGTAGTGTTGGTATAGCTGTGACTTCATCTGGACTATATCTGTGACACAAGGTGAGGAAACTCCTAAAAACACACACAACTTTATTAGAATTCATAATCTGAGAGAATTCTCTAAGGGCATGCATAAATTGAGTCATCCAAGTATCACAAAGAAATAAAATTTGAGCCTAGGTTTTCTTGGCTTTATGTTGAGCATTCTCTCCATTACATCATGTTGTCTATATAGAGGATATTAGAATTATCATCCCCAAATATCATGTTAGACTGGGTCATATTATATGAAATTAAATTCATTGGTGATAAATGTTAAGACATGCTTAGGTGTTAAAAATCAACTTCATAAGCTCAAGAGGTGGTGAGACATGATTAAAAAATAATAAGTTAGTATTTATATAGCTCCTACTAGGTGTCAGATTATTTGCTAAGTGGATGAATATTTTCACATTTGATTTACACAACTACCCAGGAAGACAGATGCTATTGTTATCCTAATGTTTGAAGTTGAATAAAATAAGCAAAGAGAGCTTAAGTAACTAGCCCAAGGTCACACAGTTAGTTAAATGTCTGAAAATAGATGTGAACTCAGGTCTTTCTGACTAAATCTCATACAGACAGAAAAGAACTGAAGGCTTAGCTGAAATGAAAACTGAAAAGGAATCAGCAATGAGAAATAAGCTAATGTAATTTGGGTTGCATTAATAGAAGCACAGCCTACAGTAGAATGAAGTTGATTAGCCTCCTGTATTCTAAATTACATCACAGTTGGAATATTTTGTTTAGTTCTTGACAATGCATAAAAGAAAAACATCGAGAAATTGTAGAACATTCATAGGAATGTAGTCATAATGCTAGTGAGCTTCAGATTCATGGTCTGTGATAATTGATTGAGGGAACTAGTGATTTTTATTCTGGGGAATAGAAGAAGACATCAATTAGGGGGGTAAGAGAGGAACTGGGTCATGATTACTTTCCAGCTATTTTAAACCTTGCAAATATTAGGAATAGACTTCTACTCTTCAATTTTCAAAGGCAATTGTGAAGATTGGATTTGGCTCTCCCCTGATTGTAACAATGAAAGTATTTAGCTCTTCCTTGATTGTGAAGATTAAATTATAATCCCCTGTCTATTTTTAGATTTTAATCCCCCAAAATGTAAGGACAATACCTAAAGCTGAGTATGGAGATCTACCCATTTTGGATTTTAACCACAAAAAGGTGTGAACATTCATTTCATACATTGAGTGGGAGGTCTGTGACCCAAGTATGAAAGATTTGGCAGTCCTAGAATGGAGTGTCCACTGTGATTGGTAGAGGTAAAAATTTAGGGGAAGTGACACAAAAGAAAAAGGTCTTTAAAAGTGGAAACAGAGACACACACAGATACATTTGAAGTGAAGAGAGTCACTTGGAGTGAAGAGAGGCTTGGAGTGAAGGGAGACTTGGAGTGAAGAGGTACACTTTGAGTTTGAAAGAGACACACTTGAAGTGGAGCCTGCTGGAGTTGAGGCTGATAAAGAATCTGCTGATTGAACTGGCACATGGTGAGTGTAAAGGCTGACTTCCTTCCTTGGCCTTCTGGAGGCATCAGCCTCCCAGGACAAGGCCCATTGTCTTTCCCCTGGCTGGGGCCTTAGAATCTCTACCTGGTTCAGAGGAAGCCAGAACTATTTCTCTCTCTCTCCCCCCTTTTCTTCTCTTTCTCTCTTCCCTAATATCTTCCCTCTATTGTAAATAAACTACCATAAATTCCATTTGACTTTAGTAATTTATTTTGGGGATTTAGAAATTAAATCCCTGGTGACCAATTAAACATTCTATTCAACCATAAATTTAACACAATCAAGAAATGTAAATTAAAAAGAGAAAAATTCAGACAAGATA
Organism: Monodelphis domestica; assembly: GCF_027887165.1. Classification (NCBI taxonomy): domain Eukaryota; kingdom Metazoa; phylum Chordata; class Mammalia; order Didelphimorphia; family Didelphidae; genus Monodelphis; species Monodelphis domestica. The sequence continues at coordinate 335,476,351 of NC_077230.1, read as the reverse complement.
TTACAGGTGATAAATTTCCCAAGATAGGATAGGCTACCTCCAAAGATAATAGATTACCCTTTCTTGTGGTAATCCTGTATGGGTTGGACAACTACATGTTACTAATAACTAAGAGGAGTTCCTTTTTCTATTATTGTTCTGATTAGGTCATCAGGATTTCTTCTAATTAATAAGGATGTTTTATTTTTTACTAAATGATGAATAAGTTTATCATCTACTTTTACATACTATGAATTGTCAAATGGGTTTTTGGGAACCCCAAATTTTTCCCTGTCCCCTGAGAACTCACCCCAAGGGATGTCCCAGACTCACCCAGTTCAAACCTAACAATAGACCTTAAAGTACTTAATGATGCCAGTGTAGGTGGGACTAGTAGTCAGTCAAATGTTAGTATCCTTTTTGTCTAAGAAGTTTCTCCCATTATATCAAAGTCCTCTCCCAAGTGGCCTAGCCTTTGGCTGGACCCTTTCCTTTTGTATCCATTGTAAAGCATCCCTCTTTCCCTGATAATACTGTCTTGGACTTTTCATTTCCCTGTAGCCATGGTAAAGCCAATCAATCACACTTCATTGTCCTTAGTTCCCCAAAATGTATATGTCTCCAAGTTCTATTGTTCTTTGGGGAATCACCTCACTCAGTGATCCTCTCAGAGATCCTGTTTCCAGAGCCATTGGTTCTGTGTGGTTTTTAGGAACTTGACTCTGTGTGGCAGCCAGATATTGAATGCTATCTCTTTCTTGATTAAAAACTGGGTTTTACTGACTAATGGTTCTGTTTTTTTTTCCAGTTGACAGGATATATGGAGATATTATTGAGTAAATAATTCATAATTGCTCTCTCCCTTTTAAATATACACTTTGTAAGATGTTGTCTAGTCACTCATTTCTGCCTTGTGCTTTTCCAGTGAAGAAACAAGAATTTGTGAATGTGCTCTATGAGGAGTGATATTTTAAGCCTTTATTTCCCTACTGGGGCTAGTAAAATTATTCAACAAGCACATGTTCCTAATATCTCTTCTGTATTTGGAATTTTTTTTCTTTCTGTCTTTGATAGCCTATTGGAAATACTTCTTATCCTGTGACCTTTGAAAGGTCAGAATGATGAGCTTTCCAAGTCAGAAGTCCATATTGGAATTTTTCAGAAAACCATATAGTGAAGGGCAAAGGAGTTAGCTATTTACATTATTGAGCCCAGCTGTAGCTGAGATATATACTCATTTCCATAGTGATGCCATCCTTAAAGGAAAATTTGGTAAGGCAAATACTATGTAGAAATTGCTTTAATTTTGAGCCTAGCCTCTCTAGATGCAACTATGCTCAAACAGCTTTAAAAGATTGCCTGCCCTTTGATTCAGCCATACCACTGCTGGGTTTATACCCCAAAGAGGTCATAAGGAAAAAGACTTGTACAAGAATATTCATAGCTGCGCTCTTTGTGGTGGCAAAAAGTTGGAAAATGAGGGGATGCCCTTCAATTGGGGAATAGCTGAACAAATTGTGGTATATGTTGGTGATGGAATACTATTGTGCTCAAAGGAATAATGAACTGGACAAATTCCACGTGAACTGGAATGACCTCCAGGAATTGATGCAGAGTAAAATGAGCAGAACCAGGAGAACATTGTACACAGAGACTGATACACTGTGGTACAATTGAATGTAATGGACTTCTCCATTAGTGGCAATGCAATGATCCAGGATGATTCTGAGGAACTTAAGAGAAAGAGAGCTATCCACATCCAAAGAAAGAACTGTAGGAGCAGAAACGCAATTCCTAATCCTTTCTCTTAAAGAGAAAAGAATGATGTTTTCAAACCATTGGCCAGTTCCTTTTTATCACAACTTCTGATGAGATAGAAAGATATAGACAGATTGAAAATGGTTTTCAAAATACTCAATTTCCTTTATAATACTATTATAACATTTAAAATAGGTGAAGACCCTAAACTGTGGCAGTTCAAAGAGTAGGAGCCATAAACTGTTATAATTAAAATGGTTGATGTTGTAAACTATAGTGAGTTAAAAAGGTGGAAGATACAAATTATGCTAGATATAAGAGAGGGTGAGTAAATTTGACTGCAGAAAATATGTTTTCACTACAGTGTCTTGTTTAAAATCAAATATAAGGTGGTCGCCAGGGAAGTATTCCCAAATTATGAATATGCCCAAGTCAACTGGGTTTTATAGAGAATTTAATTAATAATACAATGAGGAATTTAAAAAAAGGAGAAGGAGAGAGAAAAGGAATTAATGTGAAAAGAATAGGTCGGCCCAGGGCAGGCCTGGCCAACCCAGGCCTAAGCCTTAAGAGAGAAACCAGTCAGTTATCACTCACCATAAGATTGTCTAAGCAAGGATTCTAGGGACACCAGGCCAGCTCCATCTCAGCTGATTTCACCAGAGAGAGTTCCAGCCAGAGTCCTCCTCAAAGAGAGATCCAGCCAGAGACTGTTTCAAAGGACCTCTCTCCAGAGCCTCCAGAGGGACAGAGTCCCCTCAGAGGAGCTCCAGCGGGACCTCCTTAGAGATTGTCCTCCAAGAGCTTCCCTTCTCCAGAGCCTCTCTCAAGAGATTCTGCCCAAGCAATCCTCATAAGAGCTTTCTCCAAAAGGATTCTCTCCAAGGATCCTATCTCCAAGGCTCTCAGGATCTCCAAGCATCCAAGCCTCCAAGGATCCCTTGCTCAAGAGATTCCTTTTCTTACATAGGGTTTTTTTTTCCTATGTCACCTCCCCTAAGTTCTTCCATCTACCAATCACCGTAGATGTTTTCTAAAAGGACAGCCCATATGAATTCCTGCTAAGTCGACTAATCCCCTCAGTAAGTCTGAACCAGAGAAAACACAGCTGAGTCAACTAATCTCATTAAGAGAAAACTTGCCTGACCCTTTTAGGTACCTAGAATCCCATCGTATCAATTCTAAAAACAGGCATGGCTCAAAGAACTCCTTGCCTTATTATAAGCATGGGTCCAAGTACTTTCATTGTTTAGCAAGGAGTTTTCTCTCCTAAAGCAGTCTTAAGTATAGGTGGAGTAGAGGTCCTCCCATTTCTGATCCTGGCGAGTTCTCACATCAAAATGGGGAATGTTTTCCAGTAGGGAATTTGTTCCAATGGAGGATTCCTCAATATGGAAATTTTTTAACATTCACAAGTCTGAGAGATTTCAAGATTTATAGTATGGATTTTATTTTGTATATTTAAAACATGATCTTTTAGTACTCCAGAGCATTCATTAGGATACATATAATATCCACAAAGCACATACATTTCACTAACTGTTTTTCTCACAACAAACCAATGAGGAAGATGAAGAATTATCACCAGTTTATAGATGGGAAAACTGAGCTCTAGATGCAGTTGAATAATCTTCATATAATCACATAGATATTAAGTACTTAGTTCTGAAACTTGTTTTATCTACATGTTAAATGTTTTGGCCAGATATTATGTCTGACATTCCTTCTCCTATTATTCACTAATATTCATGTAGCATATTGTGATGAAGATAATGATGATGATGATGCCCAAAATGAATAACATTTTATCTGTCTATTGCATTTGACAAATAAGTGGCACAGTGGCAAGATTAATAGACCTGGAAAAAGAAAGACTGGAATTTGTATATGACTCAGATATATGATTATTTATGTGACTCTGGACAAATAATTTAATAAATGTAATAAATAATATATAATATATAAATTAATTAAAAATAAAAGCCTCAATTTCCTCATATCTAAAATGTATACAGTAATAGCATCTAGTCTTCATAATTTTGAAGATTAAATATAAAACACTTTATAAAACTTAGTTTTACATGAATTAAATATTTGGTGTTAGGAGGATAAAGAAGAGTATCAACACTAAGAGTGTTGTAGTACTGATTGTAGTAGGAGGAACAGGAGAGGTACTTTGGCTTCAAAATTTACACAATTTTTTTTTAATTCCATCAACATGAAATGAAAGGTATATAGATCTGAAATTGTCAATGGGGAAATAAAGTTGTGGTATTATAGTACTAAAAATATGATATAAAGAATGTTCTTTTTCATAACTGCAAAATAACAGTTTAAATACTATTCTAACAAAAAGAATCGTTCGATTCATGTCAAAGAATAATAAAAACAATCTTATCTGCTTATTCTCTAATCTTTCAGGTAATACATATTTTGGTTCAAGTGACTACTACAAAAGATCATTCAGATTTTGATGGCCTTCATTCATTGTGTGAAAAAGATATCCCTTTTGAACCTCAATGGGCATTTTGGTGTGAAAGAAATTAGAAAAAATCTTGCACATTTCTGAAAATAACAATGTACCTTGGAGAAATATAAACTGGAAAATGATAGGAGTCTAATGAGAATGTGGCCTCAATTTTTTATTCTGTTTAACGACTTTATTTCAGTAACACTCATTAAAATCCAAAGTTTATGTGTGGAGATGGGGATTGAAGGTGCTTTTTAATTTAATTTTATTTTTGAAACTTGGGTCAAAGTATAGCATACATTCTTTGGACATTTATTAATAGAAACTCTGGTGTTTATGTTCCTTTTATTCCAGTAGATTCTGCAGATATGAGCTAGTTGGGTTTCTTTTTCTTTTCTCTTCTTTTGCAGTAAGGGAAGCCTGAGGCATTTCACAATGGAGAGGCTCCAGGCAAGCCCAAGGCCTTGTTTTCTTGGCATGTCATCTAAAATAAGGGAGTTGAGAATGGAGGAGGACAGCCTTATGAAGAAGGGAGGATTTGCTAATTATATTTTCTATTTTTCCCCAGGTCAGATACAGGAAACCTTTTCAGTAGGATCCAAAGTACATGCCCCTATTGTCTTTAGAACAGGCAACACTTGTGATCTACTGGTCAAATATTGAGATCAGCTCAACCAACTTAGCAACATAGAGAAGAGCATTTCTAAGTGAGGCAAAGGAAAACATGCAATGCAAACTAGATTTTTTTTAATTTTAATTCATAAGTTGTTTAAGGGAGAATTGGCTTAAAGATAACTTTCTTGAAATCTCATTTTGCAAATGAGGAAACAGAATCAGAAAGTGTTAGCAACTCTCCCAAGATCACACAGTATCTTTGGAATGAGTTGTTTATCTATCCACACCATTTAACAGGCAAACATAAGAGACTAAACAATAGGTTTGGAAGGTTATCTTAGTGTCTGCCAGACGCTAATCCAGAATCTTATTCCCTTCATAGTTTTTTTTCTTCCTTATTTTGAAATCTTTCCATTTCTACCCCATAGTAAATGATCCTATTTTGTCATTTCTCACATCTCTATTGTTTGCAAATCATCCTTCAAATCCCTTCCATTATTAAGACAGCAAGCAACCCACCCTCTAGATCATTTATCCTCAAAGTTAAGCCCCAGCTTTCAAGGGTCCATCACACAACTTCATGAGGTGAGCAACCATTGAATAAAGAGTGGAAAGATAGATCAAGTTCCAGACTCCCAGGGACAATCAATCCCAGGGCTTGTCTCCAACACAAACACATCATTCTTTTTACTTTGATCTCCCAAATGTCCTCTTTCTGATCCCATCAGTCCCTAATGAGTTCTCTAAAACTGAGGAACTTCGCACCTCTTGAGGGATATCTCAACTTGGGATGATGCACCAGAATTTGCTTTTAGTGCTGTTAGAGAAAACCTGAAAGAATAGGCCTGTCTCCTACCTCTGCCGCTGAAGTCTTTTGGAAGAATCTGCACTAGTGGGCAGTGAATACTCAGTAGTTTCCTTTTCCTGAGAAACAACAACTATTACATAATTAGCAAATATGAATGAGGTGGCTAAGTGTATTGGAAATTACATTATATTTTTCCTCCTTTATTCTCTATGAATCTCTGTTTCAGAATGTCTACATTATTTATTAGAATATCACCATCCTTCTGGTCACTCAAGTTCAGAATTTCTAAATCATGTTACATTCCTCATTATCATCCCATATAGCCAATTGTCAAAGCCGGTCATTACCTTCTCTACAACATTTCTCACATCTATCCTCTTTTCTTTACTCAATCACCATAATACTTCGGGCCCTTCTTATTTTTGCCTGAAGTTTTGCAACAGTCTCCTAATTGGTCTCGTGCCTCTTGTCTCAATTTATTTTACAAAGCTGCCAAAGTGATTTTCTAAAGGATGACTTTAAGAATATTGCTCCATTAGTCATAAAACTTTGAGGCTCCCTGGGAATCACAGGATCAAATACTATTTCAAATTTATTTCATTATTTTAAAATATATGGTTTTAGGTTTTATTCTCCAAAATGTATTCTAGAATATTAAGGTCAAATTTGCATATTTTGGTTGCAATGCTACTTTTAAATTTAAATTTTATTTTTATTAATAAGCATTCTCAATCAAAAATGTTTTTCAATTACAGCTCGTTATACTACCGATTTGCAGACATTTCTAGAGTTTATGTCAGTAAATCCTAATAATTCTTATTCTGAGATTATAGATATTAGTTTAATTAAAGTTCCAAAGTTTCAGTGTTTTAGAAATATCCATAATTGTGAACTAAAACTTGTGGTCAGATTTGGGGATTTGAAGGTCAAGTGGGATTTGATGAGAACAGTATAAAAATTGGGTCATTATTACTGCAGACAGAATTTTCTACCCTAGCTCTACCATTTTACCTTTTCTTAAAAAAATTGGCAATATTTATTGAAGAAGGGAAAGCCATAACCAACAAATGTTATGTGGGATAACAGCCTCAATAAGAAATAATAGTAATTATATTTTTTCTTGACCTTAATAAATAGAATTAGCCAAATTCCATTTCCTTTTTTGTTATGTTCTTTGTTGTATGGATCAATAAATTTCAGGGTCTCAGATGAAGTAAACTTATTGAAGATCAACAGGACTAGAAGGAATTTTGGAATATAAAACTTAAGAGGTTGAAGGGACCTGAAAACCAAAACCTTTAGAATTACAAGAAATCTTAGAACAGACAATGTTAACAACTAGAATTAAGGAAAATCTTTTTAAAATATGGTTTTAAAATAATAGAATCTTAATGATATGGACTTCCTTAAAATAGAAATGCCTCTTTTTCAAATCTAATAGTCTTTGATTCAATGGTTAAAAAAACATAAAGGCAAGCAAGAGATGGTTTAGAAGAAAACTTACAGTGAGAGATCTTTTTGAATGGTACTTTGAGCATGGTGAGGTTCAAAAGAACCACTCAATCTATTGGCCATAAGGGCTTGTTTGCAAAGCAGCCTGCTCCAAGAATAGGGAAGAGAAAATTGGAGAAAATTCTTCTTCTAAATATTTAAATTAAAATTCCTTAGTAATTTTTTTTCCAGAAGACTCTCTATACAAGCACTCATCATAAAAAGATGAAATCTAATGCAAATGCATGATCAATAAAGACAGCTGTATGTAATTTTATTGAAATGATGTTGAGTCCATAGAAGTAGAAACTTCATAAATTGAATCATATTTTCAAAGGAATCCTTTGGTAAAATAAAGACTACTTGCACAAAAAAAAGAAGAAAAATTACAAGTCATTTAGTGTAATACCATTGATTGTATGGATTGAGGGATTCAGAGAAATAATAGTAATGTTCAAAAGTATAATTTTAATTGTCAATATATTCAGCAATGGCGAACTTTTGGCACAGGTGCCAAAGATGAAACACAGAATACTCTCTATAGGCACTTGGTCACTCTCCCTCCCCACCCCTCATTCCCTTACTAGAAAGGCAGAGGGACTCCAGCAGAGTTACTCCCTTCTACCTCTCAACTGTGTCTCATGACATTTTTCACATCTCCTGCTCCTCTGCCCAAAAGCCCAATGGGAGCACTTCCTCCCTCCCCTGTATGAGGTAAGGGGAGGATGGGGAGTACTGGGGATGAAGTGGGGGAAGGGATAGGATACTTGGTTTCTGGCAGGGTGGGCACAGTACTCCCTCTCTAAAAGGTTCACCATCACTGGACTAAGGGATGAAACCTAGTTATCCAGATTCCTAGTCTAGTGCTAATTTTTTTTTCCCTTCTTACAATTTTAATCTTTCTGTGACTATTCAATATTTGAATTGAAATATCAATTACTCTCTCCTGTGGCTTTAAATTTTGAGAGTTATACATCTTATTTCAAGGCATTTTTATGACCACAATATTGTTTATAAAATGGTGACCAAGAGACTCCTATTTTATAACCTCAGTGATAAAGATTGCAATCCTTTAGCTAATACTCAACCATCAAGTTTAATATACTAGATAGTGCATGCATCACAGTTTTCAAAAGTAAGTTAGAAGATGTTAGAGAGTTACAGGAGAAAAATAATCTCGTTATCTAGATCCCAGGTGAATAACACTGATGCTAAAGTTATTTCATACTCTGTAAATATTATGATGTGCCTTCAAATAACAAAACATAGCTATGGATTACTGAGAAACAACAGCAACAATCAGACTAGACCTACATCCAATTAGGAAGTTGCAGAGGCAGATTTCAACTCAAGATAAGGAAATATTTTCCAATAATTAGAGCTATTCTGAATTCAAATATATTGCTTTTTTAGGAAGGAATAGGTCTTCCTTCACTGAAGGTCTTTAAGATGAAGCTGCATAATCATTTTAGGATTATTTAGGCATGTATTTCTGCCCAGGTAAAGGTTAGATTAAATAATTTCAGACTTTTTTTTATTCTAACACTGATAGTCTTTGCTTGTATGGCAGAAAGGAAAGGGAAGAGAAGGGAAGGAAGGCAAGGGAAGGCAAGGGAACGCAAGGGAAGGCAAGGGAACGCAAGGGAACGGAGTTTTAAACTACATCCTAAGTCTTAGAATTCAGTTTCTCTCTAATGAGTTCATTAAACTATTTCTATAGCATACATGAAATATATTCATTTAACTTCTTATTCGGAATCTCTGATGTCAAGAAATTAAAAGAAATCCTACTATATTATTAAGATATTTCAAATGGTTAAAATATCTATCAAGAATCCTAGCTGCAATTAGCCTACATGGAAAAAAATTACTTTGATTATGGCAAATTTTGAACTGTAGAGTCATGGGAATTTTCTTTTTAATTTATACTCAGTCTTTCCTCATATCCACCGAGTCTCCAATTACTATAGATTTTTCCTTACAATTTCTTGAATCTTTCCCTTCTTTTCCATTAGAAGTTCAGTAAAATGAAATTATCACTAGGCTTAGAATCAAAGCAGATTTTAATTCAAATTGTGTTCTGTCACCACCTAATTAGGTAAATTCTTTTTTTTTTCAACCCTTACCTTCCTAATTGGAGTCAATACTGTATTAACTCTAAGGCAGAAGAGTGATAAGGGTTAGGCAATGGGGGTCAAGTGACTTGTCCAGGGTCATACCACTGGGAAGTGTCTGAAGCCAGATTTGAACCTAGGATCTCCCATCTCTAGGCTTGGCTCTCAATCCACTGAGATACCCAGCTGCCCCCTAATTATTTAATTTCAAAAGTCTCTGAAAATTCTAGTATTCTGCTTTCCATAGTCTGAAAAATTATGCTATGCCATGTTTTTAGAGATTCTAAAGAGGTCCATTGTTGATTGAAATATTTCTGAAAAGTTTTGACTTTGAAACGCCTTTTGGGTTAAGACAGTCTCTCAAATGTTCCTATTTTAAAACATTATCAAGTCGGCATAACATATATCTAGAGAAAGCACTCTGAGTGAATGAGGACAGGTCAATTCAAAAGGAAATAAGAATAGGATCTAATGATTCTGACACTTTGCTCCTATTGTTTATATATCCCCAATAAGAAAAGAGAAGTCTGTTTCCTCTCCCTTTCTTTAGATTTTCTTAGTTATTCCTGTATTTTAGGGTGCTGAAGTATGTTAAAAAATATGCTATTTATAGATTAATTGGCAAAACTATGGAAGCAAAATGATGTCAGATCTGTTTTTTTTTTTTGAAGAATCTTCTTTTGTTCTTTAGAATTTGACAAGTTGGCATGTTTAAGGTTAATGAGAGCATTCATTTTAAGTGATAATGTTAGCCATTTAGAGAAACCCAAGCCAATTTAATAATGAATTGCTTGCTATACACATTGTATATTCCCTGAAATTATCACTTACAGCATGGAGTGTAGTCTTGCCTTGCTGTGTTCTAGTAGTTTAGTTGAGAAGAACATTAATGCAATTCCTGAGACTTCTAAGAGGAAAGTCAGGTTTGTAGTAATCATTAGGGTTGAAAAATCTCAGAGACAACTTTATTTTCTGAGCTGGAGAAGTCCAGGATTATAATGGAAAGATTTCATGGACAGTAGATTTGGAATTAAGATTTTGGGATTAAAATTGTACCTTTGAAATTTAGTGATTTTGATCAAAATATTTTCTCTTCTGAGATGTAGCTTTCTTAGGACTTTTGGTTAGGGAAAAAAATTCTAAAGCTTAAAAAATTAAAGAAATTAAAGACATTTTTCTATCACTATTTTTGTAAGATTACCAATTAATTGATTTTGCCTTTGAGAACTCTTAGCAATATTATTTATAAATTGTGGAGGAAGATTATCACACCAGTACAAAACTCAAAAATGACTAGGTTTATTGAGAGAGGGTCAGTCTCAAAACAAAATCAGGCTCTGGTCAAGATCAGAAACAGAGACCCCAAGCCTTAGGAGACAGTTTTTTATGCGGAGAAATCTGTTGACACAGTGATGGAAAATACAATCAAAATTAAAAATAGCATAAGGGCAGTATTTAATTAATGATGTGAGTGATATTTGAGATTGAAAGTACAAGAAACAATCAATATGAGTGGTAACTTTATGTTTCTGACCTTTCTAAGACCTCTGCAATAAGGGTCAGAGGCTAATTGTTTTCTGCTGACAATTAAGATTTAATACTAGGAGTCAGCAGTTAAATGGTCATCATTTGCAACCAAGAGTAGCCCTGACACCTCTCTTTGGCCATCATTTGCCCCCAGAAGAGTTGCCCTGACACTTCCCTTTGGTCATCATTTGCACCCATAAACAGGGTGTCATGGGCTTAGAAGAAACTCTTGGATTATAGGCTGAAGGTGAAAATTCCTGTAAACAAGATTTGATAACACCCTGAAGTGTATTTTCTTAGCTAATGATTACAATTCTCATAAAGCAAACTATATTTTTGACCATTAACTCAAGACTAATGATTATGTTATTAGAATAATCATAAAGGCTAATATTATTATAATCCTAAAAGGGGTGGGAGTTTCACACTCACAAAATCTTCATAAATTGATCCAAATATATCATTTCCACAATGGCAAATGGAAACTGTAGCATCCATTTAATTACTTTAAATTTTAATGGTCAGTTAGGTGATATAGTGGGTAGAGTGACAAGTTTGGAATCAGAAAGATTCATCTTCCTGGGTTCAAATCTGATCTTAAACACTAGCTATGTGACCTGGGCAAGTCACTTAACCCTGCTTGCCTCAGTTCCCTCATCTCTGTAAACTGAGCTGGAGAAGGAAATAACAAACCATTCTAGTTTCTTTGCCAAGAAAACCCCAAATGAAATCACAGAGACCTGGATGTGATTTACAAAAAACCCAAAACTGAATAAATTTCTTTAAATAGATGAGACCCTTTTTCTCTTTTACTATAATTCCCCTCTGTTTATCCATTTCCTCTATAGCTTCCTGCTTTCTATAAGGAATCTTTCCTGATCTTTGTTAATGCATGCTTTCCTTTGTTGATTTCCTCCAATTACTTTCTACATTTTTATATGTACACAATTGTTTCCATGTTGCATGCTGTTGTCTCTTTCATTTGATAATGGGCTTTTGGTGGATTTGAACTACTTTTGCCTTCCTTTGTATACACAGTGCTTAGTATAATTCTTTCCACAAACTAGGTGCTTAATAAATGATCTTTGTCTTAACAAAATAGAGTGAAGAATTGTGCTAGTACATATTCAACCACAACCAAAACTGATCCAGGATGTTTCACTCTTCTACTCCTGCTTAGCTCCGTTCTAAAATTAATTTTGAATTTTAGCTCCCAATACACTCACTCATATCATACCCCAAACAAAATATATACCACGTATAAAGCTCCCTAGATTTCTTTAGACTCTATTTTGATAATCTTGCCGCTCTTCTAATTGAATTTTTTTTCTTCTTAGGTCTCAATCTGCCTTCTTTCATCTAAAGCATAATTAAAGTATTACTTACTTTATGGAACTTCCCCTTCTCCTGCTTCACTCATTATATTTCTTGCAATATTATTTCCAGGACCTATCCTTTACATTTATTTCAGTTTTCCCCATATCTTTGCATTATATTTTATTTGTGGGCATTCATTTCCCTATCATACGTCCTTGTTAAGTTGCATAAACATAAGACTTGTCATATATTCTCCTTATCACAGGATCTTGAACATAGTAACATATTAATAAATTCATAAAATTAGATTTAATTGGTTTTTATTTCCCACACATTATTGTGCTTTCTCATCTATGTGTCTTTGCCTTTTTTTTCTTTTCTCTAAGTTGTTCTTTTCCCCAAACTCCCCAGATCTATCTGATTTCTTACTTTCTTTCAAGGCTTAGCTTAAATGTTTCTTATGAAAGCTTCCTTTATCTGTGCTCTTCCCCACCCCATCCCCTCCCACCTAAGAAAGAAAGGTGTTTTTTTTTCCCATTTCCTTATAACATTTAGATGTCTCTCATTGTACTTTAATATTCTGCCTAATTTATATACATATCCTAGCTCCTTGATTGTATAATGAGCTCCTTGAGGACATGTCTTCTTCCATGTAACTCCCTGGAGTCCAATGCATGGTAATATTCAAATAACCAGTATCTCATTACCTGTTGAGGTAATGAATTCCATTTTGGAATAATGAATTTTTTGGAAAATTTTCCTTCCTCCTCCTCCTCCTCCTCCTTCTCTCTCTCTCTCTCTCTCTCTCTCTCTCTCTCTCTCTCTCTCTCTCTCTCTTAATTGAGTGACTTCCATCTTTTGATGCTAATTTTTATTCCTCAGCAATGTTTTCATAGACACGCATTGTCATGTAAAGATCCTGGAAAAACAAGGACTAAAATTGAATTGTGTTTTGTTTTTACCTGTGAGACCACAGACTACACATTTATTTTTTATTTTTTTATTTTATTGATTTTTATTGATTTCATTGAACCCTTACTACCTTTAGATAATGCTTATATTATATAAGCTTATAATGCTTATATTAAGCAGCATATCATGATTATAATCAATGGCATATAACCTATATTGTCTCCCTTCCCTCTTCCTTCCCCTCTCTCAGAACTGTCAAGCAATTCAATTTGAGTTTTACATGTACTATCATGCAAAACATAATTCCATATTATTATTTTTATAAATGAGAAATCTTAAAGAACCAAAATGCCAAAAAATACCCAAATAAACAAGTGATAATTCATATGCTTTCATCTGCATTCATAATCCAACAGTTCTTTCTTTGAAAATGGACAGCATTCTTTTTCATAAGTCCTTAGAACTGCCCTGGATCATTGTAATGCTGTTAGTAGCAAAGTCTATTACATTTGATCATTCCACAATACTGCAATTACTGTGTATAATGATCTCCTGGTTCTCTTTATTTCACTCTGCATCATTTCAAGTAGGTCTATCCAGCACCTTTTCTTTATTCCTTAGAGCAAAATAGTATTCTATTACCATCATTCACCACAATTTGTTTAGCTATTCTCTAATTGGGGGACATTCCTTTATTTTCCAATTTTTGCCACCACAAAAAGATCAGCTATAAATATTTTTGTACAAACAGATCCTTTCCCAATTTTTTAAAGTTCTTTGGGATACAGAAATAATGGTGGTATCACAGTATCAAAAGGTATACATTCTTTTATAGCCCTTTGGGCATAATTCCAAATAGCCTTCCTGAATGATTGAATCATTCTACAACTCCACAAGCAATGCATCAGTGTCTCAATTTTGCCACATCTCTTCCAACTTTTGTCATTTTCCTTTACAGTCATATTGTTCAATCAGATGTAAGTGAGATGGTGCCACACAGTAGTTTTAATTTACATATTTCTAGTCAAGAGGGATTTAGAACATTTTAATATGATCATTGATAGCTTTGATTTCTTTAACTGAAACTGGCCTATTCATGTCCGTTGACCATTTACAAATTGGGGAATGACTTGGATTCTTATAAACTTGATTTAATTCTTCATATGTTTAAGAAATGATGCCTTTATTAGAGAAATTTGTTACAATTGCTACTTAATAGCACAGTTTAAGATCTGGTACTACCAAGCTACTGTACTTCACCTTTTTTTTCATTACTTTCTTTGATATTCTTGAACTTTTGTTCTTCCAGATGAATTTTGTTATTTTTCTAGTTTTATAAAATAGTTTTTGGTAGTTTGCTTGGTATGGCACTAAATAAGTAAATTAATTTAGGTAGAATTCTCATTTTTAATATATAGTAGCTCAGTCTACAGTGTCAAGGAAGTTTATCCCCTCCCCCTCTGGAGGAGTCTTACTTGTCTATCAAACATTCCTGACATACCACAGCTGCTCCAGGATTGTGTCTGTGTACCTTCAGTTTGTCAATAAAAGTCAAGGTTGGGGGCTGCTCAGGGGAGAACAGTGGGAGAATTGAAAGGGGGAACCTAGAAGGGACAGAGCAGGCAGATGAAGAGGGAGGAGAGAAGAGATATGCAGGCCGGGCACCACAAGATCAGGTTACTTATAGGAATAATTTGTCTACCCTTCCAATAAACTTTGTAAAATATATATCTAGGTAGAAATATTATTTTAATCCTTACAGGATGGCAAACATAATCAGGGATATTTTTTAGAACCTTAATTTTCTTCTGAGAGAAGTTTTGAGTCTTAGGTAAAGCTTAGGTAAGATAGAAGCCCCTTTAGTTTGCTGGCCTGCTTTCCTATGTGTACCAAACCTTGGCAGAGAGAGGGAACAGGTTTCTGTCTTTCCCAGATCAAATCACATTGGATTGGTGAGAAAAGATCCTTCTCTGGTGGCATCCCTCCCACCCCACCTTTTTTTTCTTTTCAGCTTGAATAGGGGTAAAGGGGCCTTTTTGCCCATATAGAATTGGATGGGTTTTAGGACTGAACAGGAACTCCTGCTCCTAGAGGACCTTCTTTCATCCTAGTGCAGTGTAGGGCAGGGGGAAGGCCTTGAACAAATCCTGTGAGTCCTTCTAGACTATGGAGTAGAGTTAGGGGCTCCCTGGGGCAGTAAAGAAGGAGAAGGATGCTTTTGCCTGAAACAGAACCAGGGACCTGGGCAGGGGATTGGCTACTTTATATTAAGGGGAAGGATACTCTAGGCTCTAAAAATTCAGACTGCTGTTTCTTCCCAGCCTGTGCACTCTTCCCCACATGCCCCCCACCCAACTCTATCCATTTTGAATGAGAGTGGGGTGGTAAAGGATGGGGCCCCCCTCACAGGATGGCCCTTGCAGACTGGGGGAACAGTGCACAGGGGTGGCCCCCTATGAATTAGTGTTAGACCACCCCCATTCTAAAAAGGACTGGGTTGTTTTTTTTTTTAAACCAAGGGGCACTAGGACCCAATGTATGTTTATAAGCCCAGTGTCTACCTGACTTTCCAGATGCTGTTGCAGGGACCTGCTTGCCAACACCCATTAAATTAATCCTGGGGTTCCTTCCAGGCTGTGCTAGGGTTAAGGGCTCTCTGCCCCCCCAACTCTGAAAACACTTGGCTGTTCAAGGGGAAGGGATTTAACTCCATTTTTTCTTTCCCTTCTCCCCTAAAACAATCCTTAGACCTAGGATAAGAGGAGGTGTGGCTTTGTTTTTGTTTTTGTTTTTTTTTCTGGAATTTGTTTCTTCAGATTGCATTTTTCTCTCTCCCTCCCCCCACCCTCAAACTTTGCTTGTAGACTGGCTGCCTTCTTTAACATGTCTAAAGCTATTGGAATTTTCCTGTCAGAGTGCCTGCCTTCTTTAGCATATTAAAAGACATTTTTTTTCTTTTTTCCTTTATCTGACTGCTTGCTTATATAAGTATACCCACAGGTGCCTTCCACTCTACACACATTTATAGCATCACCCACTGTTGAGAATTAAACCTGCAGGAAAATAAAAAATAATTCCTTTGCTACTGCTAATAGTGATCTAAAATAATGCTATTAAATTGAATTCATTTAAATAAAAGGATTATTAATAGGAAATATTAATAATATTGAATTTAAATTAAAGCCAAATTTCTAAATTTGATCAAAACCACCATTAAATAAAATTAATTAATTTGATTTATTGAATTAAATTAATTAATTTTAAAAAATGAAATATTAAGGAATAATTTTAGAACACAATAGTATTAATAATACTATCAATAACAATAATTAATATTATTGGTCATTATTATTTATTACTAATGGTTATTATTGATACCTGTTTATGGTTGTTAATTATTAGTGACAATAATTATAATGAATGCATATTATAATGTATTCATAATATCCTTAATAACTATAATAAATGCATATTGTTATTAATTACTAATAACAACAATTATTCAACTAAATAGACATTCATTATTGATACTATTGTTGTGCAACAATTACTGTTTCCATACATTAGCTTTTTGTTTTAAACCTCCTCTTATTGCCTACCACAATAACATTAAAGCCATTTTTTTATGTTTTAGGAACTTTTCATTGTTTCAGATGATCATTTAGCAATACTCAAACTAGCTTAAATAGGACTTACAGACTAGACAATATGGGAAATACTATAACACATCAAAGGTAATCAGAAAGTATTTCTCCTGATTCAGCCCTGTATACATTTTTAAATTCCTGGAGTGATCCAAATTTGCCTAAGGAGAATTGGATACAAAGAAAGAAGCTAGAAAGCTTTGTAAGACATAGATGGACATATCTTTTACCTGGCCAAAATATGGTTCTTTTGACTTCAAGATCTTAAAAGATTTGAAGGTAGCCATTAAAAACAGAGTCCAAAGATTATAAATACTGGTACTTATGGGCATATCATGTTTATAAATCTACAATCCCCTCCAGTGAGGAAATCTTTCTTTCTTTGGAACCAAACCATTTTAGCTCCTTCAGTGAAATCTAGCAAGGAACATGCTCTATCATCCCACCTGGCCTGTGAGGAGGTTTCTCCTTATACTGATGCAAACCAGAACTTGAACCCCTCAGCTCCTCTCCCTATCAAATCTCACTCATCCCCTACTCCTCCCATCCCCTTTCCTCCCAATCTACCTCTCTACCCTCTACCCTCCTTTGTCCACCCATATTGCTATGCCTACCCATAACACCCTACTTTAATCCTTTTCCTCCTTCCTACACACCTTACTATGACTCCTCTAGACCTCACCCATCCTATTCCTCTCCACCCTGCCCCCAGCCCCACCCCCAATCCTTTTGCTCTACCTCCCCACCTGCTGACCAGCTCCATTCCACCACCCCACCCCTTTCCTCTACCAGCCTCACTACAACCCACTCCATTGAACTCCAGAACACAGGCCAAGTAGCAGTTTCCACAGATGATTCAAATAAAGGTCTTTTCCCTCTAAGAGTTGTCCCTACATATAACAGACATGGAGATTTGGTAGCCATTAGACATCATACACCCTTTTCTACACAGGACATTGAGAGATTCAAAGAAAAAACACCTTCATAAGAAGCTAATCCTGTGGTGGTGATAAATAAATTTGAAAGCATTTTTCACTCATATAATCTCATATGGCTTGATGTGGAAGATTTCCTCCAGGACTTCCTAACAGAAAGGGAAGAGAGTAAGATTCTTTCTCTTGTTTATCAGGCCCAAGGAGAGGAAATAGCTCATTGGCCAACTGAAGATCCCAAATGGGACACAAATTCAGAGCAGGATTACTTACAACTAATGTAGGCTAGAAATGCATTGATAAAAGCTATGAGAGCCTGTTCTGATAGGCCTGGTACATGGACTAAATTTGAAAATCTTAAGCAAGAAATAGCAAAAATCCTGCCCAATTTATGGATAGACTTATCAAGCTGGAAGGTAGATATATTGAGCTTGATCTTGATAGAGAATGGGAGCTTAGACAAATCAGAATGAAATTTTGTGAAAAACAGTTGTAAGGTACTTAGGAATTATCTTATGACTAGCTGTCCAAATTGGGCTACTGTGGACCTTAAAGAATTGAAAAGAGTAGCAATTTATGCTTTTGAGGGACATAAGGAAAAGGAGAAGGAGAACACTAATTTAGTGGATGCATTAAGGAAGGAGATAAAGGAATTGACTCCTAAACAGGGTGTTAGTAGAGACATTGAGTAAGTTGTACTCAATGCAGGAACTCCTCTCAGTATGGAGGACTCCAGAGGTGTGGACTAAGGGATTGTGATGAATGATGGTACTTGGAAGATAAAGGAACCTTAAAGAGTCTGGAGGTGAATTTTAAATTTCTTCAGACATAATTGACTTATTGATGTTAACTGTTTCAGTTTGTTCCTCTCCCCAGAATGAAGTAGTCTCTGTAATTCAATTCTAAATACAAGATATATGTAATTAAATGTTAACCTATTTATAAGCTATCAAATTTGAAATATTCTGTTACATTTCTTAATTTGTACCTCCCGGATGACTATGATTATACTGTAGAAGAATATATTTGTAAGAGCCCATAAACAGCATTTTGTTCTTTTTCGCCTTTGTTAATTGTCACACAGAGCTGATGGATGAACTCCATCAAACTGGCTTCATCCTATATGCATATTTTGGAGAATTTCATTGTCTAATAACTGAAATTGATTTTAATCAGTCTTTAGAAGTGGTTTTCAGATATCTGAGAGCATCCCTACCTCTGATCATTTATTTGCCTGCCTCTGAGTTGTTTGTAACAAGAGGTAAGGGTCTATTTGTAGTTGAAGTAAAGTGAAATGGCATTGTTGTATTTTCCCATCTCTGCATTTATTGAAAATGTAATGAAGGACCCTTACCTGTGATTTTCACTTTTTAGTCCTCAGCTCCACATGCAAATGGTTGGGACATATTGGATACAGTTCTGTTCCACTATTATAGTCTCATACCAAGAGGGTCCCCAAGTGGCTTAATTACCCTGTGATGTGTTATAATCTCATCTGGGAGGTAGGAATTATTTTTCCAGTGAAGTCTTATGGCTTCGAAATGGATTTCTTATATTTGTAATTCTTTATCTACAGTACAGAGGTTTTTCTGGGTTTTCTCTCCCACCAAATTTTGGAATGATGGCAATAATAGCCTTTGTTAAAATTATCTTTGTCAAAGTTGAAAGATTGGCTAAATCTGTAGAACTTGTGACAAGTATTCATTATTTCAAAGGTTTTTTTTGGATGTCACAAAGCAAGTCATGTGAATCCTAATGATAGTTGGTTTGTTTGCTATGGTCATTAATGGGCTCTTATAATTTTGGGGATTTTGGTATTTTTTAGAATCTGTATTTGTGGTTGTACTACTGTTTTTAAAAGGTTTTTATCTGCTGAAAAAATTATGCACACTCACACTGTGGATCCTGGCCAAGTTAAGAGTGATATACATTTCATTTTTGAGTGAGCAACTTTTGTGTTGTGCCTCTGCTTGCTAACACATTGTCACATGGAATGTGAACTGTGAAATTATGATTTTTTCATTATTTTTTGCTTTATGTTTGTAATATGATATTTGATTTTTTTTTCTTTTTTCCTAACCTTGGTGATACTTGAAGTATGTAAAATCAATATTAATGTTTTTTTTTTACTTGAAGGATAAAGTTTACAGTATAAGTTTATAGTATCTATTTGCCCTAGTAATATGTATACCCAAAAGGCTTTTGACTATGGAAATCTGCCATTTTTTGATAAATGTTATGGGACTTTGTTTAATGATTATGTCTGATTCCAAGAGAAGAGTACAAAAGAGCCAATATACAGTGCCAAGTAGCATGACGTCAAACAGACCAAATCCAATTCAGGGAGAATTGTTGAACTTCTATGCCAATATGAAAGGACTTGAACCTACTTTGTGAATCGAGGTCACAGTACTTGACATATGTTAAGATGCAGGACTTCCTTGAACCATACTTTAAGTCAAGTGCCTCAGCTTGGCTATCATCCTGGCTCCACCTGTCTCTGAGAGCGATGATACAATCAGACCAGGGAATAATTTTTCCATTTGCAGCTGAAACTTAGTCCTTTCTCTCTTATAGTTTGGCAATTTTCTGTAGTCCTGGCTGTAAATGGGTAAAGTACTGTATTGCTGCTATGGTCCTACAGGCTTTTGGGACATAAGCATTTTAATTGGTCCTTGCTGTGATTCAGGGAACTGTTATAGGTTTAGTTAATTTTTTTACTCTGGATTTTTATACATGTAAGATTTTTATTTTATTTTTTAATCATCACTGTACTTATAATTTTTATATAGAATTTCATTTTTTTTACTTTTTTACTTTGGGATTTTTTTTGGTGATTTGTTTTTATTTTGTTTTTTTCTTTTGACAATTGTTTCATAAACCTCATAAATCAGTCATGTATCCCAGTGTGATTCTGGTATTTGTCAACACCCTCCTCAGGGGGGATTGTGTAATTATCCTAAAAATTCAAGGTTTAAAATTTTTTTGGAGAAATTTCAGGAAAAGAAACTTGCTAACACCCAAAATCAAGAAAGTGGATCCGTTTGGAGAAGGTGCTATAAGATGCATGAAGAAGCCACACACTGCATCAAAAGATCCAGACTGAACATTGGAATATAATGGATTAAATTTCTTATTCTGAATGTAAACTCTTATGCCAAAGGGGATTGCCCCCTAATTGGCATTTTGTCAATGCGTCGATCAATCAGTTTTTGTATTTTACTCCCATCTCTAACTATTGTAACTCCCTCTTAGAAAAATGCAATATTATAAGTACTTTTAGCTAAAAGGTATTTAGAGTTATAATATAGTTATATTTATTTTTTTTATATTTAAACATTATTTTATTTGGTCGTTTTCATACATTATTCATTGGAAACAAAGATCGTTTTCTTTTCCTCCCCCCCCCCCCCCCGCCTTTCCCTCTCCCATAGCCGACGCATGATTCCACTGGTTATCACATGTGTTCTTGACTCGAACCCATTTCCCTGTTGTTGGAATTTGCATTATAGTGTTCATTTAGAGTCTCTCCTCACTCTTATCTCCTCCAACCCTGTAGTCAAGCAGTTGTTTTTCATCGGTGTTTTTACTCCCACAGTTTATCCTCTGCTTGTGGGTAGTATTTTTTTTTAGATCCCTGCAGATTGTTCAGGGAAATTGCATTGATACTAATGGAGAAGTCCATCACCTTCGATTGTACCACAATGTATCAGTCTCTGTGTATAATGTTTTCCTGGTTCTGCTCCTTTCGCTCTGCATCACTTCGTGGAGGTTGTTCCAGTCTCCATGGAATTCTTCCACTTTATTATTCCTTTGAGCACAATAGTATTCCATCACCAACATATACCACAATTTGTTCAGCCATTCCCCAATTGATGGGCATCCCCTCATTTTCCAATTTTTGGCCACCACAAAGAGCGCAGCTATGAATATTCTTGTACAAGTCTTTTTGTCCATTATCTCTTTGGGGTACAAGCCCAGCAGTGCTATGGCTGGATCAAAGGGCAAACAATCTTTTATCGCCCTTTGGACATAGTTCCAAATTGCCCTCCAGTAGAGTTATAATATAGTTATATTTAAATGAGCCATTGGGGAGACGGGTCTCCCAAAGGATCACAGGGGAAATGGTGTCAAGGAAGTTTACCCCCCCCACCCTCCTGAGGAGCTTTACATGCCTATCAAACATTCCTGACATACCATATCTGTGCCAGGTTTGTGTCTGTGTATGTTCAGTATGTCAATAAAAATCAAGGTTGAGGGCTGCTTGGGGAAGAATGGAGGGAAAATTGAAAGGGAGAACCAAGAAGGGACAGAGCAGGCAGGTGAAGAGGGAGGAAAGAAGAGACATGCAGGCTAGGCACCACAAGGTCAGGTTACTTATAGGAATTGTTTGTCTACCCTTCCAATAAACTTTATAAAATATATATCTGGGTAGAAATATTATTTTAATTCTTACACTACTCATGAGCAATTAAAGTTTTTCCATTTGTTTAGATCTAATTTTGTTTGTGTGGAAAATGTTTTGAAAATGTGTTGATATAATTCCTGCGTTTTTCTTGGCAATAAGATTCCCAAGTATTTTATGTTGTCTAGAGTGATTTTAAATGGGGTTTTTCTTTCTAACTCTTTTTGGAAATATAATAAAATGCTGATGATTTGTATGGGTTTATTTTGTATCCTACAATTTTGCAAAAGTTGCTAATTATTTCAATTAGTTTTGAGTAGATTTTCTGGGATTCTCTAAGTATACCATCATATCATCCATAAAGGCTGATAGGTTAGTTTTCTTATTGCCTACTTTAATTCCTTCAATTTCTTTTACTTCTCTTATTGCTAGCATTTCTTTTACAATATTAAATAATAATGGTGATAATGGTTATCGTTGCTTCACTCCTTATCTTATTGGAAATGCTTCTAACATCCCCATTATAGATGATGCTTGCTGATGATTTTAAATAAATACTACTTATTTTAAGGAAAAGTCCTTTTATTCCTTTACTTTGTAGGGTTTTCATTAGGAACTAGGTATTTTGTCAAAAGTTTTTCTGCATGTATTGAGATAATAATCACATGCTTTTTGTTACTTGGATCATTTATATGGTCAGTTATACTAATGGTTTTCCTGCCATTAATCCATTAAACCTGTTACAAATCCCTCCTGTTCATAATGAATAATCCTTGTGATCTATTGCTATTGTCTCTTTGTTAGTGTTTTATTTGAGAGTTTTGTATCAATGTTCATTAAGAGAACTGATCTGCAATTTTCTGTCTCAGATTTTTGGTCTTCCTGGCTTAGATATCAGCACATATTTCTGTCATGAAAAGAATTTGATAGGACTCCTTCTTTGATTATTTTGCCAAATAGTTTGTATTGTATTTGGATTATTTGGTCTTTAAATGTGTGATAGAATTCACTCATGAATATATCTTACTCTGGGGATATTTTCATGGAGAGTACATGGATGGCTTGATCACATTTTTATGGGATAGGATTACTTAAGTATTCTATTTCCTCTTCTGTTAATCTAGGCAATTTATATTTTTAAATATTGATCTATTTCCCCAGAATATAATATCAGATATATTGTCATGTAATTGGGCAAAATAGTTCCTAATAATTGCTTTCATTTCCTCTTCCTTAGAAGAGAAAGCACCCTTTTCATTTCTGATACTGTCAATTGGCTTCTTTTCTTTCTTTTTTTAAAATCAAATTAACTATTCTCTACTTATTTTTTCATAGAATCTGTTTCAAATCTTATTTATTAGTTCAATAGTCCTTTTATTTTCAATTGTATTAATTTTTCCTTTGATATTTAGGATTTCTGCTTCAATATTTAATTGGGAATTTTTAATTTGTACCTTTTCTAGTTTTTGTTTTGTTTTGTTTTGTTTTTGTTTGTTTGTTTTTTAGTTTCATGCCCAATTAATTGATCTATTTTTTTTCTCTTTTCTATTGAAAGAAACATTTAGGGATATAAATTTCCCCCTGAGTACTGTTATGTCTATATCCCATAAATTTATGATATGTTGTCTCCTCAGTGTTATTCTCTTAAATGAAATCAGATTATTATTTCTATGATTTTTGAACCATCCATTTTGATGAATTAGATTATTTAATTTCCAACTAATTTTTAATTTGTCTTTCCATAAATCTTTATTGATTATAATTATGGTATGGATAAGTTGGACTTTTTAATTTACTATTATTAATGGTGAAGCTTTTATGCTCTAATAGTGATGATGAACCTTTGGGACCAAGTGCACAACTGCAACCCTCACAATGCATGTGAGCTTCCCACATTTCCTCAAACAGGGGATGGAGGAAGAAGTCCTATTTGGCTACTGTGCAGTGCGGCAACTTATGTGAGAAATGTTCTCAAGCAGGCATGGAGATGGGGAGTGGAGCAACACCCTCTGGCATGCATACCATTGGTTCTCCAACATGGCCCAAGTACATGGTCAATTTTTTAATATATACCATTCTCTGCTGAAAAGAAGGTATTTTCCTTTTTATTCCTATTAATTTTCTCCACATATTTACCAAATCTAACTTTCCTAAAATTTTATTCACTTCCTTTACTTCTTTCTCATTTTTTAGTTAGATTCATCTATTTCTGATAGAGGAAGATTGAGCTCCCCAACTAGTAGTGTTTTACTCTATTTTCCTGTTTAAGTTCTTTTAGTTACTCCTTTAAAGATATGGATGCTATACTATTTGGTACATATATATTAAATATTGACATTTTTTCAATGTCTATACTACCTTTTATCAAAGTGTAACTACTGTCTTTATCCCTTTTAATCAGATTTATTTTTGCTTTAGCTTTTTCTGAGATATGATTACTACTTTTGCTTTTGTTCTCATTTGAATCATAATAGATTCTACCCCAGTCTTTTATCTTTATTCTGTGTGTGTCTACCTGACTCAAATGTATTTCTTATGAACAACATATGGTAGGATTCTGTTTTTTTAATCCACTCTGCTCTCCATTTCCATTTTATGGGTGAATTCATCCTATTTACTTTCACAATTTTGATTGCCATCTCTGCACTACCCTCCATCTTGATTTCTTCTTTTAATCTTACCCTTCCTCCTTTCACTCTTTCCCTCCACACCATTGTTTTGCATTTAATCACTCTCCCATTATCCCTTCCCCCCACCACCCTCTTATTCACTTCCTACTTCTCTATAGAGTCTTTTAATCACCCCCCCAAACTTCTCCCTCCTTTAATTACTCCCCTCCCCACCATTCCTTTTATTATTCCCCTTCTGCTTCTCTATAGGATAAGATATAATACCCCAATGATTCTGGCTGTTCTTTCTTAGCCAATTACAATGAGAGTAAGTACCTGTCACCACCCTCATCCTCTCCTCTGCTATAATAAAAAATAATGTAATATTATTCCCTCCCCTTCACCACATTATGTTAAATAATTTAGTCCATTTTACTTCTCTTCTCATTTCCCTTAATATATTCCATCTTTTTAACTCCCAGATTTCTTTGATATATCATTCTAAACTTACTATCACAGCCTCTGGCTATGTATATTCTTCTATTTACCAGAATAATTATGACATTTTTGGAGAGCTGAGGATATCATATTTCCATATATGAATATAAATAATTTGATCTTTTTGAAGCCCTTACATTAAATTTTCTGTTTAAGTCTAGTCTCTTCTTTAGGAATTCTTGGAAATCTTCTATTTATTTTAAATGATCATGCCTGCCCCAGAAAGAATATAGTCAGTTTTGATGGGTAGGTGATTCTTGGTTGTAAACCCAGTTTGTTTGCCTTCCAAAATGTGATAATATAAGCATTCCAGTTCTTCAAGTTAGAAGCTCCCAGATCCTTTATAATCTTGACTGGGGTTCCATATTTGAAATTTTTTTCTTTCTGGCTATTTGAAATATTTTCTTCTTTACCTGGAAGATTTTGAATTTGGACAAACATTCCTGGGAGTTGTCATTTGAGGTTTTCTTATAGGAGGTGATATGTGGATTCTTTCAATTTCTATTTTATCATCTTTTCAAGGATATCAGGGTAGTTTTCTTGGACAATTTCTTATAATATGATGTCTAGGTATTTTGGGGATTTTTTGGTTATGCCTTCCAAGTAGTCCAGTAATTCTTAAATTATCTCTCCTGGATCTATTTTCCAGGTCAGTTGTTTTTTTTTTAATGAGATATTTCATATTTTCTTCTATTTTTCATTCTTTTGATTTGATTTTATTTGTTTTTTGGTGTTGTATATTCGTTAGCTTCTATTTGCCCAATTCTAATTTTTAAAGACTGAATTTCCTCCATGATATTTTAATCCTTTTTTTCCATTTGGTCCATTCTACTTTTCATGTCATTCTTTTCTTCTTTTGAATGTTTTTTCTTTTTCAATTAAGACAATTCTCATTAAAAAACAAAGAAACATTTTCTTCATGGGATTTTTGAGCCTCTTTTATCAGTTGACCAATTTTGCTTTTTAAGCTATTATTTTCTTTTTGCACTAGTTTCATTTCTTTTTCCTATCTTTCTTTCCATTTTCTTCAACCTTTTTATTTGTTTTTTTTTTAATTCCTTTTTGAGTTCTTCCAGAGCTTGAGACAAATCTCTATTTATCTTTGAAGTTTTCCATATGGTTGCATAGATTTCACTATCCTCTGTTGGTTTTCTGCTTTGTTCTTTGTAGCCATAGAAAAATTATAGATTTATGAGTTTCTTTTGGTATTTGCTCTTTTTTGTAGTCTTTTTTTTTTTGCCTGTGGACTGGGAATTCTGAAAGCTTCTGATTCTGTCTCCTTTGTTTCTGGCTTACAGGGTTCTGCACTATGAGATATTTTGCCCTGGTGATGGGTCTTCACTATAGTAGTGCATACTTGAAAGGAACTAGTGCTATGGCCTTCTGGGATTCTCTGAAGGTTGGTGTCATGGCCTGGAACATTAAGGTATAAGTATGAGGTGCTCTTTTGTTGGTGCATTCTGGATCCTGGGATCTGGAATTTGGTCTGTGCCCAGGTTCAGAATCTGATAGAATAGGTGGGATAGGGGCTATTCAGTCCATATTCCTCTGTGGGAAGTTTTGTTTCCAGTTTCCCCTAATCCCATGAATATAAATGATCTGCTTACCTTTCAATTTTATTCAGTAGAAGAGATCCCTCACTCTGTCTTACTATTGGCTTTTGACTGCTATCATTCTGAGACTCTTTTTAAAAATTGGTTTGTTAGGACTATGAGAGCAGTATCAGCTTTCACTGCTACTAAGCCACCATCATGTGAGCACCAAGTTGTAAGGCATAAAAGCAGTTAGGGTAGACAATTGGGGTTAAGTAACTTGTCCAGGGTCACATAGCTAAGATGAGTCTAAGGAAATGTTTGGACTCATGTCCTTCCAGATGAAAATCTGGTTCTTTATTCACTGAGCCACCTACCTGCCCTACTTAATCATCCTCGTCAATATTTCTTCATCAATAAAATGTAAAGATTTAAATAGATTTTTTAAAAGATCTCCCATTCTAGATCATATATTCACAGCAAGGATAACATTCTTAAGAGAAAATTTAAGCAAGTTGATGGGTGGTGGGGTCTTTTCTATCTATACGTATGTTATTATTATTTAAAAGTTGAAATGGAAAGGTAGGGAGGGAGGAAGGATAATGTGCAAAAACATGGAGAAGGAGTCATGTAGAAAAATATTAATTAAATGTCAACAGTACAGTTTCTCAGTAGTAAGGAAGACTGATACATTTAGAGAGTGAGATTAGCTATGCAGTAATAAATGCCTTTCAATATTTTTTGAAGATAAGAGAGAAGAGATAAAAATGAGCAATGCCTGTTGACAGTGGAAAACAGATGACATTAATGAGCAGGGCCAGGCATCTGTTGATATGCTTATTCAAAACCAGGAAAAAAAGTCTAAATATGATGGGGGGAGTATTGATTGCATTGGCTTCTATATCCAGATTATTTAAAAATAAGGAGCAATGGGAGTCTCTCAGTTGGTCAACCTGAGCGTTTATAGTTTTTTTCCAAGGGTGCCATCTTTAAAATTAAATTTTTAATAACCTTTAAGTCTTGCAGCCTTGGGGGAATAATTTCCTTCACAGTAGTTCAAAGGTTTAATTTCACAGTAAAGCTTTTGAAATACAGTATTATCCCTTTTGTTCTAGAAAATTACTGTTGGAAAAAATCGTATTTCAAAGTAATGATGGTAATGAGAAAAAGATATGGGCCCAACTTCAAAAGGGAAAAATGATAACCTTGGCTGCTTGGTCCTCTGGTGAGCCTCTCCCCTGTGTATTCTCATTTGTAACAGTTCAAAAACCTGGGGAATCATACAATCTTACCACTCTGATGCTACTCAGGCTGTAGTTGCAAGCAATTCCCTCTCATTTTGGGATGATATAGACATAATGGAAGACATTAAATTTCTCATATAAATAAAATGCAATCAGGCTTCACTCCCACCATGTGGGTTTTCTGGAACCAGATCCCCAAAACATATTATCTGTGCAGTTTTTAAGCCATTTTCTTGGACATTAAAATACCCCATGTGATGCTGCACATGAAAAAAAAATCTCTAAGCTCAGCTTCCCTGCCCATTATTTTTGACAGGAGATGGCTTCCATGACCAACTTTGAATAAAGGGATTGTTTTCTAAGCAGAAGTGTTTGTTTGTTAGCTTCTCCCTCTGGCCATAACCTAGCATGTGCTCAGCGCTTTATGTTGGGATGCTATCAATACCGTAATACTCCCTGCAGCATATCAATGGGAAGTATATAAAAAGCCAAAGATGATCAGTATGTACACTGACTGTAAGAGAAAAATCTGCAAGTTTTCAGGGAAGTGTTATCTATAGAATTACCATTTTTGTAGAGGACATTGCCATTTAAAATTGCTATAAAGTGAACTGGTTTGGGTGGGAAGGAATATTGGAAGGGAAGAGGGCAAAAGAAAGGAAGAGAAAGAAGGCTTTGTGTGCTTAGAGAAGGTAGTAATAATCAGAGAGTTCTCTAAAGACAATATGGCTGAGTGTAAAAAAGGCAAATTTTATAAGTTGTAATCTTGGGCAGTGTGGCTTTGGTTTAGTGGTGGGCTCAGAGGCCAGACTTCAGAAAGATAAAAAATGATGGTACCTTTTCAACAGCATGTTGTCTTTCATAGATCATGAAGTGAATTAAAAGATAAGAGTTAGTGAATTAAAACCAAGAGTTAGTTAAAAGGCAGTATGTCATAATGGAAAGAGTACTATGCTGGGTGTCAGAAGAAAACTGGGTTTAAATCCCATCTTTCAAGTCAAATCAATTCAAGAAATATTTATTAAGTGTCTACCATGTTTCAGACAATATGCCCAATGCCAAGGATTCAAAGGAAGGCAAATTTTATCTCCTATTCTCAAGGACCTCACAATCTAATAAGGGCAACATGTAAACCTCTAATACTAGTGTTTTGACATTAGAAAAATGACAAACTCTTTGGACCTCAATTTTCTAATGTCTATAACATACATTATAGCTTTAATAGGTTTGTTGTGAGAATCAAATAAGATGATATATATAAAACACTTTCTGAACATTAATGCGTTATATGAATGCCAGTTATTATTGTATCAGGTACTACTCAAGGCAAGAGAAAAAGGAAATTATTTGCCCTGAGAATAGTAACAGTTTTAAATAAATCATGTCTATGCTGTGGAAATATGTATAATAAAGCTGTATCCTGGAGAATTCTCTCTCTCTCTCTCTCTCTCTCTCTCTCTCTCTCTCTCTCTCTCTCTCTCTCTCTCTCTCTCTCTCTCTTTCTCTCTCTCTCTCTTTTTCCCACCCCCTTGTACCTAAAACACCTAGCATAGTTTTGTTTTGTTTTTTTCCCTCCTCTGAGTTATATAATGTGAGATGTGGAGGAGAGAAAGCAAATATGATGTTACAGAAATATTAGACAGTTTTATTGATATTGATGTTTATAGCATCTTTATTTTCATTTTCCAATAGGGAAATTATGGGAGAAGTTATCACTCTTTTTACTATCCAAGATCTCTGAGGGCCAAGACTGCTTTTATTTTTGCATCACAAAGTTCTATCACATTGCTTAGCAAATGATAAAAATAATGAATAACATTATATAACACTTTAAAGTTTACAAAGCATTTCAGTTATTTATCTCATGTAATGCTCACAACAACACTGGAAGTAGAAGCTATCATGGTTTTTCCTATTTTACATGAGATATAACTGAGTCACAGAGAGATTAAGTGACTTATGCAGTCAAACACTGGTAAATTTCTGAGAAAGGATTCAAAATGAAATCTTCTAGACTCAAAGACTAATACTTCACATAGTACCGCCTAGACACTTAAATGTCTGTTGAATTTAACTGCTTCATTTCTGCAATGTATTTTTTAATTTTTTTAAATCAACCACCAAAAGTAATAAAAATGCAAAATTTAGAAACATTTTCCCTGACAAATTATGGGAACACGGTGAATTAAATCTAAGAAATCTTCAATGAACTTGCAATACATTACCTAACTAATGAATGGTCTCTAATTCCCTTTGAGATGTATGTTTATTGTCTTCTGTTTCCTATAGTCATTTATTGATTCCATCTTTCTTCTGAAACCTGGTTCTTCCTCCTACTTTTTCTGTTTCTGTGACTAGGCCTTATTCTCCTAGTTCTCTTCTCCCATTGGTAAATTTCTCTCCTACTGACTTTCTGGACTTCTCCATGATGACTAGACTGCTGATTCACCCTAGAACTTACCTCCCAGATTGGGACCTCCTTACTCTGTTACATTAATCCATTCCTGTAGTCTTCTCTGTTTCATGCTGGCTTTCTTCTCCCATATTGAAGTTCATCCTGGGGGCTTTTATTTTGGGAAGGAGCCTAGACCTCACAGCTTTTATTTCTCTCCTGACTCAGTTTCTAATTTTCTTGACTTCAATATCATTTCTCCATGTGATATCCCTCACCCAACACACAAACATCCATATATTTTTTCAGTTCCCTTTTACTTATAGTCTTCTTTCATTTGAATTTAAGGTCCCTGATAGCAAGGGCTATTTTTTCCCCTATTTGTATCTCCATTACTTAACCCAGGGCCTGGAAAATAGTGAATGCATAATGTTTCTTTATTTGTTTTCCCTTGTTGCTTTTCCTACACTAGAAATTTCAGAGACATCATGGACAGTTCCTTCTACTCTTTGTCCATTGAATCTGTTGCCACATCTTACAAATTCTTCTCCCATTATTTTCCTTGTTTACTGATTGTCACTGTCCCTCCCTTCTCAACTGTCATCATGGTATCCGTATTTCAGGCATTGGCCATCCTTTCTTAGGCTATTCTTTTACCATACTAAATGGTTTCCCTGTTTCTAGTCTTGTACCTCTCCATTTTATCCTTCACACAACAGTTAAAATACTTCCTGATATACAGGCCTGATCATTTTCCTCACAAAAAACTACAATGGTTCACTATCCAGGAAAACATGCACCCTTTCTCCTGGAATTCACAGTTCTCCACAATGACTCCAAAGTAATATTGTGACCTTGAGTAAGTTATTTACTTTTCCAGGCCTCAGTTTCCTAATCTATTAAATGAAGGAGTTTTACTAGATGTTTTTTGAGTCCCTTTCAACTCTCAGTCTAGAATATCATGTTTCTGCCCTTCTAGACTTATCACATTTTCTTTCAATGTATTCTATTGGACTATGATCCTGTGCTTCACTTCATTACCATACTCATTCCCTTACATTTGTAAATGTTTTCCTCACACATCTCCAGCTATTGAACCTCAGCCCTTTCCATCTTTGATGCCAGGGCATCACTCCATGAATGGACATATCCTTCCCTTATGTCTTCCATTTATAAAATAATTAACCCTTAAATCACAAGGATGAGAGTAGTTTTTAACAATTTAATTTTAATATGAATATAGTATAAGAAAGAAATAGGGAGGGAAGGAAATGGAAAACTATTTCCTAGCCTACCACCCTAATCTTACCAGTCCACCAGAGTGTCTTTCACCCAAGCCACCAACATCGAATCACAGATAGAATGGCAGCCAAAGACCTCCAGAGAAAGAACCTGACCTCCTCTGCAGTCTCATTTGATATAATTCCCTTTCTCCATGTCACTTCCTTTCCCTATGCACTGGTATATCACAACTCGGGAACCAAGCAAAGTCTCTCTGACCCAGACCTGTAACCCTTACTTCTGGGTCATGATCCTAGGGCTCTTTACCTGTGACCTCTGTTTGGAGCATTCCAACCACATTAATGGGCTGACTCAGATGACCAGAAGGTTCAAGACCCTGGGAGGAAGGGGCTCCCTTTACACACAGGTAAAGTGTTAAATACTGGGGATACAAGAAGAATCTCCACCATCTGTCTATGTATTTATTCAGCAGCATTTGTGTAGGAGTGAAGGTAATGAATTATCATACTGAACTAAGACTGAGCTTTGATAGGGTATAATTTGTATATGAAAAGGGGTCTAGGTACACCCAGAGATTTTTGTTGTTCTTATTGGTGATGATTGTTTTTGTGTGGTACTGTGCTGCCTTTTTGCTTTCCTGTTTTGTTTTGTTTGATTTTATTTCAATTTGGGAAGAGAAATGGTTTCATCCCAGGAACAAGTTGACCATCCCAAGGTAAGATCATCACCTGTATTCAGACCTCTGTGCTTCTAACCTAAGCCTTGACTAATACCGCCTCTCTTCCTGGAAAGCTAGCAGGGAGGGTTTCAGACTGTTTCTATTTCCTCACTTTATAAAAGGCAGAAACTGGCCTTTTTGACTCACTGCATTCTGAATCCACTGCTCTACTTGCTTTTAACTCCACAGAACAAGATGCTCCTATGCTGAGTGCTTCCTATGCTCCTGGCTTCCTTAAGCACTGAAGCTTTCATGCTTCCTTTTCTGTGTTGTCTTCTACAATTACACTAAACATTCCTTTTGATCAGGGGCTAGCTTTATTTTTATTGCTTTGATCTCCAGCACTTAACACAATGACTGGCACATAATAAGTATTTAATTAATGTTTATTTGATTGTATTAGATAGCATTGAATTGGGTTAGATGAGAAACGATCATTTACCAGGAGCTAGGTGGTACTGTAGATAGCACTTGGTTTGGAGACAGGAAGATCTCAAATATGACCTCAGATCCTTTTTAATTGTCTCAACCCTAGGCAAGTAACTTAATATGATTGACTCAGTTTCCCAATTTGTGAATCAAAACAATAATACCATCTACTTCCTGGAATTGTTGTTTTGATGGAATTTAGAAAACATTTTATAAATGTTTAGCACAGTGTTTGACATATTTTATTTTTGTTCAATAAAACCAGTCATATCTGACTCCTTGCTACCTCATTTCAGGTTTCTTGACTAGGATAGCAAAATGTTTCCTATTTCCTTCTCTAGTTCATTTTATAAATGAAAAGACTGAGGCAAACAGGGTTGTGCCTTCCTCAGGGTTACATAGCTAGAAAATGTCTAGGCTAGATATTAATCCACAAAGATGAGTCTTTCTGATTTCAAGCCCAGTACTCTATCCACCTAGCTGCCACCTGGGATATATTGGGTTGTATAAAGTTAATGTCATTATTATTATGGTTATTAATATTTTTATTGCTAGTGGTAAGAAAAATAGACCAAAAGAAGAGATTGGATGTAGTAGACACATTAAGAAAGAAGAAGAATGCAATTGTCCTAAAAATATGCATGTATAAAAGAAAGAATGATTAGAATGTATTCTACTCCTGATTCTTGCACTAATTATGTTCATTACCTGAGGCAAATTACCCAACTTTTATTTGTCTCTTTATAAACATTCATTTGCAAAATGTATCTGTGTACATGTGTGTATGTATGCATGGGCATGTACTACTTGTTTGAGGGATTATTGGGAGTAATGGCTCGCTAAAAGATTTCTAAGAGTCAATGGATCTTGAGTTATCAGAGTTGTGGCAAGAGAAATAGAAATCAGAGAAATAATTTTTAAGTACTTTAATGAACTAGAATTTATACAAATTGTCAACTGTTCATGTCAACTGATAGTTACATCCTGAGCCTGTTATGTGAAAATTCATTGAAATAATAAGGATTATTTGGACCAAGAAAGGAATAGTTAGGGAAGTAATGGTTTGTGCCATCAAGCATTTCAAAGGTTGTTCTGAAGAGGATTCTGGGATTCAATTCGTTATGATTGCCCTAAAGGAGCCAACTATAATCAATACATATAACATCACAGAAATATAGAGCCTCAATGAAAGGAATGATAACTGAGTAATTATGGGATATTTAGGACAATAGTGTGAATTTTAGATTTACTCTACCCTGCTTAGTCTAACAAAATAGGAATGTCTACACCCATACTTAAAGATTAAGTGTTGAGAAGGATGGCCTATGACAGACATGTGCTAGAAAAAGACAAATCAGAAACAACTGACAGACTCCCTGAGCTGTCCTAAACCAAGCTTAAACTACCATTGGTATATGTGAGATGCAGGAAGTGATATAAAAATGGACTCTATATTTCGTGTAATTTCCTCTCTCTGGCCTCTTTTCACAGAGAGGTGGCCCTGGCTCTGGTGGCAGAGAGGTGGCTGGTGGCAGCGTGCTAAGCATCTTGGCATCTTGGCGTGGTGGCAGCTATTGTCTGGGTTTGGTGGTGAGTGTCCTTGATACAATACTTGGAGAAGCTTAGTAGCCTAGTTCAGGTAAGGCGTCTTCTCTGAGCTCTCTTGGAGTTTAGACTGATTCCTTTTTCCTTTACTTTCCAAAACACTACCCTCTTAGGAAGTCTCAAATCTTCTGAGGAAGCCTCATGGTGGAGGTCTTTGAACTCCTCCTGGCACAGGATAGGCAAGAGAAATCCTATACCCTTTTCCCTCTCTCTTCTAAATTCCTTCCCTCTATATTAATTAAATCACCATAAAATTCCCAAACTGACTTGAGTATTTTTATTGGGATTTGAATTAATCCCTAGTGAGCAATTAAATTTATATTTTAGTCAAAACCCCTAAATTCACCCTTTACAATAGTGACTCCTCCATCATTGAAGGTCAAGTAGATGCTATATTACTATTTATTAAGATATTGAAGAATATGGGATCATGTTTTACTTACTAGCACACATACAACTCATATCTTGTTACCTGTCATCTTGGGGAGGAGAAAGAGTTGGGGGGAGGGAGAGAATATGGATTTACAATTATTAAAATTTCCTCTACATGTAATCTGAAAAAAAAACAAAACATTAAAAAAGATGTAAATTAAATTATTTCCCTGGGAAAAGAACTTAATGATCCAGGAGATGCAGCTTGGCATAGTGGAAAGAGTGCTTTCTTGAGTTAAAAGGCTTGGATTCAATTCCTATTTCTGATTCTTACTATCTGTGACATTTCTTCATAGCCTTGCTTCATTAGGCTGCAGTTTCCTCATCTGGAAAATGAGATGTTTGTATTAGATGGCATCTTTGGTCACTTCCAACTCTAAATTAGTGAGGCTAAAACCTGTAACACTTCTTCCAATTTTCTTTTTCTTGAGATGAATGTGGATATATGAGTTGTTTGAGAAGTTTCAGCCTGGATAATTTTTATTCTTAAATGCAATATTCAACCATTAATGAAGTAGCAAGATGATAACAACTGATCTCATCTTCACAACCCCACACCCAGCAAATTGTGTAACATATGTAAGTAGTAACAATTTAGACATTTAGAGTCCAGTTTGGACTGCCGAAAAACTTGAAGTCTGCCCGGTGAAGTCTGGGGGAAACACAGACAAATTTTCTTAGAAGCATTTCAAACATTTTACCAAGATATTTCAAATATTGATTCACAGAATATTGGTACTTTTAAGTTAGTAGGCTGTCAACTTAAACTCTCATACTGAAACCAAACAGGATACTTTCAAAAGCATCTACGATAGGTCATTATTCAGTCTCTAATTTTTTTCTTACATTGTGCAGGTAGCAAACACATATATATGTGTGTATGTGTGTAGATTCATACACATATATGTGTAAATATATTCATATGCATGCACACATATTTATATATTGATACAATAAAGTTTTCAAACTCTCTTAAAGAGAGAGAAAGAGAAACAGAGACAGAGGGAGGGAGGGAGAGAGAGAGAGAGAAAGTTAAATACTTTTTTGTATTACAGTAGTATAGTACTCGGGCAGTTTAGTGAAGTATATGCCTCTTTCTACCTAATGAGACATGAGATGGGTGCTCAGATTGCAAATATAATGTCCATCATCAAAAACCATCTAGTAATCACTTCTCAGAATAAATTTTTGAATGAATAAATAAAATAGAAATGATTAAAAAGGAAATGAATTATTTGGAAATAAAGATGATTTTTCCCACTTCCAGGGTCATAGATTCCCTGAAATCTGTCAACAGGTTGTACCACCTCAGCTTAAGAACTATGATGATTGTTTATTAAATAAATATTTATTAAACATTATCATGATTATTATTTGAATATTTTATTACTTTTTATAAAACTATACATTTAATCATCTTAAATATTTTTACAATGTTTTGATGCATGCAAAGTACTTCACATTTAATGTCACTTTATAGAGACATCAACTCTTTCAAGTAGGTGCTATTTATAGCCATTTTATAGATAAAGCAACTAAGGCAGATAGAAGTTGTGACTTGCCAAATATCATTTATCTAGTAAGGGTCAAAATTTGCATTCAACCTCAAGTCTTCCTGGATGTATAATGATTAGGTGCCTTTATCTACCAAATGAGTTAGCTGACAATTACTGTTGGTGATGATTATAGAACTAAAATTATATTTTTATATCTTTTAATTGCCAATAAATTTGTAATATAATTAGTTAAACGATAACTCTATTGAAATCTTCCTGCAATATTTCATTTGAAGGCAGATGCAATTATGCCTTCTCAAATTCTCTGCCAAAAGAGTAGATGCATGGGTCTCGTGAATGTGGTGAGTCTTCATATCTGGTTTGTGGTAATGGGCATTGGATTTGCAATCAGAGCAGCTTATCTTGCTACGTATAAGGGCATTTCACCATGGTATTATAGAGCACAGGAAGAATTATTATTGTTGTGTTTTTGTTGTTGTTGATGACTGAAACCACTTAAAAGTTTCATATGTATTTGGTTGTAAAGGGATTGCAATTTCCTTCGGTGGTGAAAACACTCACATTATAACATATATACACAGAGAGAGAGAGAGAGAGAGAGAGAGAGAGAGAGAGAGAGAGAGAGAGAGAGAGAGAGAGAGAGAGAGACAGAGAGAGAGAGAAAGAGACAGAGACAGAGACAGAGAGAGACAGAGAGAGAGAGAGAGAGAGAGAGAGAGAGAAAGAGAGAGAGAGAGAGAGAGAAAGAGAGAGAGAGAGAGAGATACATAGATAGATAGATAGATAGATAGATAGATAGATAGATAGATAGATAGATAGATAGATAGATAGATATGGACTGGGCCTGTCATTTCCTTGCAATAGAGAGCTCTAAAGTTAAATAAATTTCCTCTATAAATATAGGATAACTCTCTTTCTGCAACTTATTATCTTAGGCAGTGGCCAAGAGCAGTAAAATTAATGATTTATATAATATTCAGCTTGAATTATTAAAGATAAAATAACCAAATCCTTACCACACAATGTTTTTAGGTAAATATATTGATTTTTCTTTTCCCATTTTCTAATTTCTCTCTTTTAATCCTCAAATCTTACTCCCAGAGAGTGTTATCCTCTAAAACAAATATTTATTAGTAAAAAATGAGGGAAAAATCACCAAAATCTTTCAATATATTGAAAAAAAAGAAAACATAGACCATTTCTGTCGCCAATAATTGACTTTCTCAGAACACCAAGATCTGTTCACACTAATTATATGTGTACCCTAAGATTGATTTTTAATTTCAATTTCCTAGAGACTCTGGTGGTCCATGAATGTCACACAAAGAAAAACATTGAGAAGCTGTTATGATTGAAGAGTAGTCAACAACAAGTACTTATTAAAAACCACTATACTTCAAAAACAACATCATGATT
The DNA here is from genome assembly GCF_027887165.1 of Monodelphis domestica. NCBI lineage: Eukaryota > Metazoa > Chordata > Mammalia > Didelphimorphia > Didelphidae > Monodelphis > Monodelphis domestica. Next base: position 335,438,745 of record NC_077230.1, on the reverse strand, counting down.
GCTGTGATAGTTGTTATAACACTACAAGGCTTTGAGTATGGGTCCAGTGATGGACAATCTGAATGTCTGTCACCTGAGGACCATACTACCTACAGTCATTGAAGAGCTTCATCAGCATTTGGACAATACAATGACTTTTTGGACACAAAAACTTTTGATGAGGATCTAGGGAATGAGAAACAAGTTATAATTTGCCTTACTTGAGGCAGCCTCTAAGTAATTCAGCCAGGAATCTTGATAGTCTGAAAGACTTTGTGATAATTTTCTTTGACTGTAATGCAATTGTAAATAATCCATGTGTAACTTTTAATTTTAAAATCTATCATTATCATGATTACTGTTGCTATTATTTTTGTTATTGCTTGTTAATGATATTAAGTTGAAAATATGTTTGTATCTAAAGATCATCAACAATTATTATTTGGCATTGAGCTGGTCATTTTCTTGTAATCTTAATAGAATATTTAGTTTGGGCAAAACATAGAGTAAGTGTTGGAATTGAACATCAGTGTACATTAAAAATTCCATATGTTTGAGGATAAGATAACATTAGCATTGTGCACCACAGCCATATGCCCCATGGTAATGTATAAACACTTCACATTACTGGAACGGGTGTTGAGTGTATATTGCAAGTTAAACAAATTTTCCAAAATTATAAAGTTTAACAACATTAGTTTAATTTCTCTTTCAAAATATAGTTTAAACTAATCTTGGTCAACAGATTAAATAATAGGATAGATCTTATTCTTGAATGTTGAGTGGATAATGGCTGCTCATTTCACTGATTCTGTCACAATGCTCTCAATACTGAACTCGTTATCCTAGAGAAGGATTTGTAATAAATACCAAGCCAAATTCTTTCCTATTCTGAGAGTAGAAAGATGAGGCAAATATGTCACAAAGAAATTACAATTTTCCCAAATTAGAATTCATTGTCTAGAGTCATCAAATAATTTTGAGCCAGATGCAGAGTCAAAATTTCCAAAGTTACATAATCTGAAATACAATTTATTCCCTCATTTTAACATGTTTATTTCTCTTTCTCTTATCTAACATCGGCATAAATATAATTTCCGCATTTGTCTGATCAGAAGTGATCTTTTTCTCCTTAGATCTATACTCATAAGAGTTAGAGGGTGTCTATCTAGGCAGATGAAGACTTTCTCCTTCAGAAGGGGTGGATGAGAACAATTTGTTTTAATGACCACAAAGGTGGTAGAAGCAGGTGTAACAGAATGTCTAGATCTTGGTTAGATACTGACGAGACAACAGTCATCCACTGTGCCCAGAACCACTCCCAGATGTCTTGACTTTTGTCTTGCCACTGGTCTTTCATGATGCTGGAAGAGAAAGCAAGACAGACTACTTTGTGCAACTCAGCCTCACTTAAATTGAATTTATGCCCCAATCAAAAGATATCATCAAAAAAGATATTATGAGCAATGTCATTCTGACCCTCTTCCACTATGAAGGATAATCGACCAGGTTTATTTTCTATAATGCTTGACTGTTGATAAAATGCTTTTATCACAAGTGGGCTTCACTAGAAGACTCTAGCATCTCTGGACCTCATTTTTGTCTCTTGTAAAATTAGAATTTGGGAATAATACAAATCTTTCAAGCATCAATTGTAAACAGATGATTTATAATCCAAAGCCTTCTTTCCAACAAATCTGTGAAGTAGTTGGTGAAAACAGGAAAAAAATGTTCAGCTTATGATTATAATGTGAGAGGGGAAGAGAAATGAAGTATGAGAGGTTTAGGGTAAGGCCATAATCCCAGTCTGGTTATGAGGGGAAAATAGGGATTTTTTTTCCTTTGGGATACAACATTCTTGTTCCTATCCCTTATTTTTCAATATCCCTACAATGTTAAGTGGGAGACAGTTATGGCTGCTGGGAGATTTAGACCTTTGGTCCAAGGTTTGCAAACTTAAGGTTGCAGAGTACCCAAATTGGTATATATGAAGCAGAATTCCTGTGATATGTTTAGGAAGCAGCAATTAGGCAGGCACTGAATTTCTGAGGAGGATAGAAATCAGTTAGTTAAAAAATAAATGTGTATTTACTGCCTACTATATGACAGTTTGCTAAACTCTGGCAACACAACAGAAGGCAAAAACAGACAACAAACGGAGTGGGCTTAGAAGGAGATCACAGGCTATTAGAGGACGTTACGTGGATATGTGTAAAGCTAGCATTTATACTCGTGATCAAGAACAGCGCAGCAAGGGAAAGGAGTGTGGGTGACTAGAATGTGTTGTCGGAGGGTGGAATAGTGGGGCCAGAGATTTAAAGCAAGAGATTATAGAGGCAAAAATAGATTCATGGCTGTCCCTTTTCCTTGACCCTTAGTCTGGGGATATCCATGGTTGGGATAAGATACAGTATCATCCCCTCCCCAAGGAAGTAATGGTTTCTGGCCAAAGGAAGTACCCTGGATTGCTGACAAGTAGGAGTGTGACTCAGGTCCTGTTACAGTCTTAGGCCATTCCCAAAGTGTTAAGGAAGGACCCAAGACTGAAGAAGTGGATCTATTAATGCTGCCATCAGGTCTGCCCCACAGTAGAGGGGCAAGAGTCACTACAAATATTTTTGACCTCCATATAGCCCTTTGCCATTTACAAAGTACTTCCTATACATGATCTAATTAAATCTTCACTAGACCCTTATGGGCTGCTGGGTGATTTAGCGGAGAGAGCACTGGACTGGAATCAGGAGATTCATCTTCATGAGTTCAAATCTGGCTTCAGATACTTTACTAGCTGAGTCACTTAATCCTGTTTGCCTCAGTTCCTCATTTGTAAAATGACTTGGTGAAGTAAATATCCAAAGCATTCCAATATCTTCACTAAAAAAAACCCTACTGAAGTCATAAGGAGTCAAACACAAATGAAATAACAATCCTAAAAGAGAATTGGGAAGCAATTTCTATACTTTTTATTTTTCTTATTTGAAAGGAAAAGAAATTGAAATTTAGAGAGGCTAAATGACTAAGGCCTTTGTCAAATAATGACTATGGGGAAGAACCAGGTTTCTTACTCAACAGTTCTGACTTGAGTCCTGACTCTAATTTGTTGAAGCTCATTATGATATAGATTCCTAATCTGTTGAGATGGTGACTGTCATATTCCCTTAGCAAGATGAGTTAGTAAATATTTAAGTGCCCACTATGATAGTTTCTAGGGATTCTAAAAGAATTCTAAAAAAAATCTCAACAAGCTCAAAATCTAACATGGAACACAACAAGGAAACAGATATGTGCAACAAAACTATATACAAGATCAATAAGAAATCCTTAGCAGAGGGCAGGCACTAGAATGAAAAGGATCTGAGAAAGACTTCCTCTAAAAAGTGGTATTTGTTCAAAATATGATAAACATGGAAAATATGTTGGAGAACAACATATATTTGACCTACATGATAATTCTTTCTGCCTTGGGGAGCTAGAGAGGAGTGACGTGAGAAAATGTTTATTAAAAACTATATCAGCATACCATTTGGAAAAAATTAATAAAATAAAACATAGTATTTGACTTGAAGGAAGTCAGGAGGTAAAGATGAAAAAGGAGAACATTAGGGACATGGCACAAAGTCAGTAAAATATCTGGAATGGAGAAATATAGCATATTGTTTGTGTCACCACAAGGAAGCAAAGTAGTAGCAGTTATCAGAAGAGGGAATAGGACATATCTGAGAGATCTTATAAATTTGAAATCAATAAATCATTGCTATAGGTTGGTGATGGGGAGAGATATAAGAGTGAGGATCAGAGGTATGCCCATCTAATCCTGGATTAGATGAAGTTTTATGTGGAAAATGTTTTTTTTAAATGTTGTACATAAACATCAGTCATTATTATTAATGTTTAGGATTTTTTTTCTTTTTTAAAAAATTACTGTTACAAAAAGAATATCAATCCTAACTATAAAGAGGAGAAATTATGCTTGAGAAATTGGGGATATCTGTGACTTGAGATAGAGCTATTTATGTCAAATACATGAAAGAGTTTATTAAAGGCAATAAATACAGATGAAGGGAAGAAGAAGAGGATTTTCTTCAATGACTGGGGTCTTGTTTTCTGCTGATCCAAGAAATGCAAGCAGCAGTATTGACTTTGTAAGGTCAAAATTAGTATATTTCAAATGAAAAAACAAAACATAAAATGAACCATTAAATTGGAAGTAATATTATTCCCTATGCATGCTAGGAAAGAAGAAAATAATGAGAACCACAACTGTTTGTGGTTGTTTTTTAAATCATATTTCATGATTAGAGAGAGGTCATTTAGGTCAACCTCCCTTCTTTTACAGATGTGGAAACTGAGGCAGTATAAGTGACTTGCCTACAGTCATAGAGGTGATTGTAGTCAACACTATGGGTCCTGCAACTGTTTCTTGCTTGAAGCAAATACTTGTTTTTGATGATGATGATATATGATCTAGATGAAAGGCTAATATTTTCAAAGCACTTTATATGCATGCATTCACATATACATGCATAACTTTGACAATATATACTTTTGATCTTGGGAATCAATATATGACTTTTCCTAAGTTTCTTCTTTTTTTCAATAATTTTCATCTGAACAATATCCCTCATGGCCTGTACCAATGCTGGTTTCTGACTTGAATGGTCAAGCAGACGATTTACTATTTATTCCCCACTGCTATTTACAGACTTGTATTATTCATATATTGATGAAAGGAATAGAATTATAATGCTGATGAGTGACTGTGAAATCAAGTATTAATTTTGATCACCTGCATGTTGTAGCTGAAAATTCAACTCTATATCCCATATATTCTCTCATTTTTGTTTTTCTAATATTATATATATATATATATATATATATATATATTTCTGTTCTAATTCTGAACCACCAATACTGCTGGTAAAATCCAACTGTTTCACAGTGAATTATTTTGAATACATAAACTTTTTGCCAAGATTTTATAAATTTTTTTTAAAAATCAATATTCACTAATGATTTTGACCTAATTTTTTTTCTTTATCACTCCCAGGTTTAGCTATCGTGTAGAAATTGTGTGTGTATATATTTCTTTAAAAGTATCAGTAGGATGTTTTCTCAGCTTGTGAGAATAATTCTTATAATATTATGATATTAATTATATGTGTTGTTATTAAATGTTCTTTATTAAAAATTATTAAATTATTATATAAATGTATTCTGGCCGAGTCTCATATTTTTAATTTGGAAGCTTGTTTGTTTAAAACAGTAGTTCAATTTCTTTTGATGAAATTGGATTATTTATGATGTTGGAAGAGAAACTACAGAATATAACCCTTTCATTTTATTCATGAGGAAACTGAGACTTATAGAGGTTTCTCTGACAGCCAAGACATAGAGTTATTACATATAGTTATTACATACATATTACATATACATATACATATTACATATACAATTACATAATATGTAATAACATTACATATTACATTATTACATATATGTGATACATATATTACATACATGATACATATATTACATACATGAGTCAGAATTCAAACTTAGAGCTAAGTCTTCCTAATTCCAGGTCAGTTTCTATATTCCTTATCTCACATCATCTACCTTACATTTAAAATATTGTGGGTCTCGGTTATAAGGAAATCATTTTGCAAACCTTAAAATGCTATGTGAAAAAAAAACATGGGTTAGGGGAAAAGGAATGAAATTGTGGTGAGAGAAACCTAGACTACTATTTGAGTGACCTTGGCAAAGTTACCTTACCTCTTATTGTTACTTTGCCTCAGTTTCCTCAACTATAAAAGGCAGATGAAGAAAAGGATTTGAATGATTGTTTCAACCTCTAAATACTTTAAGTGTGAGCTAATATTATTATTATTATTATCACCATCAGTGGAAAGTATCCATGTTTTCTTGGAGAAAGTGCTAATTAAATGCTTACAACTAATCTAAAATTAACAGAGGATATAATGTTTGACCTTTTATTGGCTCAGCAAGTTATAGAAATAAAAGCTCTCAGGTCACACAGGTCCCTATTTCAGGTTTCATTAATCTAAGAGATTCTGTCATTCCTGATACTATACTCTCTGTAAGTCTATAATTACATTGTATAGAATGAATTTATCAAAACCTAATCACATTCTGCTAGAAAAGGAAGAGTTGAGGAAAGAAGATTTGGATTTTGACTTTTCAGCAGAGCAAATAATGTAATAATGAGGCATATATTTTTTATTTTTAAACTTCCCTTGCCAGATATCAGTATAGTACACTTGGAGCTATTTAAAACTGTCTCCAAATACCATGGAAAGACCTCATATGTCTGAGAAATTGTAACTTTATAACAACCTATTGAAGTAATGCAACAATGGTCACTGTATTCCCATTTCTATACAAAATAATACAATGAAAACAGAAATGGAGAGAAGATCAAATAAGATGGCTTTATTCTCAAAGATCAGGTTGAGATTCCTTTTCCTTTTTGTAATTCATATCTCACTAATGGTATCATCACCCCTCCGAACACAAAGCAAAACAAAACAAACAGACCTAAAAACCTTTGTCAAAGATCCCTGGGGACCCAACAAGGCAGAACATCAGTCTTTTCTGTTAAGGGGATTATCGTAGAGTTGGGAACCTGTGGCATATGCACACACTGATGATAAACATTAACATGAGATGCATGGCTCCCTAAAATGTCATCAAAAACGCAAAATTTTAAAGGTGATATCAATATCAGTTTTTCCCCCACAAAGGAGAGAAAAAAGAGAGAAGAGAAAAAGAAAGGAAAGTAGAAGAGAAGAGAGGAGTGGAAAGACTTCAATGGCATTGAGTACTGAGTAGGAAAAAATTGGTCCCAATCCAGAGTCCTAATTTGTCCTTGAGAAGAGCTCAGACTTTGATGATTATTCTGTCATAGTCATGATAATTTGGTATTGTGCCTGAAACATTCCTTGCTCATTCTTTTGGGTGCAGCTTACACAAATTGCCTGGAGACCCATCTTACTAATAATCAAAAGGGTAAATGACAAGTCTATTATTAAAGTTTTGATTAGTACCATTAGCCAGAGGCTGAAGAAGGTTTTTGTTTAATGATTTGGAAGCACCAAAAAGGCAATTTTTACTTTGGTTTCTATGTGATTGCTAGGTAATGAGTGATTGACAAGTCAAATTGTCAAAATGTCAATTTTTTAAAGCATTATTAACACATACACACATACTCACTACCTCAACAGTTTCTATGAGGACAGCTAATTTTAGAACTTAACCTCTGCCTTGTCAAATTAATTTTAACTTAACATTATTGCTTGCTGTTCTCTACCAACATGAATAATACTTTAATCAAACCATTAATGGCCAAACCTCACAAATCATTGGCAAAAACTGGCCCAGCAGTATCTTGATGAAAAGGCCAATCCAATGATGCTCAGATTTAATTATTTCTAATCTGCAGACATCCAGAATAAATCATGAAAATCAGGCTTATATGTTCAAATAAAAACTCTTTAGGTTCAGTCCTTTTGAGGAGGCTTTTATTAATATGTATAGTTCATAGCTTATATGGTTACTTAGATTCACAGACTGAGAAGAATCTAAGAACTCTTTTTTTGGTTGTTCAAACCCTTTATCTTAATGATGAAAAAATTAGGCTTTTTGAGTGGGAAATCACTTTTTTGAGGTCAAAAAGGCAATGAATTTCAAAAGTAGCATTTGAACTCAAATCTTCATTTCACTTTAAATTCAGCTCTTTCAACCAGGCTGTTCTTTTTATTAAAAAAAGTTTACTCTACAATTATATTATACCACACTATGTACTCTATTAAATTACACAGATACAGTACACTATATTATAATGCATACTATTATACTAAATTATAAGACAGAACTCACATTTCTAAAATATTTTAGGACTTACAGATTGCTTCACATGCATTATTTCATTCGATCCTTATGACAACCATGTGAGACAGAGCTTTATTACAATTACTGTTATCTGCATTTTACAAACGAATAGAGTAAGGCTGAGAGAAATAAGCATATTTGTTCATAGTCACTAGGAACAGTGAAAGAATCAGGGAAGACTGGAATTCACACCTCATTACTTCAAATCCAGTAATTTTTTCACCACAGCACTCAAATTAATATGATTCTATCATTCCTTTGACTGACAGGTATGAATCTGGGCATAGCATTTTAAGTTGTCTTATAAGCAAAATAAGTTTAGAAATGGGAGGGTTAAGTTTACATTCATTGATATTTGTGTAAATATGGGACTGATTGCTATTTAGGCATTCAAAACACCACACCCAACTTAAAGTAAATGAAAAGAAATATAATGTCTTAATCACAGATTTTAATTTAAACAGGAATAATATTAAAAAGTTATTGGATGAAATCAAGTGATACCATGTGGGGATTTTGTTCATATGGATTTCAAAATTTGATCATGCACTCTAGGTGAAAATATTTACATTGTTCAATCTTTTTAAGTCACGTTTGACTCATCATGACCACATTTGGGGTTTTCATGGAAATGATACTTGAGTATTTTGCCATTTCCTTCTCCAGCTCATTTTACAGATGAGGCAATGGAGACAAACTGGGTTAATTGACTTGGCAAAGATTACATAAATAAGTGTCTGAGGACAGATATGAACACAGGAAGATGAGTCTTCTTAACCCAAAGTCTGTTACTCTACCTACTAGCTACCTAGCTTCCCTAGTGGTCTGGAATATGAGTTAGAGATGTGAATGAGAGAATATTCAATGATAACCACTTGAGAAGGAATTGCCTTGAGTGGGTCATTAGGTTGAAGAAGATACTATCACTTGGAATTGGTTAGGAACAGGACCTTGTGAATTTTTGAAGTTGTGGAAAATGTCAGAATTAGTTTTATTTTTCTAGAAATGTTCTTGGAACAGTTAATGTCATAATCTATATTGGGAGCCAAGGAGAGACTCAAGACAGATTCATCATGCCAATGGAGAACTTCTTGATTAATCCATAAATGGGAGGAAAAGATTTCCAAAAGCCAAAGATCTCTGAGATCATCTTTGTCCTAACTGTTCTCTAAATTTAAGCCCATTTATTCTTGGAAGTCACACATACTTGTGGGAGAATGTCTTAGACTTTAAGATAATATATTGGAAGTACCATTATTATTTAGGATGATTAAAAGATTCTCACCTTATAATCTTTGCCAGAAGCATACCAGCAAGGGCTCAAACTAGCAGCAGAGATTTGTATTTACTCCTTAGGAGTGATCCTAGCACCCTTAGGGAGAAAGAAATGCTTTCTATGAAAACCAAGACTCCCACCTAAGTGGGAGTTGCGATAAGGATGCAAAAAGTTTAAGTGGGTTACACCTGTAAAACATTTTTGAATTTATAAGTGCTCATGTTTAGTTTGAGTATTGACAATTATCAGATATGATCAAAATGTATAAGTTGATAAAGCTGGGAAAGTCACAATATAAACTCTCAGAAGATATCCCTTGATTTCTGGTAGAGAAACATCAGTGAGGAAAAACTTAATGATTTACCAATTCAAAATTGAATGGCTCCAAATGGCAGAATTTAGGGGCTGTCTCCCCATATAAATAATAAAAAAAATCATGAAACTGTGATTAGTGAATTAACTGGATTTTTTAATTATTTACATTTCAAAACATTACAAATAAACAAAATTCTGTTAACAAAGATGGCACCCTCACATTGAAGAAATAGAAGGAAACAAAGGGATACTGAAGTTACTAATCTTTATAAATAATTTCTGTATTCTTTATATAATATTAAGTTTAAAGTGGCATAGAATCAGATGAAATAGAAATGAATAATTCTGATATATAATACTTCATACAATATGGATTAAATTTTTCAACTTTCCTTTCCAGTGTTACATCATATTGTGCCTTTTATCAAATCCTTACCAGTGGCATAAAATGGGCAAGAGAAAAGTATTTATCTGTAACTTTCCAAATCTAATAAAAAAGTTATGAACAAGCATTGCCTAAACAAATAGACCAAGATAGATAATGAGAGGTTAGCTACAGTACAGGAACAAAAATTATTCTTGGAATGTCCAGAAACTCTACGGTGATCAAACATATAAATGGAGTCAGAAACAAAATTCATGACCCTTTCAATTTGCTCAAATTATGATTGTGAAACTTGACAACTCATTTCCCTGAACTCTGCACTCAATCTCATGCCTTGTGCATTTGTTGTTCCTGTTCAACCATTCCTCATATCTGAAATCTATTCCCTTCTTATCTTTTTTTCTAAGAATCTATAGCTTCCCTCTTCTCTCCTCTCAGGTACCACCACTTCTTTGAAGCCTACTCTGGATTTCCCAGTTTTTAATGCTACTGCCATCTTATTTATCACCCTGTAGTTATTTTTGTATGTGCATAGGATATTTCCCTTCACTCCCACCATTGTCTAAGTTACTGGAGGACAGAGGCCATTTCATCTCTGCCTCTTTATTTACTGTACCTAGATCAGTGTCTTCTCCACAGAATGGGTTTTATTTTGTTGTTGTTGTTGTTGTTGTTGTTGAATTGAAATGAATTCTTTTCATATGTTAAACTTGAAAAATTTCTTCCTAGATGTTGAAGCACAGGGGAACCTGAGATATAATTATAAACTTCTATAATTCCCCATATTATAACTCTGGAGTTCACAGTGCATGTATCTGTAATTACTTCTATATGTAATTACATTTACATAATACTTATATGATTTTATTTACATAATAGCTAGGCAATTATTTATTTTCAGAAGCTCTTTACATGATTACATAGAAGGAGAAGATGGAGTTATATTTAAATTATACAACAAATACTTGGAGAGAAAATAATTTGTCATAGTGTCAAAGCTGCAGAAATGCAGAGATTATTCCACAGACAATATAGTATAAGTTGAGTCCATTTTTTGAATTGTTGCCAAGGATTTATTGTATTGTAGAATCATAGGATATCAGAGTAAAAGAAGAACTGAGTAAAAATCTATCCCAGCAGACATTCGGGCCAAAGTTATCTTTACAACATCCCTTGAAGTAAAGGAAATCCTATCATCTCACAAAACAGCCTACTTAAGGACATTTCTAATTATTTAAGTATGGTTTTTTTTTTCATCTTGCATGAGTTTCTCTCTTTGAAAATTCCAACCATTGTTCCCAGTTCTGCCCTTTGGGACCAAGTATAAAAAGTCTAATCCTCTGACCATAAGACAAATGTTTAAATACTTGACTCCAAATACTATCATATCTGTACCAACTCCCCACAGATATTCACAACTCATTAAGTCTTCTCTTGTTCTGAATAAACATCACCATATGTGGATTTTCCATAAAATAGTGAGGAATTTGAGATTTATCTTAGATATAGATAACCTCATTCAGGAAAGGGGTCATATTTCCCATGACTTTAACTCAGAACTCCAATTTCCTTTATGATACAACAAATCTAATCCTTTTTTCTCTGATGCAAGTACTTTCATTGAAATAGAGTATCATTTTTTGGACTTTCAAAGTATGCACTAATAGTTTTTTGGGGGCATTTTAATCATGGTATAATTCAATATAAAATGATAAAGTATTTCTATTTCTGCTTGCTTTAAGAAATGTACATGGGGTCTAAGAGAGTCATATGCATTTGTGGCCAAAAGTGGACCAAATCTCTACTATAAAACTTATCTTTATTATTACAGAATTTCATCACTTTTATAACTAGGAATTATACAGTAAGATTATACCCTCAGTTACTACTAACCATACTTTAATGCTAGCAATGTGTGGTCAAAGGTTAAGTTAATATCTATCCTCAAAAAGAATGTTAGGGAAGAAAAATCTATAATCTCATCTCTTGAAAATGAAGAGTAAACCTCCAACCTGAAGTCATGTCCTTAAGTATATTTCCTCTTTTCTCAAGATTCGCATTGTAATTTTGATAATTCTATATAGCAACTCCTAAAACTCTATACATACATTTCTCTTAATCACTTTCTTAGCTACTTCCCAGAAAATATGTCTCATTAGGGGATATTCCCCCTCTCTACTCTAGTTAACTCAGAAAAAGAAGAGCATTTCAAAGGATTTCAATAACAACAGTAGCCACATAAACATTACACAGAGATATCTATAGAAAAAGAAGTTAATGAATAGTTCCATACAACTGAGTAAGAGAGATCAGAAATGCTATCCATTTAAGATAGATTTTACTAAGCAACTCTCACTTAAAAATTAACTAAACAAGGTCTAACTAATGTAGAAAATGCTGTCTCAATTTTCATTTTATTTCTGGGATTTTCTCATGGGTATAATTTTCCTTTACTGTGTCTGACTCCAAATGCTAATGACCTTGCTTGATGTCTATGTAAGTAACACAAATCTCCCATATTGCATACATTTATTTTCATGTTTCTTGATTTACTGATATCTTCTGCATTTCTACACCAGTCATTCCAGATCCAGAAATAATTTCTAATGATTATATAATATATTGAATATATTATAATTATACATAAAAAGATGGACACTAATTTAGCCAACATAGGAAATACTTGTGATAGTTTTGATACAATTTATAAGATAAAGTCTCCCTTCTCACCAAGAAAATTTGGGTAGTATATGGTCTTCTCTAGTTTTTTCTATTTTGCTTGACTTAATGCCCTTTTTCTAATCACTGTTTGCATTGTTTTTTTTTTTTATTTCACTTCACCTAAATTTTCCTATATTTTTCTGAGTTGATCATACTGATCATTTTTATGGGGCAAAAATGTTTCATTACATTTCTATTTAAATATGGGGGACCAGGACAACCATGATTTCATTTCCCATTTGACTTCATTTTTTGACTTATCAACATCATGTTCCTGTATCAGGTACCTCACCCCACCATTTCTTCTTACTTGCTTTCCTTATTTCCTCCCTTCATTAGATTGTAAGATCCTTAAGGAAAAGAACTGTGATACTTTTTTGTATTTGTATTTCTAGTACTTAATACAGTTCCTCACACAAAAGAAGTGTTTAATTAAAGTTTATTGATTGAATATAAGTCTTTACCTTCCTTTGGGCCCATTTGGACCTAACTTTCTTTTTAATGGCATGAATAATTAAGTAATTTTCTGACATTAATTAAACATAATTTTTCAGGTGGACTAATTAATAACTTTTCATAGTCTAATAAATCCATTTCCTCATTGTTTACTTTAGTCTTTTGTCATCTTTGTCAAATTTTATTTTTATTTTTTGCTGATGAGGTAAGACTTTGAGGTCATTTTAATTTGCATTTCTCTTGTTATTAGTGATTTGAGGAAATCTTACTCAAGGTTGTTGACACAGATTCTTCTTTGAATTCATATCCTTGAATGCTGAGTAATTAATTTCTTTTTAGAGTATTTTGGAGCTTCTGACAGGCACAGGTCATAGTAAGTGTATTTCTGGAAAAGTGATTTGAATAAGTGCACAGAGTGGAGAGGAAGGTTGTTTTCAATGTAGTTTCACTGAATACTGCATAGGAGTTAATCTTCTATTACTGATACCAGTTTTGTTAATCCTGTTACTTTAGTGTGTATTAAACATTTATTGACCTAAATTTCTGTACTTGATTAGAAACGATGTTCACTAAGTTCACCATAATATTTGTAGAATAACTTGAAAGATTCTTTTGCATAACAAAATATCAAATTCTATCCAATACAGTTTTGATGAAAAGCCCATTTTTTTGAATGAATGACTGAGTCAGGTAAGTGACATAGAGGGTAGGGCAGTAGAGCTAGCAGTATTGTCATAAGGATCAGAGATAATCATTTTAAAGTGTTTGGCATACTTCTTGGCACATAGTCAGTGATGTCAGTGATAAATGTATACTTATTATTTTCCTTTATTAAGCTAATATATATAAAACCTAGGATGGTTTTAATTTCTAGAAATCATAAATTCTGGTATTCTTAGTCAACATTTACCAACCAGATTCTACATTCCCAAAAGTTCTCAAAAACAGATATTTTATTTGTTCTTCAAGTGACTTGGTAATCCAAGCTAGTCAAAAATATATGCAAACATATAGATTAAAATAAAAATATCATTAAAATGTATTCTCTATAATATATCATTTGAACAAATAATATCACTACCCTAATTATAACATGGAAGCTAAAATAAATCTGTGAAAGGGAAAAAATACAAATATACAGGAAGACAGTATTAAAGTAACATCAATTGAGAGAAATTAACAAGTCTGAAATACTGCATGATTTAGAGGACAAAGTATAAGTCAACCTCTGTTAGTTTAAGAATATCCATAGATATAGACTAGATCTGTTATCCTGACAAATTCATAAAGATTTTGTGTCATATTTTTGGTGATAAATGTAGATTATATTCAAACCATTTGGTATATGGTCTGCTTTGTCTGAAAAAATTCAAAAATGAGTCTAAATTAATCAGCCAGTTGATTCTCAAAAGGACATTGTAAGTGAGGTTGTATAAAATCTTCAATGAGAGTAAATGCTAGATCAGTTAAGTGGCTAGCATAGAATCGGTAAAACCATTATAAAGAAAGGGTTGTGAATCACTATTAATTATATTTTTATTTCTTTTTTCAATTAAAAAATGTAATCTTGTTGCAAAGGCCTCAGGGTGTGTCAATGCAGTTTCAAAATGCACATGATAAATAGATTGAGGTACAGCTAAAAGAAATAATAAGAGAGAAAATTCTGATATTATGGTCCTTCTGTGCTCTTTGCATGGTTTTTACCAGTGAAGTGGGGAACCATATAGTTGGGGAAGAGAATGGGCTAGAATTCTGATTGATATGAAGGTATATAATTTATTTTACTCTAATGACAACCTCAAATCTCTCAAATATAGAGAAATTGTAACTTAAGATCTCAAGGACTCATCAACTTCAAAGTACAAATTTCTCCAAATAGCACTATTCATTATCATGGAAAGGGTATTCATCTTAGTATATAAAAGATCTGGGTTTTAGGCTGAACTTTCTTCAACAAAACCCAAGGGATCCTAGACATCTCCATCTAAGAAGCTCAAGAATTCCTTCTGTAGATCAATCAAGAATTCAAATTATAAACTACTTTAACCCTTTCTATAAGCCAAGAACTATTCTAAGGGTTCAGAATACTATAAAAATAATAGCTAAAATTTATATACTTTCCAATTATTATCCTCTTTGATCCTCATAAAAGCTCTGTGATATAGATGATATTATTATCCCCAATTTACAGCAGAAGAAATTGAGACCTGAAGTTGTTAGTTGTCCAGGGTCACATAACTAGTAAGTGTTGACTAGAGGATTAGAATTCAAGTTTTTTTTTTACTCTAGACCTAGTGCTCTATCCATTGTACCAACTAGTTTCCAAACACAGATTCTCTAACCTCAATGAATTTACATTCTAATTCGTAAAATGCTGATAATAAAATTTTCACTGCTTATTTCACTGGTTTGCTGTGAAGAAAGGGTTTTTATTAAGTAAAATTTCCCTGTCATTTTTGTTCCTCGCATTAATAACCCTCCACTAGAGTGTTCTTCTGATGCTTCATTAAAATTAAAATTGATCTTAAAGCCTTAAAGACTATGCTAGATTTGGCAAAAAATAATATCTTCTTTCCAAAGACTAGTTTGTATAAATGTGGAAAGGCTCATTATCCCATTGATCAAAGACTGATAGATTTTTTTTTTAATCTTAGCAAGTCTCTTTACTGAAGTCTTGAGGGGTCATAATCAGTGCTAGTAGAATGAGTATTCATACCATCAAAATCAGACACTAGAAGTGTTGTTGCTATTGCTGTTGTTATCTCTTGCCCCCGAGTCCTGTGGTCTGAATGCTTAGCTCCTCATTATGGAACACTAGGTAAGTCACTTAACTTTTCTGAGTTTCTATTTTCTAATCATATCTGTTTAATGGAGATAGCAACACATGTAGTCTCTAACTTAAAGGAATGCAAAAGGTTCAAATAATAATGTATGATATTTTGATAATTACAAAGCACTATTAAATTATCAATGGAGAGGTATCTAAGGCATGTCCAGAATAGCCAAGATAGTATTATCGACATAGAGGACTTGAAAGAGTTCCTTCTGATCACATGGTTGGATGGGGCTATGATTGGGGATGTAGATTCTAAATGATCACCCTAGTGCAAATATCAATAATATGGAAATAGGTCTTGATCAATGATATATGTAAAACCCAGTAGAATTGTGTGTCAGCTATGGGAGAGGAAAGGAACATGAAAATTGTAACCATGGAAAAAATTAATTACATAAAATTTCCCAAAACTTTAAAAAAAAGAGTTCTTTCTAGGAGACTGGAAATTTAGAACATTTTCTATTGCCTCAACACATAGGCGATGGGTCTTTTCCCATTGTTTGTATATCTAAAACTGTTGGGGTCTTTGCATGGGTATTGATCTTCACCTCATTTTTAATTTTTTTTCCATTCTGAGTTCATGGAACAATCTATAATATGGGCTGAGTTTATGGGTCCATATAGCATCAAGGTGGGAAGAAGGAGGTCCTATGACTTACACTGATAGCATGGTCTGGTTATATGAGTGTAAAGGATTATCTTCTGTATTCTAGACTAGATACAGCAATAACCCCAACCAGAATTGTATGACTGTTTTAATAGTTACAGCTACATAGCCAATGAAAAATATGTCCTCCAAAGCATATGCTATACCAACATAATGTGCACAAACATTCTAGTCCACAGATCTCCTGGAATCAGCTGATTATGGTCTTCCACATGGATAATACCATATTAAGTGGTTTGGATAAGTGCCATATCCCTCATTACAATATTTTTTTCTTTCCATGATGAAATTCTCTCAAGAAAAGAGGAAACTCTTAGTTTCCCTGGCTTTCTTTTATCTTCAGCTCAAATTCAAACTTCTATAGGAAAACTAGACCAGTCTATAACTTCTGAGGTGACTTTTTATCACTTCTTTATGTATCTTGCATAAACCAATTTATGTATATGTTGTCTTTTCTTTTATAATGGGCTTATTATGGAAATTGACCCAACCATTTGGGAAAACAATCTGAAACCATGCTCAAAGAGCCATCAAACAGTGCATACTCTTTGACCCAGCAAGATCCCTACAAGGTCTCTATCCCAAAGAGATCAAAGAAAGGGGAAAGCAAGAAACTGATAAATTCCAAATCCAGACTGAAGTATATCATTCTTTACTTCATTTCCTCCATGAACTTTTCTCTAGTGTAAGCAGTCTCTTCTTTCACAATATGACAAACATGGAGATATATATTTTATGATAACCTATGTGCAGTGTATAACACATTACCGGCTTTGGAGGGAATTGGAGAGGGAGAGAACATGAATCCCCCCAAAATCAGAAAATGATCATTGAAAATTGAGTCAACATATACTCTGGAAAAACAATATAAATTAAATTTTTAAAAAATAAAAATATCAGCCTCCATGGTCACTATGGTAGTTTTCAGATCTTACTTTATGATCCTCTGGATATATGCTATGAAAATATATGAATGAAATTGATTTTCTTTTTCATTTTCCTCTTCCCACCATTGTTCTAGTTAGCCATGATTAAATAAACCTGTGTTCTAAGTCAATGTTTTCCCTGAATGGGACCTTAAGGCTAGAATATGTGGATTTCTTTTCCTGTCTCTCTATTCAATGCTTTATATGTCAGTCCAAATACTGAAAAACATCATAATGTCTCAGCTGTTCTTTTGTTAAAAAGTGTTCCTTACTTCACCAGAAGCTCGTGACAATGAACAGTTGGTGGCAAAGGTTTTTGACTTCCCTGAATGAGAGGCATTAATTAAAACACTCTATTATTACAAATAAAAACTGCAACCACCCTGGCCCCAATTGCTTCTTTGACTGTGAAATTAATGTCAGTTTAGATAACTGATGATTTAAACACACACACACACACACACACACACACACACACACACATACTCTCTTACATCGCCTAAAGCTCAATTCTAAGAGCATCTTGTTTGATAACCATAAACATAGGGAAAGACTATAAATGCAGTCCATCACCTTTTTAGCATCAAAGGCCAACATTAAGAGACAAAAATAAATTGAATATAAGAAATTGTGGAGTCTTAATAACTTTGGTCCTGATTTTCACATCAACACACTCCATAGGCCAACATGTTTTAACCAAAATGCACATTAAATCTTCCAGTATTAAGCTTAATTTGTGGTTTTAACCCCTCCATTTCAAATTCAAGGGGAACATCTGCTCCACAAATCATCGTTACTTGAATTTCAGCAGGCAATGCATTCATGATTCTGATTAGAATGGGAAGAAGCTGTAGGCTCCCAGTGCATATCAAACAGAAGAACAATAAGCACACAGATTACATTAGAAGGACTCTGACTAAAGAGACTTAGACAGAATATGTTTTGATAAGGTAATTATTAGTGAGAGGGAATTGTAATGTTGTTTCCTTAGGAGCTTTTGTCTAGAGGAGGTCTGTTAGGAGGGGAAGGTGTGGGCCACTCCTCCCAATGCCCACTGGCTCAATTCCTATTGTAAGCATGTTTGGGGGGGTTCAAGTCAATTTGGCAATGCTTTGGAGTCAGATGGTTAATTTTAAATAGATAATTTTAATAAAGACATACCTACTTGGTAGCTCTCTGTTTTCCCCCACCAAGTCAGAATCAGTAGACTGATGTTCTCAGCTGCCTGGAGAGGGGAGAGTGAACCTATTGATGAATGAAAATGAAAAGCATATTTAGAAATTGAAAAATATAACCCTAAAATCTCAAGAATACCTCTAAGTGATGAATATATGTCTATTAAAACAACTTATGAAACTACCACAATACTAAAGGGGTCTAAATTCAGTAAGTATGATATTTTAAAAGATAGCTTAGAAGTAGCAGAGCTTGCATGCATCAGGCTTTTAATAAGTCAATGCCTAATAATATGAATTACTAACAATTTTCAAGTGATTTACAAATTTCAAAAGGTTTTCCTTATAATAGTCATGTGAAAGAGTATTCCCAC
Organism: Monodelphis domestica; assembly: GCF_027887165.1. Classification (NCBI taxonomy): domain Eukaryota; kingdom Metazoa; phylum Chordata; class Mammalia; order Didelphimorphia; family Didelphidae; genus Monodelphis; species Monodelphis domestica. The sequence continues at coordinate 335,419,724 of NC_077230.1, read as the reverse complement.
TTTATTGGTCATAAAAATTAAGGCTTATGTTGGTGAAGGGTTTTGTCCACAATCACTGTATCTAAGTCAGAACTGGGCCTTGTATTTTGGTTATTAATCCCATGCATTTCTTGATATTCCATATATCAAATTAATAAATAAACAAACAAATAGAAAATCAAAGTCATTTGCCAAAGGTGCTTTCAAGTCTCATTAAGAAGACCCTTTGTTCATCTGTATATGTCAGAAGAAATGAATATTCAAGTTTGAATTAGAGTAGGAGATTTTTTTTTAAATGAGAACTGAATCCAACTCCTCCAAGGTGTCAGAATTTACACTAAGATAACCAAAGAAGACCCTCTAAGGCTTTAGTAAGAGAGTGGCTCCATATTGTTTAAGCTTAATCACAATTCATATTTTATACAATTTCTCATTTAAAAAATCACTTTAACATTAATTTTCTCTTATTTCCAGTTCAAGGAAGAAGAAATTGACACTAAAGTGACAATATCTGTAGAATTATCATCTCAAAGAGGATGAGCTCTCTCTCTCTCTCTCTCTCTCTCTCTATATATATATATATATATATATATATATATACATATATATATATATATATATATATACCTTCCTCAAGAGAGTAGACATAGAAACAATGAGTGGATTATGCAAATATAGCTTAAAAGATAAAGAAACAATCCCAAATAACTTGTGTTGACAACAGCCGGTTAGTATGTAATCAGGGAATGTCAGGCCATAGTGGATCCTGGGAAGGCAAGGGAGCTACTTTTTCCTCACACAATCATAAACCTATCATTTCCCCTAGATAAATATCTCTAATAGTCCTGTAATGCTAATGAATCCCAAAGTGATCCCATTGATAGTCAACAACAAAATGTCTGAGTATGGGTAAGAGACAATATTCAAACAACATATGTACCAAATTGAAATAATGACTGAACTTCCACATGTAATATTTAAATAAATTGAACAAAAATCAGTATCAACTGCATATGGAGTCTAGAAATAAGACTGGGGGATAGATTTTATTTAAATTAGATGTTTGTTTTATATTTTGAAATTTTAATATTTTAATATCATGTGAAATATGCACTGATTTGTAGCAGCTGGGTTGGTCGATCTAAAAAGCATGACCTAGAAACAGGAGGTCCTGGGTTCAAATCTGGGGTCAGTCACTTCCTAGATGTATGGCTCTGGGGAAGTCTTGTAAATGCAATTTATTAATCTTTACTGTTCTTATGTCTTAGAACCAAAACTTACTATTGACTCTAAGATAGAGGATAAGGGTTAAAAAAATTTTAAATCCCAAAGATCCTAGATTTGGTACTAAGAACTTACTCTTTAACAAAAACTGTTGGGAAAATTGGAAAACACAAAGGCAGAAGTAACTGACACTCTATACCAATATTCAGTATAAATGGATATATAATTTAGACATAAAGAGTGATGCCATAACCAAATCAGGGACCACTGAATAGTTTATCTGGCAGATCTTTGGGGAGGGGAAGAATTTATGACCAAACAAGAGATAGAGATTATTATAAGATGTAAAGTAAATAATTTTGATTATATTAAATTAAAAAAAATTTGTATAGACAAAACCAATATAGCCAAGATTAGAAAAGAAACCACAAATAGGGAAAACTTTTATAAGAAATGTCTGTGATAAAGGTATAATTTATCAAATTTATAAATAATGAAGTCAAATTTAATAGAATACAAATCATTCTGCAATTGACAAGTGATCAAAAGATGTGAACAAGCAATTTTCAGATGAAGAAATCAAAGCCATCAAGTCATGAAAAAATGTTCTAAATCCCACTTGATTAGAGAAATGCAAATTAAAATAATGCTGAAATATCACCTCACACCTATCAGATTGGCCAAAATGGCAGGAAACGAAGTGGTAAATATCAGAGGGCATGTGGCAAAATTGGGACATTAGTGCATTGTTGGTGGAGTTATTAACTGAACTAACAATTCTGGATGGCAATTTGGAACTAAACCCAAAGGGCTATAAAACTGTGATTACTCCTGTGTATAAAGCTGTGTATATCCAGGAATGCCAATACTGGGTCTGTATCTGAAAGATATAATAAAAAAGGGGGAAAGACATACTTGTACAAAAATATTTATAGATGATATTTTTGTGGTGGCAAAGAACTGAAAATTATGGGGATTTTCCTCAACAGAGGAATGGCTGAACAAATTGGGGTTCATGGGAATATTATTGTGTCATAAGAAATGATAAGCAAGATGATTTCAGAAAAAGTTGGAAAGATCTGCATGAACTGATGCAGAGCAAAATAAGCAGAACTAGGAGAACATTGTTCACAGTAACAGCAATATAGGACAATGATTATCTGTGAAAACTTGGCTACTCTCAGCAATGCAATGAACAGGGACAACACTGAAAGTCTTTTGACTGGGAATGCTATCCACCTCATGTGAAAGAACTGTTGGAGTTATCTTTCACATTAATGTATTGTTGGTTTTATTATGGGGTTTTGGTTATGTATGAGTGTGCTCTTACAACAATGACTAATATAGAAATATGTTTTGCATGACAATAAAAAGTGAAAAAAAGTTAAACTTAAAATTAAAAAAACTAAAAACTAAAAAAAAAAGGGAGAGTGAGAGAGATGCACTGATAACCATAGTACAGAACATTTTATCCTAAGTGCATCAGAGATGTGAAGGGGAGTGCTATAAAACTGAGGGAAGCAAGGACATATTTGGGCAACTGGAAGGTGGATTAAAAAGGTCTTATTGAAAGAGACAGATCATAAGATCACAGTTCTAGAATGAGAATGAACCTCGGAAGTCATCTAGGAGCCATAAAAGAAGGGAAAAAAAGAAGGGAAATGTGGCCTAGAAAAGTTAAGTGGCTTGTCCAGTATCACATACCCAATTAAAGCTTCAAGTAGAATTTGAGATAACAAATCCATCAATCTCCAACTTCAGCATCTCATCTACTATATCATGTTATCTGGGCTTTAAAGAATAGCTAGGAATTCAACAGGTTTAAGGGTATGAGAGATATGGATATTAATATCTACTGGCCCTAAGTCCACCTTTCTTTCCATTCTGTTGTACATCTTTTTATATATAGTTATACATTATATAAAGCATACATTAAATACAGACCATACAGTCTTTTGCATGTGAGTAATACCACATAAATATGAATTATTTAGATTGTTAGAAGCAGAAAAAGTACAATAAACTATAAGATTTGCTGTAATAATATGAATGTGGGCTATATGTTTCAAATGAAGTCACAGACTCTGGGCCATAATGGACAAAAGGTAAAGTTTCTGGAATAAACCACTTTAGCTTCCAAATTCCTGCCAAAACAGCAAAGGATAGCCTGTTTGTTTTGGACATACACAAATAATAATTGCAAAGAAATTTTGAAGCTTCAAATAACAGACTTTACTAACCTACAAGGAGAGCAAAATATATTGAAAAGTGTCATCCAGGAAAACAGAATTATCGTGAATTATGCAAAACCAAAACTAATATTTCAGTTTGTTTCTAGCAAGAGAAAGTGATGTAAGATATTAAGAAATCACATCAGGTTCATACATGTGCAATTAATCTTGTCAATAGAAACAGGAGGACAGGGCCTTGGATGAGTACAAATCATGAGGCTTGTCATTTACTATGCCAATCTAGAGAAAATGAGAACAAGATAATTTCAACTCCTCAAAATCAAAGAATCCTAGAGTTGAAAGAGAACTCTGATATTATCTGCTATTTTACATAGACTAATATATATAAAGCTAGGAGAAACCTCAGAGACTCAGAATCTTATTTGGTAAGTAAGGAACCTGAGTGTCAGGAATGTTGAGCAATTTGCTGAAGGTCATATAAGTAGAAAGTATCAGAGATATGATTTCAACTCACAATTTTCTAGATTCTAATAACAAGATTCTAGATTTAGCTTTCGAAGGCATATTTTAAGAAATCTAGTCTTGGGAATTTTTGTTTTACTCTATCCTGCTTAGTCTTTAGAAATTCTAGCAACCAGGAATGTATACACCCCTTCTTAAGGATTAAGTGTTGAGGAGGATGGCCTATGACCAACATTTGCTAGCAAGTGACAAATAAGAAACAACTGACAGACCCCATGGGCTGTCCTAATTCAAGCTCATGCTACCATTGGTATATGTGAGATGCAAGAAATGATGTAAAGTACGATCTATATATTTTGCATCACTTCCTCTCTCTCTGTCTCTCTCTTGCGAAGACGTTAGGCTCTTTAAGCACTGGGAGCTTGTGGAGGCATTCTTAGTGTGCTTGGTGAGTGGTTTAGGCTGATTCCTCATTTCCTTTACCTCCTAAAGTGCTATCCTCCTAGGAGGCCCCTCATCTTGGAGCAGGCCTCAGTGCTGGATGCCAAGCTAGATTGGCCTAGGCCTCTGAACTCCTATCTGACTTGCCAGAGCAGTCCAATTCCCTTTCTCTCTTCTTCTTCTTCTTAATTTCTTCTCTCTATTGTAATTAAAGCACCATAAAAATCCCAAACTGACTTGTGTATTTTATTGGGATTGAATTTTAATCCCTGGCAACCACTAATATAATATATTCAGTCAACAACCCTAATTTTTACCCCTAATAGGCTAAAATTTCATTTTGCAGATGATTGGAAACCATGAATAGAGCCAGAGACATTTCCATTGTGCTACTGTACCTCCATGACAGAAGAATGAAAATTTTATCTACAGGAAAAAGGAAAATAAAAATACAAATTTTCATGTAGCACTTAAAAAAAACCTCCTCTCAACAGGATATATATACTTCCAGGGCAGTAACTAAGTAATTAGTGTTATATTAATATAATATTACCATGCTGTAAGAAGTATTGAATATTGTATTTAAATATAAATTATTAAGAAACAGAGGAAGATATGCAAAACCCCCCAGAAAATTAGGACTTCCAGGGAGGGGTAGGGAGCCAAGATTGAGGAATAAACCAGAACAGATCCATTTCAACATGAGAATCCTCTCCAACCAAGATTCACTATAGATAAGGGAGGATAAGGTTGGTGATGGTAAATGTTTATACTTTACTCTTATGGTAATTGGCTCAGAGAGGGGAAAAACAAGTATACTCAGTGGGGTATAGAATTCTATCTTTCCCTACAAAGAAGTAAAAGGGTAATAAAACTAGGAAAGGGAGGGTAATTAAAGGAAGGGGAATGTGTGGAAGGGTGATTAAAAAAAAGCAAAATGCTGGTAAGGAAGAACAGAGTGAAAGGGAATAGAGCAGGATCTAAAAGGAATAATATAATAGAAGGTAAAACACAGTTAGCAATCATAACACTGAATGTGAATGGGATGAACTCACCCAAAAAATGGAAGGGGATAGCAGAGTGCATTAAAAACCAGGATCCTAGTATATGTTTTTTACAAGAAACACATCTGAGGCAGGGTGGCACACAAAGATTCAAGGTAAAAAACTTAAGCAGAATGTATAATGAATCATCTAAAGTGAGAAAAAAGTAGGAGTAGAAATCATGATACCAGACAAGCTAAAGTAGAAATCGATCTAATTAAAAGAGATAAGGAAGGAAATTACAGTTTGCTAAAGAGTGCTAATAACAATGAAGTAATATCATTCCTAAACATTTATATACCATACGGTATAGCATCTAAATTTCTAAAGGAAAAATTAAAGGAGCTTAATGGAGGAATAGATAGTAAGACAATTTCAGAACTAGATAAATCAAACTAAAAAATAAATAAGAAAGAAGTAAGGTAAGTGAATTAAATGTCAGAAAAATTTGAGTTAATCTGAAGAAAATAAAATGGGGATAAAAAGGAATATGACTTCTTCTAAGTACTACATGGTACATATACAAAGATCAACCATGTACTAGGGCAAAGAAATATGACAAACAAATGCAGAAAATCAGAAATAATTAATACAACTTTTCTTCAGATCATAATACAATAAAAAAATTTAATTAACAAGGGTCCATAGAAAGGCAAATTTAATAGTAATTAGAAACTAAATAATCTAATTCTTCAAAACTAGTAGGTCAAAAAAAAGGAATCATAGAAATAATTACAGACTTCATTAAAGAGAATGACAATGAGGATACAACACATTAAAATCTATGGGATATAACCAAAGCAGGACTCAGGGGGAAATTTATATCTCTGAGTGCCTATAGCAATAATATCAAAAGGGAGGGGATCAATGAATTGGGTTTGCAACTTAAAAAATTAGAAAAAGAACAAATTAAAAATCTCAAGATAAAAACTAAATTGGGAATCCTAAAAATTAATGGAGAAATTAATAAAATTAAAAGTAAAAAAACTATTGAACTAATAAATAAGACAATAAGCTGGTACTTGAAAAAAAACAGATAAAAAGATAAAGTACTGGGTAATATAATCAAAAAAAAGAAAGAAAATAATCAAATTAACAATATCAGAGATGAAAAGAATGGTCTCACCTTTAATGAAGAGGAAATTAAGGTAATTATTAAGAATGATTTTGCCCAATTATATAGCAATAAATATGACAATCTAGGTGAAATGGGTGAATATTTACAAAAAATTAAGATGCCTGATTAACAAAAAAGAAAATAGAATACCTAAATAATCTAATTTCAGAAAAATAAATAGAACAAGTCCTCAATGAACTTCCTAAGAAAAAATCTCCAGGGCCTGATGGATTCACAAATGAATTCTATCAATCATTTAAAGAACAACCAATCTCAATGCTATACAAATTATTTGACAAAATATTCAAAGAATGAGTCTTACCAAATTATTTTTATGACACAAATATGGTACTGATTCCAAAGTCAGGCAGACCAAAAACAGAGGAAGAAAACTACAGACCAATCTCCTTAATGAACACAGATGCAAAAATCTTAAATAGGATATTAACAAAAAGACTATAGCAAGTTATCACAAGGATTATTCACTATGATCAGGCAGAACCATACCAGGAATGCAAGGATGGCTTAATATTAGAAACACCATCCACATAATTAACTATATCAATAATCAAACCAACATAAAACACATGATTATCTCAATAGATGCAGAAAAAGCCTTTGACAAAATACAGCACCCATTCCTATTGAAAACATTGGAAAGTATAGGAATAGAAGGGCCTTTCCTAAAAATAATAAACAATATATTTAAAAACATTAGCAAGCATCACGTGCGATGGGGACAAGTTAGAAGCCTTCGCAATAAGATCAGGAGTGAAGCAAGGATGCCCATTATCACATCTATTATTTAATATTGTTCTAGAAAAACTAGCAATAGCAATAGAGAATAAAAATAAATTGAAGGTATTTTAGGAAACTAAACTATCACTCTTTGTAGATGATTTAATAGTATACTTAAAGAATCCCAGGAAATAAATTAAAAGATTAGTGGAAATAATTAACAAGTTGCAGGGTCAGAGATAAACCCATATAACTCATCCACATTTCTCTATATTTCCAACAAAACTCAGCAGCAGGAGTTAGAAAGAGAAACTCCATTTAAAATCACTATTGACAATATAAAATATTTAGGAATCTATCTGCCAAGACAAGCACAGGAATTAAATGAACACAACTAAAACACTTTTCACACAATTAAAACTAGATCTAAAAGATTGAAGAAACATTAATTGCTCCTGGGTAGGAAGAGCTAATATAACAAAAATGACAATCCTACACAAATTAATCTACTTATTCAGTGCCATATTGATCAAATTACCAAAAAACATTTTTATAGAATTAGAAAAAATAAAACAAAATTCATCTGGAAGAACAAAAGATCAAGAATATCAAGGGAAATAATGTAAAAAAAATGAAGGATTGGGGCCTAGGAGTTCCAGATCTTAAATTGTCCTATAAAGCAGTGGTCATCAAAACAATATGGTACTGGCTAAGAGACAGAAAGATGGGATGGATCAATGAAGTAGATTAGGGGAAAATGACCTCTGCAAGCTAGTGTTTGATAAACTCAGAGATCCCAGATTTGGGGACAAGAACTCACTATTTGACAAACCTGCTGGGAAAATTGGAAAACAGTAGGAGAAAAATTTGATTTATATCAACGTCTTATGCCCTATACCAAGATAAAATTCAAAATAAGTATATTAAATATAAAGAGTGAAATCACAAATAAATTAGGTGAACATAGAATAGTATACCTGTCAGATCAGTGGGAAAGGAAGGAATTTAAGACCAAGCAAAAGAAAGAGAAATGTAAAATAAATTACTTTGATTATATACAATTAAAAAGGTTGTGTACAGACAAAAAGAATGCAACAAAACTTAGAAAGGAAACAACAAACTGGGAGAACATTTTTATGACAAAACTCTTCGACAAAGGTTGAATTTCCCAAATATATAAGGAACTACATCAAATTTACAAAAAAAAAAAAAAATCAAGCCATTCCCCAATCAACAAATGGTAAAGGGACATAAATAGGCAGTTTTCACTTGAAGAAGTCAAAACTGTCAATAAGTGTTCTAAATCCCTCCTGGTTAGAGAAATCCAAATAAAAATAACTCTGAGGTACTACCTTATATCTAGAAGATTGGCCAATATTGCACCAAAAAAAAGTGATAAATGTTGGAGGGGATATGGCAAAATTGGGACACTAATACACTGCTGGTTGATTTGTGAATTAGTCCAACCATTCTGGAGGGCAATTTTGGATTATGTCCAAAGGACTTTAAAAGAATGCCTGCCCTTTGATCCAGCCATACCACTAATGACTTTGTTCCCCAAAGAGATAATAAGGAAAAGACATTATGAAAATATTTATAGCCTTGCTCTTTGTGGTGGCAAAAAAATGGGAAATGAAAAGGTGTCCATCGATTTTGTAATGGCTAAACAAGGTGTCTTATGGTGATGGAATATTATTGTGCTGAAAGGAATGATGAACTGGAGGATTTCTATGTGAATTGGAAAGACCTCCAGGAATTGATGCTGAGTGAAAGAAGCAGAACCAGGAGATAATAAATAAATAAAATTTTAAAAAATAAAATTAGCATATTATTACTCTAACCAGTTCTTTTAGTACTTTAGAATGGAGACAATCACAACAAGGTGAGTTGAAATACTCAAAGGTAGCTATTCTCTCACTATCTCCTTTTGTTTCTTGGAGTTCGATTTTATATATTAACTATTAGTACTCCTTTCTTTCCATTCTAATGATCTTTCTCATTGACAAAGAAATTCTAAAGAGGCAATAAAAAGAGTGAGAAGAAATAAGCTTCTTACCATCAGTTAGACAAATAAGTATTACTTTACATGAACAGTTTTTTTGGCCATTCTCATTCTTATGCATTTGAGAATTTCTTTTCTTTAATACAAAGTCAGTAATCTCCATTCATCCCTTTGAAATTTTCCTCTCATTAAGGTTTTTTTCTTTTGCCATTCACATACTTGAAGAACTTTGGTTTTATATATTCCATCATTCATCATATTAAGGAATTTACCAAACTTTGGATTGTCTGTGAAGTATCCATTATTTATTCATGCATGCTAACCATTGATAAGAAAGTTGAATAAGACTAGTACACATACAGAGGTCCAGGGCATTCAATTAATACCTCTCCATGTTGGCATCAATGATTTTGAAGATGATTTTTGTAATCTGGTCCACAGGATCCAATAGCAGATTTTGTTTTTAATTTGAACCAATATTTCTCTTTGTAAGCTTCTATACTTCACTCCCCATTTGGTAACCAAGTCAGGAAAATCTTATTTCAAATTTAGCCTTAGATATATAGTGTTTGTGTGGCCTGGGATAAGTAATAAAATGTTGCTATTTATTTTCTTCCTCACAGGTTATTGTTAGGATCAGATATAATATTTGTAAAATACCTGGTGAAATCCAAAGTGCTATAAAATGGTATTATCATTGTAAAGTAGTTATTAAATTATGTTTTCACTTAATATACTCTAAATTATACTATTAGATTTGTTATTGTTAGTAAAGTTTAAATTATTCATTAGTATATTAGCTCTAAACTTAAGTATAATGATGGTAGAAAAATCACTCAATTTGGAGTCATAGGATTTGGGGTCAAAATTTAGTTTTGCCATTACATGTTTGTATGATTGGGGGCAAGTCATTTTACACCTCTAGGAATCATTTTGATTTTTCTGTATAATAAAATAATAGAACTGAATTAACTTCAAGACCCATTTCATCTCTAAACATAGGATCATATCTTTTATTCTACTTGAATTCATAATAAGTTTCACACTGAACCCCATATAGATCACTTGCTCTCTCTTAGACATGGCACATTAAATAATTGTTTCAAAATTTGCTATCGGAAACAAGGATTTGATGTGATTTTACACATGCTATTCATAATCTAAAATCTACTTTTGAGGCTTGTTCTTTATTCTTATAGCCTTAAAATGGAAGTATAGGATAGACAGAAAACAGGGAAAATGACAATAAACTTCATACAGGGAAGAAGTTTGGCTGATCTTCTAGGAGAGTTTCAATATTTCCAAGGCTATTTCAGTTCATTTATATCCAAGAACATAGACAACCTCTCTCATGATATCATATACAAGACTCCTCCAGGGACATGCAATTGAAAGAAATATCATCCCTGTTAGTATCAAGGAAATAAGTACCAGGAAATTTATGCCACATCCTCTTTTACTGTAATACAAATCGACAATAGTATTTCTCCCCTGAAAGATGTCTAGGTTGAGTTCTTGCCCCCCAAATCCAGCTGTCTGGATTTCCATAAAGGGATAACTGTTTAGATTACATTGTTAGATGTATAACAAACTTTGTTTAGCTCCAATAATTGAATATTATAACTACTTCTTCATTAAAAATGTGAGGGTGTCCCCAGTACACTACTCAGAATAATGACCAACAATCAATTCATCATTAAAATATAATGTTCCAATACTGTTTGCATGACTATATGTGCTTTTACTATAGATATTTAAAATAATACAAGAGTAAAAATGGTTGTGAATCCTGAAAGATGTATGAAATCCTTATCAATTTAGCAATATGCAGAAGTAGAGGAAATAGTTGAAGATTTAAGAGAAATGAAGTTAATACCTCTGCTCTAAAACAACAATGATTTGTGGGATTTTGTTTTGATAAAGCATCATCCAAGTTATTTCATTTTTTATGAAGAAAGAAATAAATATAGTCTCAATTTTGCTACTATTTTCTCCATTTGTCTCAGTCATGATTTCAGAGATTCAGATGTTAATCATGATATGGAACTATATTTGCTAGGAATAACAAATAGTGATAGCCTAAAATTTTATTTCTCTATACAATGAAAATAGCCAATATCTTATCATAAAAGCAGTAGCCCTATTTTATTGGACTCACTCAGGAAATATATATGTATATTATTGTCTTCTATCTCCAGTCCATTGGGATACAAATAAGTAAGACTGGTGCCTAGCACTTACTGGGTGGCAAATGAATGTTGATTTATTGGTTGCATATTAAAGAATCTGTTTCATTTTCAATTCAATATATTTTATTAAGTACATATCTTATACACAGATTTCTATGAGGAACTAGCAGAGGAGGTAGGGGGAATGGGAGAGGGAGAGAGAAGGAGAGAAGGAAATATATTCTTGTAATAAATCATTCTTTGGTTATGTTGGAGTTAGTCTCAACTATTTCCTCTCCTTCTGAACACTGCTAAATAGAGAATTATTTAGTATATCTCATGGGGTTAGAACCATTTGCATTCTCATATTTAAAAAATACACAAATAAAAATACAACCATTTTGGCTTTGCTGGATTATAAATAACAGCTAGTATTATATAGTGGTCATTATGTGTCAGGCACTGTGCTAAGTACTTTACAATTATATCTTATTTGAGTCTTACCACTACTTGGAGAGGAGGGGACGTACTATTTTATTCACAATTTAGAAAGGAATTGACCAAGGCAAACAGCTGTTACCTAGCTATTCATGAAGTTAGTGAGAAAGAGAGCAATATGAGAGCAAATTTGAACTTGGATCTTCCTGACTCATGGTCAGTTCTCTAACCACTAAGTAAAACTAGATGCCTTTATAGTTAAGGACTAGGGGATTTCTGAGGTTGAACATACCTCTAATTTATGCTACTAAAACTAAACATTAAGAAAAAAAGAGGTTTTAATTGTAAAGGTGTTCATAACAGTACTTTCCAAGGCCCCATCCTCTTATTCATCCTTATACCTTTCCAGGTTTCTCAGTTTGAGTTCCAACAGGTACTTACTAATCTATATAATAAAATTCAGACTTATTTTTTCTCTCTAAATTTAAATAAAATTTAAATAGAATTAGACAGGTGTGTTTCCTATTATCCATATTTTAATCTTTGCTGTTTAGCAAATGTGAGAATAAAAAATGCTTCTTGTTACTTGTGCAATGTGAGAGGCTAACCAACATTTCCCATTAGCTATCACAATATAGCAAATACAAGAAGCTAAAATGTCTGATTTCTGAAGTGGCCTAAATTACAATCTATACCTCAGAATATTTAGCTAAGACAAGGCTAATTTGAATAGGTTTAAAATGATAACCTCAGACATAATGTAAGATGTGATAACTTGATGTTCTGTATATTATTTCAAAAGGATAAGGTAACATTTCCAACATCAGTTATAACCAATGTAATTTATTCTCTAGCCTTTTATTTTATTAATTTCAGAGTTCTAGACTTTGGGATTAGTCAAGTAATCAGTAAACAAAATCAATCAACAGATAAATTCCCTCACTAAAAGAATATTCTATTATTCCACAAGTAAAGTAGCATGATATAGTATGAGGAATATAGGATCAGAAGACAGAATAACCAGTTGGATTCCAACTTATCAAGGTCTTATCAAGAAAGCAATTATAGATCAAGGAGCCAAGATGGCAGTATAGTAGCAGAATCCTTCTGAACCTCCTTCCAACTGATCATTAAAAAGGCTTCTCAAAAGGACAGAAATCAAAACCAGATGAGTAAAGGGGCTCTCCCACTGAACACAGAGTTAAAGGTAGGCAGTGAGTTAGGATTCCCATGCTTTAAGGGGGTGAAACTGCACTAAGCAAGGCCCAAGATGATCATACCTCCCCCACACCATCTTCTATGTCAGAGTTAGAGTGAGGAAAAAGCAATTTCTAAACTCTCAGAGGCTGGCTGAATGCACTACAGACTTAACCCTGAGGACAGAGCAAGACTTGGCAATGATACTCAAGGATGAAGAACATAGAGCTTGGGCAACAGAGCATGGAGCCTGGGCAGAAACACAGCTGGCCTAGGCAGCAGAGGCTGGAAAGATAACCTCAGGGCAAAATGTTTTAGGGAAGAATGCTTTTAATACACATGCTACACAAAGAACATCACAGATATAACTGTACTCACTCAAGCTTCTGACAGAAAGGGAAGATACCACCATGGCAAAGCCCTGTGAGACCAAAGTTAAGAAAGCAATGAACACAAACATCCAGGAACCCCAATCCACTCTTTGTAAAAGGAATAAGCAACAGCAAAAAATTCTCTCAAACCTAGATAATTTCTATGGAGAAAAAGAGCAAAATACAGAAGCAACAGCAGAGCGTGAAAAGCAAGAAAACTCATCCAAACTTGTGAAAAAAAAGGAAATCTGTCTCAAGTTCTTGAATATCTCAAAAAGGATTTCAAGAACCAAGTAAGAAAGATAGAGGAAAAATGGAAAGAAAAGTGGGAAAAGGGGAATGAATGAAATACAAAAAAAAATAACTTAAAAAAACAAAATTTCCCATATCAAAAAAGAGTTAAAGAAATCAAATGAAATAATAAGCAAATTGGAAATCAGACTTAACCTGCTGGAAGCCATGAAAAGCAGGATAGATCAAACCACAAAGGAAAATCAAAAGATCATAGCTAACAATCAGTAAAGACTAGAATTGAGCAAGCAGAAGCTAATGATCTCATAAGACAGCAGGAATTAATGAAGAAAAATCAAAAGAATGAAAAAATAGAAGAAAACATAAAATATCTCATTGAAAAGACAACTGACCTGGAAAACAGATCCAAGAAAAACAATATGAGATTTGGGCTACTGTAAAGCCTGGAATGAAATAAAAGTCTTGACATCATATTATAAGAAATTATACAAGAGAAGTACCCTGATATTCTTCAACAAGAGGGCAAAATAGAGATCAAAAGAATCCATAGATCACCCCCTACATTAAATCCTTAATTAATAACCAACAGGAATGTTATAGCCAAATTTGAGAGCTTCTACACCAAAGAGAAAATATTGCAAGGGGCCAGAAAGGGACGATTCAGATATCAAGGAACCCTAGTCAGGAATATACAGGATCTGGCAGCTTCCATACTAAAGGACCTCAAGGCTTGGAATACGATATTAGAGGGAGGCAAGAGAATTGGATCTACAACCTGGAATCACCAACCCATCAAAACTGACTATATACTTTCAGGGTAAATTATGGGCATTTATTAAAATAGATTATTTCCAAGCATTCCTAAAGAAAATACCATAACTAAATGGAAAATCTGATGTCCAAATGAAAAATTCAAGAGAACCATAAAAATTTAAACAAGAAAAAGGGGGGAAAATTAACAGCTCAATAAAGTCAAATTGATTATATTCCTATGTGGAAAAATGATATCTGTAACTCTTAAAAATTCTTTTCATTATTACAGTAGATAGAAGAAATATTCATAGACAGAAGTGGTGCTTTTAAGCTATTTAAGATGATATGTGAAAAAATGGGGGGGGTAATAAAGAGGATGGTACTAAGAGAAACTCAAAGAAAGAGTAAAATAGGATAAATTATACCACAGAAAGAGGACATGGGTGGGGGGCAGGTAGAATTATATTATAAGAAGGGGAAAATAAAAGTGGTAATAGGTAATACTTAAAACTTACTCTCAGTGGAATTGGTTTTGAGAGGGAAGAATAGCCAGATTTATTGGGCTATGGATTTTTCGCTTACCCTACAGAGAAGTTAAAAAGGAATAAGGAAGGCAGGGTGTTGGGTGGAGAGTATTAACAGGGAGGGAAAGGTTGTGGGGGGGGGCAATTAATAGACTTTAAAGAGAAATAGGAGGATAAGAAAGAGGGAAAAGAGTGGAAAGTAAAGTAAAATAAGTTTGGTAAAAAGGGACTGATTAAAAGTAAAACACTAGTGTGGAAGGAAACAGTAAAAGAAGAAAGGGTAGGACTAAAAGAGAAAATCAAAATGATGGGGAATATACAGATGATAATCATAACACTGAATGTGAATGAAATGAACTCAACCATAAAACAGAAGCAGATATCAGAGTGGATTGAAAACCCAAATCCTACCATATGTTGTCTACCAGAAACACACATAAGCCAGGTAGACACACATAGGGTTAAGCTAAGAGACTGGAGAAGAATTTATTGAGCACCAACCGAGCAGCAAGTTATCACAAGGATTATTCATTATAACAAGGTGGGATTAATACCAGCAATACCAGGATGGGTTAATTTTAGGAATACCATCTGCATAATTGACCATATCAACAACAAAACTAATAGAAATCACATGATTATTTCAATAGATGCAGCAAAAACCTTTGACAAAATCCACCACCCATTTCTATTGAAAACACTAGAAAATATAGGAATAAAAGGGCCTTTCCTCAAAATAATAAACAGTATTTGTTTAAAGCAAGTATCCTCTGCAATGGGGATAAGTTATATGTCCTTCCAATGAGATCAGGAATGAAGGAAGAATGCCATTATCACCACTATTATTTAATATTATATTAGAAATGTTATCAGCAGTAATTAGAGAAGAAAAAGAAATTGAAGAGATCACAGTAGGTAATGAGGAAACTAAATAGTTTAGCTTCTAGATATTTAACAATATAGTTAAAAATAACTATTACTCTTTGCAGATGACATGATGCTATACCTAAAAAATCTGATAAAATCAACTAAAAAGGTAGTAGAAATAATGAATAACTTTAGTAAAGTTATAGGGTACAAATTAAACCCACATAAATCATCAGCATTCCTATTTTTCCAACAAACCCAGCAGCAAGAGTTAGAAACCATTTAAAATAACTCTAGACAAGATAAAACATCTGGTAATTTACTTGTGAAGACAAATTCAAGAATTATATGAACATAACTACAAAACTCTTCACACAAATAAAACTAGATCTAAACAACTGGAAAAAATATCAATCGCTCATGGGTAGGATGAGCCAATATAATAAAAAATGACAATTCTACCTAAATTAATTTACCAATTCAGTGCTATACTTATCAAACTAACAAATCCCTTTTTATTGAATTAGAAAAAAAATATTACAAAGTTTAACTGGAAGAACAAAATTGGAGAATGGCTGAACAAACTGTGGTATATGATGGTGATGAAATACTATTGTGCTGTAAGTACTGATGATCTGGAGGATTTCTATATGAACTGGAAGAACCTCAATGAACTGATAGAGTAAAATGAGCAGAATCAGGAGAACATTGTACACAGAAACTGATACACTGTGGCACAATCAAAAGTAATTGAACTGAAATTGTATGGGTGAAGAACAATATTAGATAAATAAAATGCAAAAAAGTATATATTAATTTCTTTTCACTGAAGACATTCACTATAATTATAAGATATACCTGTCATCAATTTGAGAATTTTGATAGGGTTTCTATAGTTAATTAAATTAAGAAATTAAAGAGACTCCAAAGATAATTTGTAACTTTCTATTTTTAAGATGAGAAAACTGGTTTTCAGGTTTTGAGTGACTTGCCCAAGTTTTATAAATAGTAGATCTTAGATTTGAATATAGACCACCTGACTAAATCCAGTTTTTTCAACTATAAAAGATGCTATTTTTAGACATAGAAACACCTAGATTAGCTATACTATAATGATTATAAACCATAAAGGATATCTCAGGGTTCCCAGAAATCTCTCCTTGACCTTGTAATGCTGACCCTTTTAATTAAAGATTAATTAAAACATAGATGGAATACTTACTAAATATGTAGATGGTATTACCTAAGGGGAAGATCCAGTTACTAAGATATTGGAAAAAACATAATCAAAACACATAACATTAAAAGTCAGTGAGAAATCAATATGCATTTAGTAAGTATATTTTGTGGGTCAAAAAGATAAGTTTAGGGTTGGAAAAACATTTTAAAGCAATTTTAAATCTCAACTTTATAAGTATATGATGAGGGTGGCATTGACATACATGCTCTCCTCTAATCTAAATTGTATTTCATTCTGAATTATTATCCATTTCTTGAATTTTTAACTTTTTTCCTAAGAACTGGCTCTTTACCTACTGCTTATATATACATATATATATATATATATATATATACATACACCCAAATCTATTCCATTAAAAAAACTTTTGATAGAACTTATAATTTCTTCAAATTTTATATTTTTCCAATTGTATCAACCTAAACATTTTTAAGGAATACATTTACTAACTATATTGCTTCTCCTTTCATCCACTCTACAACCTTTTGCAATCTGACTTCTAATCTCATCAATTTCAACCAAAGAAACTTTGTTCTCCAAGATTATCAATGATATGTTAATTCCTTATTATATTACTTTTGTCTAAGTTCTAACATACTTGAACCATGTGAAGCATTTTACATTATTCACTACTCTTTGCTACTATATATTTTCTCTCTAGGATTCTGTGATACTGCTCTCTCCTGATTGGCCTCCTATGTTTCAGATTGTTTCTCAGTGACATGACACCCCCTAAATATGGATATTCCTTTCTGGTCTGTCTGTTTGACTCTCTCTCTTTTTTCCACACACATACACCTTAGACTAATGCACACCTAACAATCACACCAAAGTGATGGAGTCAGTTCCACATGAGAGCACATTGGAGATATCTGGGAATTTATGTAAAATAATACTTGATTAGAATGAGAAGGAAGGGATTATGAATTCCTTCAAATATCTGAACGTTTGTTACAAGCAGTTGTGAATTAACACATTTTCTTTAAAACAGAATTCAAAAATAGGAGAAAAAGTAGAAACTAAAGAAGCAGGTGATCTTGAAGTAAAGAAGAAATTTCTAATAATTCATATTCTATATAAAAAGTGGATTGGACTATCTTTGGAGGTATTGGCTAACTCATCAGAGGAACTCTTGAGATAAAATTTGAGGGAAATTTTAAGGATGTTACTTTCTAGATATAGGTCAGATAGGATGACTTTCAAACTATTTTCTACTCAGAAAATTATATGATTCTTTATATGAACAAATATGCAAAATAATATGAATATAAATTATGCTACATCAGTATAATCTCAGAGTAAAGAAATTATCTCTATAAATGCAGATTGACTTTGGCTCTATAACTTACAGTGTGAAAGAAATGCCTAGAACTCACTATTTAAGGGATTTCCTCAGGGTTACCTAGCCAAAGTATTTTAGATGCAGGATTTAAAATGTTGTTACTGGTCACATTCTTGCTTTTGATCAGTCTTGAAAAAGTATATATTATTTTCCCAGTTGTCAAATTAAGATATTGAGAATTATGATATGGCAAGGCCAGTCAGATGCCATGGAGATATTAAGATATAATTAATGTATCTGATTTTGAGGTACATGATTCTTCATCATCGTAGTGAATGTTTCAGATGAAAAAAAAAACACAAGAGTAAATTGAGAAAAGATAAGTGTTTCCTGATAGAAAGACATGCATACATGCTATAATAAAATTAGTATTATTACCTAGAACACAATGAGGTTAGTGAATACCTTCCACATAGTTGGCATTCCAGAAGTATTTCTGGACTAAATATAAAGTCATGTATTGATGTAGTTCAATGACACATTTGATCATAATCGTATATGGATTCTAGGAGTATTTCAAGTATTTCCTTTTCAAGAGATGAGTACACGGAAAGACTCTATTAATCAGTATCTGCTGGGTAGCTTTTATAATGTAGTCATCTATATTTTCAGAAGAATAAATTTCCAACTGAACCATGAAAACATGCCCCAGGGCAGAAAATACTTTCAGAAGCATTTCATACTCATAGTTCTACAGCCTGATGAGTATTGAATGACTAGATATGGAGAGTACAGAAGTCATAGCATATGTGGAAAATCCATGTCTGACTTTTCACTTTATGGTCAACTTCACTTTCACAATAGTTTTTTTCAAATTGCCTCAGCAATTTACAATTGTTTGGCTTTCTTTGTTTGTTTCCTTCTTTTTGAGAAAAAAAAATTACAGATGATTTTTGTCATAGTGGAAATACATGTTTAAGTATTTCAAGAAATACATTTCTAATTCTTTCATTTCTAATACTTACATGGAAATATCTTTCTTTTTATACATTTTGTTTTTTCAATTATATGTGGAAATAATTATTAATTATTTTCTGACATTTTATCATTCTGATTATCTCCCTCCCTCTCTCCCTTTCTCTCTATTCTTATTGTTTTCTCCAAAAGTTTATCATGTCAAACTTTACTAAAATTTTATTATCTCCTTAACTTTTTTCTTGTTTATTTTTTGGTTGTATTTATCTTTTTTATTTTAATATTAGCTGAGGCATATATGATGCATTCTATCAAAATGTCATTTCCTTCCTTATCTCTTTTGATTAGATCAGTATTTACATTTTCTTTGTCTGAGAACATGATTGCTATTCCTTTATTAAAAAAAAAATTAACCGAGGCATAGTAGATTCTGCTCTAACCCCTTACTTTTACTCTGTCTCCCTGATATGTAAATGAAGTTCTGTTTTTATTCCACTCTTCTATTCTATTCCATTTTATGGTTGGATTCATCTCACTCACATCGACAGTTATGAATGTTAATTGTGTTTCCCTACATTATATTACCCCTCTGTTCATCTTTTTCTCTCTTTCTTTTTAACCTTTCCCTCTTCACAGATGTTTATCTTCTGATCTCTGGCTCCTCATAATTCACCCTCTTTTTTGTCTACCTCCCCCTTATCTTATTCCTCTTTCCTTCCTACTTCTCTATAGGGTAAGGTAGGTTTCTGTAGCTGACTGAGTGTAGCTATTATTGCCATTTTAAGGTAAATTTGATGAGAGTAAGATTCAAGTATTGTCTACTCTCCATCCCATCTTTTTCTCTACTGTATTAACTCTTATAAACCTCTTTATGAAAGATAGTATCCCTTTCTATCTCTCATTTTCTCTTCTTACCATATATTTCTCATTCCTATCACTTGATTTATTTTTTCTTTTTTGGATATCACCACTACCATATGCAGCTTTCTTTCATCCTTCTTCCTATATATACTCCTTCTCACTGCCCAAGTAGTAATAAAGTTCCTAAGTATCTTAAGTATTTTAGGTATTTTGAGAACTTTAAATACCTTAAGTGTCTCAAGTATCATAGATTAGGTATCTCAATTATTACCTTCCTAGGTATGAAGGGATTCAATTCAATCACACTGGATCCCTTAAGTTTTTGCTTCAGCTTTTTATGCTTCTCTTTAGTGTCAAATTTGCTCATCAAATTTTCTTTTCACCTGAGGTTTTTTGGTGAAAAAAAGTCTAAAATTCCTCTATTTATTAAATGATGGTTTTTCCCTTGGGAGATTATGCTCAGTTTTGCTGGGAATAAAATTCTTGGTTATAGTCTTAGATGCTTTGCCTTTGGGACTATAGTAGTAAATGTCTTGTGGTACTATAATGTAGAAGCTGCCTATTTTTATGTAATGCGGATTACAGCTCAATAATATTTGAATTGTTTTCTTCCAGTTGCTTGTGGTTCTTTTCTCTTGTAATTTGGCCATAATTTTCCTGGTGTATTCTATTTTGGGATCTTTTTCAGGAGGTGATTGATGGATTCTTTAAATGTCTATTTTACCTTCTTGTTTAAGGATATAAGGGCCATTTTCCCTGAAGATTTCTTGTAATATGATGTCTAGGCTCTTTTTTTTTCATTTTAGCTTTCAGATAGTCTGATGATCCTTAAATTTTCTCTCCTGGATCTATTTTCCAGGGCAGTTTTTTTCCCTCAGGGTGTTATTTAAGTTTTTCTTTTATTTTTCATTCTTTTGATTTTGTGTTATTGTTTCTATAGTCTCATGGATTTTTTAGCTTCTATTTGCCCAATTGTAATTCTTAGGTAGTTATTTTACTCAATTTTTTGTTTCCTTTTTCATTTGGCCATTCCTACTTCTTAAGCAGTGGTTTTCTTCAGTGTTTTTTTCCACTTTCTTCTTTTATTCAATTTTCATTTAGTCTAGTCTGGTCTATAGAAAACTACGTTTTCAGTGTATTTTTGAATCTTTGTTTCCTTTTGGTTTATTCTAGTTTTTAGGAAGTCAATTTCTTCAGTGAATTCCCCTTCCAGCTTTTGAGTCTTTATATCATTGTCTAATTATTTGATTTGATTTTTAAATTTCTTTTCAAGTTCTTCCTAGTGTTCTTTTGAACTCTGATTTCCTTTTACACTTTGATTTGAGACTCTCCACATGTTTTCTTTCTGGCATTGTTATCCTTCTCTGAGTTCATATTTTTATCTTCTCTGGCACCAAAGTATCTTCTATGGTCAGTTTTTTAACTTTGTCTTTAGCCTTTTTTTCTTTTACCTTTTCTATCTGTTGAGGTGCCTCTCTTCTTTTGGGATAGAGAGGACATTGTTTCAAGCTAATAGAATACTGTTTTCTTGTATTTGGAATAGACTTGGCTTCCTTTTTTACACAGTCTGTCTGTCAAGGAATAGCCCTGCTGACTAGCTTTGGGGAGTCTTACAATGTTTTTTTTTCTGTTGTTTTTCAGGTAAATTCTGCTCTCTATGCTGCTAGTTTCTCTGTCATCTTTTGGGCTGGGTTGGTCCCCACTCTGTTGCTTCACTGTCTCTGTTGTCTGCAACATCACTGCTGTAGGCCAGGTGGAATTAAATTGCTTTATTGGCCTCTTTCTCTTCATTACCTATGTTGAGTGGCTTAGGTTGAACCATCTCACTCTGTTGCTTTGTTGCTGCAGGTGCTCTACTACCTTGCTGATTCAAGCACTCTATAGCTCCACTTACTCAGGCCCCTTATGAGTTGGATGCAGGCCTACTCTGCCTTAGCTACTTGTACTGAATGGTTTAAGCTGGGTTCCTTCATGTTCTGCTGCTTTATTGCCTATGACTGCATGGCAGCATATTGAGCTCATACAGTTCTTCTGTTTCTCACAGATGCTGCTCTTTTTCAGCTTTCTTTCTCTTTTATCCCAGTGAAATGTGTTCTTTCTGCTTTCCTTTGTTTAAAGATGGTTCATTTTATTTTTCTGTGTGCTTGAGGAAGGTTCAGGCAAGCTGAGCATCTTTTACTCTGCCATCTGAGCTCCTAACATTTGCAACTCTTTCAATGCAACAATTATTATCGATAATATTCAAAATGAGGTTAGTGCCCTGATATATACTCTTTGAAAATTCAAGAATAATACACAGTATTCCCACTTTAATAACAATTTATTATACTTTTCCTTACATCCTCAAATAAATAGCTCTTTCCTTTAAATTTTGTTTATCCAGATTGACTTTTTTCTTTTTTTAAACATATTTGGTTTTGCAAATTATATGTAATAACTATTTTCATCATGTATTTTCTATAATTATAAGATCCAAATTGCCCCCCCTTTCTCCTTCCCTTATCCCTCATAGAGAAGGGAAGCAATTTCATCAGGTTTATACATGCATTCTTATGCAAAATATGCCTCCATATTAGTCATTGTTGTAAAGGAATACTCATGTATAAACAAAACTCCAAAATAAAAACACAATTAAACTAAAGCAAAAAATATTCTGCTTTTATCTGCATTCTGACATCAACAGTTCTTTCTCTGGTGGTAGATAGCATTCAGAAGTTTTTCAGGATTGTCCTCAATCACTACATTATTGAAAATAGCTAATTCTTTCAAGTTGATCATCATATAATATTGCTATTACTGTGTATAATGGTCTCCTTATTCTTTTTATATCACTCTGTATTAGTTCATATAGGTCTTTCTAGATTTTTCTGAAATAATCCTGCTCATCATTTCTGACAGCACAATAGTATTTTGGCACAATCCTCTACCACAATTTGTTCACCATTCCCCAGTTGATGAATATCCCTTCAGTTTCCAAATCTTTGCCACCACAAAAAGAGTTGCTATAAATATTTTTATAAAAGTATGTCCTTTCCCCCCTTTTTTATCACTTGGGGCACAACCCTAGTAGTAGCATTACAAGATCAAAGTTTAAGCATAACTTTCAATTCCATCCAATATAATTCTGTGAAGATTAAATTTAACTCTCCCCTGATTGTGAAAATTAAATTAACTCCCTGCTCATTTTTAGATTTAATCATCAAAAGTGTAAATACACTACTTAAAGTTATGGGGGAGATCTGTCCATTTTTAGATTTAATCACCAAAGGTTTAAACACCCTATTCACACTTGAGTAGGGGAGGTCTGTGACTCACATGTGCAATAGTGGGTGATGAATAAGAAATAAACTGACTGCCCCTGGACAGTCCTAAAGCAAAGCTTCAATTGTGATTGGCAGACATAAAATTAGGGGAAGACACAGGAAGTGACCCAAAAGAAAGTGTCTTTAAAGGGGAGTTACAACTTCCTGTGAAAAGAGAATCATCTGAGATACATGGGAAAATCATCTGAGATCTTCAGCTGAAGAAGAATCTGTTGACTTGACCTGAGACCTTGTTCCTGGTGAGGCTGTTCTTAAATCTCTTCCTTTGGACTGACATGTGGTGAGTGAAAAGGCTGACTCCTTTCCTGGATTTACTGAAAAAAACTAGCCTCAGGAGAGACCTACCTCCTGAGAGAGAATTCCCCAGGTCCTCAGCTTTGCTGAGGTCCTAAGAACTAACTCTTCTTGCCCAGGTTGAGCCAGAGGCTGGGAGTAAATTAATTAGTGCTTAGGCTAGATATCTTACCATATCTTCGCTCTGATTTCCTACTTCATTCTTTCTATATTTTGTAAATAAATTGTAAATAAATATCTTTGGAATAAATTAAATTCCTGGTGACCCTTTATTTAAATATAATCCAATCCAAACTTTTTATATAATTAACCCCTTTTTCCCTTACAATTCCAAATTTCCCTCCAGAATGGTTGAATCAATTCACAACTTCAGTAACAATGCATTAATGTCATAATTTTGCCACCTGCCTTCCTACATTTATCACTTTCCTTTACTTTCATATTAACCATCTGATAGTTGTGAGGTGTTAACTTAGAGTTGTTTTAATTTGTATTTCTTTAACCAAGAATAACTTAGAGCATTTTTTCATATTATTGATAGCTTTGATTTCTTCATCTGAGAACTATTTATTCATATCCTTTTATCATTTGTCAAGTAGGAGTGACATATTCTTATAAATTTGATTCAATTCTCTCTATATTTGACAAATATGACCTTTATCAGAGAGATTTCCTGTAAATTTTTCCTGTTTGTTGTTTTCCTTTTAATCTTTATTACATTAGTTTTGTTTGTACACATTTTTAGTATGATATGATCAAAATTATCCATTTCATAGAGAATGATTTCTTCTACATAAAAATTTAGGAATAAAGTAAAATGGACAATTTGATCACTTTTTTTTTATAAATACAAGGTTTATAATGGAGTTTCAATCAGAAATGGTACTTGAGTTTCTGAGTGTTTATTTAAAGAATATTATCAAGTGAACATTGTGGAAAAACGAAGCATGTTCAAATCAGCATTCATTTTCCAAACTTTCAAAAAAACCCAACAAGCAAGAGATATTGGTTTCCATTCCTGGTTATTTGCTTTAAAAGAGCTAATACCCACACGGGATAGGGATTGAACAGGAACATGTCCTTATACATGAATCTCCAGCTTTTGTGTCTATTGACAAGGATAATTTGGTGTTTGAATACATGAAAATCCCATTTTTTTATGGAACAAATCATGATCAAGTTCAAAATCTAAAATTACACTTCTATTGAATCCTTGTTATACTTCTTATTGAATCCTTGTTATAATGCCATCTGCCACTAAAGTATGCAAATTATATGCTTCATTTAATCCTTGCAGTCTTAACCAGAAGAGATTTTAGCTGAATGAAGATATTGAAAATGACATTGGACTGAGGTATGATGATCCTGGTCAAAGAAGAGCCAAAAGAGCTTGAAATAACACTTGAAAATTCTATAGAAAACATTTTTATTTCTGAAGATAAATGTATATATAACTTGTAACACCCTAATTATCTCTCTTACCTGTCTGACTATTCCTTTTCAGTTTCTTCTGCTAGATGTTGTGTAGAGCACATTCACTAACTCTGGATACTATTTATTTTCTTTTTCTTATTGTAATCTCTCATAAGGTGATCCCATCACTCACTGTGTTCAATTTTCATCTCTATGGAAAGAACTCTCAAGCTTAGTCTCTTTTCTAAACTCCGAATCCTCAGTACTAACTTTCTATTGGACATTTCAAACTGGTTCTTCAGTAGATACCTTGAATGCAACTTGTGAAAACGTAATTCAATCCAATTTAATAATTGGATTATTTGGAATATTTATTATGATAAATATTATCTACGGTATGCCAGGTTCTCTGCTAAGTGATAGTGGTATAGATAAGAAAAATACAGGGCTTGCCCTCAAGTAGTTTATAATCTAGTTCTATAAAACAAAACCCAGAATTAAGCTAGAAAGATGGGGAGTACTTAAAATAGGGACAGCATGTTTTTTTGGAGTCTAAACCAAACAAAGATACAAATGGAAAGTAGAGACAGAAAATTTTACATCCATGACATCTATAATGGAAAACTTTGGGAGGAGTTTGTTGTTCTACCCTCTAACCTTATAATCAGAAAAGAGAGGAAGGTGAAGTAGTTGAGAGGGTTTTGTATATACCAAAATGATTTGAACAGCATGATGAGATTTCAGGTGGAATCTGAATCAATCCTCAATTTTCCTCCCTCAAAATTCACCTTGTTTCTAATATTTCCTGATATTGTCAAATACACGAAAATGTTTCTAGGTATTTAATTTTTCAATTGTGGAATTATTCTCAATTCTTCTTTCAGCCACTTCAAATATTAAATAAATTATTTCATCTTTTAATTTTCTCTCTTTTTTCATTTTTTTCTCTACAATTTTTTTTAATGTTATGTTCTTATAGTATTATGTAGTCTCAACTCTTCCAGACCATCATCATGTTTTCTTTGGATTACTGAGTTTATCTTTTAACAAGTCTCCCTACTTTAAGTCTATCCTATTCTAATCAGTCTTTCATACAACTACCAAAGTGATGTTTCTAAACCAAAAGTTTGATTATGTCACTCCATAAACAATAAATTCAAGTTTCTCTCCCATATGCTTATTACCTGTTTGTTGTTTAAAGCATTTCAAACTCTAGTCCCTCCCTTTTTCCATCAGACTGTTGAGTTATTTTTCCTCATTTTTTTAGTAAATCCTGATTCTCTGGGAGTTAGAGTTAGAACACAGGACACAAGAAAACAAAAAACATCAATAAAATTATAATTAAAGAGTAATGAGAATTATATCTAATATATACAGCATATGCAATATATTATATATGCAATATATTAATATAATAATATGTAATATAAGTCTATGCAAGCTCTAAAAGTTGATGTGAAATATAAGAGGAAGAAGAGAATAATTTTAACTGGAAAAACCATGGAAGGCTTCATGGAAGGAATTCATGAATTGGGCAATTACTAAAAGAAAAAAAGAAAACACTTTTCTACAAAGATGTGTTGTTTCTCTTTTTGGCAGAGGATATGGTACATGGAAGATAAAAAGACAAAAATTAAAAATGGAGATTAATTCAGACATAATTTGCTCTCTAATTAAATATCCCCTATTTTATACTTATGAGATGCAGGTTCCCAGCTTGTCTCTGACTAGAAGTAATAAAATTTTTCTAGGACATTTCTTCATGGTCTGCCAGGCAAAAACTGGCTTGTTTCTACCTTAGAATATTTGCCTGAATATCCTGGACAACCTTCTACCCACAATTCAACATGAAATGGAAACACACACACACACACACACACACACACACACACACACACATCTTTAGAGTCACTTACCCAAGCTTAATCTTCCTGTGGCTTGTCAGACAAATA
This sequence comes from Monodelphis domestica, assembly GCF_027887165.1. NCBI lineage: Eukaryota > Metazoa > Chordata > Mammalia > Didelphimorphia > Didelphidae > Monodelphis > Monodelphis domestica. Next base: position 335,392,616 of record NC_077230.1, on the reverse strand, counting down.
AGAACAGTACCATGCCTGGCACGGAACCACTCAAGTCTGCTCTGGTGAACTCATCAGGGAAAGGATCCTTTTAATAAAACAGTGTAAGGACATGAGTCTCCCTTCCATGCCAAGCTTGTGACTCTGATAATTACCAAAGGAACTGGAGACACCAAGCTTGTTTCAATTAGCTCCTTTTACTGAAGGCTGTTGACAACAAGCCTGACAGCGGCAAGCAAATGTAATGAGAGGAGTTTGCAACAATATTATAATATATTTTAGAGTTCAGAGATTAAAGCCAATGTGGAGAGCAGATCTGAGTTGAAGAATTGATTTATCTGGCCTGCAGTGTGTGGGAAAGTACTGTTTCTGATTCATTAGGAGAAAGATGGATGGGCTTCAATGTCCTGCTCTACCTGTCTTTGGTAAATAAAACAGTTTCTCACCTTCAGATGTTTTTACTTCAAGAGCTTCACTTGTCCTAAAATGCAATTAAAAGTCATTTTCCTTCAATCACTAATGACGAGATTTTGATCACATTAGTGTTAGCATGGACTCTGTCATAGTATCTGATTCCCAGAAAAATGTGCACAGGAACAAGCTCAATTCAACTGTGAATGAGCTTAGAATCAAAGAAGGCTAGAGCTGAGAGGTCTGAATCCGTATCTGCTCTAGTTAATTAAAGCACTTATTACCTCCTATCTGGACTATTCTAACAAATTCTTCTTTGTTCTCCATGCTTCTTTTCTATTTTCATTCCAACTCATCAATCAGATAGTTATAAAAATTTCATTCTGAATGCATGCCACTTGATGAATAGAAAAATGAATTAATAAATCAATAAATTGGTAGCTTTTATTGCCTGTTGTATAAAATAATAATAATTTTAAAACTACCTCAATATTGACTACCTAATCCTTTCAAAATCTGGCTCCATCACCTCTCTCCATCATATTTCATATTATTTTTTTCCATGAACTCTATGTTCCCAGAAAAAAATCACAATAAAAAATTAATCCCTTACTATATTCTGTCCCTCAAATATGATGTAACATCTCCTGACTGGTCATCAGAACAGGCCATTTTGTTTGCAATGTTTAGAATTCAATTTATTATCAGCTTTTCCATTTTTCTTTTTTGTAGTTGTGGCTTGGTTCAAGGAAGTGTTGCACTGAAATGTTCTTCTGCACCTTCAATTGTTAGCACTCTCACTTTTTTCAAATTACTCCAAATCATACCATGTTAACTTATTCCCAAGTATATTGTGAGATCAAAGGAGCAGGGACAATTTCTCATCTTTCCTTTTTTTAATACTTCTTTGTCTAACCTAAACTCTTAGAGAATGTCTGATCTGAATAAATATTTGCTGATTAAAAGTAGATTTCTATGTTATTTTTTCTGCCTATTGACAAACGCAGAATGGATAAATTCTCTGAAAGCAACAACTCAACCAATTTAGAGTGATGATTATGAGACAGGAAGGAACTTGTTCTCCCTAGTTATCTGGGCACTAATATGATCATTGATGAGTAATGTTACTTTACTGATGTTCAACATTTTCAATCCACGATTTGATGATTAAAACTATAATATTTCTGTGCAGAAAACTTTATCAACTGTATAGGAGATGGAATTTAGGAATAAACAAAAGATAGAGAAATTTTACACTAAATTTAAAAGTTTTTGTACAAACAAAAAATAAATAAATAAATAAAAAGTAATCTAACCAAGATTAGAAGAAAAGCAATAAGGATAAATTTTATAAACATTTTCTCAAAGGTTTCATATCTTAAATAGAGAACTTTGTCAAATATATATGAATATGACCTATTCCCCAGTTGCTAAAGTGATAAAAAGATATGAAAAGAAGAAATAAAATAAATATGAAAAATGTTCTAAATAATTATTGATTAGAGAAATACAACTCAAAGAAATTCTAGAATATCCAACACCTCTTAAATTATCTAAAATGATAAAAAGGTAAATGACAAATTTTGGAAGAGATGTAAAAGAATGGAGACATTAATATACAATTGGTTTAACCTTGAACTGATCCAATCATTTTGAGTACAATCTGGAATTTTCCTCAGAGTTATAAAACTATATATCTTTTAATCCACAATAATAGTTTTAGGTTTGTTTCCTAAGGTGAGCCAAAAAAAAGGAAGAGAGCCTAATTATAGCAGCTTTCCTTGAATTGGCAAAGAATTGTAAGTTAAAGAGGTCCATCAACTGAGGAATGGCTAAATGGGTTTCGGCATATGACTGTGATAGAGTACTACTGTACCATAAGAAATGATAAACAGCTTAGTTGGGGGGTGGGGAGGAACATGGGAAAATCTACACAAAATTATGAAGAAGGAAAGGAGCATAACCAAGGAAACATTATATACAGCAACAGAAATATTGCTTAAGAATGACTTGTGTATATCCACCTTCAGAGAAAGTACTGATATACAGAAATAAGACAAAGTTTTACAAATACATATATCATTTTGTCAAATAATGCTTTTTAATATAAGGAAAGGAAGGATGAGGGAGTTAATTGGGCATTTAATATAATAAATAAATTTCTTAAAAATAAAATTTACCAACTCAAAAGATCTCTATGAATGTATATTATTCATATAAATTCCTCACAAATGGTTTCAATTATGACCCATTCATTACAATAAAACTTATCTGAAAATGATTAAAATTAAATTTAGAATCCAAATGGATTATGAATTAAATAGTGGCATATAATGGAAAAAAATAAGCAAAAGAATTAATTTATTTTGGAGGGTAGTAAATGCCTTTGGTTAAATTTGCACCTTTATTATTTTTGTTGTCATATAATCTAGGCCACACTTGAACTCTCTATATAATATAATATTCTGTTTTCAACACTAAGAAGAAAAATTTGATTTCTTAATTTTAAGAGAGAACCAGCAAGGAAGGGGAGAAAAGTATGGGGAGAGAGGGAGAAAGAAATGTGTTTTATTGTCACAACAAATTAATGGATTGTTTTTCATAAGTATGTGTATTTGTTACAAGAATTTTATCTATCTTCAACCACCTCTTTCCCAGTATAGGTCAGATGGGTAGAAGGCAAAGGAAAATGACTCTATTAAAATAACAAAATGTAGAAAAATAAAAGAGAAATGTGAAGATGAATCAGAAAATATGAAAAGAAAGAAAGACAAAAAAAGGAAAAGCCAGAGGAACAGATGGAGAAGAAAAAAGGCAAGATAGAAAAGGAAGAGAGGAATAAAGAAAAGAAGAGAGAAAGAAGGATGAGGAAGAGGGGGAGAAGGAATAGGGAAGAAGGTAATTTAGCCTATTTCTTTCATCAGCAAAAATAATATCATAAGATGTATAATATAATTATTTGGTCCCTCTTTCACATGTGATAAATCTGAGGCTCAGAGAACTTAAATGATTTGCCTAAAGTTGTACAGCTATAAAATTGCAGAGATTGAACTTGAATATAGATTTCATGCCTATGAGTTCACTGCTCTGTTACTTGTCACTATATACATTATGAATAGATCACTTGGAAGATTCCCACAATATATTGTGAGTAATTGTTTTCTATTTAGAATCTTGTTGATTTTGCTGCTGTTATTTTTCCATTCAAAGATTTCATTATCTGGTAAAATGTGAGCTATAAAAGAATGGGTTGTATACAAATGCAACATTTATTACAATTTGGTAGTAATAAAATGTATTTAAAATATAAATGCTCTGCTCATTAGTTTATATGTCTTGTGGCAAACACACTGTATGCATGTATTCAAATGAATACAAAGCATTGAAAACATAATGAAAATACATACTGAAAATGCTTAAAGCAAAAGGAAGCAAAGTAAACTAAAACAGAATTATTTTCATTTGGTATTGATGATTCTACCATTTGCAGAATGCTCATGGTTTTTGTTTGTTTGTTTGTTTTATAACCCTTACCTTCTGCCTTGGAAACAATATCTAATATTCCAAGGTTCCAAGGCAGAAGAGTAGTAAGGACTAGACAGTGGGGGTTAGGCAACTTGTCACTGAGCTACCAAGCTTCCCCCCTGTAAAAATGGAAATTTGAACCCAGGACTTCAATCCCCAGAAGTCCTTGCTCTAGTTCTCAAGATGCCCTCTAATCTCACTGAGATCCCCACCTGGGCAAGATCAAAATTTCTATTTAAACTGGCTGTAAAGTCTACTGACTCTCTCTGCCTGCTTCTGCTTCCAAGCAGACGCATCTTTCATGATGTAGTGTAAGTGAATGAATGGGCCATTCAGCCCTCCTAGACACATGCTTTCTTATTTTGTATTTTATTTAATTCTTAATCTTTAATAAACCTCTAAAAATATAATACTTCTAGCAGGAAAACTAATTTAACACCCCCCATGCTCATGGTTTTAAAGTGCTATTACTATGAAAATGTAAGCAATGGTTGGTTATGCCATTGACTAGCTCAGAAATCCTCAATGACATCTCATTTGTTTCCAGATGAGGTCCAAAATCTTAGTTTTATAATCTGATACCACTGGAAATATTGACTCATTTTACAACTGTCCCATCCATATACAGTATAAACCAAGTAAACTGAAATATTCATAGTCTCCATGCTTTTTTAGCTTGGTGACTTTTTTATTCTTTGCAACTGGTTCCACCTCTCATGTGATATCTGTTGACATAGAAATCATTCTTAAAGATTCAGAGAAAATGTTACCTTCTCCTCCATATACTTTTCCTCACTCAAGCTCTCCCTAAAATTTGGTAAGATCCCTCCCTTCCATCACTTCTCATGAAATTTGGTTCATATATCTTAGGCATTTGCCATATTATATGCTTATATTATAGTAATCTGTTTAAATGTTGTAATAGATTTCTTAGGTTTTGAACAATAAGGCATGTATAACCCAGTGGAACTGCTTGTCAGATTCTGGAAGTGGGAGGAAAGAGCAGGGATATGGGGGAATTGTGTAACCATCAAAATATTCTAAATATAAAATATTTAAAAAATCAAAGGAGAGACGTAGAGAAAATTTTGAAAAGAAAAAGGTAAGTGATGTAAAAAAAATATGAAAAGAGAATCAATAGCTTGGTAAAAGAGGTACAAAAATACTGAAGGAAATAACACTTAAAAATCACAATTGGTCAAATGGGAAAAAGGTAGTATGAAGGCTCACTAAAGAAAATAATTTCTTAAAAATTCTAATTGGAGAGTCAGAGTAAACATGGCAGACTAGCAACAGAGAACATTGGAACCACTCTGGGAATACTCTCAAGGCATCCTTAAAAAAGGACCTCAAAATATATACTGGAGAAACAGAACCAATAAGGGGATACCATATACCATAAAGTAAAAAAAAAAAACTCTCCTGCAGAAAACAACTTGAAAGGTAGGCAGAAACAGTGTATTTTATTGTAGTGAGAGAAGCTTAAAGTAAAACTGTGCACTGAGGAGTGTAAGCCACCCAGCCACCCCTTCTACATTGCTCCAGATAACATTGGGCACAAGCCAACTTCAAGACATGAGACCCTGCCTTACCCCAAATCAGAACACCCCATGCCTACCCCTTGAAGTTCCAAATCCTAAACCAAGCCTACAGTGAAGCCCCAAGCACTAGTGCAAAGTAGTTCCCAGCACCTGATTGGTTCAAGCCCAAAAGGAGGCTCCAGCCTGTGATGAAGCGCCAAGTTGCAAAGTGTGGCAGTCTGTAGTACACAGGGCTAGTGTAAGTCCAGAGGGACACTGCATCTCCCAAAGTGGACAATAAAAACCCAAATCCCACAGCAACCCTACCTCAAGGCAGTCCTTGCCTGTCTGGTGCTAGCCTCAGTGGAGGCCCATAGCCCTACCTAAGTCTGTAATGAGGTCCATAGCCTCAGGGCAAAGAAGTCTGCAGCATTCCTGGGAGGTGTAAGCCAAGGATAAGACTTAGAGACCCTTATCCAGCCTGCAGTGAGGTCCAAGAGCACAAGGGGCTCTGAGGCACACATACACACAGATACATACATTCACCTTTCACCATCTTCCTCATAGGGTTGTTTTTGGGTCTTGATGAAGTACAAAGCACTAGATAAATTAGTCTGGCTATGACGCTGCTGGTCTTGATGAGAACAACGATAAAAAGCTTTCCATTAAAATTTACTAATGTAACTTCTTTGCTTAGCATGGACATTTCATCACATCAATTCCCTGTTGATGGAATTGGTGAAACACGATTTTTTTTTAAAGTTTAAGTGCTTAATGTAGTTGTTGTTTTTTTTACATAAAATAAGTTTTAACATAAAATTTTCTGAAAAAAAAATTACTTTCATTGTTCACCTCCTCTGGCCAAGGAATAAGATGAGTAAACAATTAGAGAAAAGGAGATCTATTTTTCCTATATGGTAGTGAAGTGACATGTTTAAATATTCTTATAATTATGTTTCCTTTATAGAATGATAACACTTTTCAATTGTGTTTCAAAACAGAGATGGATGTTAAAGTATCTGCTGTGTCCTGTTTCCCTTCCAGCAGTGATATAGTTAGGGATCAAGTTATGAAAACTAGATTTTCATTCCACAGGACTGAATATGTTATCTCCTAAGAAGTCCAATTTTCTTCACTCACTCACAATTTTTTCTGCCTTTATAAGATATGGGACAAATTCATTTCACATTGTCAAATACTAGTTACCTCAGCTATCTGAAGAATGATTCCTTTTAGTTTCCTCTCTTACATTTACCTTAGAGTAATATAGTAAAATACTTTTAATAAGATACATTATTGCTAATCTCCAATATATAACAAGGAGTTTTATTCCTTCATGTTTGCACAGGTCTTCTTCATTTTGTTTTTTTAATTTTATTTAATTGATTAATTAAGAAAATTGTTCCATGGTTACATGATTCATGTTCCTCCCCCCCCTCCTCCAATAAGTTATTGATCAAGACCTATTGCCATATTATTGATATCTGCACTAGGGTGATTATTTAGGGTCTACATCCCCAATCATATCCCCATCGAACTATGTGATCAAGAAGTGGTTTTTCTTCTGTGTTTCTAATTCCACAGTTTTTTCTCTGGATGTAGATAGCGTTCTTTCTCATAAGTCCCTCAGAATTGTCCTGGGTCATTGTATTGCTGCTAGTAGAGAAGTCCATTACATTCGATTGCTGCACTAGTCTTCTGACAAAACTAGAGGTGTAGTGGTAAACACATTCCCAGACAAAACAATGGACTGGACAAGAATCTAGGAGACTTAGATACTAGAACTGTCTCTATCATAAAGGAGTTATATCATCTTAGGGAAGTCACTTGACCTTTCTTTTTTATTTATTTCTCATATCCTGAAGGAGAGGTATAAACAAGGTTATTACTATAGCTGTTCTAATGAGGATACTTTTATTCTAATTGATTAAACTGAATATTTCTAACAATGAAGGAGTCTCTTGACATTCAGACATGTCCAATTATTCATGACTCAATCTGGGGTTCTCTTGGCAGAGATATCGGAGTGGTTTGTCATTTCCTTCTCTAGCTCATTTTATACATGAGAAAACTGGGGCAAACAGGATAATGTGACATTGGCAGGTAATAGATGGCTAATGCTGCATTTGAACTCAGGTCTTTCTGTCTCTAGTCTCCATACTGTATTTGCTGTTCCAACTAGTTACAAATGAAGCAATCTACTAGGAAAGAAGAGTGACAGAATCACAGAGTTCAGGGTTACCCCAGAGGTCATCTATAAAGTCTTTTTTTTTCTTTTTCCAGATTACGTCATTATGTTTTTAATAACCATTTCCTGATATTTGTCATTCCGTCTTCTCTGCACATTGTTCAATCTCTAACAGGAATATCTTCTACTACATCCTAATCATGGGTCCTTCTTGGTTTTTCTTGGAGATCTCTATTAATAGGAGTTTTACTGTTTTGTGAGGTGTTCCATTTTGGTACATCTGTAATTTGGAGAATATTTCCCCTTAATGTAAACTAAATGTGGCACAAGACTAATTGACCAGAACATACTCTATGTGGGACAAGGATCCATAGAGAGGTTTTAGGGGGTTTATGAAATTGGATGGAAAAAATTAATCTTTATCTTCTCCAATATTTGGTTTTCTTTGTAATCTTATATATCTCATGTATCTTATTCTGAAAATGATTCCATAGTCTTCACTATGCTGATGAGAAGTATCCATGATATGCAAAATAGGTTTAAGACATCTGATCTAAAGGCAAGTAAGAACATTTCAGATTAGAATGATGGAATCTAATAATTATGATTATTATAATCATAACTAGTATGTATATAGTAATTTAAGGCTTACAAAGTAGCTTGTAAACATTATCTCTTTTTATCCTTAAAATAACTCTATAAGGCAAATGTCCATGAGTAAACTGAGGTCAACAGAGTTTTTACATGACTTGCTCATGGTAAAATAGCTATTGAGTACTGGAGTTTGGAAGAGAAATCCGAATTCCTGATTCTAGGTCAAGTACTATATCCACTGCATTATGCATTTGCCTACAATATGGGACAAAGGGTTGAGCTGAAACCAATCAAAATAAAATGATTTCTAAAGAACTGATATATTCGAACAAAATGGAATTACAGCAGATTAGACATGCAACTGATATTTACCATCATTAGAAACAATTGTCTAATTTTAAGAAAACAGACCAAAGGAGGAAAAATTGACAATCAATTTTTCTGTAAACATATGTCAGAGCTGAGTGTTTTGATAAGGACACTGGGATTTCTACTACACCAAAACATCCTTCAGGTATTACTCAAATGGAAGTTGAGATTTTCCAAAGTTATCCTATATATCTTTTCTGCATATTTGTGCCATTGGTGATATTTTCCTATCTATTAAAAGAGATTTTCCAGCCATAATCTTAGGAGCATGTCAACTTCTAGGAGAAAAAAGAGTACAGAGAAGGTAGAAAGCAAACTCTGCCAATATCTACCTCTGATCTCTAAAATATGTCTTCCATAATTAAACATGTCCCTTAAAATAATAAACATTTCCAAAGGTATTTAGCAGAATACAATTTTGAATTTGTCACAAAAAAATTCAGATAAAACGAAGGTCACCTTTGGGATTATTCCTTTTTCTTTGATGAAAGATGCATCTTATGGATTTTGTTGCTTGAAGTGAGGGGTGGGCATGAGAACTTGTTCGCTTCAAATAAGTATTCTGAAAATATCATATTTTTGTTTCTGGGCATATGATCAAATGATCATGCATAAGGTGGTTGGTCTAACTAAAAAAAATATTAAATACCTTTCAGAATCCTCTCATATGTCAATGAAATTGATACTTCGTGGGAAAAACAGAACTCTCTCATTTGTTCTAATTTCATAAAAAGAAATGTTTTTAAAAGTACTTAATCTCTAAACAACCATTGCCCTTCAGCATCTTCTATCCCCCTCACCTTATCCTATATCTGTGTGAAATTTGGGCACATAATTTATTGTCAGTCTGCTTCTTCATTTGTTAAATGAGAACAAAGATAGCAGTTAATTCACACAATTGATGGGAGTAAAAAATGAGAGCTTGTGTGCATAGTGCTTGCCATGTCTTATAGGGTTATGGAAATTTTGGTAATTACTCCCTTTCACATAGTTCCTGTGCCAGACTATCCTACTCTTCATTCCCCATTTTTGTCATATTCTCTACATTATCTATAAGCCCTTATCTCTGGCAGATTTAATGCGAGATGCTCTGACTGAAATTGTGCCCTAATGTTAAAGCTAAACTTGATTTGCATCTCCTCCATGATGCCTTCCTACTACCCTGACATCTGAAGATGAATTTTTCCTTCAAAAAATTTTCAAGACAATTTGCTTAAACTTTATTTTATTGCCCCCATTTCCCCATTAATCTTTCTTATTTTAGAGCATGGCATCACCCCAATAGATTGCATACTTGTTAAAGGCTGAGTCTCTTAATACCATTTTTGGTTCCCTAGATTTAGCATGAAACCATACGCATAGAATTAATAGATGTCTGTTGAATTAGTAAGAATCACTAACACCTACTACCTACAAAATATTTTGTCAGTCATTAGAATATGTAAAAGGTAAATATGAATTTGTTCCCAATGAGCTTAAAATCTACTTAATGAAGACATTCTTGAATAAACAGACTAATGATACAAGAATCAGTATGATTTAAGTAAAGTAGAACTTTAGAGAAATTATGAGATGTGAGAAGTAGTTAAATTCAATTGGAGAGATAAGAAAACTACATAAGGATAGGAATTAGACTTTTAATTCGATGTATGCTTCTAGGTAATGGAGCACTGGGCCAGGAGTCAGAAGAAACTTAGCTCAACTTGGGCCTCATACACTTAATAGCTATGTGACTTGGCAAACCACTTAATCTGTCTGCCTAAGTTTCCTCAACTGTGAAATAGGGATAGCTACAACACATATCTCCTATGTTGATTCTGAAAATCAAATAAGATATCTATGAAATATATAATATCAAGCCTAGCACATAGTAAATAATATAGCAATGTTTATTTCCTTCCCCTTCTTTATATAAAATTTTTAGGTGAAAAAAACCCTTCTATCAATGTAGGCTGTCACTTCTCTGCAACTTATATTCTTAGAAAGTTGCCTAAAGCACCTGTTTTTACATGCCATATAATCTCAGGGTACCTGGCTACTATATGTCATAGTTATGACATCATCCCAGGACTTCTATGCCAAATTGCTCTACATTACATACACCAAACTGGATCACAAGAAAAAATATATACAAAAATAAAATTAATATCAAATCAAATAAAAAAATTGAGAAGTATCAAGTGACAGGGGATTTCATCAGAAGAGATTACCTCTGGCACTTTGGGAAAGTTTCATGAAAGAAAAGGTACTGGGGCCCCATATTCTTGGTAAGATTTTTATTACCTGTGGCCTCTAAAATTCACAACAAACTCATTTTAAAGACACTTAATGAGCCCAGCTTTGTGCACTTGGTTTGGGATTCCAAATAGCCAACTGTTTCCTCTCACTCAGCTCTCATTCTCCAAAATTCCCATCTGGTCTTTAATAGTTTATTTCCTTTAATGTCAGAGACATTGATTATCTGCAAATGGTTTGTTCTTTGGCCATATGATAAAGGTAATGTTCTTCTTGGAAACGGCAGCCAATGCCCTTCCTTTCTTTGTCAATTCATGCTGAAAGTCTTCTTGTTCAAATTAGTGTACCAGGACACCATCATGTTTCTTCCTATTTCTGTTTATTGCCCCAAACAGGACAAAATATATATAATTAGATTTCCCATCCATAATCAGTTCCTTGGTCTCTGAAAGATAGTGTCTTTGGAAAGGATTTGTCATTCTGTTACTTCATTTAAAGTCAAGTTAATCAGAAGTAGAAATAAAAATCATTTAAAGCACAGAAGTTAGTATCATGATAAGTAGGATAAAATATTCTATAGAAATTAATTTTTATTTCAGTTTCCACTTTCACCTCCAAATAATGTAGTGTTTGTGTGTGTGTGTGTGTTTGTGTGTATAAAACATCTACCATGTACAAAGCACTGTGCATTCCTCAAAGAAACAAATGAATGCACATAAAAATATTGTGGATTAACTTCCATGTACTAGGAAAATGAAGGGAATATTTCCAGTTGCTTATATGTTATATCTTAAAAAGAGAATTCCTGACTTCAGGGTAAACGTGGCTTCAGTTTAGACACAGAAATCTACTTCTCCTCAATGCCTACAGATAGAGACTACCTCAAAAGGACAAAAAAAAACAAATTCATATGAATGAAGGAACTCCACAGTAGGGTGCAGCATTGCAGGTACGTAGGAAATTTGGGCATTTCCACACGCTGAGGGGGTAAAATAGCTTCTACCAAAACAGGAGCTGATCTACCCTCTTCAACCCCACCTACAGAGCCAATGCACTAGACTCAGAGCCAGCACAAGCTGGAATCAGTGAGTGAGTGAGGGGCACATCTAGGTCCTAGTCAGCTGACTAACCATCAAAGACCTACACCTGAGAGTAGCTAAACTTGAGACCCAAACAATCAGAAGTGTGTGGACCTTGGGTGGGGAGATAAAGCAGGGAAGGGCTGCAAAGAGTAGAAGCCTTAGAGTATTGAGAGGTGGCAAAAAATGAGCTCTTTAGCTCCACACACTCAGAGAGCCTGCCCTCCTCACTCAAACTTCTAACTGGAAAGGGAAGAAAAAACCATCATAGTGATGGCAAAAAATCAACTTCCTAACACCAAGAAGAACAAGAAGAAGAATTTGACCCTGGATAATTTTTGTGGAGGAAATATTCAGGCTACAGAGGAAATAGCAAAAGAGGACAAACAAAAAATGCATTCAAACTTCCAAAAAACAAGGGAAATTGGCCACAAGCTCTTAGAATTTAAATTGGAGCTTGAATATTGGCAAGAAAATGTTAAATAAATAGTTCAAAAAGAAAATAACAGTTTAAAAGACAGGAACTCCCAACTGGAGAAAGCAGCCCAGAAATCAAATGAAATGATAAATAAATTAGAGACAAAAAAATTTAACAGCTGTAAGCCATGAAAAGCAGGAAAGACCAAACCAAATAGGAAAATTAAAATATTATAGCAGAAAATCAAAAGATTATGGTGGAAAAACAGTCTTTAAAGACCAGAATTGGGCAATTATAAGCCAATGATCTCACAAAACAGCAAGAATTAATAAAGCAAAATCAAAAGTTTGATAAACTAGAAGGAAACATGAAATATCTCACTGAGAAGATGACTGACCAAGAAAACAGATTAAGGAAAGAAAATTTGAGAATCATTGGTCTATCTGAAAATCCAGAAATAAAAAGAAACATTAGCATCATACTAAAAGAAATTCTCTAAGAAAACTGACCTGATGTTCTTTCACAAGAGGGCAAAATAGACATTGAAATAATTCAAAGAACACGCTCTACACCAAATCCTCAAAAGACAACCTCCAGGAATATAATTGCCAAATTTAAGAGCTTCCAAGCTAAGGAAAACATTTTACAACAAGCCCAAAAGAGACAATTCAGATATCAAGGAGCACCAATCAGGATCACACAAGATCTGGAAGCTTCCACAATAAAGGACCACAAGGCTTGGAATATGATATTCAGAAAGGCAAGAGAATTAGGTCTTCAACCAAGGATTACCTACCCATCAAAACTGACTATATACTTCCAGGGGAAAGTTTGGGCATTCAAAAAAATAGATGATTTCTAAATATTTGTAAAGAAAAGACCAGAGCTAAGTGGAAAGTCTGATATCCAAACACAAAGATCAAGAGAAAAATGAAAAGGTAAATAAGAAAGAGAGGGGAAAGGGGGAAAATGTTTTTCTTTATTTAAATTTTCTTCTTTAAGGGCATCAATGAAATAGAATTGTTTATATTAATATATAGAAAAATGTTATTTGTAACTCTCAAAAATTATATTCACAATTATATTAATTAAAAGAATCATTCATAGGCAAAGACTGGAGTAATAAATTGTCTAAGATGCTAAGCAAAAAAAAAGAAAAAGGGGGGAATAGAAGATGACATCAAGAGAAACTTGAAGAAATAAGATAAATAGGATAATCTATATCACACAAACAGGTGCATGGGAAGGGAAGAGGAAGACTACTATTATAAGAAGGGGAGGAAGAGAGTGCTAATAGGAAATACTTAAACTTTACTCTCAGTGATATCAACTCTGAGAGGGAAGAGCATATAGATCCTTTGGGGTATAGAATTCTATCTTACCCCACAGGGAAAGTGAAAAGCTAGAAAACTAAGGGGGAGAATGAGGTAGGGAGTACCAAAAAAAGAGGGAAATTGGGGGACTTAATAGACACTAAAAAAATAAGAAGGGAACAAAAAGCGAGGTGGCAGAAAGGGAAGTATAATAAGAGTGGGGATTAAGGGGACTGATTAAAAACAAACCACTGGTTTAAAAAGATATAGCAGAAGAAGAGAGGGCAGAACTAAGAGAGGTTATCAAAATGTTGGGGAATACAGAGGTAATTATCATAAATGAATGTGAATGGAATGAACTCATCCATAAAACAAAAGCAAATAGCAGAGTGGATTAGAAACCAAAATCCTACCATATGCTTTCTACAAGAAACACACATGAGGCAGGTAGACGTTCACAGAAAAAAATGAAATGTTGGAGAAAGACCTATTGGGCTTCAAATGAGAAAAAGAAGGCAAGAGTCACAATCATGATATCTGACAAAGCCAAAGTAAAAATAGGACTGTTCAAAAGAGATAGGGAAGGTAATTACATACTGATAAAAGGCAGTATAGACAATGAGGAAATATCAGTAAACAACAAGAATGCATCAAATGGTATAGCATCCAAATTTCTAAAGGAGAAACTAGTGGAGTTGAAGGATGAAAAAGATAGTAAAACTATACTTTTGGGAGACCTGAACCTTCATCTATCCAAACTAGATAAATCAAACCAAAAAATAAATAAGAAAGAGGTAATAAGTGAATGAAATCTTAGAAAAATTAGAGTTAGTAGATATGTGGAGAAAAATAAATAGGGACAAAAAGGAATACACCTTCTTTTCAGTAGGAAATGGTACATTCACAAAGACTAACCATGTACTAGAGCATAAAAACATTGCAAACAAGTGCAAAAGAGCAGAAATATTAAATGAAACTTTCTCAGATCACAATGCAATGAAAATAATAATTAGTAAGCATAAATGGAGAGGCAAATCAAAAATTAATTGGAAATTAAACAATACAATTCTCAAAAATTGATTAGTTAAAGAACAAATCATTGAAACAATTAATAATTTCATTGAAGAAAATGACAATGATGAGACATCCTTTAAAAATCAATGGGATGCAGCCAAAGCAGTACTCAGGGGAAAATTTATATCCTTGAGTTCATATATTAATAAATTATAGAGGGCAGAGGTCAATGAATTGTGCATGTAAATTAAAAAACTAGAAAGTGAACAAATTAAAAATCCTCAGATGAAGACTAAATTAGAGATCCTAAAAATCAAAGGAGAAATAAATAAAATTGAAAGACAAAGAACTATTGATTTAATCAATAAGACTAGAAGCTGGTACTTTGAAAAAAGAAATAAAATAGACAAAGTACTTGTCAATCTAATTAAAAAAAGGAAAAAATAAAACCAAATTGGCAGTATCCAAGATGAAAAGGGAGACCATAGCTCTAAAGGAGAGGAAATTAAGGCAATCATTAAAAACTATTATGCCTAATTATATGGCAATAAATATGGCAATCTAGGTGGTATGGATGAATATTTACAAAAAGTATAAATTGCCTAGACTAACAGAGGAAGAAATAGACTACCTAAACAATCCCATATCAGAAAAAGAAATTGAACAAACCATCAAAGAACTACATAAGAAAAAAATCCCAAGGTCCAGATAGATTCACAAATGAATTCACAAAAAACAAATGAATTCACAAAAAACAACTAATCCCAATATTATACAAACTATTTGACAGAATAAGCAAAGAAGAAGTTCTACCAAATTCCTTTTACAACACAAATATGGTACTGATTCCAAAGCCAGGCAAGTCAAAAACAAATAAATAAAACTATATACCAATCTCCTTAATGAATATAGATACAAAAATCTTAAATAGGATACTAGCAAAAAGACTCCAGTAAGTGATCACGAGGGTTATTCACTATGACCAGGTAGGATTCATACCAGGAATGCAAAGATGGTTCAATATTAGGGAAACCATACACATAATTGACCATATTAACAAGTAAACTGACAAAAATCACATGATTATCTCAATAAATACAGAAAAAGCCTTTGACAAAATACAACACCCATTCCTATTGAAAATACTAGAAAGCATAGGAATAGAAGTGGCTTTCCTAAAAATAATAAACAATATATATCTAAAACCATCAGCAAACATCATCTGCAATGGGGATAAACTAGAAGCCTTCCCAATAAGATCAGGAGTGAAACAAGGATGCCCATTATCACCTCTATTATTTAACATTGTACTAGAAACACTAGCAGTAGCAATTAGAGGAGAAAAAGAAATTGAAGGTATTAAAATAGGCAACAAGGAGACCAAGCTATCATTCTTTGCAGATGATATGATGGTATACATAAAGAATCCTAGAGAATCAACTAAAAAGCTAGTCAAATAATCAACAACTTTAGCAAAGTTACAAAGAAGAAAAATATCTTCAATAGATAAAAGTAGATAATGCAAACCCAAGATACCAAATCTGTAATCAGGTGATTGAAATAAAATGTAATCAATGTTCATTCCTTTTGTTCCTAAAAAAAATTATATTGACATAGGGATATATTTATACCTTCATTCCTAATATGTATATGTAGAATGGTACAAAGGTAAACAATGTTGAACTTAAAGTAAGAGGTCTCAAGTTCACATCCTACCTCTTATATTTATTAACTTGGACAAGATACTTCATCTACTTGAGACTCTGTTTCTTCATTTGTAAAACAAAAAAGTTGGATTACGTGAGTTCTCTTCCAAGGCTAAATCTATGATATTACCTAAAAAAAAAAAAACCTATATCTCTTCAGTGTCAATGACATTCTCAAATGCTTATGGCATGACATTTCCATGAGACAGGCTGTATAAATAGTAGCATTTGCATTTGGAGGGAAGAGTAAACTGAGGTTCATTGGCTTCCCTAGGGTCCAATGACTAATCAGTATCAGAGCCAGTACCTCATCCCAGGTCTAATGATTCTAAGACCTAGCAATCACTGATATACCACCCTGGTTTTGCTATCAGTGTAGCTGTCAATTGATGAAATACCTTTAAAGACAAAAGCCCTAGGCTTTCTAGAGCTAAGACAGTGAGAAACAATCAGCATGCAAAGGCTGTAGTGATAAAGTAAATCCTGACAATTGAATCAGACCTAAGGGTACTTTTATATAAGGATTTTTTAGCTATAGCTTTCCCCAAATGCCAGGCTTCTTTAGAAGAAATGGAAAATGTGCCCTCAGGAAAGTTGACAATGAGTTCTGGAAGGATGTGAGTCTATGGGAAATCACAAGAATGCTGAACAACACTAGAGAATATAGCTTGTTTCTTGAGGAAACCAGTTAAATAAATGAACAAATGAATGCATGAAAAAAATCTCCCAAATCACTTATTCAGCACTAACCCTGTGCAAAGCACTTTAGAGACAAATATAAAAGAGTAATTGCACTCAAAGTTAGCATTCTGATGAGCAGAGACACAATATATATGGTAGTAGTGACCAGGGAGTGGTGTTTTGAGTTAATCATAAGAACAGTAGGTAGAGTTATAGGAAAGTTGATTGACAAACTCTCCATTATCAACACTAGTAGTAATTTTATTACTGTTCCCAGAGAAGAGATAAAGGATTGGCATATGGCCAGGTGCCTGGGGTAGAATATTAAATATTCCTGTTGTCAATGAGATACAGTAGACTGTGTGAGTTTGAAGCTTACATACTCACCAATTAGGGCAGTGTGAACCTCAATGGTGCAGTAAAGAGTCCTGAACTTGGATTCATGAGGACTGAGTTTCAATATGGACATAAACTATCTGTATGATCATGAACAATCCACTTAAGACTTCTGAGGCTCAGTTACCTTATAAATAAAATGGAGATGATGAGTGAGCACATTGTATTGCTTGGCTTTGGTGGACAGAAGTGACTTCATGTTTGACCACTGATTGCAACTCCTATATAGTAGTGTAGTAGAAAATCTCTGTGACCTGGTGCTGGTTTAGTCAGTTTCATGGAGAGAAAATGAATGCAATTTTTCTCCTGATTATAATTGGTTTATGAATGTTATTTAATCCTAGTATGTCTTAATTATGCATGAGATAGGAAGAAAAAAGAAATAATTGAAGTCAGGACCACTTAGTGCTCATCTCCACTCAATCTCTACAGAACAACCCAACAATAACCATCAGATATTATAGCAGATACTCAGAGTTTTGTGATCTGATTAGAAAGAGCCATTCCCTATTATACTTGTGCCACCCCTTATTCTTAAGTTTATGGGATTGAAGGGCAGGAAAGCCACATTCTTGAATATCTGTGACTAATAAACTGTCTGTCTAATGATCTTTTGAGGTTTTGTGTTCCTTCACAGTAGCTGTCCTCATGCTTTCCTCACAAAAATGCATGCAAAAACTGTTCTCATTGTGTTGCTGAGAGAGTTTAAAGGGATGATGCCTTTAAACTATACAGTAAGCACACATCAAGTATAAGTAAAATTGAGGACAGTATTATGTAATTGAAACATCACATAAAAATGGATGCAAGAAAATTAAGGTTAATGTGTGGCTTTGATTTTCACCTTGCTAGGAGTCAATTTCCTCATCAATAAAAGTAGATGATGATAATCATACTAAGTACCTCACAATGTCATGGTGAGAATTAAAATAGGTATATAGTTACTTATGTGTATACAGTGTTTAATTTCTTAAATTTCATGTTACGGAAATTAAACCAAAGAAAATCATTTCTGAATATAAAGAACATAAAATAAGGATTGTTCCATAGACTTGAAACCACAAAAGTCCTAAGTACTTATGCAAATGTGTCATTATTTTTAATTTAAAATGGAACTTTTAATTCATGTAGTTATATTAATTATATTGTGTTATATTAATTATATTGAAATAGAAATGCAGTGATTGAGAATAAATAATTTAATTCTGTTTGCATCAGTTTCTTTATCTGTAAAATATGCTAGAAAAGGAAATGACAAACCATTCTAATATCTTTGCCCAGAAAACTGCAAATGGGATCACAGTCAGATAAAACTGAAAATCACTGAACAACAACAATAATCATGATTATCAAAACCATTTAGTGATTACTTTTGCTAAATATTATCACAATCTTGTAGAAAGATAATAACCAAAAGAATATAAGAATTTGGAAATTTTCAATTTTCTCAAAAGTAAGGAACTTGATTAAGTGGCAGAATCAATGAATATTAGGGAGGGAAGAGACTTCAGGACATAGAATTTCATATTTGGAAATAATTTTTCTATTATCTTTCAATACTATTCTCTTTTATAAATGAATCATAGATAAACCTAGAAAATTATAATGATTGGCTCAAAATTACTAAAATTGAAAAAGAACTGAAGATTATGATGTGATTTGAAGTAAAGACAGCATAAAGTATCCTATCCTCATGATTAGATCATAAGGAAGATCAAAGAATGAACAGAATGACATTTCTGGTTGTATGGAACATGGATAGTAGACAATGAAAAGGAAGGACTAGTCATCAGTTTTTCTTTCAATTCTATTTTGTCTACCAAGAAACATAAACACTTTATCTTAAGATGGAGATGAATAGAATGATAGTGGTTAATCAGAAATTCAAAAATAAGAAAAGAATTTAATTCTATAGGTCGTTACATAGTAAACATTTCAGTCTACTGAAAGAGTTTATAAATGGCAATGATGACTCGGCATTGGTGCTTCTTGTTTTAAACACAACCATGCTGGAGAATCAGAAAAAAATAATATTGCAATATAAGAAATATCCAAATGTAGCTCTAATTTTGTAAAAGAAAAAGGGGTAAGATTTCCTGAATTTTAGAAGTAGTGGACATGTATTCCTTGAAAAATTCTGTGGAAGACAGCATTTAAAAAGAGATAATTTACAAACATTTGAAAAGAAAACAAGTGATCATTACCAGCTAATGTGGGTCCATGAAGAATAATTCATGGTAAATCAATTGCAATTTCTTTTTTGACAGGATCATTAGACTAATAACAAGAAAGCCATAGAAAATATGAATAGAGAATATAAATTTATTTTTGAAATCTTACTAAAATGGGTGGTAGTTGATCAGAAGTAAAAAGATTTGCCAAACACTATGAAGCCACAGAGAAAAACACACACACACACACACACACACACACACACACACACACACACACACACACACACCAGAAAGTGGACAGAAAGATTACTGAAGGCACTGATTTAGCCAGATCCACAAAAGAATATTCAAGGAAGAATTGTAAATGAAGACAAAAAAATGAAAAAAGGAACAACATTTTTAAATCTTATATAACAAATATCCATCTATACAAATTTGGATTTCAATGTCACTCTGAGATGTACTGTATGAGAAAACAGCAATGGTACTAATGATAAATAAGATAGAAATGCAAGTCATATTCTTTTTAGAGAGAAGGCAATTTTGAAGTCATAGCAAACAATTCTCAAAAATCTCATAGATTTTTAGGATAGACAAGATACTTGTAAAAATAATTCTTATAAATATTAAGATGACTAAAGAAATATTGATGGGTACTGAAAAAAAGCATTTTTTCCCTTTCTGTAAAAGTTTCTGTATGAAAACAAAAGTAGACATTCATTAAGGGCAAACCTTATGAAGTTGTAGGAGAATGGATAGACTTTCGCAATAGATTATAAGTGACCACATCATTAAGGCCATATAATTTACTAAAAAGAAAAAAATACATACATAATTTATTCAATATTTGCAGGATGTAAAATTTAAAACATCTTATCTTTAGACTAATATACTATTTAAAAGCTTGTCTTTCAATATTGTTTCTCTTCTGCATATACTATAATATATATAATTCTTTCCAATAAAAAACCTACTCAAGAATTAAATGATTAGATCAATAGGAAGATGTCATAGATATAATTTAAATGGTTTCTATTTTTCCAAATGCATTTTCTAAGGCTTTTCATAATTTATTTTAGAGTCAACTGAAGGGGAATAGGTATGAAAGGGTATGAACTGATATATTTGAGTCTGGATGAATACAAAGATGTAAATAAAAGTGGATGGGTAAAAAAAAAAAGTGGATGGGGGACAACTACAGGATTATCCTCAGGGAGGACATTTAGATTCAATTTAAGAAGCATATTTATCAACATTTAAGAAAAAAGGTATAGATATTATATTTTACAATGTTCACAAAGAGGAAGGCTAATTGAAATATTAGATAGCACAGCATCAGTGACTGAAATTATATTTTATAGTGTGATATGTAAATATGATGGAATATCTTTGTGCTATAAGAAATAATTAAAGAGATAAAGAAAAAAACTCAGATTGCTGCAAAGCGAAGTGAGCTGAACCAGAAAAAATATACAGTAGCAATAATTTTATAAAGAAAATTGTCTGTAAAGGGATTATTAACTCTAATCAACACATTGGCCAATCAAAATTCTAAAGGTCTCATGGAGAAACATGCTATCCACCTCTATAAAGAGAACCGATTGACCTGAAGTATAGAATAAAGCATTTTTTTCTAATTCATTCTTTTATTTCTTGGAATATGGACAATGTGAAAATATATTTTGCATATCTATATATATTTATAATGGGTTTTATATTTCTTGCTTTCTCAATGTGTACGAAGAGGAGGGGTAGTAAGAGAATTTGGAAATGAAAATAGACTAAATTAGTTTTTAAATGTTGAACCAAATCTATTAAGATTCATTATCACCCAAAAATTATTTCATAGCACTAGAAAAAAATGATAAAATTCATGTGGAAGAACAAAGAGCTAAGAATATGAAGGAAATTAATTATAGAGTATGAAGGGAATTAGTTATAAAATATGAAGGAAACTGGCATAGCTGTACTACATATCAAGTTATATCATAAATTTCAACAATCAAAATGATCTGTTACTTATCGTGAAATAGAGTGGTAGATCAGTGAAATAGATTAAGCATTTAATCCACTTGGAGAAATGACCACAGGAAGCTAGTAAGAGAAAAACACAAAGATCCAGACCTTTGGAAGAAGTCACTATTTGGCAAAAACAAAACAAAACAAAACAAAAAAAAAACAAAAAAAAAAACTCATCTGAAGATTAGAAAACAGTGTGGAAGAAACATGGCATAGATTAATATCTCATAGCATATGACAAAGTAAAAATGGGCACATTTTAGAAATAAAGAGTAATACCATAAACACATTTAGAGGGCACAAAAGAATTTGCCTTTTAGAACTATGAATAAGAGAAGAATTTATGTCCAAACAAGATATAGAGAACAAGATGTAAAAATGGATAATTTTTCTATATTAAATAAATGTTTTTATACAAACAAAATCAATGCAACCAAGATTAAAAGGCAGACAACAAACTTAGGGAAAATATTTATAGAAATTGTCTATGACAAAGGCCTCATTTCTGAAATATATAAAGAATTGAATCAAATTTATGAGAATACAAAGGATCCCCTAATTAACACATGATCCAAAAAAAGGGTTATGAATGGAAAATTCTCAGATGAATAAATTAACACTATCTTTAGTCATGAAAAAATCTAAATCTTTATTGATTAGAGAAATGTAACTTAAAACCGAGGTATAAGCTTACACCTATGCATACTAGATAACATGACAAAAATATCAAATGTTGAAACTAATGTAGGAAAATTGGGACACTAATACTAGTTGATGGAGCTTTAAATTGATTTAACTATTTTGGAGAGCAATTTGGAAACATGCCCAAAGGGTCATAGAACTTGCATACCCTTTGGACCAACAATACCACTACTATGTGTGTATCCAAAAGAAATTAAACGTAAGGAGAAAAGACAAACTTTTAAAATTTTTGTAGCTCTTGTTGTGATTGCAAAAATTTGGAAACTGAAGGGGTGCTCATCAATAAAAGTATAGCTGAATAAATTGAGGAATCTGACTATCATGGAATATTGTTGTGTAATAAGAAGTGACAAACAAGATGATCACAAAATAACCTGGAAAAACATATAAGGTGATATCAAGTGAGGTGAACAGTAGCAGGAGGATACTATGAATAATAAATAATAGTGTATGAAGATTAGCTGTGGCAATGCAAAGATCCAGGACAACTTCAAAAGACTCATCAGAAAAGAAAAGGCTATCTATCAACATAAGAGGAATGAGTGGAGTTGAAATACAAATTGAAACATACCATTCTTCATTTTATTTCTCCACAAATTTTTTTCTAGTGTAGGCAAAGTGTCTTATCTGACATACTGAACATAGCAATACATCTTGTAAGATAATATGTATAACTTATCTCATATTACTTGTGTTAATGGGGAGGGAGGGAGGGAGGAGGAAGGGAGAGAACACAGATTGCAAAATGTCAGAAACTTATTAAAATTTTGTTGACATGTAAGATATAAAATAATAAGAACAAAAACAAAAAAGATTCAGTTAGGAAATAAGCATTTGTTACACATTACTATGTAAAAGACACTAAGGCTATGAGGAATTACAAAAGACAAGTCTCTGCCTTCATGGAGCTCAGAATCTAATGGGAAAGACAACGGGCAAGGAGAAGCTGGAAAACAGTACTTTGGCATGGAAGGTGACTGCTCAGGGGCCTAATGAATTACAATAGAAAATCCAGTTGGGAAATAATGAGCTAGCTTACCTGGGCATCCTCCTTAAATGAAGGATTTGACCATCTTTCATTACCACTAACTAGAGGAAGTGCATGTGTTTTTCAAGATGATAAAATTTCAAAAGGCATGTTGAAATGCAGGAATGATGAAAAGTGAGAAATGATTTAATATAGAACAGATACATATAAAAATGTATGCTGGGTCAAATATTAACTACTTACTTTTAAGATGGATAAGATGTCATTAGACATTTAATGTGAACATGACAGGGCAATTTAGACAAATTCAAAATGATTACAATAATTACAATAATTAAATGAAATTAAATAACTTAGTGGAGATCACACAATATATGCCACAGGGGGGACTTAAATCCAAGACTTCAAGGATATAACGCCAATTGTCTATCCACTATACTACATTGCCTCAGAGTGTGATCACATGTCAATGTCAAGAAAGCTAAATGATAGCAGTTTTATATTGCTTGAGAACATCATACAGTAAAATTTTTCCTATCAATTTGCTGATTCCCTTAAATGAATGCCTAGAATCAACAAAATAGCTATGTATATATGATGTAAAACATTTTTGTTTGTGTGTGACATTTTACATTTTCAGTCCACAAATCTTTTTTCTTTTGAAACTGTGAATTTTAGATTTATTCCACACTGCTTAGTCTAACAAAACAGGAATATCTACACTCCTACTTAAGGATTAAGTATTGAGAAGGATGGCCCATGACAGACATGTGCTAACAAATGACAAATCAGAAACAACTGACAGACCCCCCCTGGGCTGTCCTAAGTCAAGTTTAAGCTACCATCAGTACATGTGAGATGCAGGAAGTGATGGAAAAACGGTCTATGTATTTCATGTCACTTCCTCTCTCTGATCTCTTTTTGTGGAGAGGTGGCTCTGGCTCTTTAGGCAGAGAGGTGGCTGGTGGCAGAGTGCTGGGAGTCTTGATATCTTAGCATGTCTGTAGCTATTGTTTAGCTTTGGCGGTAAGCGTCCTTGATACAATACTGGGAGAAGCTTAGTAGCCTAGTTCAGGTAAGGCGTCTTCACTGAGCTCTCTCAGAGTTTAGACTGATTCCTTTTTCCTTTACCTTCCAAAACACTATCCTCTTAGGAAGCCTCTAATCTTCTAAGGAGGCCTCATGACAGAGATCTTTGAATTCCCCTGGCACAGGCGAGGCCGGAGAAATCCTATACCCTTTTCCCTCTCTCTTCTTCTTAATTCCTTCCCTCTATATTAATTAAACCACCCTAAAATTCCAAACTAACTTGAGTATTTTTATTTGAGATTTGAATTAAATTCTTGGCAACCAATTAAATTTATATTCAGTCTCAACCCTAAATTTACCCTTACAAAACTTACTGAATAAAATCTCTTGGTTAGTCATTTAAATATAGATCAAATTGTCAATGCTTTATACTTATAATGTGTTTAGGGATGTTTTCTAATAACAATAAAACTCTTTGGGGGAGGTTAAGTTTATAAACCATTGAGTCAGAACTACCTAGAGAAATGTGATGTGGAAAATGAGAAGATGGTCATCTATACTGTAAATGTGACATTTGAATTAATTAGTGTTTATCCTATATAAGGGAAGATTTAACAAGTATGTGTTACTCCTCTTTAATGTTTTAATGAGTTGTCATGGGGTTACAGGATTTCATGGCCCAAAAAGGAAGAACTAGGAATTATGGATAGAAATTGCAGAGAGATTAATTTGAATGTAATATAAAGAAATAATTTCTAACAATTAGATTTGACTAAATAAGTAACAAGTTAAATAGTGCTTTAGATTTTGAAAAATTCTGATAATAGGCCATGAAAAAAGTATTAATAGATTTCATTAGTTCCATTTTATACAAGGTTAAAGAGAATCCCAAGAAATTAAATGCAATGTGTTGCCAATTACGGACTGGTTGAACATTAATTGAAGTGTCGGGACAAGTACATTGTGCTGGGTTTTCATGGCACAGTTTGAACTAGATT
Organism: Monodelphis domestica; assembly: GCF_027887165.1. Classification (NCBI taxonomy): domain Eukaryota; kingdom Metazoa; phylum Chordata; class Mammalia; order Didelphimorphia; family Didelphidae; genus Monodelphis; species Monodelphis domestica. The sequence continues at coordinate 335,367,278 of NC_077230.1, read as the reverse complement.
AGATATTCTTAAACTGCATCATTGAGTAGATTTCAGGGGATCCATGGACTTGGATAGAAAAAATACATCTTTATTTTAATCAACCTCTAATTGAAATTTAGCTTTTCCTTCTATTATGTTTTTTCTAAACACAGGATTCTGAGAAATCTATAGATACTACTAGACTGTCAAGTGAGTTCATAAAAGAGTACACCTTAGTAAGACAATTCAGGTTACAAAAGCAAAACTCCATGTGTTTTTTCAGGAAGTATTTTATGAAAGAGATTGATATTTAAGATGAAAAAAGACATTTATGGTAATTTCATATTCAGTTACAAAATGGACTCTGACCAGAGGTAGGTGTTGTAGCAATTAAAGTTAACTAGGTCTAATTGAAATTTTTATGGCAGAATACTGAATGATCATAATAATGCAAACAATACACAATATAATTTTGGTTAGTGAACATTATTGGAAAATCACAAGTATTTCTTTGTAAGAAAGATAACAAGTTGGAGTAATAGTAGAGTGGCTAATTAACATGGAGGCATAGACCTACGTTCAAGTTGTGTTTCTGACACTAAAAAGTAGATTCACTTGAGCTCAGTTGCCTCATTATTTTAGGCCTCAGAGTCCTTAACTATCAAATTGAGGTAATAACAACAACTCAAATGTTTGCAGTGTTTTAAAGTTTGCCAAATATTTTATCTACATCACAACCTGAGAGGGTTATTTTAAGTATTATTCTCATGTGCATATTGCAGATGAGGAAAATAGGGTCAGAGAGTTTTAATGATTTGTCCATGACAATGAAGTTTTTAGCTATCATTGTTGTTGATAATTCCCTAAGACCTTAAGTTGCAGAAACAGAGCTAACTTGCATTGATAATAGTAGTTTCATTACCAATGAAATCAAAGAATTAGTCATTACTTCTTAAATTTTACAAATTCTTTTTGCATATTCTTTGATTTATATTTCACTAAAAACTAGCAAGATAAATTACATAGATATTCAGTTTAGATTTGTAAAGTCATCGTTTTGGGAAATTTTCTAGATATGGAAAGCTGTTTCATCACCACAGATTCTTTTTTTAAGATAATAGTCCAAGGGCTACTTGAAGAAAATAGAGGTTATGTGACAATTATCATCAGACAGCAAATTAATTTCAGGGGTAAGGGTAGAACTAAAGCATATTTTACTTTAAGGCCACTCATCTGTCTTCTGTTTCACATAGCCTTTTAATAAACTACTATCCCCATATTAAATATAGGTTAAGTAAGACCCAAAAAGGTTAACAATTTGTTCATGGTCATATAATTTGGGATTCTTGTAATCAAAAAAGAAATTAGATATTCCTCCTACAGTGGAGCTCTCCACTACATTTTCCTAAGAATGCTTATTTGACTATTTTGCTTGGTTTTTGAGGAATATGCCCTGTAGATACAAAGGCTTGAAGCAAAAAAAGATAATCTTTTTCTCCCAAAGTGTGTGTGTGTGTGTGTGTATATATATATGTATATATATTAGCCACAACAACATACTACATGGTTTTTGTTTTATTGGTTCTTCATATAATTCATAGTTTTCATATTAAATATAATCACCATAAGTATTGTGTGTATGTAAATCTTGTATATATGTAAATATTGCTTCTATGTGTGTGTTATATATACATATATATAATTCAATTGATTCTATCACCTTAAAAATTCTTCCATAGGGGATAAGAAACATATAAATTAAGAAAATACAGTTTATGGATTTTTACAAGACTATTACAGTATAAATAAAATGAATCTGAGGAAAGGAAGTGCTTTTAATACAAACACCATTTGAATTAGAACTTGAAAGAGATCACCTTTCCTACATTTGAGTTTCTAAAAACTAGGCATGTAAACAATGAAGTCTGGGAAGAGAGTTTTCATTATGAAATGATTAAAAAATCAGTATATGACTATAAATGATCTATTTGTGGTCAAGCTTCAAGAATCTTGGAATAAAAGCCAACAAGAAAAATTGAATGCCTAATACAATTGCTATCAAACACTGATTTAAAGGAATTTCCAGTCCTTGCATGTTTCTGTACTTATGCTGGCCACTTAACAAACAACAAGCCAAACCTTGGCAAGCTCTGTTGCCTGAGAAAAAAGGTCTGTTTCTTATGTCTACAATATTTGGCAGATGACACAAACATAAGTTTTGGTTAAAAAGGTAATGAAACATTAACACGGTGAAATTTTTAAATGTCCTACAAAATAGTTATAAACTTAAAAATCCAGATAGATTTGAAATTTATTGTTTTCTAGAGTCTCAGGGTCATTTTGAAACTGGAGAGTTTATTTCAAATTATAAAAAGGTGAAGAAATCAATGTGAAAATGGATTTTTCTATGACCTCTGCTTTAAAATGATCTGAAAAAAGATAGGAGGAAAATTCGAGTGGTACCATTGTCCTGAGAATATTGGCAAATGTATGGGTAAATAAAAACTTCTCATGCTCTAAAAGTATGATTTTACGAAGTCATTCAACCTTCCTAAGGTGTGATATGTCCTTTTAAAATGAAAATATTGTCTTATGCAATTTGTTATTGAGTTTACCAATTTCTGATGTATTCATTTAATGATTTTCATGGAATCACACTTATATCATTGGATATTAAGAATAATTTTGATATTTTTCTATGTTTAGTCAATTAAATTTAAATCAGATGACTTGCAAGTTCATTAAATCTAATTGTTTCTTTTTTCCTTCCATATCCTTAATAAATTTCCAAACATTCCATCCTATATGACTTGGTGCAAGACTGTATTATGATTTTCTATTACCATTTGGAAATTTCTGCAATTCAAGAAAAATTCTACTACTAAATATACCAATGCAAATGTTCATATGTATATACACTTACACATGTTGGGGCAAATATAGGTGTGTATATACATGCTGAATGCATGTATGTGTTATATATATGTATGTGTCCATGAATGTATATAATCTGAATTCTTCATTACTTCTATGTAAATGAAATTTTTATGACTAGTGTAAACTTAAAGAAATATTTTGGGAGTGGATATTTTAAAGTCTGAACTGAAATTTCTCTAATAGTAATTAAAGTGTGCTTTTAAATAAGTACAAATTATGCATAGTTCTTTTGAACAATATTTGTTTTTTAAAACCATAGAATTGCAAACAAAACAAAAGCAAGCAATGGATCATTTTTGCATAGCATAGAATACAACACTCAACTGATAAAGAACCAATAAAGTGGATAAACCAGCTTGATTCTATTTCTTCTGGAAAAGTACAGATGTTCTAATCAGCCTAGTGTCAGTAGAAGCAGACATGCATGACCCTTGCTGTCACAAAACAAAACAATAAAAATGTATTTCCTGACCCAAGATATTAGCACAACATTATAAGTTGAGCAAAAGAAATACATAGACCTTTATATTGCTACTTTAATCCTCTGAACAAGGTTTGTCCTTTTTCTTCTTCTTGTCATGACTTAATAAGCAGATCTCATTCTTTTTTATTTAATTTCATTATTTTCTCTCCTTCCCACTTCATCCCCAAACTGATGAAACATCAAAATGTTGCAATAAACACAATTAATAAAGGGAATCAAATTCTGAAATTGTCAAAATCCAAAAGTACATCATGTCTCATTACACAAGGGCTTGTTTGTATATTGTTATTTGACTGTGATCTCTCCTATTAGATTTTGAACTTCTTAGGAGTAGATGCTGTCTTCTACATCATTCTTTGCATCTTTATCGCTTAGCACAGTCCCTGGCACAAAGGTGATACATATCTTTTATTTAATTAACTATCAGGAACTTAATACCATGCTTCATCTTTGGTCTTCTGGAATTGCAATGGAATATTGTGTAACAGTTAAAATTTAGGAGAGATGGGGAGACTGAGGCAGGTAGAAATTAGTTTCTCTCTGCAAGGAGTATTATATTTTTTAGAGGTTTATTAAAGGTTAAAGATTAAAAAATATACAAGTAAGAAACATGTGCCTAGGCTAGAGGCCTAGACAAAATAACCTCACATCATGCAAGAGACCGCCTGCTCCAAAACGGAAATCCAAAAAGCGCCAAGCCCCCTCAAAAGCCTTTGAATCAGTTTAAATCCCTTCTCGATCTCGGCCCAGGTGAGATTACAAGGCATTCTGGGGAAGTGGAGCAAAGGCTCATGGGGATTGTAGTCCTGTATTCGAGTCTATTTTTTACATTCCCCCGTGTGATCATTTTGGAAAAATTAATTTTTCCCCAAAAGGATCATAAAAACATAATAAACTTAAAAGATTGCAATAGTGTGAGGATAAGAGAAAAAAGAATAAAACCAATAATTGCTGAACACATTGACAAAAATCCATTAGGGGGCAGTCCCCTTTGGCATAAAAGTATACATACAAATAAATGTTCAATCAACCACACCCAAAGTTCAATTTTGTGCAACTTGTGGTCTGGAGGCTTCTTCATGGTGGCTTCTCCAACAGTTCAGTTCTGGATTCAGAGAGGTAGCATCTTCTTTACCTAAAATTCTTCTCAAAAGGAATTTAAACTTTGCAATTTAAATAATGATTTTTTTTTTACAATTGAAATGACCAGAATTAATAATTAATTAAATTTTTCTCCTTTATAATTCTGTTATTGTATAATTTATGCACTTGTTTTAGCACTTCAGAAAGGTCTTTTTTTCTGAAATGATTTATTTCATTATTTCTTGTGGTACATTAATAATGCATTCATTTATTTAGCATGATTTATTTAGGCATTCTCCAATAACAAATGGACACATAAAGCTTCCAGTTGTAATTGTTATTTGATTTTACCCTTAGAATCAAGATAGCTACTAGAAAAATGTGGTACACATTAATGTATGATCCCTCTTTTTTTATCTCATTGGAGTAAGGTACAGTAGTGGTATTATTCTATAAAATGGTATGCATAGTTTAATGACAGGGTAAATCATTCCAAATAATGAGGTCTTTTTAAAGTGTAAAGATCCTTGAGGTGATCTATCAACAGCAGTTCAATTTATTTTCATTCATTCTTAATAAAATTAGCTAATTAATACCATTACAAATAATAATTCTAATTATTATGATATTGATAATTTTGTTCTTGACTTTTGCTCTTCTTGATACTCACTGAGAGTATCGCTCTCTTATCGCTAGTTGTCCTCAATATCTTTTCCTCCATGTATCACTGCCAAATTTAACTGAACAGAACAAAAAATAAGTTCTTCATAATCTTCTTCTAAACCTTTATTCTTCTTTTCCTCCCCTATCATTGTCAGGGACTCTATTATCTTCCTCATTTTCAGCACTCATGATTTCAAATGTTATATTTGATTCCTATAATTCATTGTCCTGGGATAAAATTAAAGAATCGAAGAATATGAGATCTGGACAGGACACCAATAGTAATTTTCTCCCTCCAGTTTTATTCAGTGAGTTAGTAAAAGCTAAAAAGCTTTAAATGCTTAGTCACATTGTAAATGATCTTTTCTTCAGTTTTTTGATAACATTTTACCTATATATAGCCTGGCACTCTCACTTTCACTTGTTATCATATAGATTTACATGCTGTACTCCCTACCCTCACTATTATCTACTTAATAATCATTTGTTTTATTGAATTGGATATAGAGGCAAAGTTCCACATTCATGTTTTTTTTTCCATTCACTTAACTTTCTAAATTATAACTAAAATGGATTTAATTCAGATTTTTAAATGATATATTATCATTAATAACTCCAAAATTATTTCTATCATCATTATAATCAGAGTCAGAGATAGCATGTGTTAGTGAAAACAGCACTGTACTTGGAATCAGGAGGAAATGCTTTCAAATCCAGCTTTTAATTTTACTAATTGCATGATAATCTGCCTCTTTGGGATGCAGTACTCTTATCTCCAGGTGGAGGCAATGATAGAAACTGTGTAAGAGAGATTTAAGATAGGTGACTAGGAATTTTGCTATACCCAGTCATCAAGACAGTCTTATCAGTGGGAGAGAGCAAAAATGACTTCTCTCTGCCTTAGGCCAGTATGTATCCAATCTGACTTCTTTTCAAAGTAACAAGATTTATTGTCAAGTTGTAAATTGGAGATGGGGTTAGGAAGGTAGGTTGAGAGGTTTCCCTATGACTAATAAAGCTCTCTTATTACTCACCAGTGTGACTTGCTTTAATGTCTCTTTGATCCTTGGCAAAGTCAAGGCTACACTGAATAAATATTCTCTCTGCCTAATTGATTCCCCTTCTATTCTAATCTATTTCTAGACTAAAATCCACAGAGGAATAAGTCTTTAGAGTATAGATAGAACAAAGATGAAGTCAGGTATCAGGAGTGATTAAGCCTACCCCCAGGTGAGGCTAACATCCTCACTAAGACAAACTAAGCAGTTCAATCAACTCTCTTTGAGATTTGGTCTTCTCAGTGTCACACCAGAGTTAGGAGGTTCAGTGGTCTTCATGATCTTGTTAAATATCTTTCTGGAACAATTTTCTACTCACAGAAGGTTGAATCTGGTTCTTAGAGAATGTTTCTCTCTCCAGAGCAAGGATCCAACTCCCCCCATTGACTGTTGGTTTCCCAGGATTCCCTTCCTCTCAAGATTCTAAAAGGGATTGCTCTTTCTTCTCCTGGTTCAACTGCATTACATGTTATTCTGCTTGCAATCTTGTTTCCTTTCCATAATCTCCCATTCACAACTTTTATCACTTTTATATTTGCCAGAACCAAATGTGTATAAAATTATTTTCATGGCTCAAAATACATTTATACAAAAGAAAGTTTTGTCATCACAATCACCCTTATCATCTTCCTCACCTAATGAAAAAGGTGCCAGGCTGTGAGTTCAAAAATTCTGAGTCTTCTCCTTACTATGTGTGTGATGTAAGGTAAATTGCTTGCCCTTCCTAGTTGCTTTAGAGGGTAAGCTATCTTCTAGCTCTACAATGTTAAATTTATGGTTGGACTGATATTAAATTGGTGGTCACCAGGGATTTAATTTCTAAATCCCAAAATGAATTACTAAAGTAAAATGGAATTTATGGTAGTTTTATTTTACAGTAGAGGGAAGATATTAAGGAAGAGAGAAAAGGGGACAGAGAGAGAGAGAGAGATTTTAAGGCACCAGTCATAGGAAAGGAGTCTCAAGATGATGGGCCTTTCTTGGAGGTTCACACTTCCAGAAAGGCCAAGGAAAGAAGTCAGTCTTTACACTCACCACAGTGACCATCTAAAAGGAAAGCAGTCTGATGCCTCTTGTATGAGCTCCTCAAGGGGTCCAGTTCCACAGCCAAGAGTCTTCACTCCAAGTCTGAGTGTCTGTCTTCCAGTCTCTCCTCAAGTGTCTGTCTTCCAGTTCAACTCCAAGTAACTGCTGATTCCAGTCCAAGCCTGAGTGACTGATGATGATCACTCAAAGCACAAGGGACTGATTCTGAATCATGCTGTATCTCTGTTTCCACTACTTAAAGACCTTTTTCTCTTGTGTCACCTCCCCTAAAATTACGTCTACCAATCACAGAAAATAATCCTCTCCAGGATTACCCACTCTTTCACAGGTGGGTCACAGACCTCCCACTCAATGTATGAAATGAGTGTTCACACCTTTTGTGGTTAGTTCATACCTTTTTGTAGTTAGTTCGCACCTTTTGTGGTTAAAATGTGTAGATCTACTTTAAATACTGGGTTTACATTTTGGGGAATTTAAATCTAAAAATAGACAGGGAATTTATAAGGACCAGCCTACTGTCACTATATATTTTTGCCTCTGCATAATAACCTGAGGAGGAGAAGGGAGACTGAAGGAAATGGTGAATAGGAAAATAATAAAGACTCAGAACAACAAGTTAAAATATATGGTGAGAGGAAGATGGCGGCTTAGAGAAAGCTAAAGCTCAGATCTCCGGAAAACCCTTCCCGACCGATCTCAAACTATAAGCTCCTAAGGCGCCGAAATTCAAAACGATCAACAGCACAGACCCTGGGAACCCTCCTCCTGGACCTGGACCCGGTTCAAAAGGTACGGCTCCCCTCAAAAGCCAGAACCCGAGATCACTCGGACCTAAGGGGTAGGAGCGCAGAGTCCAAGGCTCCCGGAAGCCGCAGCCCGGCCGGGCTCAGAGAGCAGAACCCTCAGGGCCTTCTACCGAGTCCCAGTGAAAGTTACTGCCTGGGGCTTCCGCTGCAGAGAGCTGGTCTAAACAACAGCAACCCTCAGGGCGGGCAAGACAGCCTCACGGGCTGGATCCTGCTATCCAAGTCTCAGTGAAAGTCCTTGCCCTAGAGCTTGGGAAAGCTGCAGCCCATCCCCCCTGAAGGCCGACGAAACAGCCTCACGGCCAGCGATTCTGAAGGCAGCTTCCGGAAAGCGAGCCGGGGAGAGAGTGTGGCCTCGTGGTCCGACCCTTCCATTCCAGTTCCAGTGAGGCACATTCAGTTTAACCCAGGGAAAGCTCATAGAACCATCTGCCCAGGACTAAAGCCTCTGATCACCAGACAGAGATAAGAAAAGCTAATCCTCCACATTCAGAGATGACAAACTCCACAGAAGCACAGAAGCCCCAAAATACCAAGAAAAATAAGAAGAAAGGGGCGACTTTGGAAACATTCTATGGAGCCAAAATACAAAATACAGAGCAGATAGAAGAAGATATACAAGAAAATTCTCCAAAATCTTCCAAAGGAAATAGAAACTCTCCACAAACCCATGAAGAATTTGAATCAGAAATGACCAAAAAGATGGAAGCCCTCTGGGAGGAAAAGTGGGAAATAATGCAAAAGAAATTCATGCATCTACAAAACCAGTTTGACCAAACTGTAAAAGAAAACCAGGCTTTAAAGCAAGAACTAATAAAGCAAAGCCAAAACACCAAGAAATTAGAAGAGAACATAAAATATCTCACCGACAAGGTGATAGATCTGGAAAATAGAGGGAGAAGAGAAAATTTAAGAATAATTGGACTCCCAGAAAAGCCAGAAATAAACACCAAACTGGACATGGTGATACAAGATATAATCAAAGAAAATTGCCCAGAGATTCTAGAACAAGGGGGCAATACAGCCACTGACAGAGCTCACAGAACACCTTCTACACTAAACCCCCAAAAGACAACTCCCAGGAATGTAATTGCCAAATTCCAAAGCTATCAAACTAAAGAAAAAATCCTACAGGAAGCCAGAAAAAGACAATTTAGATATAAAGGAATGCCAATCAGGGTCACACAAGACCTTGCAAGTTCTACGCTGAATGATCGTAAGGCATGGAACATGATCTTCAGAAAGGCAAGAGAGCTGGGTCTCCAACCAAGAATCAGCTACCCAGCAAAACTGACTATATACTTCCAAGGGAAAGTATGGGCATTCAACAAAATAGAAGACTTCCAACTTTTTGCAAAGAAAAGACCAGAGCTCTGTGGAAAGTTTGATACCGAAAATCAAAGAGCAAGGAATACCTGAAAAGGTAAATATTAAGGAAAGGGGAAAAATGTTATCTTCTTCTTTTACTCAAACTCTCTTCTATAAGGACTACATTTATATCAATCTATGTATACTAACATATGGGGAAAATGTAATGTATAAATAGGGGGTAAAGAAAGACCAAATAGAATAATGGTTCTCACACAAAGATTCACATGGGAAGGGGAGGGGAAGAAAACTCCTATAAGAAGGAGAGGAAGAGGGGGGGGGGAGGTTTACGTAAACCTCAATCTCAGGGAAATCAACTCTGAGAGGGAAAAACATCCAGATCCATTGGGATCTTGAATTCTATCTTACCCAACAAGGGTAAGGAGAAGGGAAAACCAAGGGGGGGAGGGGGAGAGGGAGAAAAAAAGGGAGGGAAAGAGAGGGGGGAGGGGGAGGGAACAAAAAGGGAGGGACTAAAAAGGGAAACATCAAGGGAGGGGACAAGGGGGACTGATTCAAAGTAAATCACTGGACTAAAAGGTAGAGCCGAAGAAGAAAAGGTTAGAATTAGGGAAGGCAATCAAAATGCCAGGGAGTCCACAAATGACAATCATAACTTTGAACGTGAATGGGATGAACTCACCCATAAAACGTAGACGAATAGCAGAATGGATTAGAATCCAAAACCCTACCATATGTTGTCTTCAAGAAACACACATGAGGCGGGTTGACACCCACAAGGTCAGAATTAAAGGATGGAGTAAGACCTTCTGGGCCTCAACTGATAGAAAGAAGGCAGGAGTGGTAATCATGATATCTGATAAAGCCAATGCAAAAATAGACCTGATCAAAAGGGATAGGGAAGGTAATTATATTTTGTTAAAAGGGACTCTAGACAATGAGGAAATATCATTAATCAACATGTATGCACCAAATAATATAGCACCCAAATTTCTAATGGAGAAACTAGGCGAATTGAAGGAAGAAATAGACAATAAAACCATACTAGTGGGAGACTTAAACCAACCATTATCAAATTTAGATAAATCAAATCAAAAAATAAATAAGAAAGAGGTAAAAGAAGTGAATGAAATCTTAGAAAAATTAGAATTAATAGACATATGGAGAAAAATAAATAGGGATAAAAAGGAATACACCTTCTTCTCAGCACCACATGGCACATTCACAAAAATTGACCATACATTAGGTCACAGAAACATAGCACACAAATGCAAAAAAGCAGAAATAATGAATGCAGCCTTCTCAGATCACAAGGCAATAAAAATAATGATTAGTAATGGTACATGGAAAACCAAATCTAAAACCAATTGGAAATTAAACAATATGATACTCCAAAACCGTTTAGTTAAAGAAGAAATCATAGAAACAATTAATAATTTCATCAAGGAAAATGACAATGGCGAAACATCCTTTCAAACCTTTTGGGATGCAGCCAAAGTGGTAATCAGAGGCAAATTCATATCCCTGAAAGCTTATATTAACAAACAAGGGAGAGCAGAGATCAATCAATTGGAAATGCAATTGAAAAAACTCGAAAGCGATCAAATTAAAAACCCCCAGCAGAAAACCAAATTAGAAATCCTAAAAATTAAGGGAGAAATTAATAAAATCGAAAGTGATAGAACTATTGACTTAATAAATAAGACAAGAAGCTGGTACTTTGAAAAAACAAACAAAATAGACAAAGTACTGGTCAATCTAATTAAAAAAGGAAGGAAGAAAAGCAAATTCACAGCATTAAAGATGAAAAGGGGGACATCACCTCCAATGAAGAGGAAATTAAGGTAATCATTAAAAATTACTTTGCCCAATTATATGCCAATAAATACAACAATTTAGGTGGTATGGATGAAAATATACAAAAATACAAACTGCCTAGACTAACAGAAGAAAAAATAGAATTCTTAAATAATCCCATATAAAAAAATGAAATCCAACAGGCCATCAAAGAACTTCCTAAGAAAAAATCCCCAGGGCCTGATGGATTCACCTGTGAATTCTATCAAACATTCAGAGAACAGTTAACCCCAATACTATACAAACTATTTGACATAATAAGCAAAGAGGGAGTTCTACCAAACTCCTTTTACGACACAAACATGGTACTGATTCCAAAACCAGGCAGGTCAAAAACAGAGAAAGAAAACTATAGGCCAATCTCCCTAATGAATATAGATGCAAAAATCTTAAATAGGATACTAGCAAAAAGACTCCAGCAAGTGATCAGAAGGATCATTCACCACGATCAAGTAGGATTCATACCAGGGATGCAGGGCTGGTTCAACATTAGGAAAACCATCCACATAATTGACCACATCAACAAGCAAACTAGCAAGAACCACATGATTATCTCAATAGATGCAGAAAAAGCCTTTGATAAAATACAACACCCATTCCTATTAAAAACACTAGAAAGCATAGGAATAGAAGGGTCATTCCTAAAAATAATAAACAGTATATATCTAAAACCAACAGCTAATATCATCTGCAATGGGGATAAACTAGATGCATTCCCAATAAGATCAGGAGTGAAACAAGGATGCCCATTATCACCCCTACTATTTGACATTGTACTAGAAACACTAGCAGTAGCAATTAGAGAAGATAAAGAAATTGAAGGCATCAAAATAGGCAAGGAGGAGACCAAGTTATCACTCTTTGCGGATGACATGATGGTCTACTTAAAGAATCCTAGAGATTCAACCAAAAAGCTAATTGAAATAATCAACAACTTTAGCAAAGTTGCAGGATACAAAATAAACCCACATAAGTCATCAGCATTTCTATATATCTCCAACACAGCGCAGCAGCAAGAACTAGAAAGAGAAATCCCATTCAAAATCACCTTAGACAAAATAAAATACCTAGGAATCTATCTCCCAAGACAAACACAGGAACTATATGAACACAACTATAAAACACTTGCCACACAACTAAAACTAGACCTGAACAAATGGAAAAACATTAACTGCTCATGGATAGGACGAGCCAATATAATAAAAATGACCATCCTACCCAAACTTATTTATCTATTTAGTGCCATACCCATTGAACTACCAAAATACTTCTTCACTGATTTAGAAAAAACCATAACAAAGTTCATTTGGAAGAACAAAAGATCAAGGATATCCAGGGAAATAATGAAAAAAAACACATACGATGGGGGCCTTGCAGTCCCTGACCTAAAACTATATTACAAAGCAGCAGTCATCAAAACAATTTGGTACTGGCTAAGAAACAGAAAGGAAGATCAGTGGAATAGACTGGGGGAAAGCGACCTCAGCAAGACAGTATACGATAAACCCAAAGATCCCAGCTTTTGGGACAAAAATCCACTGTTCGATAAAAACTGCTGGGAAAATTGGAAGACAGTGTGGGAGAGACTAGGAATAGATCAACACCTCACACCCTACACCAAGATAAATTAAAAATGGGTGAGTGACTTAAACATAAAGAAGGAAACCATAAGTAAATTGGGTAAACACAGAATAGTATACATGTCAGACCTTTGGGAGGGGAAAGGCTTTAAAACCAAGCAAGATATAGAAAGAATCACAAAATGTAAAATAAATAATTTTGACTACATCAAACTAAAAAGCTTTTGTACAAACAAAACCAATATAACTAAAATCAGAAGGGAAACAACAAATTGGGAAAAAATCTTCATAGAAACCTCTGACAAAGGTTTAATTACTCATATTTATAATGAGCTAAATCAATTGTACAAAAAATCAAGCCATTCTCCAATTGATAAATGGGCAAGGGACATGGATAGGCAGTTCTCAGATAAAGAAATCAAAACTATTAACAAGCACATGAAGAAGTGCTCTACATCTCTTATAATCAGAGAGATGCAAATCAAAACAACTCTGAGGTATCACCTCACACCTAGCAGATTGGCTAACATTACAGCAAAGGAAAGTAATGAATGCTGGAGGGGATGTGGCAAAGTAGGGACATTAATTCATTGCTGGTGGAGTTGTGAATTGATCCAACCATTCTGGAGGGCAATTTGGAACTATGCCCAAAGGGCGACAAAAGAATATCTACCCTTTGACCCAGCCATAGCACTGCTGGGTCTGTACCCCAAAGAGATAATGGACAAAAAGACTTGTACAAAAATATTCATAGCTGCGCTCTTTGTGGTGGCCCAAAACTGGAAAACGAGGGGATGCCCATCAATTGGGGAATGGCTGAACAAACTGTGGTATATGTTGGTGATGCAGTACTATTGTGCTAAAAGGAATAATAAAGTGGAGAAGTTCCATGGAGACTGGAACAACCTCCAGGAAGTGATGCAGAGCGAGAGGAGCAGAACCAGGAGAACATTGTACACAGAGACTAATACACTGTGGTATAATCGAACGTAATGGACTTCTCCATTAATGGCGGTGTAATGTCCCTGAACAACTTACAGGGATCCAGGAGAAAAAAACACCATTCATAAGCAAAGGATAAACTATGGGAGTGGAAACACCGAGGAAAAGCAACTGCCTGAATACAGAGGTTGAGGGGACATGACAGAGGACAGACTCTAAATGAACACTCTAGTGCAAATACTATCAACAAAGCAATGGGTTCAAATCAAGAAAACATCAAATGTCCAGTGGACTTACGCGTCGGCTATGGGGGGTGGGGGGGAGGAAAAGAAAATGATCTTTAACGAATAATGCTTGGAAATGATCAAATAAAATATATTTAAAAAAAAAAATATATGGTGAGACTAGCGATCTCCTTAATGTTTCCCTTGGATAATTAATTAAAGGGAAACATGAGGAATAAGAAAACACATAGGGAGTAAGAATTCCCTAATGCCTCCTATGGATGAGAGTGTCCGAGGATTAATAGGAAGCATGGGGGTGACAGCGTCTTGAGGAAAGAGAGATCAGAAGGAAAAAGTTAGGACAGAATACTCTGAAGATCCAGGGAAGTAAGGGTAAGATTTGTACTTCTTCCCCAGTATTTATAGGATGTTTGAGAAATGTGGATTGGGAGGTGATCAATGAATATGTAACATGGTATAGATTTTAACACTGGTTGAATTGACAATGTGTAAAAAATAGACTTGAATCCAGGACTTCAATCCCTAGAAGCCCTTGCTCCACTTCCCCAGAATGCTTTGTAATCTCACTGAAAACCTCACCTGGGCCAAGAATGAGATGGGGTATTTAACCTGATTGCAAAGGCTTTTGTGTCTCTTTTCTTCCCTGTTTTTCTGCTTGCAAGCAGACATGGCTCTCTTTTGGACTTCCGTTTTGGAGCAGATGCATCTCTTTCATGATGTGAGGTTATCCTGTCTAGGCCTCTCTGGCCTAGGCATGTGCTTTCTTATTCTGTATTTTCTTTAATCCTTAACCTTTAATAAATCCCATAAAAATATAATACTCCTTGCAGAGAGAAACTAATTTCTACCTGTCTCAGTCTCCCCAAAATTTTAATCTTTACAAATGAAGAGATCAAAGAGGTGGAGATTAAACTGACATGCCCCTTTCAAAGGAATGTGGTCTGACAAGGTGAACTAGGCCCCTCTGGCCGCTCAGGAATTCTCTTGCCCTTTGGATGGTAACTTCTATACAATGATCATTAACTGAACTAACCATGTATCTGGTAAATGAATATATATGATACAATGTCAATACATCAACCATACTTCCCAGATGCTAACATGCCTGCTGTGCTACAGAATTACAATTTAATCTTCACAATAAAGGAAGAGCTAAGTACCTTCATTATTACAATCAGGGGAGAGCTAAATCTAATCTTCACAATTCCCTCCTGATGATCATAGGGAGACTAGTCTCCCCATTGATCATTTAACATCATCGTCTTATACCCCTAAAAACTTCTAACTACAGATGTATAAAATATTTTACTTTCTAAGAGGAAATTACAATAGTTAGAGATAAGAGAGAAATAGAAAAGAGAGAAAACAAAACCAATGTTTTGCTAGGCTCAAGCCTGACAAAAAGCCAAATTAGGGGGCAGTACCCTTTGACATAAAAGTGTACATTTACAGTAAATGTTCAATCCAGTTTTTTTCAATCCATTGCACCCAAAAGTCCATTCATGATCTTGTTGATACAGTGTAGGTTTCTGCAAGCATCTTTCTTCAAAGAGTTAGCAAACTTCTTTTCCTGAAATTCTTCTCAAATAAAATTCTAAATCTTGGATTTTTTAAAATAAAAAATATAATACAATATGCCCTGAAAAGAGTGTTCACCAACACCCAGATCAATTCAAAGTGGTTGAGTTATGGGTTGAGAGAAAAAATCAAAATTCAGAATCATAATATCAGAAACTATGTACTTAAAATTTCTGAATTAAACGAATGTATTCATAACAGTCCCTTGTATTAGGGTCCAAATAAAGTAAATTTCTGTCCTACAAATCCGTAGGGGGAAAAAATTGCAGTAATGTTCTATGTACCAGTCAGGACTACAGGAAGTAGACCATATCTTCTAAATATTGCTAACCCTTATGCCAAATATAGTTCAGTATACATATGACATCACATGGTTCAATAGGGATATGATTGGGGATTTTGACTTTAAAAGATCACTCTATTGCAAATATTAATGATATGGAAATAGGTCTTGAACAATGATACATGTATAATCCAATGGAATCGCTCAGCTCAGGGAGTGGGGAGAGAAGAGGGGAGGGAAAGAACATGAATCATGTAACCATGGAAATATATTCTAAATCAATTAATAAATTATTCTAAAAAGAGATGTAAAATAGTTCTGTTCTATCTAAAGGCAGAAGATTAGATTGCATAAAATATTTTAATCTCTAAAAGAAACAAACCAACCAACAAAAATATGTTCAGTATAAACCTCACTCATTCAAATGCCAGAATTCTGGAAACTCAATATTGAGAAACATAAAAACAGACAAACTAGGAATCAAGTGAAAATGTACCCTGAATAGACTAAAAGCTTTCAAAAAAGATATGAACATAAACACCAAGCTACATTGAAAGGTACTTTCATTATTCCCCATCCCTTGATTCTCCTTCCTTTTTCCAGTATTGTCTTTCTCCATTAGAATATAAGCTCTTTGGTGTCAGTGTTTGTCTTTATTATGGTTAACTTTTTTATCTTCAGATCTTATCATACTATTCCTCATATAATAACTGCTTATCAAATAGTTGTGGTTTTGTCTTGACATGGAAGATGGAGTAACCCTACCAACTTCACCTAAGGTCATAGAAAATATTGAAAGAAATTGGGAGTCTCTAATAATGGTAATGTGAAAAAATGGATACATTCAAAATCAAGAAGTTTTACAGCAAACTGGAGCCACTCAGATTTACACAAGCTAGTATCTCCTAAGGACATCCTAATTGTAGAACAAAATCCAGTACCTAATAGAAATAATAACCCATAAGAAATGATAAACACAATGATAACAGAAAAATCTAGGAATACTTTTTTGTAGTGATGCAAAATGAAGTGAGTAGAACCAGGAGAACATTTTACATAGTAGCAACAACAAAGTACAATAATCAACTCTGAATGGTTTAATGAAAGGATCCAGGAAAATTGCAAGGAACTCCTAACAAAGCAGGAGTTTCCACTGCCATAGAAAACACTGAAATGTTAGATTACAGATTGAACTATGCCATTCTTCACTATATCTACTCCATGATTTTTTCTCTAGAGTAAGTGATATGTGTCTTCTATCACAAAAAGATAAATACAGAAATATGTTATGTGAAAATAAATGTATAAACCAAATCATTTTATCAAGTGGGGGGAAGAAGTAGGGAGAGAATATGTATCTCAAAATGTCAGAAAATTATTACTGAAAATTTTATCAACAAATAATCTTGAAAAAAATTAATAAACAGATAATGACTCAGAGCCATTAACAAACATACACACACAATTAGGTAGCCTGCTAGATGGTAGGTAATCTATTTCATTAAGACTTTTTTAATCCAATCATAAACCGGTTAAGATTCAGGTATTTGACAAAAAAAAATATGTTCGTGGCAAACAAAGACTTCCTTCTCTCCTGGTTCTGGATAAAGGCAACATTTTTATAACTTCTTTCAATACATATATAATCTAATCATGGTTCTCTTTTAAAACATGGCATAAATAGATTTTTCCTTGATATGTGTATTGACCTTATATATGAATATTTGTTCTCATGAATTGAAAGAAAATTATTTTTGATAAAAAGAAAATGTAAAAAAAGAAGAGAAAAATATTGACCTGGTATAGCCTTAAGTCTACTATAATATAATATAATATAATATATATATATACTATAAGAAAGTATATTATAATTTGTTTGTTAACATTTTTTGCATTTTTAGCAAAGGATATTTTTAATCTTTAAAAAGCCCTTATATTTTGAAGAAACAAATGGAAAACCTATAAAATAAGAGATCCTTCTTTGCTTCAAAATATAATGTATAATAGGTTGAGGATATATGATTGGGGATGTAGACTCTAAATGAACATCCTAATGTGAACACAAACAACATGAAAATAGGTTTTGATCAAGGACACATGTAATACCCGGTGGAATTGCAGGTCAGCTATGGGAAGGGTGGGGGGAGGGAAAGGAGGGGAAGACTATGATTCTTGTAACCAAGGAATAATGTTCTAAATTGACTAAATAAATAACTTACAATGAAAAAAATATATAATGTGTATACATTTAAGATAACTACAGACAATAATAAAAACTTTGGAATCTACCTGCTAAGACAAACCCAAGAACGATATGATCACAACTATACAACGCTTTTCATATAGATACAGATATAAACAATTGGAAAAAATAATCACTCACGAGTAGCCTGAGGCAATATAAAAAAACAAATTCTTCCTAAATTAATTTATTCATTCAGAGTCATGCAACTAAACTACTCAAAATTATTTCAC
Source organism: Monodelphis domestica (assembly GCF_027887165.1). Lineage (NCBI taxonomy): Eukaryota > Metazoa > Chordata > Mammalia > Didelphimorphia > Didelphidae > Monodelphis > Monodelphis domestica. The sequence goes on along the minus strand of NC_077230.1, from coordinate 335,348,950 downwards.
AGAGCTACAAAAATATGGAAGAACAAATACCTAGAATACCAAGGGAATTAAAGAAAAAAATATAAAGGAAGGTGCCTTAGCTGTACCAGATCTCAAACTATATATTTAAACAGCAACCACCAAAACAATCTGGTAGTTGCTAGGAAACAGGGTTGGGGACCAAAGGGTTAGGCATAACCATAGTAATATATGTAGTGTTTGATAAATCCAAAGATCCCAGTTACTGGAAGATCTCTCTATTTTAATAAAACCAGTAGGAAAACTGTAAAACAGTATAGGAAAAAAAATGGGCATAGACCTAAACCTCACACCAAATACTAAGGTAAAGTCAAAATGGATAGACAGATGATCTAGAAACAAAAGGTAATAAAATAAACAAATTAGGGGAGCCCCAAATACTTTAGCTGTTTTCAGACCCAAGGATAAGGGAAGACATGGAGAACATTATGAGATGTAAAATAGATAATTGAATACCTAAGTTTTAAAAAGTTCTGCACAAAATAATAGCAATGAAGACAAGACAAGGCAAACAATAAACTAGAAAAATTCTTTGTATCAATTTTCTCTGAAAATGTTTCATTTCCCAAATATATAGAATATAAAACACTTCCCATCTGACAAATAGTTAAAACGATTTGAACAGACAATCCTAAAGATGAAGAAAGTACAATTACTTTAGTAGTAAAGAAAAATGCTCCAAATCAATATTGATTAGAGAATACAAATTAAAACAATGCTTAGGAACCAGCATATATCCATCAGATTTGCCAATATAAAAAAGGAAAATGATAAATACTAGAAGGGATGTAGGAAAATTTGAACACTAATTCAGTGCTGATAGAGATATAAACTGATTCAACCATTCTGAATGAGGTGTTTCATATCATCTTCCATTTTTTCATTCTTTTGATTTTGTATTATTATGTTTTGATGTCTCATGAAGTCATTTCATTCTAATTGCCCAATTCTAATTTTTAAAAACTGATTTCTTCCACAGCCTTTTGATTCTCCTTTTCCTTTTGGTCCATTGTTCCTTTCAAGTCATTCTTTTCTTTCTATTTTTGCACCATTTCCCAGCTGGTCAATTCTGGCTGTCAATGCCTGTGCCTTTGTTTATAGATGACCTATTTTGTTTTTCAGGCTACTATTTTCCTTTTGCCATTTTTCCTCAACCAGTATTATTTGATTTTTAAATTCCTTTTTTGAGTTCTTCCATATCCTGCATCCAATTCTCTGTTTTTTGTTGTTGTTTTGTTTCATTTTTTATATTTTGCTTTATGTTTCCTAGATTTTGTTCTCATCTACTGGTTCTGTTCTTTGGTCCTTACCCCCCCAGCCCCAAGAAGCTTTCCATTATAACATTTTTTTCTCTCTTGTTTACTCATTTTATTTCCTTTTTTCCCCCTTTTACCCTATGAACTATATTAGACTTGTCCCTCTGTTGATTTACTTAACCAGAGTGTTTGAGATTTTCTGCCCTGGGCCTGAATCTTCTCTTTTCTCAGACTTTTGCTGGTAAACTGGATTCAACTGGTTGAGCAAACCTGCTGAGTTGACCTGGACTGGGGCAATTTTTTCACTGTAGCCAGCTGAATAAGGGTGTTCAGTCAGGTAACCCCTCCCTGTTCCTTCTTGCCAATACTTGTTATAGCCCTGGACCACTTATGGTGATTTAGAGACAAACCCTCACAGCGACAGTCTCAGCCAGGGTCTTTCCCAAGAGTCATGGTGGAGAGCATCCCATCTGATGTCTCCCCAAATTCCTGCCAGATATTACCAAAGCCTTGAGCCATGTGTAGTGGGTCAAAAGCAAACCCTGGTGGCTACTGTCTCTGCTATGAGGATCCCACAGTTATCTGAGCCTTTTGGCAGGTGTCAACATGCTGGTGGGGGAGGGTGCCTCTTCTTTTTCCCATAAAAATAGATGGACTTTGCCTAACTTTCAAGTTGTTTTCAGTAGGAGAGTCTCATGACTTCTTGTTGGATTTGGATTTCTGTTTGCTTTGAAGTGCAACATGAATATTCATTTGAAAAGTTTGTTAAGAAATGTTATGGCTTTAGGTGTTCCTAAGCTACCATCTTCACTCTGTCTGATTCAACCATTCTGGAAAGCAATCTGGAACCATGCTTAAAAGGCCTAAAAACTATGTATATGCTTTCAATCCAGAAATACCAGTATGAGGGGTGCATCCCAAAAAGTCTAAAAAGAGGGGGAAAGAACCTACTTGTACAAAAATAATTTTATTATTTTTTCATGTCAAATAATTGCCAACTGAGGAAATGTCCATCAACTGGGGAATGGCTGAACAATTTGTAGTATATGCTTGTAATGGAATACTATTTTTCTATAAGAGATGAAAAACAAGATTATCACAAAAAATTTGAAAAGATTTATATAAAGTAATGCAAAGTAAAGAGTAGAATTAGGAGAACATTGTGCCCAGTAACAATAATGTTTGGTGATCAAGTGTGAATGACTTAACTATAATTAGCAAGGCAAAAATTTAGAACAACTCCAAGAGACTCTTTTTAAAAAATGATATCCTTCATGGAAGGATGAAACAAAATTTGAATGCAAATTGAAACATACCTTAGTCTAAGCAATATTTCTTCTTTCACAATATGACAAACCTGGAAATATTTATTATGCAATAATATGTGCACAACTTATATCATATTGCCTGCCTTTTGAGGGAGGCAGAAGAGAAGGAGAGGAAGAGAATGAATTGCAAAATACCTGAAAATGAATATTAAGAAATTATATTCACATGTAATCTGGAAAAATAAAATTTATAAAAATGAAAATAATAGTAAAAATAATTGTATAAACAAAAATATAATAAAAACTGTATAGACTTCATTATAAATAATTCCTATTTCATTATATAGGATTTTCAGGTTTTGAATGATTTTATCATATGATAAGATGCATGGAAGATGGCATAGAAGAATAATATTAGCTTCTGACATGGAAATATTCCATTAATATCCATTTTTGAGGCTTTGCATAGAATCTCAGAGACTAAACTCCTCATCAATTAAGTGATAAAACTGCATCCACTTTGCCTTCCAAGTTTTTCAGATAGGAAGTAACCAAGAGTGAATTTGAATCCAACTCTTCTTATTGATAGAATGTGGTTCTCTGTATCATACCATACTTCCTGAAACAAAATAGTGCCTATGTTGTTGTCTAATGAGTTGCCTTTGGAGAAAGTGAATTCTGTATAAATTCAATACTACTTACACAAGTTGCTGGCTGCTGGTTGAAGAATCATTTTTCCTTCTGGGGATAAACATGATTCTTGTAACTTTGTCACAGTTGCCATAATATATGCCTCTCTTAATTCCTTATATTTTCATCTTTCCTGATGGATAATGCTGATATTCAAGTCTTTATGTGAATACTTATTTCTCTCTGTGTATACACAAATACATATATTTATTCATAAATATGTGTTTGGTAGTAATAATAGTGAATGATTATAAAGTGCTTAAGCCTTGCAAAGCTTTTCACATATGATCCAAGTTGATGCTCACAATCCTGGAAGATAACAGCTATTATCCCTTCCTTACAAATGAGGAAACTGTAACAAAGTGATTAATAGCTTGTCTATAGTGACACAGCTAATTATCAGAGTAAGGATTCAAATTTAGGCATCTTGGCTCAAAGTCCCACATTCTCTATATTCAACATGACTCTATATATTTTTGTGTGCTTGCCTATTTGCATCTTAGTTTATTTGCTCTTTCAGAAACATAGAAACAAACAAAACCACTTTCTCTCCTTTGAATTTAAGTGATTGTGATGGAGAGGGATAAGGTGAGGTGCTGACCAGTGTGCTGATTCTTATTTATTAAAGTATTCATCTTTCCATATACCTAGTTGGCACATTGGGGAGTCCTGTGCCTGAAGTAAGGAAAACCCGAGTTTAACATAAGCCTTACTTCTAGTTGTGTGACCCTGGATAATTCACTTGACTACTTGCCTAAGTTTCCTCATCTGTTAAATGAAATGGAGAAGGAAATGTCAAACCACCCCAGTATTTTTGCAAAGAAACCCCACAAAAGAGTCAGACATGATTCAAATGACTGAATAACAACAACTCATTTTTATATATTAAGTGTTTAAACTATGAAATATACAATTTCTTCAGTCATACTCACAGAATTGATTCAGAGTTAAAAGCAGTTCAGAAAATCATGCCATTGTATAACATGAGCATACCCTGAAAGCTGGAAGGGGGACTGTACTGTCAGCCATCTAGTCCAACTACTCTCATTTTCAACTTGAATATTCTAAGCTTCATGGAGTTTAAAGAATTTTTCCAAAGTCAAAACAAATTTTGTTGGAGCAATTTGAACTCAGGTTATCAACCTTTGGGGGAAAAGTCAGTTTGTCTTCCCCTGGCATACCATGTAACACCAAAACAGAAAATATGAATTTTATAATTAAAATATTGCTCTTCAGAAAGGGAATATAGCAGAGCTGGAATTTCAGAGTAGGTTTTTTTACTCCAAAATTAATGTTCTTTGTAGTCTCATACTATGCCCCACACTTGGGATAGAGGAAAGAGGTAGGCATGATCAAGAGTCCTTTAATGCCAAATTTGCTATTCTATCTTGTAAATAATGTTAGCCGTATGTGAGAAGGTATTAATCAGAAAGTTTCATTTTAGCAGGTACTCCCTCTCAGGAAAGGGTTTAAACATGGGGGGAGCTTTTCTATATTAGATCTCTTTTAATTCCATTCATTCCTTCTGCCTTCAGGCATATCAGTTTTGTTTCTCCTACATTTTTTGAATCTTTCTTTGTTCCCCCCCCTCCTCCTCTCAAAGGTGATATAGGATGAAATAACTCCTTTTTTTAATTTTCAAAATTTGTAACTACAATTTTATCATTTTCTGCTTTCTATTACAAGCTCCATAGGGTCATAAAACTTAGAAGAAAGAAATATTTAAGGAATTTTCTTTCCATTGTTCATCAAGTTTCAAGATGCATAATATGTCTACTCACATTATACAGATGGAGGGCTATTTATGAAATATCAGGGGAGATCTGTTGATATCAGGTGCTGTAAGAGTATTTTTTTATTGCCATTGATGGAAACATCATGCCATTTGGCAAAACTATCAGTATCCTCTGAGAGTCCTATAAAGTAATGCTTGATTGCACAAGAAATAGTTTGCTGTAGAATTCACTGCCAATTAAAATAATAAATAAGGAACACAAGCAGTAGAGATTAAAGAGATAATTGTCCTCTGCCATATAAACACATGTCTAGATGTGACAGAGGAGCAGGTAGAAGTTTGTTGCCTCCTCTCAAGGTGCCTCCCTTCCCCTTTCCCCCTGACTCAGTTAAAATATCTAGAAGAAAGATTAAGCCATCATGTGAGTATATCAACCAACAGAAGTATTTCAGCCATCTCAGACCATAGTTGGACAATTCTGTTTTAGTACATGAATTTCTTCCATATTGTGACTTTCTCCATAATTGTTTCAATATATTTGGGGTTGGCAGAAGAAAGAAAATGGGGAATTTTTGAGTGTTGAGCAAAAGCTTCAGATGACACACAAGGGCTAGCAGATGACATAGAAAAAAAGTTTAGAAACTCAGAAATGAATGAAATATATTTATATTGTTATATAATATCAACATATTTTATCTTTAAATACCCTAAATATATGCAATTTCAAGTTTAAATTAAAATAAAAATTTTTTTGCAAAAAAGAATGAAGAAACTAGTAGATGATACACAAAGTACAGAAATGTAGAGATAGCTTTAAAAGTTTAGTTAATAATAAATATGTATAAGTTACTCAAATCATCCCATAAAAGAAAAAAAGAAAAAAATACTTCTCAGATACAAAGGGAGGGCTGAAGCATTTTATATGAATTTTCCAGATTGTGGAGTGCTGTGCCCTTAATTCCAATGATATGGAAGAGATATCTGTACTTCATTAGCAGCTTCTTTATTTGAGTTTCTCTCTATGACCCTCTCCCCAGTTCTATGGAAAAATTACTTTATCAGAGGGAAGAATATTATATTCTTAACCACTTTAGCCAAGTAATAAGTAATGCTAAATAAGTTTTACACCAATTTAGATACACACATATATGTTTCCCATTTCTATCACATTATGGTTGATAAAATCCTTTCTTTATATGCATATTATAGACTATTATAGAAATTTTACATAAGAATAAAATGAGAATCAGTAAGGTGAAGTGACTCAACAAGGAGTCACACAGAGGATCTGGGAGTTGAACCGATTTTCTGATTCAATGACCAGTAGTCACTGATGACACTATATGATCTAGCCTATGTTAATTGCTAAGGTGAAAGTCACCTTAGCACAATATATAATAGGCATTTAATAAATCTTTATTGAAAGTATTGATTCAAAGGTAGTTTGAGGATTTGAAGATTAAATATGTGAACTGTGATCTTATATTATATTATATTTCAGAGGAAACTTTGACTTTGTTTTGGGACTTAGTTCCTTGTCACGTGAAAGAGACCCATGCTTCAAGGATGTAGAAGAGACGGTGCATGGTTTAGACAAGGATTGAATTAAGAATCTTTCCCTTCCAATACAGATGTTTATGATTTATTTTTACATTCAATATATGAAATATATATACACACATATATGCATATATCCTCTAATGTGTTTTATATTAAACACATGTCAAAATATTTTCTTTGAGCACATTTTAAAAATTAATAGCATAACATAGATGTAGTTGGTATTGGAGATAGAATCACCAACACAGAAAGAATACTCAAGCTAACTAGTCCAAAGCTATCATTACAAAGATGTATAAAATAATGTCTAAATATGTTAAAGGATTTGCCCACGGTTATACAGTTATTAAGTGGCAAGAATGGGGTTTGAACCTGAAGTTCACATATTGTGTCTTCTATAATGTTACACAATATTTTCCCATTGGCATCATAGAAAAAATCCCATAAACATATACTTACATGTATGTATAAATATATGCATTTATATGTATATACATAGTTGTGCATACATGAAAAGAATGATTTCCTATTTAGATATTATACTAGTGGGGAATCAGGAACCAAAGCTTGACAGGTCTAAGAGAGGGAGGGAACAGATACATAGAAGCACCACTTCCACTCCCAGGCAGAGCTGCCTGGAGAGAGAAAGTGAGGTTGGATCAATGTCCAGAACTGAAAGGTAAAGAGAAAATCCCCTTCAATCTCTGGTGTGTGTTCTCTTCCCTGGATGGATATTTCTTGATCTATTCAAAAGATGAACATAGACCAGTATAAACTTGGGTTGAAACTGAAGGAATAATAAAAAGGGAAGTACTGGAAGAGTCGATGGCACCTGATGATTGAGTGAATGGAAGATGTCAGAAAAATGGATAAAGAAAAAGTAACCTAGTTTTTGAATTTGAATGACTGGGATAATTGTGGTTCTAGCAAGGGTGATATGTACGTCAATGTGTATATATATGTATGTGTGTGTGTGTGTGTATTTATATGTATGCAAGTATTTGCATATTGTATATTTGTGTATATGTGTGTGGTGGTGAATATATATGACTATAAAACTATACATATAACTATATGTACATAAAGTTACTATTTTAAATGATCTCCTTTCCTTTTGTGAAACTTGGGGTAACAGGGAAATAAATTGCTAAGAATAATGTTAAAAGATCTTGGTTCAATTTACAATCTTACCAGTCCTTAATATGTCAGATTCTGAAAGTCATTTTATGACTCTGGGCATCACTTTCTGCTAATGGAAAATTATTTTTTTGTAATGATCTGTGATCCTTTCTAAATCTGTCATTTTATGACTCCATCTCTTACATTATCAAATAGTCTTCCACATTCCTGACAAGTAAATAATATTAATGAATATTTTTCTTACTATACCTTTGTTCAAAAGATTCAGTGGTTCCTCATTTCCTAAACAATAATATATTTCCCTTAGTCAATCTTTGTCCTTAGCAGTATGTTTGTAGTTCATCCTTCTAGATCATCTCAAATTAAAACCATGCAAAGTAAACTCCAGCAAAATAGATCCATTCACAAATCTTTATATATATATAGGCATATATATATATAGGCATATATATATACATATATATATATATCCTATGCTTTTCTATGACCATAATATTGCTCACCTCTGAAATGTACACTTGACAAATCCATCAGATTAAATGTTACTTATTACATAATATTAATCTTAAGTGTTACCTCTTCTATGAAGTCTCCCTGATTTTAATCCTAGTAGATGACATTCCCTTGATATCATAGACAGGCAGTGGCAGCATAATGAAAAGGGCATCACAGTGTAAGCAGGAAGACATTGGTCTTTATGCTAACTGTTTCCACTTAGTGGTTCTGTGATCTTAGTGAAGTCACTCTATTTATGTTAAAATTCATTTGTTTATCTGTAAAATTGAATAATAAGTACTTATACTACTTATTTCATATACTGGTTCTAAAGAAAATTTTAAAACATTTAAGATATACATATATGTATATACATAAATATTTAATGTGCATAGATATATGTGCAGATATATTATAATTTATTTTCTAATAATTATTCTATTATTATGTTATTCTAATTCATATGTGATTTTTCATTTCTAATATAATTGAAATTCCTTAAGGGCAGGGATTAGATCTTATTCACTTTTTGTATCTCTACTTATATTTTAACTCATTAAAATATTCTGAAACTTTGATTTCATTAACAGGTAACCCCTCCCATCTTACAATTCCCCACCCAACATAGTAATTAATTTTTAAAAATTCTAACCCAATGAATGTATTAAGAAGTAGTTTAATATAAATTTAACAAAAGAATAGCATTCTAAATGAGTGAATTAAATATCAAAGATTATGAGTCTGCATTATAATGAGTAAATACATTACATCTAATACATTATATATCTATAATATAAAATGGATAACAAAATAATATATTATTATCATTACTTGAAATTTCATTTGGCATAACGGGGTACTCTTTTTGTAGAACTCCACTTTTCATAAAAATTATCCAATGATATCTAATTAATTGTCTGAGAGAGTTGTTATTTTGAACACTGAGAGGTTTAATGACTTCCTTTTTAATATGTAATTAATATATTCCAGAGATGCTTCCTTCCTCAAGTTAGTGATCCTCTATCCACTATATCATGTTGCCTCCCAATGAAATGGAAACACGGATTCAAATTTCATTATGAGAGTAGAAGTATTATGAAGATATGTTTGAAATATCCAATATATAAAAATAAATTTTTGCTCTTTTAAGATATTTTAATGAAATGCCAGAAAAATAATGGACAGTGATTAAGGGATATATGTGTTCAATCACTGAATCAGTTCTCTAAAATGGCCAAAAAAAATCATTTAGACAGAATAATATATATTAAGAACTGGAGTATCATCACTGTGTCTTTGATTATCAGGTTTAGTTTGTTTTATCAAAAAATCTCAGAAAATGATGATTGTGTTTCTCTTTCCATACTAAGAAATATGACTCAATAGTTGATCTATTATGGAAAGAGGTTAATCATTTAAGAGAAAAGACAATGGTAAAATAGAACATATGAAATTTAAAACGTTGAATTGAGGTAAACAGTAATTTATGAGGAGAAATAGAAAAGAAAAAAAGTTTAGAATAAAAGATTCCAAGGTAACAAAATATATGGACCTAGATTGGCCACTACTTCAATGCCAGAGGATGCCCCCTTGACCAACTCATCTCCATGTTGTAAGTTGTTCCTCTCTACAATCCATTCTATACCTTACTGCCAAAGTTATTTACCTAAATGACAAATCTAACCATGTCACTCCCCTATCAAATAATATCAAAATACTCTACCACAATAAATTCAGGATTATATATAAACTCATTTGTCATTTGAAGCACTTCACAGCATGGCCCTTTCATGTATTTCTAGTGTCTTCTACTCATCTATCCTCCCTATCTCTCAGATATACAGAGAGATGAGACATATATATATATATGTATTACATATTCACATTTATATATAATATATATATATTTAGAATTTAGTATGGTGATTAGAAAACAACAGGTTCATAATGTTTATTGATTGATAGATATCTATGCAAATAAAGTTATAGACCTCAATAAGTAGGAACATATATATATATGCACATAAGTAAAATTTTGTTGATAATTTATATAAAGCTAATTTTTACAGGAAAAAATATTCCATTAATTGTGTTATGTGCCTCTTCTTTTACTATAAACGCTAATAGCAAATTCACAATGATATGAGAAATGCTTTAACAAAGAACAGTCCATTTTGAGACCAATCAAATCCATCTTCTTTCAATGAATGCAATGTCTTAAGTCCCACTGTTGTACTTCTCTGATCACACACTGGGAAATGGAAATGATAATGGATTCTTGAGGCATATCTCAAGGGAAAAGGGGCTTTCACAGTTGCTACCAAACTATAATAACTTCAAGTATGAGTCTGACAATGGAATATGTGTCTGCTCTGCATGAATCAGACTAATCAAGTGCAGAGTAACTCATCACCCAAAGGCTGGATGGTAGGTAATAGGCATTATGACCATGGGAGCTTATAGAAACCATCAAACCAAGGCATAGAGTTCTATAGCATTAGAGTCAATACTGACCTGTACTAAAACTAAAGACCATTGAGAATATAAGAAAGATGATATCACAAGAGAAAATAGAACTTTTTAAGATTAGATTATGATAAAACATTTTTTCTTTGATTTTGAGACTGTTCCTAAAATACAGAAATTAGTTTCTTTTTTCTCATTAGTGCCCAATTTTAATTATCTCTTAGCATATATACAATAACTGTGCCTGATTTTATGCCATTAATTTGGTTAATTTCATATGCTCTGTGTAGTAATTTATTATATTTATAAATATCTTGTTTCCACAAATAGTTGGTAAGCTCTTTGAGGACAGAAATTTTGTCTAACATATTATTTGCTCTGGAATTTCAATAACTTCTGATAGAGATAATAGTGATTCAGTTAAAATGAAATCAACACATTTTCTTCCATCAACATCAACATCTACTAGGTATATATTCTGTGCTTAGGCAGACAGATAATAGATTACTAGCTATAGATTGATAGCTAACTAGACAGACAGACAGACAGACAGACAGATAGATAGATAGATAGATAGATAGATAGATAGATAGATAGACAGATAGATAAATGGATGGATGGATGATGGATGAATGGATGGATGATGGATGGATGGATGGATAGATAGATAGATAGATAGATAGATAGATAGATAGATGAAAAGATAGTTATTTTTTCAATAGATATAGTACTAAATATTTATCACTAAACTATTCCCAAAACTTTCCTCAATAGAGGACTCATAACATCCTGGTAATTCCATTTTCTATAAATGTATCTGCTTGTTTTCAACTCCTCAGAACAATATATTCCTTAGTACCCTATTACTAGTTTTTCAGCTTTTTTGTATATTGTCTTTATTCCTGGATTATTATCCCCTTGGGGACAGTACTGTCTATTTTTCATTTTTGTAATCCCAACACCCAGCACAATGCCTGGCATAAAGTAGTTAATTAATAAATGCTTATTTAACTGAATTGGTTTTCTTTGTAATTTTCTTATATTTTATTTGAAAACCTTTTCCACTCACCCCCTTACATCTACATTTAAAAAATTATGCTGATAATGTTTTATAGGTTTAATCAAACTACTAAGGAGTTCAAGACAAGAAAAAAAGTTTAAATTCACTGATATAAGATTACATAAGATATAAGGTTATTTTTATTGTACGGTGGGATGTGGGGAGTTGTTTATTTTTCCTCAAACATATGTTTGTGAATTCAGCTTATGTAGTTTGGACTGTATCTTACTATAAGGAAACATACAAAAGAAACTTGTTTACAGAACTATCAAAAGAACATCAAAAAAAGCATTAAAAGAGATGCCTTGATAGAAACTGCATTGCCACATTCATCAGTCATGGAACTCAGACCAAAAAGAATCAAATAGTGAGACAGGCTTGACTCATTTTTTATAGTGGAATATTACATGGTCCATATTAATCTGAACATGAATGCCATCATCCCCCTTTTACCAAAGCACTAGACTGTTTAGAGAATCCAAGGCAGACATAATTGCTATACAAGGCTTTTTCCTTAAAATTCTTTTATTTCTAGATTGAAAATAGTGATCCATGAGCATTTTCATCTTAAGAGTTTGGGGTTCATTATTTCAAGTGCTTGTCTTGGTATCTACTATTGCCTTCAACTGGATAGGTAATTTCTGTCCCCACTAAACCCCAGTGTTTTGTAAAAGACCCAAAATCTAGGAAATATAAAAAATGAATAATAACAATGATAATCACATTAAGATAGCCCTCTGAGGCTCATAAAGTTCATTATTTGTGTTATATTATTTGATCTTCAAAAAAATCCTGACTTGGGTATTATTATTATCCTCATTTAAAAAATGAAGGAAAAAAGCAAAGTATCTGAAGTCACCAATCATGTTTCAGGCAGACTTTGAAATCACATCTTCATGACTCCAAGGGCAGAACTCTGTGCATTACTCAAGCTACCTGTTACTAGTTGTTTGGTTATTATTTTGGTTTATTTTTGTCTTTGTTACAAAAATTCCTAATTCTTGTTCTCTTAAGCAGAAATAATTTTTACAAAGTTGCCAAAGTTAAAGTCATGATAATGGATCAGATTGAGGGTGGAGTAATAAGGAAAAGTTGCTTTCCTAAAGGTCCAAATAAACTAATCGTTTCAATAGAACTGTGTTGGTGATATGGCACACATGCTCAAGCGTGCCAGAGGGGGCTGCTTCCTTCCCCTTCTCCACTAGCACATGAGCACATTTCTGACATTTCTCTACTTAAAATAATCTGAATATTAGCTGTACTCTTTGTGGTGGTCAAAAATTGGAAAATGAAGGGATGCCCTTCAATTGGGGAATGGCTGAACAAATTGTGGTATATGTTGGTGATGGAATACCATTGTGCTAAAAGGAATAATAAAAAAGGAATAATAAAGTGGAGGAATTCCATGGAGACTGGAATAACCTCCAGGAAGTAATGCAGAGTGAAAGGAGCAGAACTAGGAAAACATTGTACACAAAGACTGATACATTGTGGTACAATTGAAGGTGATGGACTTCTCCATTAGTGGCAATGCAATGTCCCTGAACAATCTGTAGGGATCTAAAAAACACTATCCACAAGCAGAGGATAAACTATGGGAGTAAAAACACCGAGGAAAAGCAACTGCTTGACTGCAGGGGTGGAGGGAATATGACTGAGGAGAGACTCTGAATGAACACTCTAATGCAAATACCAACAACATGGAAATGGGTTTGAATCAAGAACACATGTGATACCAGTGGAATCGCGCATGGGCTATGGGAGAGGTGGTGGGAGGGTGGGGAGGGAAGAAAAGAAAATTATCTTTGTTTCCAATGAATAATGTTTGGAAATGACCAAATAAAAAATTTTAAAAAAGATCATCTGAATATCTTGCTCCTTTCCCTCCTTTCCCAACTTCTCAGTCTCCTCTTTTATGTTATTTTCCCTCAATAAAATATAGGCTCTTTGAGAGAAGAGGTTGTCCTTTTTACTCTTAATTTGCTTTCTCATTTCTTAGCTTCCTTTAAAGGACCTAGTAAGCATTTAGCAAATACTTGATTTAAATTAATTCAGACTTAATAAGAATACAGAGAGTTGCACAAAAATTAGTTATAACATATTAGAGGAATAGTTATATATACATATATATTATATTTATATGCTTTAAATATATATATTTAAATATTTATATATAAATAGTTATATATATATAATTTTCTGCACTAAGTAATATAATTATTTACCATGATATTTTTTTAAAATGTGGAGGTTTTAATTCTCTTAAGAATTTTTAAACCTTACAAAATCACATATTTACCTACATTCTGAGAAAATGAACAAGAAGTAATTATTTTCTTAATAATGATAATAATAATATTTACAGAGTGCCTACTACTTGGGCTCTTTTTTATAAATATTGTGCCATCTGATCTTTATGACAACCCTGATAGGTTTTATTGTTATCCCCATTTTATAATTGAATAAACTGAAACAAATTGAGATTAGTTACTTGCCCATAGTCACACAACTAGTAAATGTCTGAGGCTGGTTTTGAACTCATGTCTGTCTGATTCCAGCCTGACAATCAAATTGCTTTATCACTGTGAACATTACTTTGAATTCAGACAGAATTCAGTCAAAAGTAATAATGATTGGCCATCTATTCATTCGTGGATTATTATATCTCTATGGCACTTTAAGCCTTAAACATTTCCTATTGCAACTTCCCCATTAAAAATGAAAATGCTAATATTTACACCAATTTTACATAAAAATAAAGTTAAGTAAAAAGGCTTGCTCAGGATCACATGATGAATAATTGTCAGAGCAGAGATTGAAATTTGTTTTGTGACTCTAGAACTGGTGCTATTTGTCTTTACAACCTAGTCTGTCTCTATAAAGTTATATGTCATCGCAGAGGTCATATAATTCAAGTTCCTACAAGATAGAGAATTCCATTTTAGCACCCCTTAAGAGACGATTATATAATATTCACTCCTCTAACTCTAACTGAAAGGTCACTTTATAGAAATTTAAGATTTAGTCACCTTTATTCACCCTTTAATAGTCATTAAAAGTTTAATTAAAATATTCTGGAGCCATTCTGCATATCTACATCTACTGGAAATATTCAGAGCAATGTCTAGATCAGTGGCATAAAACTCAAATATGACTTTTGGGTACTAAATTTAACATAAGAATCCCTATTGGCCATATGTTGATTTAGTTTTAAAATGGAGGGCTATCTTTGCTTTATTGCATTTTTGTTAAATATTCCTCAATTACATTTTAATGTGATTTGCAAGAATTAGATGTGCCAACTGACCCCTTCTTGACACTTCCAATCTAGTGATCACTAGGCAAGGATGTTGTAGAGAAGGTTAACACAAGGCTAATAATTTTGTCTAAATCAGCTTTAAAAGTCCCTTCCAACACTCAAGTTCATGGTACTTTGTACTAAACATTCACTCTTGCTGACTTATAGCATTCGAAGTTTATAATTTTCTGATTGAATTAATAAAATTATGTTTAATACCAGAAGGAATCTAGAAATTACTTGTGTAATTACAACTTGCTTGACAAGAATTTAAAAAAAAACAAAACTTGGAAGCAAAGACATTTCCATCACTATTGTCGACTAAAAATAGGGCATTTAAAAGAGGAAGTAAGGCAGAAGAAATAGTTGGTTAAGGAGATGAAAGTCAAAATTTGGCTTTATTGACAATGGTTCAAAAAGCAAAATGGTTGCGTCCTTGTCCAGGAATATTCCATGAACAAAAAGGTAGGTAAAAGTAACATTTATCAAAAGTTTTGAGGTGCTGATCAAGAAGACTTTAAATTTGGAAAGAGAAATAAAAAATTGTCTGAAAAATGTCTGCTAAATCCAATAGCAAAGAAATTTTTAAAATGGAATAACAAAAAATAAAAGCGTGCATTAAAAATTCAAAGATGAAAATATCTAAGGAAAACACAAATCATAACATTTATAATTTCAAATATGCATTAATACATAAAATAAATCCATATAATTATAGCCAAAGTAGTATTAGTAAAACTAAATAGATATTCTAATGCAAGAGGCAAATATTTAACTGGTACCATTGATATTTGGTGAGATAAAATTTATGATTAGTATATGGCACTGGCAAGGTATGCCTTATTAAAAAAAAAAGACATAAGTAAATGTTGTAATGGTATCAGAAGAAAGGAAAAAAAGGACACAGTATAAAAGTTCCTTGAGAGAAGGACTTTCATTTTGACTTTGTATCATCAACATTAAATATTGTACCTGTCATGAAGTAAATTGTATACTGTTACTGATTCTAATGGGATCCTGAAAAGCATGGTTCTTCGAGTATTTTTCTGAAAATATAACTTTTAAAATTCTGCTTATCCATATAATTCTATATTCTTATTACTTAAAATAATTTAATGTATATAAATTGGAAATAACTATTTTTTTCAATTTTTTTACTTTTCCAATTATACATTCTTTTGTTTTACTCATATGAGTTATGTCACATGATTTAGTGTGCGTATATATTAAGTTTTCCATTTCTGACCTTCCAGATTATACAGATTCATACAATCTAAAGAAATCTTATAAATCAGGAGAATTGATATGTGTCAAAGAAGAAATATCAACTATATATTCTCAATATTATTTAGCAAAGACAGCCTAAATTACATTAAATAATATATTTGGTATCATTTATGGGATATGCATTATATACCCAGTATTATATTTGTTTATTTTGTTTTGCTTGCTCTGTTTGTATTGGGTGGAGGGAATTGCAATATTAGTTCAATAACTTTGATGAGAAATTACATCAAAAGATGAGAAGCAAGCCTGATGATGTGATAGGAAAATATATACACTGTGGAAAGGAAACTAGACTAATAGTTGGTGGGGGAAGGGGCAACTGGAAGTGGCAGTTGGGTCTTGTGACTAGCACTTCCTGCCTGCCGGGTGGGACTTCCTTCCTGATGTTGGAGGAGGAAGAAGCTTGTTCAGCCCAGTCTGGAGTGGCATGCTCTTCTTGGTTCAGCCCAAAGATACAGGCTTCTGAAAGTTAGAACTATTCTTGTTTGCTTTCTGTCTACAGCTAAGATTCTGATTTAGACAAAACAGGACTGATATACAGTGGAAGGGAGTGGGAGAACCCTCCGCCAGCCTCTGGGCCTGGCCTCAACTCTGAAGCTAAGGAAAAACTCCAATCCCAACTGGTTATTAAACTTTATATTATTTGAATTCACAGTCAGATAAGTGGACTATCTTTTCTGGTCATAGAGGGAGCTGAACTTCATTTCAGTCATTCCAGGACAAACAGTCCTTATCAAACCCCTGCTGCTTCCTCTCAGCAGGGGACATCTCTCTCCTTTGCCTCACCATGCAATATACCCCTTAACTCCTCCATACCCCCATATGCACCTCCCATTATCTTGGTTTTTCCAATTCCCCATTTCCTTTCCCAATAAATATTACAACACTGAGGCTTATCTGAAATAATTACAAATATTTATCTTGAAGATAGAAAATAACACATTGAGATTGTCAGGATCGTTATTTTAAAATAATCTAATTTTTATCACTTTGAAAAGGAATACTCAGCACAGTTTGACATAAAATCCACTCAACTTGGAATTTGTGGGCCTAGGAGGCATGTTGCAGTTCTGCTATTTACTAGCTTGTGACCTTAGGCAAATCTCTTCCTATCTTTGAGCTTCCAGTATTCTCATCTTTAAAAAAATCAGAATGAATCAGATGAATTAATTTAAGGGAAAGTCTACTAGGTCCTCCATTCTGAAAGTCAGTCTATTCTTTCAAACAATGTTAAATAATGATCATGGACTGACTTATGAAATTTTACTTCCCCTTTATCTATAAAATGAAGAGAATTAGAGGGCATCTGTGTTGCTCAGTGGATTGAAAGTCAGGCTGAGAGACCAGCGGTCCTAGGTTCAAATCTGGCCTCAGACACTTCCCAGCTGTGTGACCCTGGGCAAGTCACTTGATTCCCATTGCCTAGCTCTTACCACTTTTCTGCCTTGGAGCCAATACACAGTATTGATTCCAAGACAGAAGGTAAGGGTTTAAAAATAAAATTAAGAGAATTACACTAGATTATCAACAGATAGAAAATTAGATTATATGGTAGAGGGTCTACTCAATATGCCTTGTTATTCCTTAATATCCCTTCACACTCTGAAGATACCAGTTATAGAAAGAAATATTTTATTAGTTTATTCTTCAGGTGGTAATATAGTTTGAAATCTGGTAATACTAAACTCCACTATTTACAATGAAATGCTAGATGATTTTGATTATTTTTAGGCCTATAAAGTAATATCTTAGAAGATTATCTAGTAAACTGAGTGATATTTTTTTGTTTCTTCCAACTCTAAACAATTATACTTCACTTGATCATTACTTTACTCAATAATAGCATTGATAATTCTTCCCTATTGGGGACATAGATAACAAAAAGGTATAATTGAGATTTTAATGGGTGGGCTAATTTGCCACAGTCTAAGGTTTTTGCCTTTCTAATCCTTTTATTGCTGTCTTCCTTTTTTCATTGAGTTTTTTCACACATTCTCTACAACTCAATATAGTCATGAAGATTAAACATTTTTCCCTCTTTAGATATTTGTCTTGGCTCTTTGGGTTTTTGTGCCCCTTATAAGTGATGTAAAAAACTACTTAAACTTTAAAGAATAACTGAAAGCTATTGTGAGGTTTTTGTTCATTTTTAATGGTGTGAAAAGAATCCGTGGATGGTATCTTCAAATTTATTTTTGGAAAAAAGTGAACATTAAAGATGAAGTCTGGTGCTGAGGAGGAAGTAGGGAGAGACATATTTCATTTTTTCAAGGTGAATCTAACAACAGAAAGAAAAAAAAAAAGATAAAACATGTAAAAGGACAAGAAGAACAAAGGATAAAAAAGAAGTCCTAATAATATTTATATATCTCAGTCTCAATCTTCAGAGAAAATAAAAGATCTGTTATTCTCAATGAAAATCCCTATGTTCACAAAGTACAATAATGTATTTTAACTGCCCTTCTAATCACACTATAATCTGACCCAATTTACTTATAGTTTATATTTTTGAGTTGTTGAAAGTTAAGAAACTGAAATCACCTCCTCCTATAGAGAATCAAATTATCATTAAATAGAAATAGGAAAAGACCACAAAGAACACAAGACATTATGGTTAAAATCCACTCAAGAGATCATGTATCTTAGCTCTTTCATTTTAAAGATGCAACATATGCTGAAAAAAAAGGAAATATCTTGCTTAGACTTAAACATCTCATAAGTGAGAAAATCTGGGATTTCAACCCAGGTCATTTGACTCTTAGACCAGTATGTTTTACAATGGAATTTTACATTTAACTCCTTCCCAAAGACAGATACCCTGAATAATGAACTGGATAGCAAAATAGAAGAGGTCCTGCACTCACTGCATCACACTATCAGTGGACTACCTTACATGAATTTAAGTTTATAGCATAAACAAAGAAGGATGTTCTGATGATTATCAAAAAGAAATGATGGGTGGTTATTTCCTATTTTCATTAACATTGATAGACAAATATTTTTTTCAGAATAATTCAGGTGAATATCCATCAAAAAACTCACTAATAGATTTATTAGGGTAGTTCTACTCTATCTTACACATTATATTTATTTATTTCCACCTGTACACTAAGTCACTATGAGAATATTATTCAACCTTTCATATTCCAGGCAATCCTCTTAGATTATAAATATATTTGGTAATCTGTAGTGGTAGAGGGATTTTCCACACAAGTAATTTGCCACATCACAAAAATCATGAATCTGATCTCTCCAAAGGGGGGGGGGGGGAACTATATCTCTCCACATCAGACTTTTAGCCAGGTACCTAGTAAATGTGAAGATCCTACTCTTTGCCAAGCATTGGGAAAAGAAAGGCAAAAACAAAACAAAATACAAGAAACAAATAACAAATATACCACAATGTGTTCAGCCTTTCTCCAATTGATGAACATACTCTCAAATTCTAATTTTTGCCACCACAAAAAAGAGCTATGATAAATATTTTTGTACAAGTAGGACAAAGGATAGTTTCAATTTTATGGCCCCTTTATCAACAACAATATTTTTCAAATTATTTGTCTTTGCTTTAAAAAATAATGTTTATAGAAATATTATACAAAGAGTACAATAATATATAAAATATATAATCCTATCTTGATAAATCAACTCCCAAGCAATTTGTACTTCCATAATTGATAATCTTCATTAAGAGAAAATTCTCAAAGGAAGAAACCCAAATGATCTGTAACTGTAATAAAAAATAAAAATTGGTAATAATTGAAAACAATGAAAATTAAAGCATTTACTGTATTCCACGAGAGAAAAAACAATTTGTTTTCTCCATCATTCAGGACAAGAACACTGAGAAGATAAGAACTTACTGAACAGGAGAGAAGGTTAATCCATAACCTCAATAGTATTTATTCAGTGACCCTCCTCCACTGCACACACCACAGTCTGTTAGACACTTGCATAAGTCTATTTCAATGCTTAGAATAGAATTATCTATGGTCACATAACTAATGAATTTCATTAGTGTAAGTTGAACCCAGTCTTTCCTTTTACCTCTTTCTTTCTGTCTTAGAATAGTCATTAAATGTCAGTTGCAAGTCAGAAGAGTTGGAAGAGTAACGCCATAGGAGTTAAGTGACTTGCTCAGAGTCACACTGCTAGGTATTTAAGGCCATATTTGATCCCAGGATTCCTGTCTCCAGGCCTGACTGAATCCAATTAGCCACCTAGCTTCCCCATGAGTCTCCTCTGAATATCAGAGTCAAAGCTCTGCCCAGTACATTACAAAAACACTTTATCACATTATATCATCTTGGTATGTTGTGTCATGGATACATAGAAGCTTTGAAATTCTCATATCATGCCATGTGTAATTAATTTATTTCTCACTGACAACTCTGTAAGATTATCTACAACTATTATAGATATATTATACATTAATTAATTTATTTAAGTGTTTTCTCCTCTATTAGAATGTAAGGTATTTGAGAGCAGGGATAGAATTCAACATGACTCTATATATTTTTATGTGCTTGCCTATTTGCATCTTAGTTTATTTGCTCTTTCAGAAACATAGAAACAAACAAAACCAGGACCACATTTTTTTAGATTGGTCCTTAGGTAGCAGACCCAATTTGGTGTCAGGGCCATACTCTTTCCAAAACAAGTCTTTCCTGCTTAATCATAGCCAGTGGAACTTTTGTTCCAGGGCCACAACCCCACAGGGATGCAAGATTACCTCCATAGTGTGATAAGAGTTTGAAGCAAGACTTTTGCAAAATAGCTCCCCTACCTAGTTTCAAATTGGTCCAAATTTCTAAAGGTCCCTCCCTTGTTCCTTCCTCATTTTTTTAATCCTTATTCTGTCCACCCTTAAAGAAATTGCTTCCATATCCCCAACTGTGTCTTCCTAATTTCTGATTCTTTTATCCTTTCACCTTACCCCTCTACCTCTTGATATGTACCCATTCTAGGTATCTCTAACTTTTCTTATTCCCTTGTCCTCCTTTCTCTTAACCCCCCTTTCCTTCATTTATTACCTCATTACCCCAAGGGGACTCCTAATACCTCTCTTAGCCCTTTCCCTTTCCCTCCTATTTTTCTGTACGATAAGAAATATTTACTCTAGTTGTATATGTTGTTCTCCCTTTATTCCAGGTTGGAAAAGAATTGAGTTCTAGTACTCTCAGCCTTACCCCTCCTCCTTTCCTTCTCCATGACTTTTTCTCCACTCATTTATATCCATATTAGACAGGCATTTCACTGCCATTTCAGCTCATTCCATTACATTCTCTTGACTTAAGTCTTCCATCTATACATGGCCTTTGCAGACTCAACCACCGAAAGTTTTCTCCTTCGAAATTCATTCAATCAAAGTATTCTACTCAACTCACTTTATCATATAAGTGGTATACTGGGCTCCAGAATACTCTTTCCTCTTTCAATAGGTTTGCTACTTGGATCACCATCCTGCTATTCCCTCCAATCCCTGCCGTTTTCAACTGAGATTTTAATGTCTACTTGCAAATAGAGAAAGTCTCAACAATGTTGCCTACATACAGAGCAAATTAATATTATCTAACTCTAAGTCCCAAAAATATTAAGAAATATTTCCCTCTAATGGATTCTTCATCTTACTGTCCCTAGAAACAAACTCAAATTTAATTTTTCCTCTTCTAGCCTTTGACACAAACAGCATTGCCCCCATTCATTGTTGTTGACTTTGCCTCTTATTTTACATTTTAAAAGAACTTGTATTCTACTAGCCTCTGGTTTTTCCATCATCACCAACTCATCTTTTTCTGATCCTCATTTGAAAAAGAAAGGTCTTTTGTTTGCCAAGGCCTACTCCTCTACATGTACATTTTATTCCACCCCCTTTCAGTTAATCAAATGAACTGCATGCTTACTCATTCTCTCTCTCCCTTCTTCCCCCTCAACTTCTTCCTGATTCTCCTCTTTCTCATTCTTCTCCTCTTCTCCCTTTTTCTTTCTTTTTCTGCTTCTTCTCTCCTCTTCTCTCTCTACATCTCTTTCTCTCCTCTATGTTCCCTGATTGTTTTCCTATGCCAGATGTCCCCAAGCCATCTCATCAGTATAAAAAAATCTGCTTTTGATGATTTGCTCTTACCATCCTCTCAAATAGTTGTCTTTTATCTTGTCAACATGGAAATATAGAGATCCCCAGTTTATTTGGTTTGAGTATAGAAACCCCAGGTTTTGACCTTGTCACAGGAGAGTTTCCCCCTGAGGGAAGGTCCCTCTTCACCAGACAGTGAACTTCCTGGTAGTTTGGGTGGGAACAGCTAATCCCATCCAATATTGAACATCCCTTTTGTCCCAATGGTTTCTTCCCCCTAGGCTATGGTCCATGACCAAGGTGACCCAGCCCTAGGCTGAGTCTTTCCCTTTTGTGTCCATTGTAGGGCCCCAGCCCCTCACTATTATTCCTGTCTGGAACTCTTCATTTTCCTTTCTTACCATTGTAAAGTCAATCAACTGTCCCTCTAATCCTAAAGGTATTAGACCTTTAGGTATATAGGTACATAGGTTCCCCAAGTTCTTTTGTTCCTCGGAGTCCATCCTGAGTCGCTGGCACTCCCAGGGGCTGGTGACCAGGGCCTTGACTCCGGTGCAGTCTTGGAAAGCAGCTCTGTTGTCGTATTAGTAGCGCTAACCCCTTTCCCCTTGATTAAAGAGTGATTTTGACTATTTAATAGTACTGTGTTTTTTCTAGTTGACAATCTCTAATCCTCTTTTCAGTCAAAATTCTGGGGAAAATATTTTTAATGATAACTGGATCCATTTCTTTTCCTCATACATAATCCTGAATGCTGTACATTCTGGCTCTTTAACATAATCTCTCGACTGAAAAGTCACTCTCCAAAAATGATCTTTTAATTGTCAGATCTGATGATCTTTAACAAGTCTTCATTTTTCCATATATCTGCTGCATTTGACACTTTTACTCATCCTTTCCTCCTGGATATTCTTTTAATTGCATTACCCATTCCTGATTTTTCATCCTTTCTATTATTTGCTCATTTTCAGTCTCCTTTAATGATTCATCATCTGCAGAAATTCCCCCAATTTGTGTCCTCAGCCTTTTGCTTCTTCAAAAATTTCTATTAATGAGAAAATCACCTCCCATGGATTTAACTATTATTTCATACAGATAATTCAAATATATATACAAAATACACATATATAACAAGTATAGATATATCTAAGTTGATATCAATAGATTTCTAGAAACCATATATATAGATATATCTATATATATGACCTATGTATTTATCTATCACTCCAGAAATTTCCATAAGTTAGTTCTACTTTAACCATTACTTAATGTACATTTCAAACTGATGTCCTATAGACTTAACATCTTTAACTTTCCATCATTGAACTCATTCACATTTTCACTAAAGTCCAAGTTTCTTTTAAAGGTACCTTTCACTTGCTTTACTTAGTTAAGGTCCTCATCAACTCTTATTTACATGATTGAAATATCTGACTTAATCTTTTCCCCATTTCATTAAATCCTATACTATAGCTTGTTGCCAAAGGAATTTTCCTTACCACATATTTGATCATGTAACTTCTTTATTCTATTAACATCAGTTGTAGTTGTTTATCTTAACAGTCGAGTTCTGTGTTTTTTATGTCATTTGGCCCTTATCTTCTATTCTCCTCTTTTTATCTGCAATGCTAGATATTTTATCCATGTTTTTCATCTCTCCAGTCTTACAGTAAAGTTGGCATATCAAGTCTAACCACTTTGTATTATTTAAATAATAATAAAAAAAAACCTTTCCTTCCTCTTCTTGTCAATTTTAGGACTGAAGAACTGTAAGGGCTAAGCAATCAAGGTTAAGTGACTTGCCTATGGTCACTCAGCTAGAAAGCAACTAAGGTGAGACTTGAATCCAAGTTCTCCTGAATCCAAATCTGGCACTCTATCTACTGTATTACTTAACCACCTTTAACTCCTCAACCTTTTCTTTGAATCCTCTCCCTTTCTCAGTGTTACCTTAATTGATGAAATTATTCATACTCTTTAATGAAACTTAAATCACTTTCACTACATTTAAATTACCTTCTTTTTATAAATGTATAAACATTTCAGATCTCCCTCTCCTTAAACAAATTATTTTTATTTGACTTATTATTAGCTCAAACCTAATAAATTCTCCCCATTACTGAACCTTCTTATTTCCTGGATGTGACATTTTTTTCACAACTCTTATAGATTTTATTGGGTTTTGTTCTTTCTTGATTTCTCTGTAGCAACTAAATATTGCTTTATTACTTCTTTCTTCTGGACAATCTTTCCGGTCTTTGCTTTTATTCCAGTTGAAATCTTATCATTCTTTTTTTTTTCCTGACCACACATTCACATAGAGAAATTTTGAGGAATTGATTTCAATGAGAAATTTGTGGATGGAGAGATCACTCCAAGTTGGAGCCATAAGTCAAGGTTATTTAAGTTCTACTGTGGATAACAGGCAGGATTCCAAAATTCATATCTTGACAGAAGTATATTCTAGATATTCTAAATTTAGACTGCAAATTTATGCACATAATCTAGAAAACTAAGATAACACACTTGAATTTCATTCTGTTGGTCTGAATGATATAGATAAATTTCAATAAATGCTTTAGTGAATCTAAGATTTTATCAATCTGTGTACTCTCTCCCTAGCAGACAATATTCTACCTATAACCCCAAACAGATTGTCTTTATGGACAGTAAAAAAGAGTCTAGGTTCCTTTGTTTTCTTAAATAGGGGTGGTTATTTTTAATAACTTTTCATAAAAGTTACTATATGATACTATTGCAGTGATATTGTGGCTGGTTTTCTTGAAGCAGATTTAGTTATTATAGTTTGCAAAGTCCGTCTTTTATTGAGACTAACAAGGCATAGTTCTGGAACTGCACACACTAAGCCATTGCTGGCACAGTTATAACAAGAACCAGTTGCTTCATTCAATTTCTTCTTCCTCCAAAATGCAATTAACAAACTGTGATTAGTTGAGCAAATTCCAAATTGTATTCAAATGAAAGCAATTTACCCCATGTCTGGGTCCAACAGGTGATCCTTTTCAAAGCTCCTGGAAGAATTGGATGGTTTCATCTAATTGTTCTCAGGAAGAAATGGATTTAAATGTTCAGTTCCAGCCGATTCCTTCACATGCACACACCATATGGTGCTTCAGTGTTAGCCTTTTGGCTTCACTGGCCCCAAAGGCTGCCTGAATAATTACACCTTGCCTCCAAAATGTTTCTGTCCAGAACTAAAATATTTAAATAAGGGAGCAAAATAATAAACTTATTATTATGATGATTAGAGAAAGTTATTTCAAAGGTTGTAGATATAAAGCCCTGCCCTTTGGGTCTGATTAGTGGGTAAAATGAGGCTAGAAAAGGGGAACGTTTGATTAGCTACACTAGAATATCATGAAAGTCTTTGGAGGACAATTCTGATTCTCTTCTTTTGCATTTTGTATTATATGCACTCTCTATCTATCTTGTGCTCTTGCTCTCTCTCTCTTGCTCTCATTCTCTCTCTCATTCATTTTTTCCTACAGAGAAAGAATTTTCTGCATATTTCTTGTGAACTATTTTCTTTTTGTTAAATAAATGTAAGCATAAAGCATCTAGTTCCGATAAGTATGGCAAAAACGTCAAACAATAGTTAAGCTATCTTTCTTTCTATTCATTGGCAAATGACCTCATTTGATCAGGTACAACTTTTTCTTTTTTTTCCCTTACATACTAAAACCATCTTCACACTATTCGTCTTGATGTAGTTCTGCACCTGCCTTGAGCCACATCTTCAGCCTGAGATTAGTCTTATGATTGATTAATGATCATCTAACTCAGAGACCACAGGATTGTAAACAGAGAACTAGATGATACTTCAGAGAATACTAAGTCCAAACTTCCTATTTTACAGTTGAGGAACTGAGGTTCTGGGAAGTTAAACAATTATCCCAATATCCCTGTGAAATAAATAACAGATATAGAATTTGAACTCAAGTTCTTTTATTATACATCCAACATTCTATCTCAGTTACCATCCTTTTTTGATTACAATTTAAAATTTTTTTCAGATCAAACTCTTTTGGTTTCCTCTGGATAACACCTTGATTTTTTGTACTGGTAACTGTAAACTTCATTCATTGCTCCCTAAGAGCTCCCTTATAGAAATTTTTTTTCTGTTGCAGAATTGTTTGCTTAATATTTTTAGCATCAATGTCACATTCATATAACTACAATAAGATAACCCTTTCTTACATATGAAAAATAAAAAATCAGTTATGTGAAAACATACTATCTCAGGGATTAAATTTAGAAATACATGCAGTATTCCAAATCCATAGTCCGCTATTTTATCAATACATTCATGTTGCCAACATCAATTCCTTAGGAAGAAAAACAAAGGCATATACATCATCTGAAATTAATCTATTTAATTATATAAATATTTATCAAGGACTTGCTAAAAGTCAAGCATGATTTTTAAGTGCTGGAGTTTCAAAAAACAAGCAAATGAAACAGCCCTTTTCTTCAAGAATTTACATTCTGTTGGTAAATTATTTTAGGTAAATAAATAATGAAATACAACATAAATGTGAAGTAATTTGCAAGCCAGGGGGAAAAAACAACACTAACAACCAGATAAATTAAAAAAAGACTTTCTTTTAAAGGAGATGTGCTACACCAGAGAAAGAACCATGGGAGTAGAAATATCAAAGAAAACCATATGATCGATCATGTAGTTTGATAGTTATATGGTTTGGTGTTTTTTCTTTAATGATCATTCTATTGCAAATATTAATAATACAAATATAGGTTTTGAACAATGATAGATGTATAACCCAAGGGAGTTGCTTATCAGCTCAGGAAAGGAGGAGGGAAAAGAGGAGGGAAAGAAGATGAATCATGTAACCATGGGAAAATATTTAAATTATTTAATTTATAAAAAACAAAGGAGATATACTAGTGTTTTCAAGATTTAGTTATAAGAATAAAGATTATTTAAAGTATGAAGGGCAAGAGTGGATGGAGAGCAAGTAAGTTATTTGTCCAGAGTGTAGAATACATGAGAAATATGTGGAGTGATAAGAAAATATTATGAAAAAAGAATTTGAGACTAGGATATGAATGACATTGAAAACCTAATATGGGACTTTGTATATTACTTATAGGTATTGGGCAAAAGAAAAACTTTTTGTGAGTAGATCCTGATGCCTTTTAGTAATATAGTAATTGAGATTTTAGTCATCTTTTACTTTTTTGCTTTATTTATTCTGTTTATTTACTCTGATTCATTCATGTCTTCCCATTATTCTCTTGATATTTCTAATACATTGCTATTTTTTATCTGGTGGTGGTCTTTTTAGGTCCAGACCTCAATTTCATCAATGAAGATACCATTAAGTTGGGAAATATAGAATGAGAAACTAGTTATTTCAACATGGATTGATAAATTCTGCAATTTACAACTTTAGAAAGAACCTAGCATGCTAGAAAATAAATTCCTTGCCCAGAAAATTCAGTGTCTGAGAAGTGAAACTTGAACCTATGTTTTCATAATTCTCAATATTATTATCTAATAGACCTTCAGTGATTCTCTAACTACCAAATAAAGACCCAGTTTTTTAAGCTGATATTCAAGACCTCCACTATCACCTGCCATTTTCCCTTGTCGGTATTATTTCTGTTTCAAGAAACTTTCTTCTTTGTAAGATATCTTTTCCCCAAATTATGCTATTTATTCAGAGATCACAGACTTATGGACTTCTTTTCTAATAATTATGCATTGTTTTTCTTCCCAAATGTGTTTCAAGGATTGAACATATGTATTCAATATATTCAAATATATATATATATATATATATATATACATACATATATATATATATGATTTCCTTCTCCTTATTTTCCCTCACTTTCTTCATGGACCAAGGTTAGTGGTCAACTCCTCTATAAAATCTTCTGAGATTCCTTTAACTAAAAGACATCACCCCTTCTTTGAATTTCTGAGACTATTGTGCTTTTTTATCTTAATTAATCACTATTTTGAAAAATGTTTATAAATCCCATTGCAAATCTTAAAGTAATATATATATATATACACATTTAGTTATTATCATAGAAATGTCTATTATTGTTAGCATTTTTGAAATTATTACCATTAGTATTATAGTCATATATTTACAGTTCTCATTATTCTTTACATAAAAATATATAATAAAAGTTATTAATATTAGTTATGATAGAGAGATAGATACATAACTCAAATAAGGGTTTTATTGGGGAAGACAGGAAAAGATGGAGAATAAGGTAAGAGGGATATTGTTCCCTATTCTCTAAAATGAAGGTTAGGAGGATATTGGGGAACTGGCAATCAGTCACTAGGGACAGTCAGAGAGATAGGAGGACCACTGTCTTCCTTCTTTTGCCACTTAGCCAGATAAATATCAGAGATACAAATTAGCTTCTTTAGGCTCAGCCACCACCACCAGCCACACCAAAAGCCTCTCAGCACAGTTCAGAATAAGTCCAGTCAATGGCTTGGCTTTAACTGTTTTTCCTGGTAACATTCCAATGGAATCTTCCTTTTTGATTGACAGCTTCTGTTCTCAACTTTCTATTTTGCATGCATTACAAATTCTCTTCCACAATACCTCCCTTTTTGTCTTCATTTTGCAACCAGAAACATTTTAATGATACTTACCTACATTTCTAACTAACTATTCTTACCCTATACTATCTTAAACATTCCTTTAGCCTCCCAAAATAACAAATCCTAACAGCTATTTTGTCTACCTAGTTCTATGCTAAGATTGGGGATAGGAAAATGGTTTAGGTAATAGGGATCTACATGAACATGGTATTTGCATTATAACAAATCATGTAACAATTTTCAAAACATTCCAGCAATTTCCATAATATTTTGAGTATGCAACTGTCTTATCTCCTAATGTCTATAAATTCAACTAAGTAAAATTTCTA
The DNA here is from genome assembly GCF_027887165.1 of Monodelphis domestica. Classification (NCBI taxonomy): domain Eukaryota; kingdom Metazoa; phylum Chordata; class Mammalia; order Didelphimorphia; family Didelphidae; genus Monodelphis; species Monodelphis domestica. Next base: position 335,319,662 of record NC_077230.1, on the reverse strand, counting down.
CCACTAACAATTGCTAACCAAAATCATAATGAAATCTAGCTTCTATACTTAAGTAGTTCTATGTCTGTCTCTACTTTCCTAAGACTTGAACAAATCCACTAAGCTGTCACTATTGTTAGTCATTAGAATATTAATAAATTATTCTAATATAATTAGTTTGTTAGTACATTAGTATCTACATGTGTACATAAGTTGTGCCTATACAAATTTACATATATGCATCCACATAAATTGTTCATAATTTCTGTGCAAACTTATGCAGATAAGAAATATCTTAGTCTGTTTGAATTTTCCACGAAATTTATCAGTGTGACTTTTGTGTTTTGCCGCTATGCTGTATACTTACCCATTCCATGAGATATCTTCCTTTTCTATGTAAGATGTGCATGCATATATGTGATGTTAGCATGTATGACACATCCTTACATATCATCATGGTCAAAAGTCCAAACTTTCAGTCCTTCCACAATATTTGATAGTGAAACCTCATCCAAGAAGTTCTCAAACTGAAATTAACACACAAATCTTTCCTCTGAGCAAGCTGTTAGCTCACAGACAGCAGTGGTCCAAATTGATAACATGCTAGTTAATAAAAGTGGATTGAATAAGGGTGGGATAACTGAAGAGGGGATGGCAAATTGCACTATAACATCTACAAAATCTGAAACCTCTACTAGTTATACAAATGCATTACAAACCCTGGGGCAAGAAAGTAAAGGTAATAATAGGAAATCTGTGTTTCCATAATAAAACACATAAAACACCACAATAGCTAATTTACAAGAAACTCCAGAACCATATCTTGGGACAGAAGTGGGAGAACAAAAGCACAAACCTCTCACTAATATAGGGGCAAGTGGATCTGTATTGAAGTCATTCCCAGAAGATACCACCATAAAGGAAATGGTTTCTATGTCAACAGATTCACAAGAGGGAGTAGATACACAAGAACCTGATCCAAAAGATATGGTAGAACCTGTGCACTCCAGTAATATAATAGCAGATCCACAGAAAGCAGTAAACTCACAAGAATCAAATTTGTCACCACAGAACACTGAATTAGAGCTATTACTGGGCAGATAGAAAAAGAATTGGGAAATATAGAAATCACTGAAATAGGGTCAGACCAAGACACAAAACCTGAGTTAACAACACCTGACACAGAATTACAACAGGTTTTTGAATGAAAGCTAATGAAAGACCTAGAGAGTACAGAAATCAGTGACCAAGAGTCAGACTCAGACCCAGATGACACAGTACCCAATGGTACAATAAGAGTTAAACAAAATGGTGATGAAGAACAGGAACCCTATGATTACATTAAGCTTTATGATGAAGTTCATAAAGATTTATATGAATGGCGCACAAATTGGCATAGTGAACACCTGAATTCAGAACAAACAATTTATTCTGATTCTGATTCTGATGAAGCAATTGCAAACATAGAAAACTCTTTATCAGTAGAGGAAATACTGTATATTACAGGAGTCAGTAGTTATGAAGAATTTTGTAAGAAAAATGACTTAGAGGACAGTGATACTGAATTGGAAGGAATATGACAGAGAACTTGGTACCAGAACTGGTTTGAGTTGTATAGGGTAGCAAACAACACAAAACCTTATAAGGACCCATACTGGTACTAGGCATAACATCTGACATGTGATCCATGAAGAACTTTCATCAAATCAGGAAAACTCCTAAGCCATAATGACAAGCCCTGGCTGGATTAAAAAAAAAAAAACTGAGACAAATCCATGAACCCCAGTAAATGTAGCTGAAAAACACCCAAGATGCTATTGGAGCATCTTACCCAAACAAAATTATTGCATGACACCAAAACAGAATAATGCCCAAGACAAATAGTATAAATTTGGGTTAGTTGGATCAAGGAGGATTAGTGTAGCCTGTGAAACACAGGAGAAGCAGTTTCTTGAGGAACCTGGGAGTTATTAAACCTATATACGAATTTCAATCTCAACCCTAGACTAAAATATCAACCTCTACAATCAATGCATAGGAATAGATTAATTGCCTTACACATTAAGAAAGATACATACATTCATTACATTAAAAAAAATCTCACTTCCACATGTGAGGATGGCACAAATATCCTGTATAAAGTTTCACTCACATGCATCAACATAATCACTCTTACATGCACACACATGTTAATCTTACACACATGCATGATCCTGTAGTTTCGGATACCCGATCATCTTTCAAGGTGAGATGACAGGCAAGTATGTATCCTGTAAAGGAGAAGGCACCCCAGACCTGTGACAAACTTCAAGCAATACCAAAGGATGGAAGATACACAGACAACTGGAAAGAACTTTGAATCAAAGACATTATGGGGAATGAACTTCAGGAAAATGGCTCACATAAGATTAATGCCGATCATATTAACTTCACATATAGGGAATTACATTCACATGCACATTGGAATAAATATGCATCCACCACGACATATCTAGAATACAAACAAATTTTACACTGATATTAGGGACTGTGCTATAAATAAGGACAACCCATAAATTGTATATATGTAAATAAATCTCTACTACCAGAGGATATATATGTATATATGTATTTAAATAATATGTGACACATGTAAATGTGTACAAATAACAGACATATATACATATATATATAGCATAATAATGATCTAATCCAGTAATATAGATAGAAAGGAAAGTTAAAATACTAATCAGTAATAGACAGGGACAAGGTAGTTTAGTGTGGAAAAGGGAATATTGTTACTAGAGAGGTAACATAGGGACAGAATAAATCAGATTTCATTAGATGTGAGTTTATATATATATATGTATATATATATATATACTTATAAATGTTTTGAATTGTTACATTGGAATTAGCATTATATAAGGCATAGGATAGTGCAATTTTACTTAAGACTTAAATTTTATATTGATTGCAATAGGAATGACTTCTGTTTTAAGAAATTGTTATATTGTAAAAATTTCATTGGCACATAATCCTAACCCTCTTCCCACAACTCAGTCTTAGCATAACATAGGAACTTAGATTAGCACATAGACAGATTAGGATAATATTTATTATTTTGGGAGGGGGGAGGTTATATGGGAACAATAAATAACATAGATAGATTAGAATATACATAGAAGATAAGTAACTGAAGTGGGCCAGGGTGGTACCACGCAAACAACAGGAAATGGAGGATTTGTGATAAAGGCTGGCACTAGTGAAAAAGTGCCAGACTGAGGAGTATGTGAAATTGATCACCTCAATGGGGAAGGAGCCCCAGAAGTGGAATCCTGAGGAGAAGAAGTCTCTGGCAGAGAGAGCAGTGAGGCTCTCAGTCAGGAGAAGGTGGATAAAGACTTTCCTGAAGGTTACCCATTTTTCCTGCTTGTTACTGGAAATCTTTCCCCTCAACACCTCCCAATTGAAGGGACTTCTGAAGAGAAACCTGAGCAGTCCTTACCTCAGCTCCTGTTACCCAGGGGTGGGTCAACCTGACTTTCTCTCAGGGGCTCAGGCAGCCAAGGCCTGAGTTCCCCCGAAGGGAAAGAAAAGGGTTTAGATAGAGACAGGGATTTCCTTTTCCCACTGTCCTTTTCCCATTCTTCCCTGACCATTATTCCTTTTGTATTACCTGATTGAGTTAATATTAAAAGTTATCTATTCCCTAAGCTGAGTGTGAGTGAAGAGATAAAGGGGATACCTTTCAGTCTCTAGTAATGGAGGTGGGACAAAAGGGATAAGCGTGAATTGGGGAGAGCAGCTTTAGCTAAGGAGGGAAGGCAGAAGGGGGAAAATCTTCAAACCCCCTCTCCTCTCTCTGAGCCAACCCATTACATCTGCTGTCTCCCCTGAACCCCACTTCGAGAAGGGAGTTCTCTTCTCTTTCCTCCTCTCTCATATTGAAAGTCCAAGTTTCCCTTTTGGGTACAAAACCTCCTTCTTTTATCTTCTTTTTAAGACAAAAAGGAAGGTGATAGAGAAAAAAATGATTCTAGAAGGCGATACATTTAGATTACAGAAATGCAGACAGACATGAAGACTAAAGGATTTGTGTACTTTGTGTATAATGAAGCAATCCCATTATTGGCCAATAAACAAGAAGAGTAGCTGGTTTGGATGATATTTTTAAATGAGTGGCACATCCTGTCAAATTCTTCTCTTCCAAACTGTGATCATGCCAGAACTTCTTGAAACACTCTTGTCAGAGTTAAATGTAGGAATGGTAGTGAAGTTAGTCTTCTAAACTGATAGAATAGGATATTCATGCCATATGGCAGGTAGAACTTATAATCAGTTAGGTGCAAATAGGCTTTTGTCCCTTTTGGATCCTTCTACCATCATTGTTTAATTGATATACTGTGTTGCCTGAATAGAAAATTATTTTTTCATATACTTGTTGTTAATAAGCCTTTCTTCTTATGGAAAGTGACTACTTAACTATTAAGGAATGAAGCTGTTCATATGTATGTATTTATGTAGAGATATAAATATAGATAAAAAGATATAGTAATATATATGCTATATATAATATTCATTTTATACAAGACATGTCAATGGTATACACACTTATGTGATATACATATATGAATTATATTTTATCTATTGTGTATATATGTATTTTATATACACACAAATATACAAAATCACATACAAACACAGATAACACACACACCTGTCAGTTATCAAAATATTTTTATATATTGGACTTTTCTTTGTGAAATTATTTTCTTTTTTCAAATCAACCATTTCTTTTTCATTCTAATTGATTTAACTAAATTAAAGGAAATGCTTTTCGTTCTTGTATAATTAAATTTTTTAAAATTATTTCATGATTTCTGTCTGCTTCTCTGCAATCTAAATCCTTCTATTTTGTTTAAGAATATACTCCTGCACCCTGGCTGGGGAAAATTACTCATTATTTTAAATATTTAAATAATCTAAAAAATTTAGTTTATATATTCTTTTTAGTTTATTATCTTATATTATATAAATGATTTGTCTACAATTAATTTTTCCATTTTACTTTCCATTCATCCTAACAATTCTTGTCAAATAGGGGATGCTTTCCTGGGAACTCTTTGGCCTTTGGAAAGAGGATATACCCTCCCAAAAAAAGGGGGTGGAATAGATGAAAACTATGTATAAAATATTGACTTTGATTACTGAGAGAACTACTTAATACATTATTAAAGGGAAATTTTTTGGAGATTTAGAAGGGAAGCCTTGGTCACTCAGAACCAGCATAGTTATATTGAAATCAGCTTATGCAAAACTAAGTTAATTACCTTTTTTAAATGGCTTATTTTGTTGATTAATTAGAAGATTTTCTATAGGAGTATATTTAAATGTATGAAACAGGTTAAGACTAAGTCAACAATGAATTGTGGAGAAGATAGAGAGATAAGTATAGATCATAATAACATTAACTGGAATGGGAACTGTTTGAATGACTAGATCTAAAGATTGGAGGACAACATCTAATGAGAAGGGCCTCTAATCACTTCCTTCCCTTTTTTTAACATTTACAAAACATTTTTAACCTCCTTTACTAATGACTTTGAGGATGTCATGGTAAATCTACTTTTCAAATTTGCTGATACAGACCTGTGAAGATTTATTTGACATATAATGATGGAATCAGAATAATCTGAAAGGGCCTCAAAAGTTTTGAGTTGTTCTTTAATAAAAAGTTAATCCAATATGGATACAAAAAGTTGTCTGATTGTATCCCAAAACTAATTTATTGACTTCAAAATTATAGTATGCATGAGGTATCTTGGACTAAATTCCTTGGAAAAAACATGTGACTAATCAATTGCAAGTAGCATGCAACAAAACAATATTACAAAATGGTGCACAAGAGTTTCAGGGCACATTCAAGCAAATTAAAATACCAAGCTAGAGATACTATTGCATATTGGCTTTACAATTAGGGAGACCTGAATTTAAATACTGCCTTTGATATATACTATTTATATGACCTTAGGCAATTCACAACATCTTCATGCTTTTAAATGACCCTCTATGATGTGAAGTTGATGCCAAGTTTCCATGGTAGAGGAAGTTTCTCACCAGGATCATTATAGACTAATGAAATAAAATGTCAGATAAAAAACAACTAGTTTCTGAAAAGAAAGACCTCTGACTCATCCCTATTCAGAGTACTCTAAAATATTGCTTTCAATACTGGGCAAAACATTCTAGTGAAGTTCAAACAAGAGTACCTTTACTAAAGGGAATGGGCAATAATATTAATAGAAAGGACAATAGTGTTACAGAATGGGAGATTATCACATAAATAGTGAGAATAGTGAAGATGATGCCCTAAAGGGAAGGAAAGGAGGATATTTAGACAGAAGAAGAAAAAATTGTAGGTTTATGTGGGACTTGTGATAGAACTTATCAACTATTTGTAGTAAACTATTGTGGGGAAATGATTAAGATTATCTTGCTTGGTTTCATGGTAGAACTAGAAGCAGTTGGTGATAAGAACAGAGTTAAGATTTTCTTATTTTTAACAATAGTTAGAAACACATGAAACCCAATTCTATAGCTTCAGTAACTTTTGTTTAATTTTATTCATTCTTAATTTTTGTTTTTCTTGCAAGCAATTAAAAACAAATCCAATGCTCTCTATCGTGTGTGTGTGTGTGTGTGTGTATGTGTATGAATGTGTGTATGTGTTTGGTTGTTTATTTTACTTTATACTCAAAGAGGACCAAAATGACATCACTGGTGATATCTTTTGACTTGTACATAAATTGTATATAAGTAAGGCAAAGATGTACATATTTGTTGGTCTCATTTTCAATTCTAGAGTTATTGGAGTACACTGGGAAGACAAAACTGAATATGGCAGGTGTGTTTGCTAGGAATGTGACAAATTACTATCATTTGTAAAATGATATAATATTGTTTCACTGGTGATAAGTTTTGGCAAATATTGGAAAAGTTATTTTGGGTGATGTCTTGAGCTACTTTAAGAGATTATTTGTTATGACACACGAAAAACCCTATGGAATTGTGTGTCAGCTACAGGAGGGGGTTTGGAGGGAGGGTAGGGAAAAAACATGAATCTTGTAACCATAGAAAAATATTCAAAATTAATGAAATAATTTTTTTCATAAAAAAGAGATTATTGGTTACTCTGGATGGATTATTTATATTGAGGAAGAAGAGGGCTCAGGACAAAGTCATGGATTATACCTAGGCTTAGAAGGAATGACCAGGATGAAGGTCCTGAAAATGAGAGTGAGGAGGATTCCAACAGGTGGGAAGAGGACTAGGAAAGGAGAGATGGTGATGAATTGTGTACGATATGACTGGATCCAGTTCTAAATAAGTTGAATCAGTCAACCATTAATCTCCTCAGGGTGTTATTACAGGAATTTAAATATATATGGTTAAATGCCCCAGAACTTGGTTTCAGGACTAGGTGGCTTGGCACCTGATGGCATGATATTCATTCTTAAAACTGTTAAGTGAAGTACAAAATAAACTCTTTACTATGGTCATAGTTATCATTTACTATTTAAAAAATTACCAAGTTATATAATATTTTATTCATTATCATTACAAGTAGGAGAAGAAAAATTGTTCACATTTATAATCCTTTAACATTTGCAAAATGCAAATATCTTTTCCACCATACAGAGAGTAGGGGTACAGTATCCCTACAATCTGGAAAATCCATATAAAATTTTTTCACCCTCTCTTCCTGTCAGAGAAGAAGTCTGATTTTTTTCTTTTATGGAGTGTTAGCTATATATATATATATATATATATATATATATATATATATATATGGTATTAAAAGATAAGATATGTTGATATCATGTAATACTATACATATAGCTTATGCACTTCTGAGTTTCTAAACTTTTTCTGTGTCATTTCCTAGCTTTCTCATGTCATTTGTGGTCTCTGCAAAACTTCCCAAAAATTCTCTTTTCATTTTTTATGCCAACCCACAGTATATGGAAACTGCAATGAGGAAAGTTGTGATGTGGAAGGGATACATCTTTTTTATGTTAGAATATTTATCAGGAGAAATAGATTTAAGTCTTAGTAGTCTTCTTTAATTGAATGATCTTGAAAAAGTTGCTTAACACCTCTGGACTTGTGGGGTCTAGTCTATAAAATAGAAAAAGATATTTTATTTTTGTTTCATAGTATATCTAACAAAGAGTAATCACAACACTTTATCTCCATAAAACCTTCAACAAACAAGAACTCAACTTTCTCTAGCTCATTACACTATTTTTTTTTCTCATTATAACCCTGCCAGATAGATAGTGTTAATACATTCTCCATGGAAAAGGCATACTGATTTGCTCAAAAGTCATCTATTCAGCTTTTGTTTCGGCACTCAGACTCAAAACCACTTCTGTCCTGATTCCAAGTCCAGTTCTGGCTTCACTAAAGCAGTCTGCCAATAAAATCCAAGCTTGAATTATTACCTTAGTAAAGTAATCCGGGGCCATTCCAATAAAGTTGTATTTGTTTTAGTCTGTTCACTGATTTGACATTTCTACCAGGACATTCAGTCTCTTTGATCAATTCGTTGATCACAAACGTAACAGTCAATAAAGTGTCAACCCAGAAAAGGGGTGGGCTGTTGAAGATCCTACTTTTCACATATCTAACTTATTTCTGGCTTTTTATTAGAACTCCTACTCTTTGTCAGGTCTCTTATTTTGTAATCCACACAGACATACCAGATAAAGACAGATTAAATATACTGCACACTGTGGTTTATCTTTTGTCTTTTACGTTCCCATCACTCATTAGTGACATGCACCACTCTGCCTGTGACTATTTTGTTCTTTTTTTAATTCTCATATTTTTCAGTGCACAAAGGGCCCAAAGACAAAGATTCATCAAAATCATCATTAGAATATATTTATCTGCTCTGCAGTATTAACTCTGACTGCTATTAGTTGTATTAAATATCTTCCATCCTTGCGAAAGCTATCTGAATTCTTATGTATTATTGACTTCTATCTATTAATGACTAGTGGGATAAGTTTTCTTTTTACCCTTCAGGTTTGAACTTGCCAGAAAGTATTTTATATAAATATTTAATATTTACTTTATTTCTATCAACAGAAAAAAATATTATTTATTTGAGAGATGATATGATAGTGAAAAATGAAATAAGGCTCTTGGAGTCATGGAAATTGGAGTAATGAAGGTACTTCATAGTGCATCTAGGACTATCCCCTCATTCTGTACATGTGGGAGCCAAGGGAAGAAAAGGAGCTATGCCATGCCTAGAGTTGTAGTCATTAAGTGAAAATAACTATAATAACAAATAACATTTATTTAGTATTTACTATGTTCCAAATACCATGTTAAACACTTTATAATTATTATCTTATTTAATCTTCAGAATAACCTGGGAGGAGTTAAGTAGCACATCTAGGTTTCTACCCCAATTATTCAGTCCCAAATCGAGATATCTTCCATCAGGAGGCATGCTTAAATGTAAGGTTCAACTATAACTTATAAGTTTATGATCTTGCACAAGTCATTTTCACTGTGTGAGCCTCAGTGAAAAAATTAGTAAAATGAGAATTACAACACATGCACAAACTACTTTGTTTAAACTCTTACCTTCTGTCTTAACAATGATACTACACATCAGTTCCAAAGCAGAAGAGTAATGGCTAGATAATTGGGGTCACACGGGCACTAACTATTGAGGCCACATTTGATTCCAGGAGTTTCTGACTCCAAGCCTGGCTCCATATTCTCTGAGCCATCTCACTGCCCCTTTACCAACTACTATGGATTTGCCTGAATATCAAAAGATGTTTTTAGAGAATATTTTACAGATTGTAAATTATTTTAATACATTAAAGTAAATATATCATATCTACAGAATACATGAGTACTATTTTTTTCAAAACAGTTTTTACTGTTATTATATAAATTGTTTCTATTCATCTAATTCTGCAACAGTTCATGTTTTCTTAAGTTTTTCTGAAATCAGCCTCTCATCATTTCTGTAGCAAAATGGTATTCCATTACATTCAATACGTTATGCTATAATCCTTTTAACCATTCTTCACATGTTGAGAATCTCAACAGTTTCTAATCCTTTGGTACCAGAAAATATGTGGCTTCTTATATGTGTGTGTTTGTAGTCCTCTTTTTAAAATATTTTTGTGGTATATACCTAGTCACACTATACTTGGGTCATAGAGTATGCCGGAGTTTAATAGCTTATTTTTTGGTACTTTTACAAATTGCTTTCCAGAATGACTGGACAAGTTCTAGCACTAACAACAATGAATTAACATTCTGTTTTCCCACAATTGCTCCAGAATTCATACTTTTCCTTTTAACCATCTTTACCAATCTGAAGGTTATGGTACAGAAACTTTTACTTTGCATTTATCTAATTGTTCAAAATTTAACATTTTTCATGTTTTTAATGTTTTTTTAATAATGTAGACTTCCTGTTTCAAAATTGTTCCTATCATTTTACCATTCAGCAATTGGATGACTTATTCTTAGAGATTTAAATCATTTCCATATGTATTTGTATGTGTATTAGAAATGGAATCTATCAGAGATTTGCTATAATCATTCCCTCCATGTTTATATGCATTTTAAAACTATGCAATCAAAATTATCACTGCAGCTAGGTCGTTCAGTGGATAGAACACTGAATCTGTACTAATAAAAGCTTGGGTCCTAAAAAGGCCTCAGACACAGTTACTATGTGTCTCTAGGCAAGTCACTTAATCTCTGTTTGCTTTGATCCTGTGGAGAAGAAAATGGTCTGCAGATGAAAAATTTACAACACCTGATCTACATTCTCAGCATCCTTTTAAGTTATGTCCTCATTTTACATAAGGAAGCTTAGGAGATAAATTTGGCTGAGACCCACACTGCTGAGCTCTTTTTTCGGAGCTTGTGCTTTTGGTAAAGTGCTCCAGGTGTGAGTCTCTGGCTCTCTTTGCTCTGCTCACTTGACTGAAAGAACTTTTTTTCTTTTTCCTCTCTTTTGATTAATATAAAAATCCTATATAATTTTAAATACTAGGAGTATTCATTTTTACTCCTACAATGCTAAACCACACCCATATCCTTGCCCAGAAAATGGTGAGGTTATATGAAGGAACCTAAAGTCAAATTAGATCCACTGAGGAAAAGCAGCCATAAAGACATTGCCTGGAATTCCATGGCAGGGCTGAAGTCTCAAAAAAAACAGCTCAAAAAAAATATTGTCAAGCTGTAAAACAAATACAGACATCTCCTGAAAGCTTACTTCATAATCACCCTTGAGTTGTTTATTATTTTGATGACCAAAGAAGTTTCTGTAATGTCATGACCAAATGACTCAGACTCTCTTTTCTCCTGATTCCTGTTATTATTAATATTCCTCAATTGCTTGGGTTTGTAGAATTGTCTTAAAATGGTTTAGGTAGTCTTTTCATGAATATTATTCTGTGGGAAAGTCATACCTCTTACATATTATAATGCTTAGGTACTCTACTTTCTATTAAAAAAAACACCTTTCCCTTTGTCATAATAAATTGAGGTCTTTAACCACCCCCTTTCCTGCCCATCTGGTGCTTGCTTTTTTGTTTATCTCTTTATCTCTATCTCTATCTCTTTCTCTCTCTACTTTCTATTTCTATGTCATATGCCTGACCTCATCAGAAAACTCCATGACTAGTTTTGGCATATGATGGCCCATCAGTTCATGAGGAGCTAGACTCAACTTTTTTATTTTGGTGGTTCTTTTGATCTTTTGTTTGGTTTCAAATTTTAATTTGAATTATCAATAGGTCAGGTGATGGATAATTTTTTCCTTACTCTTCTAGTTTCCTTAAAAATGGAATACTTTATATATAAATGTCATATTCATTAGGAATTTATCTTGGCCTATAAGATATTAGTATATACATAATTTCTTCCAGAATGCTTTCTCATTTTTCAAAAAGTTTTGTTGAATAGTGAATTCTTGCCCCTAAAACTGGGAATCTTTGGATGTATCAAATATCAGATTAATATGTTCATTTGCTTCTATATATTAATGTCATCTGTTTTACTAAACAACTTCTCTACCTCTAAAGCAGGGCAAAAATCTTTTTTTGATTATGGTTTTGTATTATTGTTTGAAATCTGATAAAGCTCAGACCTCTTCTTAGATATATTTTAATAGCTCCCTTAATAAACTTGAATTTTTTGATTATCCAGTAAAATATTGTCATTATTTTTTCCTAACTCTATAAAGTAATGTTTTGTTTACTATGACTAAGTAAATTTATTTAGCTGGACTGTAAATTTTTCCTATTTTCCTTAACCTACCCATGAGTAATTAGTATTTTCCCCATTATTTTGATCTACTTTTATGTAAAGAGTGCTTCAAATTTTTAATAATATTATGCCTATGTTGTCTTATTAGTTAAACTCCCAAACATAGCATACTAAAATAACTAGGAATTTTAATGAAATTTAGTTTTTCTATATTGTCCTGATATAACTTTTTCATAATGTACAAAAAATGTTTCATATCCTGCAATTTTGCTGAAGTTGTTCATTGTTTCATTTTTAAATTGACTTTCTATGGTTCTTTAAGAAAACCATCACATCACTTAAAAAGTGCCATGATTTTGTTTCTTTGCTTATATTTATTTCCTCATCTTTTTAAATTTAATTAATATAACAAACATATCTAACATTAATATGAATAGATGATAATTGTTAATTGACATTCTTATTTTTCTCCTGATTGAACTGAAAAATCTATAACATATCCCCATTATATATAATGTTGTATCTTAATTTAAATAGATATTACTATCACAGTAAAGAAAATCTATTTATTCTTATGACTTCTAGGATTTTTTAAAAACCAAGGATGGGTATTATGTATTTTTAAAAGCTTTTCTTTTTGTCTACTGATAATATCAATTTTAGTCTTTTTATTAATATGTTAATTATATATTATATACAAGAATATAGCTTTTCTAACATCAATTTAACCTTCCTCCACTCTTGGCATCACTCTAACTAAATAAAAGTATGTTTTATATGTTTCTGTAGTCTCATTACCAATATTTTATTTAAAAATTTGGCAAGAATGATTATCACATATATTGGTATTTATTTTTCTTTTTCAGGCATGGTGCTCTTTAGTTAGAAATATATTTGTATCATTAAAAAGCTAGGTAGGGTCTTGTCTTCTGCTATTTTGTCAAACAATTTATGTAATATTTTAATTCATTATTTTCTAAAGGTTTTACAAAATTTATTTGTAAATTCACATGACGATGGAATTTTATTTGTACTTCGTGTGAGTTTCTGTTTTCCCATTGAGATTTATTTATTCATTTCTTCCATTTATTTATTTTTTTGAGATTGGGTTCTGGAAATACATTTTATAGATTAATTAATTTCATTCACACTCATAATTATGATTATCAATTATTAATCTTTCATAATCTTACTCATATGTACATTTCTATCTTTTATGATTCCCACCTCTTCTTTATAAGAAGAAGCAAGTGGTGACAGTGGAGTTAGATCAGCCCTAGTGCTCTAGGTTTATTGAAATCAAATTCTGCTCCCTGGGCCTTCTCTTTCCCTCACCCCAAGCCAAATAATAGATCCTTTTTCTTCCAAGCCTCTCTTTGAAATCTAGGCTCTTGTTTTTCATTAAGAATAATCCTTGCCTTAATCTACTTCCCTTTTCATTTCCCCTCTCTTTTTCTTGTTCCCTGCTGGTTATCTGTTGAAAGAAATGTATTTCAGTATCTAGCTTTGTGTTTGTGTGTGTAAGATTCATACCTTTGGCAAGTTTAGATAAAGATAAAGTTTAACTAATAGCTTTCCCCTTAACAATTCTTCATTCTGAGTATACACATTTAATTGCATACTATAATTATATGAAATCATTTTTACTTCATTAGTTTGATATTTCTAGCTCTCTGTTCTTGAATTAAGTCTAATACATCTGTGGTTTTGCCCCAGTTAGAGTTCCAATAGAGTGCTGTTGGACTCAACAATAAGCCACCTGAAATTTTCTTCATGTTTAGAGTGGCTCTCATTTGGTCTGGAATTTCTTTCCTAGTTATTCTGCTATAAGCATCACATGAGAATATAGCCTCAAAATGAGACCTTGTGCTGCTCCTAGATCATATTCAAATAGGTATTACTATTTGTTTCTGAATTTACTGCTTTTTCACTACACAGTCAAAGTCCTGTGAATGCTACTTACTCTATGATTCCACCCTCAAGGACCCTTTTCAATGTGCCCTGAATTTGTGACCTTTATCTGGGTAGTAAATTACAAAGCAACAAAAAACTGTTCCTGAATGTTGCACAAATTTAGGACACTCCTGGAAGGTCTCAGCCTTCTTTCTCAGGTGAACAGTCTTGTTCTCCTTTAGTTTCTGTGGCTTGGAATAACCTACCTGGTATACTGTTGGAGAAACTTGAGGAAATGCCCATAGACCTCTCTTTTTATATTTTTGTGCAGACCTTGGTTGGAAATAGGAATTGATTGATTCTTTTTTTTTCATACCCTAAGCAGGACATGAGTTGGTATATTTTCTAGATCTTCATGGAAGTGTTAAAGAGCTATGTCATTCTTTCTTTTCTACTCTGACTTCTATGATCTATCCCTTGTGTAATATTTTTAGAGTGGTTCTCTATTATAACATACAAAATAGAAATTGATTACATGGACATTCATTGCCATCTAAATTTTACTGACTTTTCCCTCTCTAGGTTTATCTCACATTCTTTCTTGATATTCACATTATACGCCATCTAACTTTGACATCTTGCTACCCTTGTGCATGTGTACATTATGTACCAACCTTTTCAATTTTACGAGTCTTTAATCTTTGTTATCCAAATGTGGAATGTCATCTCCCAGCATCTTAAGAATTCTAAACAGTCTTCTATAATTTCATCCAATGTAGCATCTTTCATGAAGCCTTCCTTAATTAGTGCTTATAATGCATTTTGCTTTACTCTCATTTCACTTATCACATTCACACTACTATTGCCTAAACCTGCATTTCTTTCCAGAAAGACTTATCCAAGCTGACTTCATATAAATCTGGACAAGAGAGCTGTACAATGTCAATTGAGGTGGTGGAAGTAGCTCCTCAGATGGGTGAAGTCCCTGAATTAGGTCATTATTTCTTACACTGGAATAATAACTGACCAGTAGCCTGAAGCAACCAGCATCACTCAAAAAAGGACTGAGCTACAAAGAACTTATAACTTTATAATACTCTAAGGCACATATTCTCTACCTGGGTCCATTAAATTTGAAAAATGTATCTTTGGAGAGCTGTATTTCAATATGCTTTCTTTATAATCCTACATATTTTATTTTATTTATTTATTTATTTATTTAAATTTATTTATTTATTTAAATTATTTTTCTGAGAATAATGAAAATAGGGTCCACTAGACTGCCCAAGGTCTCCATGAAAAAAAAATGGTTAGAATCTTTGCTTGAAAGCTTTTCTCCCTACATCTTTGTGTTATAAGGAGTGTAAGTCCTGTATTCCACATTTTATAGATGAGGAAATGAAAAAAGAAGTCAAGAGTATTGCTCAGAGTCACATAGGTAGTGGATATCCAAGCTGGTATTAGAACTGAGACCTTATTTCTTCCAAATCAATATTCTTTAAGCAATTCATCTTTACCTTGTACTGAACAGAATTTCCTTTCACAAAAAGTATATGGACTGCTACCATTTTGTAGATGCTCTGAACTTAAAAGGCAAAAGAGAAAAATAAGTATGCGAACTCCTTAAGGAGTTCAGGCAAATCTTGGAAAATCTGACATTTAAATAAAGATATTGAAAATGGGGTGGGAGTGGGAAAGGCAAAACCACAATAGAGTGAAGTTAGTGATTATGTGGTAGACTGTTTAAATAGCAACCTAACAAATGATTTAGAAAGCAGTTAACACACAGTAGTTAGAGATAGGAAAAAAAATGAAATCTTCAGATAAAGACAAACCATGTTGTTTTAAGCAATATCAATCTTCAGGTAAAATGGTAAGGAGAAATACATTTCCTCTGCCTATTCTTTCTGTTCATTTCTGAAAAATATGACAAAACAAAGAAATATCCAAATGCCTTAACTTGGTTACAAAAATATGCCATATACCGTAGCACCTCTCTTTATTTCCAATTTAACTCCCAGTCTGTTCCACTCCTTTGCTTTGGTGAAACTATACAAATGGTACTATGTAGGTAACACACTTTGCAGACGTTACAATTTTGAATATGTAAATCTTTCAAAGAATAACAGATAAAGAGTTGAAAGGGACCTCAAATGCTACCAAGGACAGCTCTCTAATTTGGAAGACAAGAAAACTGAAATACTGAGCATTTTAGTGACTTTTCCAAGGTTACTTGGTGAAAAGTGTCAAACAACGAGCCTTTTAGCTACATTATGGCCCTCAACACTTTTTAATATCATGGAATCCAAGTGATATAAAATTAAGAAATATTTAACAAAAAATACAAGAGAACATACATTCTTTGAACATGTAGTTTTCTAAGACAATGTGAAATAAGAATTGGTAAGTATAATTTGTTTGTTTGTTTATTTTTTGTTTGTTTGACACCAAAGTCTCATGGTTTAATTAGGTTACATAGGTTCTAGGCATTCTAATGAAAAACACTGCTTACTTTTTATTGAATGACTCATAATACTTTATTTGGGGGTAGGGGGTAGAGCAGCCAGTATTATGTAATATTCCTAATACTATGAACTATCCCTGAAACGCATAGCTCCTCCATCTCTACATTGTCCATTTTGGCCATTTTGTAAGGTTCAATTCAAATATCATCTTTTCAATGTTTTCCTTAATCTTTTTGTCAATAATGACTTACCCAGCTCATAAAGCACTTTTTACTAGGATCATTGAAGATTTAGAGCTATAAAGACTCTTAGATGTCCTGTACTCCAAATTCCTCTTTCTCTAAACAGTCAAACCAAGAAAAGGATAAAATCATTTATTAAATGTCACATAAATATAGCAAAAATAAAATGGAATCACATCTTGAACTCAGTTCATCTGATGCCAAATCCTGTACTTTCTCTATGGATCATTTTATACTTTGCTATTGTAAAGGAGGAATATTATGGTTGAGACTGAGAAAAATCTAAATTTAAATGGTCGCCAAGGGAAATTCTAAATAATAAAATAGCCAAGTCAGCTGCCAAATTTTTATGGTGTTTTAATTACAACAGGAGGAAGAAAATATTAGAGGGAGAGGGAGAGAGAGAGAGAAGGAAAAAGGGAGAGAAGGAAAGAGGGAGAGAAGGAAAGAAGTTTAACTCAGAACCACTCTGGCTCAAGCTGAGCCAAAGTGGGCGTTAAGGCCTTGGAGAGCCAAGGCAAGGAAAGGGATCAATCCTTATCACTCATGTGACCAATCTGAAGGAAAGTAGTCTGTGGGGCTCCTCCAACTTCAAGCTCCAACCTCAAACTGAACTCTACCCCTCCTCCCAGGAGGTCCCGAGAACTCCAGAGGCTGTTCTCTACCTCACTTCCTATATCTCACATGTGCCAATGGTGGTTCAAGCTTGACCTAGGACCACCCAGAGGTCTGTCCTTTTTTTGCACATGTCTGTTGAAGGCCATATTCTCAAATAATTAAATCTTGAGTTTGCTGGAGCCCTTCCACATATTGTTACGCTGAGTAAGGTGGAGAATGTAGTTTCCAAGACCTGATTCTGTTATTTCAAGTATCTCTATTGTTATTGATCAGGAAATAGCTAAATCCAATCTTCTAAAGAATGGACTGAATAGGGTGGAGTAGTTTTAAAATTCACTCTATTTAGTGTTCTCATGAAATATGATTAGAGATCAAATAGCTAAAGACATAAAAGATCACCTAATGCAATTTGATTGGATTATCATCTTTGGATTTTATCATCTAAAAGAGGAAAGTGAATTCCAGAGGGCTTAAAATGCTTTAACAGTGATCCCACAGGTAATAATAGCAGAGTCAGGATGAAATTCAGGTCTTTTCATTATAAATCCATCATACTTTATATTAAAGTACTTACATTTTTTTTATTTGTACTGTGGCTATTTTAATTATATAATCATTAATATTATATTTTATTATAATATTTAGTCCAAATATTTCTCTAAAAACAGGAGCATCATTTAATCTTTATATCTTCTAGAATAATTAGCATAGTGGTGACAAGTAATTAATTTGATAAGGTAAAAAATTAATGATTATTGAATTATACAAAAAGAGACAATTTAGAGATCCAGGAGCACCAATCAGGATGACAGCTGGCAGCTTCCACACTAAAGGATCACAAGGCTTCAAATATGGTATTCAGAAAGGCAAGAGAATTGGGTCTTTAATTGAGGATCACCTACACATCAAAACTGATTATATACTTCCAGGGGAAAGTATGGGCATTCAACAAAATAAAAGAGTTCCAATTATTTGTAAAGAAAAGACTAGAACTAAGAGGAAAGTTTGATATCCAAACACAAAAATTAAGAGAAACATGAAAAGGTAAATAAGAAAGAGAGGGGAAAGGGGGAAATGTATTTTTAATTAGGTTTTTTTTCTTTAAGGGTTTCATTAAGATCAAATTGTTTATATTACTATATGGAAAATGTTATTTGTAAACTCTCAAAATTTATTCACTATTATAGTAATAAGAAGAATCATTCATAGGTAGAGATTGGTGTAATAAGTGGTCTAAGAAAATATGCAAAAAAAAGGGAGGGGGGAATAGAAGATGCCACCAAGAGAAACTTGAAGGAATAAGATAAACAGGATAATCTATATTACACAAAGAGGGGCATGGGAAGGGTGGGGGAATCATATTATTATAAGTAGGAGAGGAAGAGAGTGCTAATATGTCATACTTAAACCTTACTCTCAGTGAAATCAATTCTGAGAGGGAAGAGCATCTAGATACATTGGGGTATCGAATTCTATCTTATCCTAAAGGGAAAGGGAAAAGGGAAAACTAAAGGAAGGAGTGGGACAGGGAGTTCAAATACGAAGGGAAAGAGAGGATGGAGGGAACTTAATATAGCCTAAAAAAAGGCAAAAAAGGGAACAAAAAGGAAGGGGGAAGAGACGGAAGTATAAGGGTGGGGATTAGGGGAAATGAGTAAAAGTAAACCACAGGTGAAAAAGGATAAAGTAAAAGAAGAATGGGCAGACCTAGGAGAGGATATCAAATTATTGGTGAATACACATGTGGCAATCATAACTCTGAATGTGAATGGAATGAACTCATACATAAAATGAAAGCAAATAGCAGAGTGTATTAGAAACCAGGTCCTACCAAAGGTTGACTACAAGATACACACCTGAGGCAGGTAGACACCTACATGGTAACAATTAAAGGCTGGACAAAAATGTATTGGGCCTCAACTGAGAAAAAGAAGGCAGGAGTTGCAATCATGATATCTGACAAAGCCAAAGTAAAAATAGATCTGATTAAAAGAGATAGGGAAGGTAATTATATCCTCATAAAAGGCAGAATAGGCAATGAGGAAATATCAGTAATCAACATGTATGCACCAAATGACATAGCATCCAAATTTCTAAAGGAGAAACTAGTGGAGTTGAAGGAGGAAATAGATAGTAAAACTATACTAGTGGGAGACCTGAATCATCCTCTATCAAATCTAGATAATTCGAACCAAAAAATAAATTAGAAAGAGGTAAGAGAAGTGAGAAAAATTAGAGTTAATAGATATGTGGAGAAAAAGAAATAGGGGCAAAAAGGAATACATCTTCTTTTCTGCAGCACATGGTACATTCACAACTATTAACCATGTACTAGGACATTAAAAACACAACAAACAAGTGCAAAAAAGCAGAAATAATAAATGCAACCTTTTCAGATCACTATGCAATAAATATAGTAATTAGTAAGGGTACATGGAGAGTCAAAACAAAAATTAATTGGAAATTAAATAATATGGTTCTCCAAAATCAGCTAGTTAAAGAACAAATCATAGAAACAATAACTTCTTTGAAGAAAATGACAATAATGAGACATCCTTTCAAAATCTATGGGATGCAGACAAAGTGGTACTTGGGGAAATTTATATACTTGAGTTCATATATTAACAAATTAGGGAGTTCAGAGGTCAAAGAATTGGACATGCAAATCAAAAAACTTGAAAGTGAACAAATAAAAAATCCCCATATGTAAATTAAATTAGAGATCCTAAAAATTAAAAGAGAAATCAATAAAATGTTCAATGAAAGAACTATTGAATTAATAATTAAGACTAGAAGCTGGTATTTTGAAAAAACAAATAAATTGACAAAATACTGGACAATTTAATTTAAAAAAAGGAAAGAAGAAAACTAAATTAACAATATCCAAGATGAAAAAGGGAGACCTCACCTCTAATAAAGAGGAAATTAAGGCAATCATTAAAAACTATTTTGCCCTATTATATGGCAATAAATGTGGCCATCTAAGGACTATGGATGAATATCTATGAAAATATAAATTTCCTAGATTAACAGAAAAAGAAATAAAATACTTGATCCCACATCAGAAAAAGAAATTGAACAAGCAATCAAAGAACTCCCTAAGAAAGAATCTTTCTTAGAGTCTTAGGGATTCACGAGTGAATTCTATCAAACATTCAAAGAACAACTAATCCCAATATTATACAAACTATTTGACATAATAAGCAAAGAAGGAGATCTACCAAATTCCTTTCATGACAGAAATATGGTACTGATTCCAAAACCAGGCAGGTCAAAAACAGAGAAAGAAAGCTATAGACCAATCTCCTTAATGAACATAGATGCAAAAATCCTAAATAGAATACCAGTAAAAAGACTCAAACAAGTGATCACAAGGGTTAGTCATTATGATCAGTTAGGATTTATACCAGGAATGCAAGGATGGTTCAATATTAGGAAAACCATTCACATAATTGATCATATCAACAAGTAAACCAACAAAAATCACATGATTATCTCAATAGATGCAGTAAAAGCATTTGACAAAATATAACACTCATTCCTATTGAAAACACTAGAAAGTATAGGAATAGAAGGGCCTTTCCTAATAATAATAAATACTATATATCTAAAACCATCAGCAAGTATCATCTGCAATGAGGATAAAATTAGAAGCATTCCCAATAAGATCAGGAGTAAAACAAGGATGCCTATTATCACCTCTATTATTTAACATTGTACTAGAAACACTAGAGATAGTAATTAGAGAAGAAAAAAGAAATTGAAGGTATTAAAATAGTCAATGAGGGGACCAAGCTATGAGTCATTGCAGATGATATGATGGTCTACTTAAAGAATCCTAGAGAATCAACTAAAAAGTTAGTGGAAATAATCAACAACTTTAGCAAAGTTGCAGGATACAAAATAAACCCATATAAATCATCAGCATTTCTATGTATCTCTAACACTATGTATCAGCAGCACGAGTTAGAAGGAGAAATTCCATTTTAAATCAACCTAGACAATATAAAATACTTAGGAATCTATTTACCAAGACAAATACAGGGACTATTTGAACACAACTACAAAATACTTTCCACACAATTAAAATTAGAGCTAAACAATTGGAAAAGCAGGATGCTAATGAGCAGGATGAGCTAACATAAAAATGACAATCATACCAAAACTTATTTACTTATTTAGTGCCATACCCATCGAACTACCAAGAAACTTTTTTATTGAATTAGAAAAAAAAACACAACAAAGTTCATTTGGAAGAACAAAAGATCAAGGATATCCAGGGAAATAATGAAAAAAAAATGTTAAGGAAGTTGTCCTAGCAGTACCATAAAAATGGAGACAAATCCAGGACTCCATTTCCCAGGAGTCCTTGCTCACTTTTTCAAAATGCCTTGTAACCTCACCTGGGCCGAGAGCAAGATGGGGTATTTAACCTGGCCCTAAAGGCTGCTGGGTCTCTTTCCTACTTCTGCTTTGGAGCAGACAGGTCTTTCCATCATGTAGGTGAGGTTGAATTGGGCCTCTCAGCCCACCTAGACATGTGCTTTCTTATTTTGTATTTTCTTTAAATTTTAATCTTCAATAAACCTCTAAAAATATAAAACCTCTACCAGAAGAAAATTAATTTCTACCTGCCTCAGTTTCCCTAATTTTAACACTTACAGTACCAGATCTCATACTATATTATAAAGCAGTTGTCATTAAAACAATATGTTACTGGCTAAGAGACAAAAAGGAGGATTAGTGAATAGACTTGGGGTAAGTGACCTCAGCAAGACATACTCAAAGATAAATCCAAAGATTCCAGCTTTTGGGACAAAAATGCACTATTTGACAAAAACGCTGGGAAAATTGGAAGATAATATGGGAGAGAATGTGTTTGGATCAACATCTCACACCCTACACCAAAATAAACTCATAAAAGGTGAATGAATTGAATATAAAAAAGGAAACTATAAATAAATTAGGTGAACATAAAAATAGTACACATGTCAGATCTTTGGGAAAGGAAAGGTTTTAAGAACAAGTAAGAGTTAGAAAAAAATTACAAAATGTAAAATAAATAATTTTGATTACATTAAATTAAAAAAATTGTACAAACAAAACCAATGGAACCAAAATAAGAAGGGAAGCAACAAATTGGGGAAAAATCTTCATAACAAAAACCTCTTACAAAAGTCTAATTACTCAAATTTATACAGAGCTAAATCAATTGTACAAAAAATCAAGGCATTCTCCAATTGATAAATGGGCAAGCGACATGAATAGGCAATTTTCAAATAAATCAAAACTATTAATAAGCACATAAAATGGTGTTCTAAATCTCTTATAATCAGAGAAATGTAAATCAAAATAACTCTGAGGTACCACCTCATACCTAACAGATTAGTTAACATGACAGAAAAATTGGGATATAAATACATTGCTGGTGGAGTTGTGAATTGATCCAACCATTCTGTAGGGTAATTTGGAACTATGCCCAAAGGGCATTAAAAGACTGTCTTCCCTTTGATCCATCCATAGCACTGCTGGGTTTATACCCTAAAGAGATAATAAGGAAAAAGACATACAAGAATATTCATGGCTACACTCTTTGTGGTGGCAAAAAATTAGAAAATGAGGGGATGCTCCCTAATTAGAGAGTGGCTGAACAAATTGTGGTATCTGTTGATGATGGAATACTATTTTGTTCAAAGGAATAATGAACTGGAGGAATTCCATGTGAACTGGAAGAACCCCAGGAATTGATGCAGAGTGAAAGGAGCAGAACCAAAAAAACATTGTACACAGACTGATACACTGCAGTACAATTGAATCTATTGGGCTTCTCTATTAGTAGCAAAGCAATAATCCAGAACAATTTGGAAGGATTTATGTGAAAGAACACTATTCACATTCAGAGGACAAACTGTGGGAATAGAAACCCAGAAGAAAAATAATTGCTTGACCACATGGGTTGATGGAGATATGATTGGGGATGAAGACTATTAATGATCATCCTAGTGTAATATCAATAATATGGAAACAGGTTGTGATTAAGGACACATGTAAAATCCAGTGGAATTTCGCACCAGCTTGGGACAGGGTGGGGTGAGGTGAGGGAAAGAACATGATTCTTGTAACCAGGGGAAAATATTCTGCATTGACTAATTAAATAAAATTTTCAAAAAAAAAAATGAATGAGGATGACCTTTTTTTTAATTGCATTCAAAGAACAAGTGACTAATCCTCATCCATAGTTCACACTTTAAATTCCATAAAAGGAAGGAGCACCAGATTTGAGATTAAAAGATTTGGGTTTGAATTCTGGCTCTCATACTTTCTACCTATGTGAACTTAGGAAAAGTGTGAAATATCGTAGTGAAAAAGAGTTTAAGCTCTGCAATCAGAGGACCTAGGTGAAAATCACACCTGCCATGCAATGTGTTTTCAAGTCCTTGGACAAGTCAATTTACCTGTAGTATAATCAGTTTCCTCATATGTAAAAAGAGAGGGATAAAATTAAATGACCTCTAAAGTCCCATCTGTTCATTCATTTTTAAGTATTGTCTTAAAGTTCTTCATGACCCTATTTGGGGTTTTCTTAGCAAAGATACTAGAGTAGTTTGCAATTGCTTTCTCTGGCTCATTTTACAGATGATGAAACTAAGGCAAAAAGGTTTAAGTAACTTGTCAAGGATTGCATAAGTAGTAAATGTCAGAATTGATTTGGATTTACAAAAATGAGTCTTCCTGATTCCAGTGATTGACGCTCTATCCATTGTACCATCTAGCTACTCCAAAGTCTCTTCTAGCTCTATATTTATCATTCTATTGTATTTTAAACTTGGGAAAATATATTAATCCTTTCAGCCTCAATTTCTTATTGTTGTGAGGACCAATCATAAGGGGTACTTGCTGCTATTTTCATTATTTTATAATTGAGGCATCTAATGCAAATAGAGATTAAATTACATAGTATGTATCTGAGACAGTATTTGACATCAGGTCTTCTAGATCTCAAGTCCAGAACTACACCAATTTTTGCTGCCAGCTGCCATTTTTTTAATTTTAATTTTTTTAAATGAGTTCAAAATCATCTTTCAGAGAGCCATTATTTCATTTCCTTTAATAAATGGCTCTTTTTCTGTTTGTTTATTTTGAGAAATGTGAAAATTAAGCAACACATCATCATATCCCTTCTACACAAGAGTTGGGAGGCATGTTCCATATCAGGTTTGGAACCAATAGTTAATTGTTTTTATCTGGGTCATGATGTCCTTTACAAGAGTTTTCCTCATATTTTGTTTATTATTTTTATAGATAGATAGATAGAGATATTTTTCTCTATATCAGTTTTTGAAAGTCATCCTATTTTCTCTGAATTCATCATATTTCTCATTTCTTATACTGTATTGATGAATAATTTCATTGATATACTGATTTATTTTGGAGTTTCTGTATTAGTAGATAGCAATATAATATTTACTTATTTGCTACAACCAAAGTTAGCAATATAATTAGTTTTATATATGAGTTGTGTCCTATCCTAGATCTCTTTGAAGTGTATACCTATTATTAGCAATATTACAAGGTCAAAGAAAAAATACTTCTTAATTTTTTAAATTGTTATAAAATTATTTTAATTTTCAGTTTCATCAAGACAGCATTACTGTTCCTGTCTTCATATGGCTCTTCCAGCAGGCCCATCAGATGTTAATAGTTGGTACAAATGAAGATAGAGCCTTTTTTACAATTATACATTTCTCTTCAACCACAAATCTATTACCTCTGTTTGTAGGATAAAGTAAAGTTAGAGTAGTTCAGTGGCTCATTGGGTAAAGTTCTGCCCCTGAATTCAGGAAGACTCCTATTCCAGATCTCAAATCTGTCACCAGAAAGATATTGATAGTGTGAACTTGGGCAAGTCACTTAACCCTGTTTATTTCAGTTTCTTTATCTGTGATTACACAATGAGCTAGAGAAGGAAAGGACAAGCCAATCTGGTATGTTTGTCAAGAAAACTATAAAAGGGAGGACAAAAAGTTAGGCACTGCTGAAAAAGCAGCAACAAAAGAACAGAGAATTTGAAAGACATACAGAAAAATGAGATTTGAATCTTTTTTTTCCATTCCAGAAAAATGTGATCTAGAGCAAATCACTTCATGTGTCTACATTTCCACTTTCTCTTCACTCAAATTTGAACTGAAATATTTGGTTTGTTTGGAACAATTCACTTTGTTAAGCTGTTAAGTGTACTGTAAATGTGAGCCCCTAAAACTTATCCCCATAACATCAGTCTTAGTTATTTCTTGGATTGGTGATGGGATAAATTATACATGTACTGAATTTTTTCATGATGTATTATAATTGTTTTTCATATAGGGCATTTCCTCACCAGATGGGCAGCAATATTATTGATGGAAGGATGGGCAGCTAATTATACTTGGAATAACAAAGAATGAATTAGAATATTCTCTCAATAGCCATATGATGTTGGTTAAGTCATTTGTCCATAAGAATGAGCTCTGAGAAATAGATGGGAGAGTTAAAAACCAGAGAACATCTATTAAAAATCATTCAGTTAATATATACCTCCCTTCTTTCCTTTTCTTATCTCTCCCCATTTTCACCTCATATCCTCACTGGACTGGAAAGAGCTGGCATTTAAAATTTAAATGAACACATTCTCTATGTCTTCCTGGTTACTGCCTCAGAATCTTTCTCTCCCTCAGATTTTTCTGCTGAGTAGTTGGAACAGAAGAGAAGTCTTCTATTCAAGCTCAGACTGAGCTTCTTATAGGTAGCTTTCAGCAATGGAAGAGAATTTGCAAGGATTCCAGTACAACCAATCTGCAAATCGGGCTGCTGAAAACTACTTGTGGAGAGGTTTAGTTAGGTATGCAATTATCCATCTCACAGGGCTAATTGCCCATTTGCATGCACAATTTAGAAAGCCACAGTTGAAATTTGGTCCCAGGCTCTCCAAAACTCATTTTCTACCTTGAAAATGGCATTTTAAAGAACGTCAGGTGCCTAAAACCCCAGTCTCATTATGTAGTTCTACAGGAAGCATATTTTTTCCTCTTTCCAACTGGAAGATTCTGGCTTGTTTTTAGAAATTAAATTAAAATTAAATGATTAAAGGAAAAAGACAGGTGTGCATGTAGAAGTGTCCAGATCCACTACCATCTAGGATACTGTGCCTGAGAGGTTTATCCATAAGGAAATAAGAATCACCCATTTAGGGTTACCTCTTAGGTCATCTGCCCAACTTATATCCCCAGCAGGAATTTTCTCTGTTTCATCCTTGATAAGTGTTCATCCTGATATCACTGGAAGATCTATATGAATGGAGATTGCACAACAAGTATACTTGGAGAAAATTGTAATTGAGATGAAAACGCTACATACATTGAATGGATACCTGCCTCTTTTCAACATCTAGACACAGCTATCACTTCTCATGTTTAGGGCAAAAGTCAGTATAATTTACCATCTCCTTTTTAAAAAAACATTATAATCATCCATATATTTGAGGACAACTTCTATTCTCCATGTGGAATAGCCTCATATTATCCCAACCAAATACTTCTTTGTTATGGTCTTCAGTCTTCTCACCAGTGATCAGTTACTATGTTCTGGACACAGTCCAAAGAAGTCAATGGTCCTTTCATATGGAGGGATCTCAGGTGCTTATAGCATTCTTCAATGGGATCTAATCCAAGAAGAAGATGTGTGGCTATTGTATTTCCTGTACTGGATATCCAATCATACAATCAGAAATTATTCAGCATTTAATATATGCCAACCATTTTACTCAATCCAAGGGATACAAATATAATGCATGAGAAAATTCCTTGCACCACAGAGTTTACATTCTAATGAGGAAGACAATGTCTAAATATATAAGTATATATAGAATGAATATGTATATAGAAAAATATTGCATTTTAACATTTCAGATTAAGATGTCATTAACATCATTTGGTTGCCATGTGATGTGGCACTGTTGAATACATGCAAGAATAATAACTAGTGATTTTGGTGCCCAACACGAGCAACCAAAATTTGCCTTGAAAAAATCAGCATGAAATGCATCTTCAAATCAACTTTATAATTCATTATGTAAACAAAATACAAGAAGTAATTAAGATAAATTCAGTTGAGTGGAAGGATAATGAATGCTTGCTTCTATACTGCTGAAAGAATATATCTGTTGAATTTATGTACTCCTTTGTTCTTCATGTTTTGGATAGCATTCTGGTCACTCTCAGTTAAAAATATAAGAACATGGACATGCAAAAATATATATATATATACATACATACATATATAAAAACATACAAGTATGTATAATTTTAAGCCAGAATCAGTGAATATAGAACAAGTATTTTAATTGAATATATATAATTGCATTTTTCTATAACATATATAGAGAGGTCAATAGGTATTAAAGTTTCTTGATATGTCTCTTGAACAATCTCTAAAAAGGACTATTCACTCTCTCTTCATGTGGAACTCCATCTTTGCATAATTATGCATGCAAATACTTGTGTGTCTCAAGTATCATTTACAATTGTGCTACAACTTATGGACAAGACCTGTAGAGAGCAAGATTGAATGTGTCCTTTAGTGTAAACTGTAACTTCCCAAGACCTCAAATTTGAAAAAAGAAACACTGAATCTCTTTAGATAGGGGCCAAGAGCCAGTTATCTAAGATGAAATATTGAGTCAAAGAAGTAGGAACAAGAGATCTCACCAAGAGAGCATCTTTGGATTTTTAAACAAATTAACTGAAGAATAAAAAGAATGACACGAATGAAATGTTTTTTTTTGTTTTGTTTTGTTTTGTGGGGGGTAGGGTAGAGATAGGTGTCAAGAAGGATCCTTTATATAGGGAGAACTGGGTAGCATTAGGTTTTTGTTTGGTTGGTATCTTCCCATGGAGGGTAACTATATGGTACCATCGATAGAGTGCTGGAACTGGAGTCAGGAAAGAGTTAATAACAGTAACTCATGGATTTTATTATTATTAATATTATTAATCAGAAGCAATGCTACTAGTTCCTATTCAAGCATAGCAATACCAAAGAACTAAGTAAGAGAGATTAATAGAAGTTTAGTATTTTGAAAAGTAAAGTCATGATAGGTCTACTGTGCTCTTCTTTTTAATCATATTGTATGTATTTATATATATATATGTATATATATATATGATATAAACTCAAGTTTTGTCATTTTACTGGATAATAAATATTTGGTCCTGTCTCTGACTCTTCCCCTCCATAATACATGCTACTTTCTGCCCTTAGATAAGTCACTTAATATCTCTGATTCTTAGTTTACTCATATGGAAAATCTGGGAGTTAGGCAAGGTGGTCTCAAAGGTCACTTCCAGCTCTAAATCTATCACACTAACATCTTTTGACCTCCCTCAGTTGTTTCAGTTTTCAAATGAGAAGTGTGAACTAGACAACATCTAGGTTCTCTTTCTATACTGAGTCTTTGTTTCTGATTCATGTAATCACCTGGCTATTTAGTGTCAAGCAAACAAAACATGCAGGTGACTGGAATGTGTTGGGTTTTTTTTTTTTAACTTTTCTCTAAGATTTTTTTAGAATAGTACAGATACAACCTTAGAGGTAAAAATTTTTATTTCCTTTGACAAAATAGATTTTGATACTTGTCACTTTTTAGAAGTAAATGGAAAATCCCTAGTAATAGTGCCATCTTGTGTTCCAAATGCAAAATAGAGTGGGTTTATATGTGTGTTGTATCTATAATAGACACCTAATGTGCAAGAGTTGAAAAAGGCCTAACATTGTTTTGTCCAAAATCTAATTTTATAGATGAGGAGCTGAAATTCAATGAGTTTGTAAATGAACTTGCTCAAAATTTCACAGCTACTAAGAGGTACATCTGATATAAAAATGAAAATAATTTTTAAAAAGGTTTTCAGGTTTGATTTCAGTATAATTTCTACTATATTACATAGACTAAGAATTTCATACTTTATAGTAAAATTAAAATAATTAATTTAAATTCTATTAAAATAATCATTAAGTAATAGTCTAATTAAGTTTTAATTCGTAGTCATAGCAGCATTTAAGTTTGATATGTTAGTACAGTAAAATCCTTATAGTTAATGAATATGTATGCTAATACTGAGAATCTTATTTTTAATTAGTGTCAGGGACAATTGATTTTAAGAATGTTATCTCTTTAATTGTTTTACATGTATTAATTCAAAAGAAGTCAATCAAGTAATCTTCTACCATGTAATTTATTTTTTTAATTTAAAATGTACTTCCAAATTCACTTCCAAAAATCGTTTTTAAGGGTTTATGAAAAGAAAGCACATTATCAAGGCATTACAATAAAATTTGAGCAAATTATGTTATATAAGCATCTGAACTCATAGTAAAATCAAAACCATCTCAATGATATTTTAGTTATTTAAATTTTCTGTCTCTATTTTAACTAGTTTACTAGATCTCTTTGTCATTTTAATCAGGAATTTATACACTCCAATTATGATATGCTTCAATAAATTTGATCTGGTTTTAAAATTTTAGTTCAATTCAATGAATTAGCCATTTGATTAAGACTATAACCATGACCATAAATGATAATGATAATTTACTAAAAATAAAAAATCATTCAATTATAAAATGGCATAACATTCACATTTTCAATAGTCTAAGTAATGATAAATATAAAATAACACTAGCAGCATAGCAACTAATTCTAAGGACATTAATACCTAAACTCTATATAAAATGATGGAAAACATTCTCAAAGGAACATCAAACTTTGAATATCCTTTGACCCAGCAATACCACTACTATAGCTGTATCCCAAAGAGATAAAAAATATGAGACAAGAACCTACTTGTAGGAAATTTTTATAACTTCTTTTAATGATATAAAAACTGAAAACTGAAGAAATGTCCATCAATTGAGGAATGACTGTACAAGTCAAGATATTTATTTGCAATGGAATACTATTGTGCCAAAAGAAATAACAAACAAGATGAAATCTCTCCAAAATAAAAATCTGGAAAGATTTATAGAAAATGATGCCAGATCAAGTCAACTGAACCAGGAGGACTTTGTACAGAATAAAAGTAATAATATATGATGATTAACTCTAAATGACTTAACTATAATCAGCAATATAAGCATCCAGGGCAACTCAAAAGGAATAATAATGAAAAGGGCTCTCCACCACATAGCAGGAGTAGATGGAGTCTGAATGCAGATCGAAGCTTATTATTCTTCACTTCCTTTCCTAAGTGAATTTTTCTCTGCAGTAATCAATGTGTCTTCTTTCACAACATGATGAACATGGAAATATGTATTATATGATAACACATATATAATCTAAATCATATTATCAATGATCTTAGGGAAGGAGATAAAGTGGAAAATAGAGAACATGGATCATGTAATGGAAGAAAAGTATTATAAATATATTGACTTGTAAAAATTTAAAAAAATGTTTTTAAAGTTAACAAAAGCAATGTATCAGGACTTAAAGGCAAACAAGCTAAAAGATAGTATTTGTGAATTACTGTGTCTAGAAAAAAAATTATCAACATCTATTTACTACCTTTTGGGGATGAATTATTGGAAACTTAGGTGGGGCAGGTGGGTAGCTCAGGGGATTGAGAGCCAGGCCTAGAGATGGGAGGTCCTAGGTTTAAATTTGGCATCAGACTCTTCCCAGCTGTGTGACCCTGGGCAAGTCACTTGACCCCCATTGCCTAGCCCTTACCACTCTTCTGCCTTGGAACCAATACACAATATTGATTCCAAGATGGAAGGTAAGGGTTAAAAAAAAGAAAGAAAGAAATAAACTTAGTCAGGCCAGCACACTTATGATAGCTACAAAGTCTCCCAGAGTTCCTTTTATAAGCACTGATATAATTAACCAGGACCATCTTTATTTGACTATTAGGCCTTCCAGAGAGGGTTAAATGAAGCATGATAATATCATTGAAATTAACTATCATTATCATTGAGACATCTTTTTTAGGGTAGAGAGGCAAACTATCAAAAGTATTCATGATCAGAAAAGAGAATGAACAATTCATAAAACAATATTGATAGGCCATAGATGATAACATTTGAGAAATGAGTCTCAGTGCACTATGAAAAAGAAACAAAAAGTAGAACATTCAAGTGGATAGAACAAGCTTGAAAGGACACAAAATGAGAACAGAATCATCTATTCTGGAGTTCAGGGGATCTCTAATTTCATCATGTTGAATAGCAATGGGCCTACTTCATTTTATCTTCAAAATTATATTAGCACCCCATGTACAAGTAGCTTTTTGGTATTTTTTATATTTGATGCACTTTAATTTGAATAGCAATTTATTACAATGGTGTATCAATATTTTGCTACTCTTACTTCAAAGGTATTGATTTTCTACATTATGACCTGCAAAAGAAATGCTCTGATTATTCTACATATGCATATGGCCTTCATGACACTTAATAAAACAATAGCAATAACTTGAATTAAAGGTGAAATCTAGTTAAGGCAATTAAGAATGAATATAAAAACTTGGCAGTTTCCCATAAGACTGATGTTCAGAATAAGCAGAAACTCATGAGGAATGCTAAGTAGAACAATAGACAGGATTTGTTAAAAAAGTAAAATAAGCCAGAGAATAATCAAGAAAATGCCGAGTTTAGTGCTCAATATATATAAAATAAGAATAATATATGCTAGAGAGGCAAATGTCATTTCATTCTTGTTTTCATATGACATAAGAAAATTTTTAATTAGGAAAGTTAAACAATAAATGGTAAAGAGGGAATAATTTCCCATAATGAATGAATTGACAATGAAAGAACTCAAAGCTTGCCTATGAAGTCACTGTGTCTAGAGAAAAAGTGTACAAATTCAGGGTCCTGGAATCATGGCAGATGTAATGACTGCATCCATTCCTGCAAAATCAGAGTGATACTACAGTACAGGAAAGCTATAATACAACTATATTATGGCAAATTTTATCTTTATTTACATAGCAAGAAGAGAAGACAGGGTAAGATCTGTATTTTTTAAGGCCAGTGATTTGACAGCTGAAAATTTGACAAAATTTTCAAACACATTACTGATGAGATTATTTTTGAACATGTAGAAAGAGAATAATGAATTGCAAGACAACTGCATATCATTATCAAGAATGAGCCTATTTTCTCCACCCCCAAAGATTGAACAGAAAATAGTGAATGTCTGAATCCAAATTTTAATGTCAGTATTACTAATTTAATTTATGACAATTTCACCTTGGAACTTTTTCCCATCTTTAATGCAATACCCTCATGGGAATATGTGAGGACCTGTGCTGTTTAACAATTTTATTATTCACTTGAATGGAAACATAGATGATATTCATATCGATCTGGGAGGAATAATCCATACATTGGAATCAAAGACCAAAAAAAAATCTTGGCAAGATGATTTTATAGTTTAAATTGTACAAAAGGAAATTTAAAAAGATAAATGTAAATACTATATGGGGGTTAAAACAAACAATGAAAAAGTACAAGGTAAAAAATCATGTCTAGATAATAAATAGCACAGTTTACCTGGAACATAGAAAACAGAAACAAAAGTAATGCACAATAAGCCTGAAAGACAGACTAATAAATAAAGAAGGAATAAATTATGAAGGGCTTTAAATATTGAATTAATTTCTATTTTATCTGAGAGGGAAGAGTGACATACTGAAGCTTCATGATCAGGATAAAACTATATTTGAGGAATGATAATTTGACAGCTGTGAGGAGAATGGTTTGGAAAGGTAAAAACTTAGGTTCAGGGAGATGAATTAGAGGGCCTTTATATTAATTCTGATAAAGTGATGAGTGCTTGAACCAGAAGGGTTGAATTGTTAAAAAGAAATAAGAAGCTCATATCATAGGTGAAATCACTTTATAATTTGATATTTTTTGATAATTCAGCCAATAATCTTGTTTCACAGGATCACACATTTTGAGAGTTAAAAGGGACCTCAAATGCCATGTAGAGTATATAATACCTAAATAGAAATCTCTCTATCATATCACAGTCTAGCATTTGTTCAGTCTCTGCTTAAAGACCTTTAACATTAGGGAACTCGATAACTACTATAAATATGTAATATGTATTATACATAACATTAAATATATATATATATATATATATACATATTTGCCTCGGGAAATCTCTAAGTGTCAGGAATTATTTGTTTTTTCTTTTCTTTTACCCCTTCCTTTTCCCTGAGCAAGTCTCCAAGATCCTTTTCTTCCTAATATTCTTTACCTTTCCAAAGTTGCCTCCCATTTCCTTGGTTGTGACTGATAAGAGAAAGCATAGCAAGTCTAATACCTCTTCCCACATGACAGACCTTCAAATACTTCTAATGCAGCAAAATGTGCCTAAATCAAAACTTACAGTTTCAGGGTATTTGCACTAATGCTTGGCACTCCAAAAATAAACACTCACTGGCTAAGTAGGTGATCTATAGCTATACCATGCAAGTCCTTATGAATGACCGCAATGGATTTTTTAACACCTTGTTTTAGAAATAACTAATACTGAATCAGCAAGATACCAACCTGGAGAGGAGAAATGAAGGAAAAAGATAACGAGAAATATGACTGTCAGCAGCCATCCTTAAAAATGGAAAGGAGCAAAGGCCAACACACATAGAAACTGAAACTAAATATAGGGCACATAAACAAAAGACCACAACACAGTATAATGGGAGAGATCTGAAGTTAAGAGGGGTTAAAGGTCCTGGTCATCTGTAGTCAGTTGCTTAACTAGGGAATAGGGGACTTTAATGAGGAAAGAAATGAATTGGCTTTATTTTTTATTTTAATTTTTCTAACAGTTTCAACCTGAGATACCAGAGCATCAGTAGTCAGTATCATGGAAGAATACTCAATTAATGAAACTCATCAGGAGTTAGATGCAAATGTGAATATTTCTTTACAATATGATCAGAGAAATTAAAGAGGTGGTAGCTTATAGAACAACTAGGTAAGAGTCGGAAGAGCTAAAAACTTAGTACTGATGTGACCTGTGCCAAGTCATTTTATGACCAAATTGGTTTATATCTGCCAAAAGAGCCACAAGATATCCTTCAGGAAAAATCAAATGAAAAATAAGATATGGGATCTCAGAGGCAGAGGCAGATTTAGAGCTGAAAGATATCTTAGAAGCCATTAAGTTGAATCCTTTCATTTTACAGTTTAGGAGGCATGGATAAGTTAAGCACTTGGTGGTCATGAATGGAGAAGGAGAATTACATATATATGTAATTCTCCTTCTCCGTTATATATATATATATATATATATATATATATATATATATGTAGAGAGAGAGAGAGAGAGAGAGAGAGAGAGAGAGAGAGAGAGAGAGAGAGAGAGAGAGAGAGAGAGAGAGAAAGTTTTCATTACATCAGAGATGATTTTCTTTGGAGGAATCACTGAGAGGACTAGCTCTTATAGTAGTTGGGTCAAAATAGGCACTGTTGACTTTTAAGAGCTTTTGACATCAAAAGGAATAAAAACAGTGAAGTGTACATCAATCCATATGCTCAGAGGGCTTAGTCTTTACTTTTGATATTTAAAAATATTTTATATTACATGATATATTTAAATATTCTTAGCCTAAGATATGTTTTTCCTCTAATGACCTTTTAGAAGGTCATATGAACATGTGGGGAAGGAAAAATAATATCTTTATTTAAATAATGACATCAGGAAGATCAATCTGGTTATCAGTGCAGCAATAAGCATTTCTGTCAGATCACACAAATTCTTTGAACATAATTTTAGAATATTGTAGTTGGAAGATATACAGAGATATCCTGATCTAACATCATTTAAAACTAAGGAAAAATAAACAGAGGGAGGAAAAGTGAATTAATTACCCTCCTAGTGTTATAAAGTATCTAAATCCAGCTTCATTCTAACTCCAGAATACATCCTCCATTACCCTCAACAAGGCTTTATTATGAATCAGCTCTTCAATCAAGAAGTATTTACTAAGAGACTGTTTTTATGCCAATGACTGTAATAAGTGCTATATGTGTGAAAATAATAAATTAATTCCTACTTTCAAAGATATTTTATTTAAATGTGGAAGACATTAGGTACCTGTTAAAGTATATGCTTAAGTATAAAGAGACTCAAAACCAAGTTGTTAAATACAATGTAGTTTGGGAAAGGATCACTAGTACTTGGAAGGGATAAGGAAAAGCTTTGTATAGAAAATGATGCTTGAGTTACATCTCAAAGAAATAGAGGGTGAGTGATTGCTCTGCTATTACTACTAGATCCGCAGCATGGCATCATGGATAAAGAACTGGTCTTGGAGTCAGGAAGCCTTGATTTCAAACCCTGCCCTTTATGCATATTAGTTCCATGACACTTGTCAAATTAACTGGGATCTGAGAGCCTAAAGCAGTTTCTAATGCTAAAAATTACGAGTTGCTGGTCTGTCTTATTTTAAAGTTTCCATGACACATTATTCCTAAACCCATGAAATCAGAAGTCTGGGCACAGACTAGCTTCTCCACATCAAAATATGATAATAATGATGATGATGATGATAAAAGTAATTCATATTTTAAGTGACAACTTGACTTTTCATTGCATCAGTTTTTTGGTTATTGGTTTATAGACAAAGAGGGAAGTTTTTAAAGATTTGATTCTAAAATTGTTTATTTAAAATGCTGGCTATTCTGAATGTTTTAAAGAATAGCATTTACATGAGCAAACCAAAGCTTACAGTGTTGCATGTTAAAATATAAATAAGATTCTTAATATGTCAACCTTCATGGGGAAATGGAGGAGGTAAAGAAGTTTGTGCCAAGGTCTGACGAGATTACATTAATGACGTCCCAAGACCACAAGCTAACTGCCAGCATTTATGAAATATTAAGAGACAGATTTGTCTACTGACCTGAAAAGGAATCAAAAAGCAAAGTGCTGAGGAGAACTAAAATATTTGTCTTTCAGACTAGAGTTTTGACAAATTAACGTGCTTCTGAGTAAGTCCTTAATTATATTTTAAAGAATTTAAGAAGAATGTTGTCCACAATCCTGGAAATGATGGAATTAAATGTGTGAGTGTGTGTGTTCACTGGCTTTTCATGATACACATGATATTACAGAAGGAAGAGTAGGGAATCTTTAATGATGAATCACACCATTCTCTCCCCTCCCTCCCAACTCCCTATTTTGGGAGCTAGATGGGATATCAGTGCTCATCTAATTCAATTGCATCCTTTCACAGAGGAGAAAACTCAGGTCCAGATGGGTTCAGCAATTTGCTCTTGGGCTCACAGTTAGAAACTGTCATAACTAGATTTTGAATTCAGTTCCACTGATTTCAAATCCACTTCTACTTCTACTATATGAGGATGATGATCATTTATAATTGTGCTTTGTCATCATAAAGCATTTTATTTTCCTCATGTGAAGTCTTTTTGCATATAATTTAGAACTCTAGTTCTGGATAAAGTATTATTATGAGTGTTAGCAGCAACAGTAGTAATAGTAATGAAGTATATTTTTTTTATTTCAACCAATAAAATAGCTTGGATTAATGTAGTTATGAACACTCAGAATATGCTATTCCATTCTCTAATGATATGCTGAATTATCAATGTATATGACTTCAGTGGTATCAGATGTATGTAAAAACATGCCATATACTAGGCCATAGCTAATACAGAGACAGAAGGAGTAGCAGTCAAGATTTTTGACAGAGATTTGGGGTTACAATGGTGTTAACTGATAGAATTGAGGATAAAATGGATATACCTGGAAAAAATGAACAGGTTAACCATGTTAATGTTGTGGGAGTACTACAGATAATGAAATATTATCAGTATTGCACATATATTCACCAAGTGTTTTGGTATTTAGATTTTATTAAGAAAAACTAAATAAGTTATAGATGGAAATATATAACAAAATAATAATAGTGGGGATTTTAATTTTTTCCTTTCATAAATAGATAAATGTAACTAAAAATAAATAAGAAAGAAGATCAGGAGATGAATAGAATCCTAGATAAGTTAAATATGATAGATATCTGGAGAACTCCAAATAGCTATATGAGACTAGCAGATCTAATCCTGAACATAAACATAATCCAACCATAGTTTCTATTGGAAGAACAATGATTTATAGAGCACAAATATTCTCCAAAAGTCTTACTTTAAAACTCATTACTATGATGGTAATCCAGCATTCCTGAGTGGTTGTGGCATTGGAACAAAAGTCCCAATGGGTATGACCAAGCTAAAAAGATTTAGTTTAGGAAAGAGTATGGTCATGGCAAAAGTTTAATATGGTCTTGATAATGCATATTAATTAAAAAACACACTGGTTAAGTTAATCAAATTAAATGTTGGTAGAAACATGAAAAAAGTCCAAATATATAAAATAGTTGTAAATTATTTTTAAGAGAACAATAAGAAAATATATATTAAGAGTTTTAAAACTGTTCATGCTTATAACACAGGGATACCATTACTATGATTAGGTCCAAAGGTATTATTGAAAGGGTAAAAAGTTGTGTATGTTTGAAAATATTAATGTAAGATTTGTATGTAATGACAAAATAACTGGAAATAACACAAATGTAATGATTAGGAGAAGTGGTAGAATAGACTGATATTTGAATGTAGTTTGCATTATGCTGTTAGAAATGACAAAGAGTAGAAATTTAAAAAATCAAGGGATGTTAGAGTTGGGAGAGTTCTTAGAAAATAGAATGGCAGAAACAGAAGTTCCCTTAGAGAGGGTCTAGTTGAATTTTTTATATTATAAATGAGAAAACTGAGGCTAGACAGAAGAATTGTGGTTTACAAAGTTTTTTACATATTCCAAGACTCAGATTCCATTCACCCTACTGTATGGCCAGTCATATTATTCCAATCTTAGTCTTACAAGAATAGAAACATATAGCAAAACTGAATTATTTAATTCAATCTGATTATTGAGTTGAAGTTTATATAGTTCATGATATTACTGTTATTGCTGATTACCAATTAGTATTGTTGTTTATACATCTACTACTACTGCAGAACACAATAGTACAATGTTGAGATCTCAATAAATATATAATATTTCTCCTCTTTGTATTAAAAGCACTAGTTCTTCCATGACCTCACCACATTCTCTAACCATTTTCCCTCCTAAATGGGGGTTAGGGATATTATATGATCAGAAATTTATAGTTGTAAGGACCTTCATGTAGTCTGTCCCCTTTATTTTGTGGGCAAGAAAACTGACACCCTGAAGTAGTTAAGTGACTTTAATTACTAAAGGTCACATAAGTTCCAATAGAGAAAGGCAGGATTGGAACCAAGGAATTAATATTCCAGATCCAATGTACTTAGAATCGTCCATGAAGCCTATGTGGCTAAAATGATATAAAAATAAATCTTTCTTTTATAACTTCCAGTCTGAATAACTAGAAAAAATGGATTAATCTAAATGTGTCTAAAAATTTAATTCCATTTTCTTATGCATTATTACTTAAAAGGGACTGTATTCACATAGTCCCATGTGAATAGAACTTAAAATCCCTTGGACTTTGTAATGAAATCTTCTCCAGACTCAGACACATGAAAATCAAAATATTATTTAAAGGAATTTTTAATGAGTGGCTAAAATATTTAGAGACATCCTTAGATTGATATAATGCATTTAATGGTAAGTAATTGCTACAGCCTCCCCCTCCTCTCTCTATCTCTGGCTCTATCTCTCTCTGTCTCTGTCTGTCTGTCTCTCTTTCTCATACATACACATATATACACACACACACATAATATAAATTTACCACCACAAATCTAAACAAAGAGATGTATAAAGACAGTATAGTGTGCTAGAAAATGGTTGAGCCATGATGGTGGAGTAGAAGCAGGGAAGCTTGAAACTGCCATGAGAATCTTCTTTAGCCAAACTTAAAATAATGCTGCAAAACAAATAAATCATCTCACCTATAGAGATGTGAAAAACTATTACAGGAGAGGTGAGGATGAGGGTGGTGATGGGCAACACTTACATTTTACTCTCATTGTAACTAGCTCAGTGAAGGAATGACTGATTGGGGTATAGAATTCTATTTTACCCTATAGAGAAGTAAGAAGGGAATAAGACAAATGAAGGGGGGTGGCAATAGGAGGAAAGGGAAGTGAGAGGGGTGATAAAAAGCAAAACACCAGTGAGGAAGGACAGAGTGTAAGGGAAAAGGACATGATCATAAGGGGAAAATAAGATAGAAGGGAATACACAGTTGGCAATCATAACTGTAAATGTGAATGAGATGAACTGACCCATAAAAAAGAAAGGGATAGCATAATGGATTAAAAACCCAGATCCTACTATATGTTATTTAGTACAAACATATTTGAGGCAGAGTGACAAACACAGAGTAATGGAAAGGGGCTGGAGAAAAATTTATTATGCATTATCTAAAGTAAAAAAAAAGTATTAATAACAATCATGATCTCAAATGAAGCTAAAGAAGAAATAGATCTAATTAAAAGAGATAAAGAAGGAAATTACATCTTGCTAAAAGGTACTATAAACAATGAAGTAATATTAATACTAAACATATATGCACCAAATGGTATAGCCTCTACATTTTTTTTCATTTTAAATATTGTTTTATTTGGTCATTTCCAAACATTATTCATTGGAAACAAAGGTCATTTTCTTTTCTTCCATTCCCCTACCCTCCCACCACCTCTCCCATAGCCAATGTGCGATTCCACTGGGTATCACATGTGTTCTTGATTTGAACCCATTTCCAGCCTCTACATTTTTAAAGGAGGAAATAGACATTGAAACTGTACGATAAGGGGACTTCAACTTTCTCCTTTCAGATCTAAATAAATCAAGCCAAAACATAAACAAGAAAGAAGAAAAACAAGTGATTGAAATATTTGTAAAAATAGAACTAATAGATCTCTCTAGAGAATTGAATGGGAGTAGGAAGGAATACAGCAGGAATATTCAGTAGTACACAACTCCTACACAAAAATTGACCTTGTTTTAGAGAATAAAAACTTCATAATCAAAGGCAGAAAAGCAGAAATAACACAACAAAAATTATAAGCAATAAAGCTCCATGCAAAGTGAAATAAAAAATAATTGGAAATTAAATAATCTAATAATTAAAAGGAGTGGTCAAAAAACAAATTAAAGAAACAATAATTTACTAATGAAAATGACAATCAGGAGAAAACATATCAGAATTTATAGGATAAAGTCAAAGCATTATTTAAGGAAAACTGTAAGTCTCTAAACATTTAAATCAGTAAAATATAGAAAAATGCACTTCAATGAATTGGGCATGTAACTAAAAAATCTACAAAAAGAACAAATTAAAAATGCTCATTTAAAGACTAACTTAGAAGTCATAAAATTAAAAGAGAAATTAATAAAGTTGAAAGTAAGAGAATAATTGAACTAATAAATGGGACTAGGAGTTGGTTTTATAAAAAAATAAGACAATGATTCATTTGATTAAAAAAATGAAAAAAGATAATCAAATAATCAGTATCAAAGATTAAAAGGGAGAATTCACTACCAAAGAAGAGGAAACTAAAGCAATCATTAGGAAATACTTTGCCCAATTAAGTGCCAAAGAATTTGAAAATCTAAATGAAATGGATAAATATTTTCAAAAATAAAATTTCCCAGATTAACAAAAGAGGAAATAGCTTACTTAAATAATCGTATCTCAGAAAAATAAATTGAAGAAGCCATCAACGAAATTCCCAAGAAATAATCTCCAGGGCCAGATGTATTCACAAATTTATTCTATCAAACATTCAAAGAACAATTAATTCTATTACTACATAAACTATTTTGAAAAATTGACAGAGAAGAAATATACTGAATTCTTTTTTATGAAACAAATATGGCACTGTTACATAAGTCAAGAAGGACAAAAACAAAGAAAGAAAATAATAGATCATTTTCATTAATGAACATAGATGCAAAAAATTTAAATAAGATACTAGCAAGGAGACTACAGAAATATATTATAAGGATCATTAAATATAACCAGGTGGAATTTATACCCATGAATATGTCTGGTTTAATATTAGGAAAAGTATCAGCATAATTGATCATATCAATAACCAAACTAATGTAAATCAGTTGATTTTTTTGGATTTTTTTTAATTTTGGAATTTTTAATTGGAATAGGTATTATATTTTGTTAAAGGATTTTTCAGCATTGAAAAATCCTTTAACAAAATATAACACCCATTCTGATTAAAAATATTAGAAAGCATAGGAATAAATGGATTATTCCTTAAAATGATGAGAAGTATATACCCAAAGCTTTAGCAAGTATCATCTGCAATGGAGTTAGAAGCCTTCCTAACAACATGATAAACATTGAAATGTGTATTATGTGATAATGTATGTACAACCTATATCATATTACCTGGCTTCTTTAGAAGGGGTTAGGGATGGGTGAGAAAGAAAACATAGACTGCAAAAAGTTAGAAAATTAATCAAAATATTTTGTTGACATATAATCTTGCAAAAAAATTATTATAATAAAAATAAATAAATAATAGAACTTATTTCAAGTCTCTGACTTTTTCTTAGTCTCTTTTGGTGTAAGTTTTACCTAGCTCAAGCCTACTAAATATATGTATTTCCCAAAGCAAGGGAGGCTGTGTTTCTTTAGGTCCCCAGGATGGGCTGTGGAACCCAGGGAAAGCAAGCAGGCTTGGCAGTCAGACTAGACTCAGGGCAGGCCATTATCTTGGGCCCAGGAGGAGTTTCAAGTTGGAGGAGCCCATCAGCTGGTCACTGTTCTTGCAACTCTACAGGGGGAAGCCAGGAGAAAGATCAGGAGGAGTCTCCAAATAGGACAGGCCTGCCTGGTGGAAGGGGAGAGAGGAGATGGACTCCCAAGGGTCTGCTTTCTAGTCTGGAGCTTGTGGGAGGTCATGGGGACATGGGGTGGTCACTGGGAGAATCAGAACAAGAGTAGGCAAGACCCAGGAAGCCTTCTTGGAAAAGCTCCAAATCGCTTTCCTTCCCTCAGCACAGAAAGAACCTGACTAGGGCTCCTTTAGACTGGGTTGTGCCTGGCAGCGCTAGTCCTCTATTTTCCTTCTAGATTACTTAATTTGATGATACTCTGAACTTCAAAGAATTAAATTATTATTTCTATGCAGATGGTTCTCACATCTATTTAACCAGTCCTCATTTCTCTTGACTCCCAATCTTATATCAACAACTGCTTATGGGATATTTCTAAATGGATATCCCATAGATATCTTTAATTTGACAAAGCTATAGTTATTATCTTTTCCCCAAGATGATCCTATTTACTAATTTCTCCATTACTCTCAAGTATACCACCATTATCCTAGTCACTCATGCTGACAGCTTGTGTCATCCTGATCTCCTCATTAAATCTCTCTTACCTTGCATTCCCCATCTTTTTTGCCACATCCTATCAATTTTACTTTCATTACATGTCTCATCTAGCCCTATACCAGACAATCAATTTCCCTATTCCAATAAATTTGAATGGCATTCAAAATGCCTGGAATTCTCACTCTCCTCAGTTCTACTTCTCAACTTAACATATAGATGTCTTTCCTTCCTAATGAATTTAAATACTAATTGCTTCCCTTGAAACATTTATATATTGTTGTTTATAAGTTATGTCTCCCATTAGATTATGAGCTTTTTGAGAACAGTTTGTTATTGCCAGTCTTTACATACCCATTGTTTGTCATTATTCTTAGCATGTTGTAGATGCTTATTAATTGTTTCTTGACTGTGCTTAGTAAAGGCTGGGCAAAAAAAAAAACATTCTTTATTACATCATATTATTATTATTATTATTGTATTGACAGGTCACTTAAATATTTGGGCAAGGGATTAACTTCATTGGGCATTTATATAAGAGGATTATTATATCACTGGCATAAAAGATGGACAAGAGGAATGAGACTAGATACAAGGAGATTCACTGATAAATTAATATAATAGTTTAGGCAGATGTTCTTCATATATGGTCACTTGGATGAAAGCAGATGCTTACTTTTTTAAATGAATGAATGAAGAAATGGTATTGATATTTCAGCAATAGAAATTAGTGATAACTCAGACATGAGAAGTATGAAATAGAGAAGAAAAGAAAATGAAAGGTTTGGAATTGAAGAGAATACAAGTCTATTTTTACCTTTGTCTGAAATAAAGAAGTCAAAAGAGACAGATATGAGAGCTTATGTTAAATGAGTTTGACTTATAGCCTTGAGGCTTTTAATAATTTATTTTGGCTAAATCAATGCTTACTTCATTGTTTAACTATAGACTAATAGCTTTAAAAAGGCTAAAGGCCAGTTACTCCAACCTCTGTGTTTCATAATTAAGCAAACCAAGGAAATACATATTAAATAACTTGTCCAAGGTCATATAGGGAGTAACAGACATTGAATTTGAATCTCAGTCATCTGTCTCCAAAGACAGAGAGGTGGCTTTGACTGGGAAACTTGATAAAAATCCTATCTCTGACACTTGA
The DNA here is from genome assembly GCF_027887165.1 of Monodelphis domestica. NCBI lineage: Eukaryota > Metazoa > Chordata > Mammalia > Didelphimorphia > Didelphidae > Monodelphis > Monodelphis domestica. Next base: position 335,275,595 of record NC_077230.1, on the reverse strand, counting down.
TAGATATAGATATAGATATATATGCATGTAAGAAAGTCACTTGATCTCTTGATTATCAGTTTCTAATAAGTAAAATGAGAAAGACACATTCAGAACCTATTACAATAATCTAGAAAACTGAAAGAATTTAATAGCCTATACAAGGGTGGTAAAAAATGTCTTTTGAATGAATGAAATGAGTTGGAACAGATATCAAAACACTAAGTATTATATGAAGCAAAATATAATTGGTAATAGGGAGAAATACAAAGTGTGAGGTTTAAATTTAACTTTCCCCTAATTGTGAAAATGTAAATTTAAAATTAACTCCCCTGCCCATTTATAGATCTAATCAACAAAAGTGTAAACATCTTACTTAATCATTAAGTGGGAGGTCTGTGACCCACATTGCAACAGTGGGTGATGAATCAGAATTAAACTGACTGCCCCTGGGCAGAAAAACTTCAACTGTGATTGGTAGATGTAAAATTAGGGGAAGGCACAGGAAGTGACACAAAAGAAAATGTATTTAAAAGGGAGCGAAAACTCCTGAGTGCAGTTTTACTTGGATTTGAACTTACTGTGAGAGACAGTTCTTCATTCTTTGGAGTCAAGACTAGAGAAGCATCTGCTGACTGGACCTGAGAGCCTGTTCTTGGTGAGACTGTCCTTGAATCTCTTCTTTTGGAATGACATGCAGTGAGTGAAAAGGCTGACTCCTTTCCAGGATTTTCTGAAGAAACTAGCCTCAGGAGAGACCTAACTCTTGAGAGAGTCTTCTCCAGGTCCTCAGCTTTGCTAAGGCCAGCTAAGGACTAGCTCTGCCTGCCTGGGTTGAGCCAGGGGCTGGGAGTAAATTACTTAGTGCTTAGGCTAGATATCTTACCCTATCCTCTCTCTCTGATTATCTTACTTCACTCTTTCTATATTTTGTAAATAAATTATAAATAAATCTCTTTGGAATAAATTAAATTCCTGGCAACCCTATTTTAAATATAATCTAGCCAAACCTTTTTATATAAATAAAACCCTTTCCCCATTTACAAAAGTAACTGAGAAAATTGAATATGGAAAGATTACTTTTATCTGGGAACATAAAGGAAAGCTCCTTGTAGGTGGTAACAATTGAGCTCTACCTCTAAAGGAAAAAAAATAATTTCTATAGACTGAGGCAAGAAGAAAATTTTGAATTTTGTCTTTCTGAATAACCAGAACTGAAAGCTTAGAGATACAACCAGTCAAAAAGTAATATTTAATACATATTTATTATCTTTTATTGTTATGTATATGTTTTGTTATGGCATGTGGGATCAGCTAGGTGGTTCAGTGGATAGAGTTTCATGCCTAGAATTAGGAACCCTCATTTTTCTGAGTTAAAATATGACATCAGACACTTATTAGATGTGTGTCCCTAGTCAAATATTTTACCCTGCTTGTTTCAATTTCCTTAACTATAAAATAAATTAGAAAAGAAAAGGGCAAACTCTTCCAGTATATTGATAAAGAAATACCCACCTTGGGTCACAAAAAGATAGGCACACACAATTGAAATGACTAAACAGCAACAACAACAAAATGTGCCAGACACTGATATGATATGTACAGAGTAGATGGAAGTTAATCTCAGAAGAAGAGACATTCTCATTTTGGGAAACTAGAGGAGACCTCTTCCAGGAATTAGCCCTTGGCCTGACTCTTAAAGAAGGAAGGCATTCCCATAACTGAAGAAATAAAGAGATGATATACCAGGCAAAAATAAGTACAAATGAATAGAGACACGAGACTGCCAATGGGAGAAACCAAAGAAGAAGAAGTCTAGAATAAAGTAAGAATGATGGAAAGGTAAGAATGGGGATAAGTTGTTAAGATATTACAATGCCAAATAGATAATCTTTATATTGATCTTGGATCTATCTAGGAGGTTTCCATTTTTAATGATCATGGAAATGTCATGTTCAGAGAAAAATTATTTTTTGAAGATATGCAGTGAAAGGTTTAGAGTGGGGAGAGACATAAGATAAGATAAACAATTAGAATAAATAGAGGTGAGAAGTCAGGGGATGAACTAGAGTAGTGGCTGTGTGAAGAGAGACACCATGCTTTATGTAATTGGACCTACCTGCGGATTTCTACTTAAAGAGCTGTAAGGAAGAGAGGGAAGAAGAGAAGAATGAAAGAGGAGACCACACAAAGTGGAGGGAGGGCACCTGTATATGGGGGCTGGGAATAGAGAAGCAAGAGGAGGAGGAAGAGGAGCAACAGCATGAAGATCGACATTCTCTATGCATGAGGTCTCAAGCCAAGTCCCCAATCAGGCAGCTGAGGCAATGGCGCTCATCTCTTCACCCATCTGTTCTTTTGCTTTCACTTGGAGAATTTTAAAAATATTTTTCATGTTTAAGGCTTTTTAGAGGGGGTGGTATGGGAGGCCAAAGAGTGCTGAGCCTAAGGACTGGTGCAGAAAGAGAGTATACCATATTGTACAGAAAAGTTAACATAGGTATTTTATTTTTGTATATGGATTTTTCAAGAGTCTTTACATAAAGTCAAATTTGTATAATGCAAATTTATGTAAAATAAGAACTGTCTGTATAAACCAATCATGTTGTAAAGGTTGAAATAAAAAGGATTTGACATAATATTGTAAGGAGTAAGGAAGAATGAAGAATTGAGGATGACACAGATGTAACAAGCCTCATTGACTAGAAAGACTACAATAACCTCAATAATAAGAGGAGAATTTGGAACAGGTGGGTTCCTGGGGAAGGACAAGACAAGCACCTCTTTTTAATATAGTCAGTTTGAAATAGTTATGGGATATCTAATTTTAAATGTCCAATAAGATTTGGGGATATGAGAGGAGGGAGTTTAGGAAAAAGACTAAAAGTGCTGTCTATCAATCTATAAATTATAAGCATGGAAATGATAATAAAAGTTAATAAATTTTTCAAGTGATATTGAAGAGAAGGAAAAGGTAAGCCTGTTCTATGGTTGACTCAGATTTAGTAGGAGTGATATGAATTCAACAAATTAGAATGAGAAAGACTATTCAGAGAAGTACAAGGATAACCAGATGAAATTGCATCATGGAAATAAAGGAGTGAGGAAAAGATCAGTGTCAAATGCTGAAGAAATATCAATAAAGATATATCAGAGAAAAAAAATCATTAGATTTGTCAATTAAAATCATTCACAACTTAGAAAATATAAAATTTAGTTTAATGATGGTAAAAGTCAGATTACAGAAAGTTTACAGGAGAGTGAAAGGAAGAGAAGGCACCTCATGAAAATTTCAAAACCAGAAGAAATAGAGAAAAGGAAAAGATTTATAGCAAGTGGTTTGGTGAAATCAATAAAGTTTTTAACAGATATGGAAACCTAGACATTTTTGTGGATAGCATGAAAAGAGAAAAAAAGATGAAAATACTGAAATTGAGAGATCAAGAAACAGGCTGAAATAGCCACAGAGACAGGAGAGAAAGTAGAGGGGGAAAAAGAAGGAATCTATTAGAAAAAAACAGGAGACCATAGGATCAAAAGTGATAGAAAGGTTAGCCATGGGTAGTAAAAGAGTCACCTCCTTCATGTTAGGAAGACATTAAGAGAAAGATAGTGAAAACGATGTCAATCATAGGAGAGGAGAAGACAAATATCTAATTGTTCTCATTCATATTTCTGTGATATGTGGAGACTCATGTGGGAATATAGGTAAAAGAGTTATTAAAAGAAGCTTGAAGAAAATTGATAATTATTGAAACAATTGGTAAGAAAGATGGAATAGTGAACTGATTAAGTAGAATTTCTACAATAATGCTATAAGGATTTATCTGAAATTGGATGTCATAAATTTATTTTAGGCCCTACAACATGGTCCTGTGATTTCTTCTAGCCTTTTTAAAATGAACATAAATAAAAGACTGCACATAGGTGATTGAGGTTGGGGTTTTTGTTTTTCTTGTGTTTTTTTCTGTTTGTTTGTTTCTTAAAGTGAGACAATCAATAGAAAAAGAGGTACAAATGATTCATTACCAGAAGATAAAGTCGAGATAAAATGATGTGTCAAGACCTGTAGGTAAAGAAAGTGCATTAAGAAAATACAGAGCTGATGGTCTAGTGAGAAATGAGGGATGAAGTCATTGAGGTCTATGTAAAAACAAAAACAAAAAAACAGGGTTGCATCTATAAGACACATGGAAATCAAGAATGTTAAATGATTGTTTTTAGTTTGAGGACATTCTAAGATCCTGAATACACAAGTGGATCAATTGTGGGTAATAGCAAGATCAAGGATTTGGATAGCAAAAGATTAGTCAAAGAATAGGTCATAGGAACTAAATATTTTTGAGGGAATGGGTAGTTAGAGCATTGCAGATATCATCTGGTACATATGTTAGATTTCCCCATTATCAGCAAAAGAAAGTGAGTAGAAATAAAAATTGTAATCTAAGCACTGAATTGAGAAAGCAAGGAAATGTCCTGGTTGTAGACAGATAGTGGCCAATAGGATCTAGATTGCCTGATAAATTTGGATAGTAAGTATAAACTTCAAATAAGCTACTAAGTGAACATGGGAGATAGATTTTCTAAAAGTGGTCATGACAAGTGAGTTGGGGACCTGAGTTATATTGTCATTCATGCCAGTAATAGTGTCCAGAGGAGTAATTTCACTAGGAAGGCTCCACATCTCACTGTGAGGTAGAAGAGGGAAGGAGTGAGAAAGGACGACCTATCTATCTATCTATCTATCTATCTATCTATCTATCTATCTATCTAACAAATATATTATACATACATGATGCTTATTTAGTTTCATTAACTGACTCAGACCTGTAATTTTACAAACTGTGGGTGGACAAAAATTTTGAAAGGTTTACAAAATTCTAAAAGTGATAAGAAGGCAGATAATGAAATATCTGACCTTTAACATGGATATATCAGAGCTTGTATCCTGTAATTACAAAGAATGCAAGAGGATGTAATGTCAAGGTTCAAATACTATTCCTAAAGCTATGACTCTAGACTAAAATTTTTGCTGAAATAATAATGATTTTATTCAAATATTGGGCACCAACTCTGGCTACTAATTTTATTTTTACTGGAAAGAATAGAATTGAAACTTCCCATTTGACTCTAACACAAATTTATCACAATGAATAAATAATTTAACCTGTATGAACTTCTGTTTTCTTATCAGCAAAATGGAAATTATTTGTATTTTGCCTTATAAATCTTGGAAACTCCTTATAAGTACATATCTTTAAGCCCCCAGAGTCCAATATTAATATGTGCTATCAAAATCCTTATAAGCTAATATTTCCTATTATATCCCAATGAAAAGAGGATATAATATTTTCTGGCTTTGGAAGAGAAAGCCATTATAATTATTTGACAAATCAGTAGTGAATGTATAATGTAAAATAGATGGTCTCTTCATAGAACTCTTAGTTGGAAAGATGACAACTTAGTTGATACTCATTTCTAGTTATTGTTGCACTTTCAAATAAACATAAGTTTCTGCACATGACCTTGTTCCAAACTTGCTACATTGTTGAGCTATTTTTCAAAACTGAAGTCATTGCTACTGATATGTATAATCTTATACGTGTACACATACATGCTTGTGTGTTTATATGTATATATTATATTTCTATAAACATTACATTTATGTACAAATGAAACATGTTACAACATGAATTTATTCTAATCTCAAAACCCATTATTTTCATATGAAACATCAAAATCCTTACACATATCAATTGAATACTTCTATTAGAACATCAAATAATAATATTTATATTTTAACTTCATCTTAAGCATCTATGTTAACATGTGTTCACACAAAATAAAGATAAGAGAATAGATAACATGAAGGAATAAAACTTCTAGTTTACAAAAAGACAGAATATTGAGTCATTGTCAGAATGTGTGCACAGTTATCAAGGCTAATGTAAAGATAGCCACAAAAACTTTTATGTATATATGAAACTTACATATATATATATATGAAACTTACATATATGTATATATATGAAACTTAATCAAAAGGATATTTTTATCAAACTGTTAATTTTCCCTTTTTGGTCTTTTTTACATTTTAATACAACCTTTTATTAACAATTTTATGACATTTTGTGATCCATAGTCTCTTCCTCCCTCCATCACTTACCCTCTCCCCAAAATAGCAGTATCTCCTCAAAATATGTTATTATATAATAGAGGTTATCATAGAAAATATATTTCCATGTTGGTCATATTGTGGAAAAATACATATCACTTATACAAGAAAAAATCTCATGAAAAAAGAAAGTGAAAATGGTAGGCTTCAATTAGAATTTTAAAATCTATTTTCTTCCATCACTTTTACTTATCTGATTTTCCTTAATAATATTCATGCTTACCAATATTGTGGACTGCTAAAATTCCTATCCTACTTAAATCTGACTCTGTCGGCTTAAGACCTCACTCTAAGACCATTTTCAATAAAAATCCCCTAGAAAATTATGTACAAGATTGAAATTGGTCAGGTTAACTATTCTGAATGTTTTAAAGAGTTCAACAATGAATACAATTTTGGAAATTTGAGAGAGCTTATATGAATATCACTCATTTTGTAATTCTCTATTCAACAAAATACAAATTAAAATACTTTTCCAATTTTTCTTTGCCCTGAGGCAAAACTAAAATATATATGTAGTATTTTTTGCTGCTAAAGATGAAGTGGAATATTATTCTGGAACCTAACCAAAATATTTAGGTGCAACATGATAGTGAAAGAAACTAGAAACACAGCACTAAAACAGTAAGAAAAGGAGATACTTGGCCTTAGAAAGAAAAGATGCAGGAGGAATGTTCTTTGTCTTCAAACATATGAAAGACTGCCATGTGGAAATTTTATTTTACTTTAGAGAAGAACTAGAACCATTGTTTAGAAGCTAAAGGGAAGTGTTTTTTTTTTTTCAAAAGAAATCAAAAGTAATAATTTGATATTTAGTATTGTCTAACTTTGAGATAGAGGAAAGGTAATGATGGGAACACACACTCGGCAACCATTATAAATTTGGTCAATCCTGGCATCTAGAACATCTGCCTCTTACCCTGAGTGAAGTTAATATCCTCCAATTCCAGGGGCTTTGGAAAGAGATAAACATAAAGTGGAATAGTGGGAGGAAGTGGGTGCTTTTTGCTAGGAATCTAGAGGGAGAGGGTTTTTAGGCACAGTTCACAGATCTTTTCTCTCCCAGTGCTCTTAGAGGGGGCTGCTAAGAGAATGGCCAGCCACACGTGACTGGTGCTCTCTCTTTCTCCAGCCTATTTTTTTTAAATTATTTAATAGATACTTATAAATTAAGATATAGTCTCCAGAGAATTTTACTCTTAACATTATAAACCAATTAATGCTAAGATGTTGGGGACTTTCTGTGCCACTTCTTTTGAGAGTATTGATATTTGGGGGAAAAGACTTCCTATAGATCATAGTGTGCAGAACAAAGGATTAGGTGGTCCTAAGGTCTCTTCTAGTTCTTAATCTCTGAGTCTAAAACAAACAAATGTCTAATAGAAAAATGTAAGGCCCTCATGGAACTGGGTGTAGAAAAAAAGTTTTGCAAACTTTGTGGCTTAGTAGACTAAAAAACTATCCACAATAAGTCTTCTTTTTCTATTCATAACAGTCGATTTGACTTTAAGGATATTTATTTGTACTAAGTAATCATATAATCTGGGGTAATTCATTACTCCATTTTAGACTTCAGTTTCCTCATCTTTAAAATGAGGTGGTTGAGTAAGAGGATCTCTGACATGTTGGCTTGTCTTCTTGCTCTAATATTATATAAATGCAGGAATTTCTATTATTCAAAAACCCAGAGATGGGCAGTACATAAGTTAACAGGTCAAAGAAAAATAGTGCACTCTAGTGTTAGTAAACTGTACCTGTTTTGTTTTTGTTTTTTTTTTAATCAAAAGGCCTTTTCAAGCCTTAAATGTTTCTTCTCAGTGAAAAAATATTTGCATATCCTGCAGCTGAAAAAGGCAATTAGTAATTCATGAGTAATTTAGGAAACGCCAGCTATAAAGTTCTAGATATTTACATAGCTCTCATAAATTATAGTCACAAACTATAATTTGTTAAATTGGAATCCTGGTAAAAGCTTACATTTACATAGAATATCCAAATGTCAAATGTTGACGTGCATTTTTGAAAACCAACATATCGAGGCTATATTCTCATCTAATTTAAATTAAATTCAAATTTCTAATCAGGTCTGATAAGGTCTCCACACACATATATACTTCATGAGGTTTGAGAAGTGGGAAGAGTTGGTTTCTGTGAAGTTTGAAGTTTTAACAGATGAAATTAACTATTTATGTTAAAAAAAAAACATGAAGGTGGGCAAGAGAAAATAGAAAGCATTGAGAAAGTAGCCAAAGAATATAGGAACCACCATAAAAACTGAGTCATTTCTAATATCTCTATCATTCTGTAAGAAAAAAAAAACTACAATGCAACTTTGACATGCTATATTTTATGCTTTAACATTCCTCCATCCTTATTAGTGGTATAACCCTAGGCAAGTCACTTAATCTTTATTTGAGGCAGTGTTCTTATTTGAAAAATGGGAATACTAATAGCACCTACTGCCCAGAACTGTTGTATGGGATTAAATGAGATAATAATTGTAAGCGTTTAGCACAATGCCAGAAATATAATAAGCTCTATATAAATGTTTTTGTTATTGTAATTATTATTCCCTCTCAATTTACCATTCTCTATTATAATTCTTTGTCTTAAGAGCATTTTTTATTATTCCTACACCTTTAGGTTTTTTTTAATATGGATATACAACCTCCAAACTATTCTATTCAAAATTCAACTTTTCTTTCCCTTAGGGAACTACATATCAAAACAGACAATATGAATAATGAGTAGTCCAATAATGTCCACAAATAAAAAGCAAGATAGTTATTCAAGTGAGAACTTCAAAAAAGAGTTAATAAAGAGTACCAATCAATAAATCAATATTCATTAAGCATACAATATTTATTAAGCATTGGATATGCAAAGAAATGCATAGAGTGTGCTATCAAGACCTCACAGTCTAATTTGGGGACCACATGCTAACAATTCTCAACAAACAAGCTATATACAGGATAAATAGGAATATGACCATTAAAGTGTATAAAATAGAAATAAGAGACATTCAGAAAAGCTTCCTATTGAAGGAGGAGTTATTGTTAAGATTTGAAGAAATTCAGGGAATCTAGAAGATGGAAATGAGGTTGGAAAGAATTCCAGGCATGTGACAGAAAGACAGTGAAAATCCCAAGACTGTAAGATGGAGAGTCTTCATTGAATAGCAAGTATGGCACAGTGGATCACAGAATACAAGAGGAGGGAGGCTGTAAAGGGTAAAATAGCAGAGAGAATGTAGGTTATGAATGACATTGGACATAAACAATACATTTTCTAATTGATTTTAGAGGTGAGAAGGAACCATTGGATTTTATTGAGTATGAAGGGGACATCAGGTCTATGCTTTGAGAAATTCACATTGACAATTGAGTACAAGATGTCCTGGGAAGGGACTTGAACCTAGACCAGCAGATTACTACAATAGTCCAAAATGAGGTGATGAGGCCTTGGACCAGGTTAGTAGCTGTGCCAGAGGAGGGAAGGATGCATGTGTAAACGATATATCAAAGGTACACCCATTAGATCTTAACAAAAGATTGTCTATGAGAGGTGAGAGAGAAAGGTCAAGGATGACACCTAGTTTGTGAGCCCGGGTGACTGGGAGGTGCCTTCAATAGTAAAAGTTAAGCTTGGAAATAGAGAATTGGAGGAGTTAGGATTTGAACATAATTTAAAGTTTAAAATAAAACTTTAAAATAAATTAAATAAATTTATATTTATATCTATTATCTTTTTATTAGAATTATTAGAATATTAAAATATTCACACAACACACAGTTTGAAAAAGCCAAAATTTGATCTAGGACGAACCTATTTTTATTATAAAAGACTATAATTATTTACAGATCTCCTCACTTTTAAAATTGATTATAAAGGATAAAAAAATGGTATCTATATAGATGTAATCTCTGTATTTCTCCTGTACCCCCCACATCAAAAAAAGCTTTAAATCATCCTAAACCTGGAGAATGATTAATCACATTTTTTGATAACCATTATTAAGTTATTGTGGGAGGTTAAATGACATAATGAATGGAGCAATAACCTTGGGACCAAAAAGACCTGGATTCAAGTCCAGCCTCAGATATATATCATCTGTGCTATCCTTTCAATGCCTTAGATTCTACCCAATAGACAAGTTGCTTATCTCTATGATGGAAAAAGGTGAACAAAAGTAAATTATATACTAAGAATTCATTACACTAATGAAATCTTAAGTTGTCTCCCCTAAAAGTATCATCAAAATGAAACATTATAGTTAAGGGGGGAAAAATCTCATGTTAACCCTGTGAAGTAAGGGGGGCAAATATTCATATGACATTTGATTAAAGTAGCTCCCACTGTAATTGTGTTAAGAAATTCAAATAATATAGACTAGACTTTTAATGTAAAATTCAAGTAGAAAAAAAATTCTGCAGATCACTGATTTGGAAATTCATAAATTAATATTACCTATGTTTTATAGTATTCTTATTCACTTTATTCAACATTTCCCAACTACATTTTAATCTTCTTCCTTTCCCATTTAGAAGTTTTGAGAGCTAGACTTTAACATTTCTGGAATATGCTGACAACTCATCAAATGGCCAAAGAATCATCATTAAATATCATCTTTACAAATGCTCTCCAATAGATAACCCTGAGGATTTCTGCTTAACTTTTTGTCATTAAATATAATTATTAATAATTTGGTTAACTTTTAGTGACATGCTTAACAAATTTAGGGATGATTTAAAACTAGGATTGAGACCTCACATACTGGATGAAAGAATCAAGAATTAAGATCAAGAAAGTCCATCATACTCTAAATTAATGGGGGAAACTATAGTAAGATGACAATGAATAGAGATGAATCTAATAATAATAGAATGCTAATTTGGAGTCAAGAATACAAGCATTAAAAACTTGCTATAGATACTAGGTGTATGACATTGGTTAAGTCACTTAATCTCTGCTTAAGTTTTACCATCTGAAAATAGGGATAATAACAGCACTTACCTCCCAGGGTTGTTTTTAAAACAAAATAAGGTTTGTAAAGCATTTTAAAATATTAAAGTGCCATATAAGTATTAACTATATTAATGCCATTATTGTTTTGTTGTTGTTGCTATTGTTGGAATGAGGAATTGATAACCACAGTGTAGTCTGCCTTGTTCAAGTCATATCTATAACACTGTGTTCAGTTCTAAGTTAAATACCTAGCTGACAGTCTGACAGTCTATAAGTTAGCAAACCTTTTTTTATGTTTTTGCTTTTTTCTTATTATTTATTTATATTTATTATTTTAATTACAAAAAGAAACAATCTTTGACAATTGTTTTGACATTTTGTAATTCAGATTCTTTCCCTCCCTCTTCACCTTTCCCAAGGTAGAAAATAACCTGATACATGTTATAGCAGTGCTTTGATACAATATATATTTACATAATCATGTCATAACTGAAGACATATCACATATACAATTGAAAAAAAAACTCATGGAGGAAATAAAGTGAAGGATGATGTGCTTTGATCAGCAATCAGATTCTACCAGTTCCTTCTTTGGTTGTGAATAGCAATTTTGTCTGTTTTTGTTTTTATCATGAGTTCCTTGGGCTTATCTTGTTTTGCTAATAATAGTTTTTAGTCTTTCACAGTTAACTATTGAATAATATTTGTATTACTATATACACTATTCTCCTAATTCTTCTCACTTTACTTTGCATCAGTTTATATGTATTTTCAGTTTTTTCTCAACTCATTCTGTTCATCATTTCTTATGTTGAAATAGTCTTCCAATACAACCATATACCACAGCTTGTACAGCCATCTCCAAATTGATGGGTATTTCTTTAGTTTCCAGTTCTTTGCCTCTACCAAAAGAACTGCTGGAAATATTTTTCTCCTTTTTCCATCTCTGATGTATCTAAAAGATCTCTGATCTTGTTTATTCTTTCCTTTCTCTCCTTTCTACCTTTCTCTGTTTGCAAATGTTTTTGTTTCCATTTACCTTCCTCTTTTATGTGTCTACCCTTTTTTTAATTTTTAAAACTTTCCTCTTACCTTCTTATTTTTCTATTGGATAAGATACATTTAGATACCTAACTGAGTGTGGATGTTATTCCCTCTTTGTGCCAATTTAAGTGAGAATAAGGTTCAAGCATTGCCTAACACCTTAGCTTGCATTACACTCTCTTAATTCTTTCATGCCTCCTCATGTGAAATAATTTACTCCCAACATGCCCTCTTTTTCTCTTTTCAAGATATATTATTCTTTTTTATCCCATTATTAAAAAAATAATATCTCATTATATTAAACTTAATATTTTCTGTCTCTATATATGCTTCTTAATCATTGCCCTTAGAGTGATAAAGTACTTAAGAAATTTCAGGGCATTAAGTATTGTAAGTATTGTAGGTATCTTAGGTACTTCAAGTATTATAGAGCATCTTAGTTATCGCCTTCATATTAGTAATCAGTTTAAATTCATTGTTTCCCTTAATTTGTCTTAAGTATATTATATACTTTAGGTATCTCTTATACCTGTGATGGTGAACCTATGACACTTTTGATGAGACATGGCCACCTGTGTGCTCAGCAAGCCTCAGGGCCCCAGGAACACACAGGCCTATAGCCCTAGCCATGGTCAAGTCCTGGGGGGGGGGGGGGGTGAGGGGAGGAAGGGGGTAAGCAGCTACTGCTTTCACAGTACCTGGGGAGAGCTGGTTGAGGTGGGGCAGGGTGGAGTTATTAGAAGACTGGGTGGGGCTCCATGCCACATGCAATGGAGGAGTACCTGGAACTGATTACCAGACACTTTTAGCACCCTAAAAAATGGCTTTACTCACAATTTTCCCTCTATGTACTTTTGAGAGACCTTATTCTCAGTGTTAAATAATATCAAAAGCAACAGAAGAAACAAATTGACAGATGAAGTTAGTGGCACTTGCTTGGGTTTGAAGTGTACAAAATACCAACCTTCAATTGAAGATTTAGCCAATGAAATTCAGCAACAAAAAAGTCACTAATAGGCAGGTTAGTTAAAGAATTCCCCCTCTCCCTCATTTTTCTTAGTTCACAGCACCCCACCCAAATTAAATAATATCAAGACCAACAAAAGAAACTGACTGACAGATGAACAAAGAAGTCACTAAGCAAGTAAGTTAAATAATTAGTTTTTGGTTTATTAAATACATTAAATATATTAACAATTGTACATTTTTGTTATTTTTAACTATAAATATCACAAAATTATGTTTTTTCTCAAAGTGACACACCACCCAAGTTATACTTGGTTTTTTGGCGAATTTTGACACACCAAGCTCAAAAGGTTGGCCATCACTGTTTTATACTATAAAAATATTAAGTATCCTAGATACCATTTTCTCATGCAGGGATATGGTTAGTTTAACCCCATTGATTCCCTTGAGATTTTTTCTGTTTATCTTTTGATGCTTTTTTTTTTTAGTGTCAATTTTGATCATTGAATTTTATTTTTAACTTTGGCTGTTTCATCAGGAAGGACTGGAATTATTCTATTTCATTAAATATATATTTATTCCCTGGAATATGGTATGTGATTTTTGGCTGTAGGCCTAGATCTTTTCTTTGTCTTGTAGAATTTCATATTCCTTGCTTTTTGATCCTTTAATATAGAAATTGCTAGTTCTTATGTAATTCTGGTTGTGTTTCCATAATATTCATTTTCCCCCCTCTGGCTGCCTATAAAATTTCCTCCTTGATTTAGAATTTATGGAATTTGGCTATAATAATCCCAGGATTTTTAAGTCTGAAATTTTTTAGAAGGTGATCAGTGGATTATTTCAATTTATATTTTGTATTCTTGTTCAAGAACATCATGGCAGTTTTTCAAGAATTATTTTTTCAATATGGTTTTCAGGTTCTTTTTCGATCATAGCTTTCATGTCCTTCATGTAATTCAATGATTCTTAAGTTAACTCTTTTGGATTAGTTTTCCATGTCAATTGCCTTTCCAGTGAGAGATTTCAAATTTTCTTCTATTTGTTCATTCTTTTAAATTTGTTTATTGTTGTTGGATTTGTCATGAAGTCATTAGCTTTCATTTGTCCAATTTTTAGGGCATTGTTTTCTTTTCTGAGGCTTTGTAATTCCTTTCTTAGGGAGTTACTTTCTTGTTTGAATTATTGTATTTCCTTTGGTAGGGAAATATTTCTTTAGTAAGTTTTTGTTTGTATAATTGAAAATCTGTTACCCTAAAAAAGAACTACATTTCCCAGGATCCCACAGACTTCCTGTCATTATGCTATAGAAAGGGGATATTAAGCAGTGACGTGGAGGGTCCTGGGCTCTCTGGCATCATGGCGAGCATGTTGGTGGTAAGTGCAGGGCTTTGAACAGACTAATTAGCCATGATCATGTGGTTTTTATTCTTTATTCCTTTTATTCCTTTATTTCTAATGATCATTAAAAAATCTCCTAAAATATAATATTTTTATTATTGAATTTAATTTTAATTTTTACATATTCTAAGTCGTGTTGGTGAGCCTGTGGCATGTATGTCAGAGGGATCTGTTCCCTTCCTATTCTCCAAGCTTGCCTGAGGTCATTTCTCACATCACCCACCCCTCTTACCCAGCAGATTAATGGGATAGCTACCTCCCTCTCTTGACTGGTTAAGGCAACAGGACTCACCCGTGGCATGAGGGTTGCAGTTTGGGCACTTGTTCTCTAAAAGGTTTACCATTACTATTCTAAGTTGTTTTTTTCTATTATTTTCTTTTCTAATTTTTCTTTCAAGTATCTTATTGTTCTTCTATTATTTTTTTAAGCTCTTCCAGGGCTTTACTTGGGGGCTGACATCTTTTTAATATTTCCTTTAATGATTCACATGTTTTCATTTTTGTTTTACTGTCCTTTTCTGAGCTTATACTTTACTCATTTCTCTTGTAGAGGTATGTTTTCACCATCAGGCTTTTTCCTCTATCTTTTCTTCATTTGGGTTTTTTTCCCTTGATTTTGTCTATATGCTGAAGTTTACCTCTGTGCCTAGGGTGGAGGTAATATTGTTCTGCATTTGTACTTTGCTTGGGGTTGGCTCAGGTGTCTAGGGCTCAGAAAACTCTGCAGAGGCAATTTATCTGGTCAGCTGTATAGAGGTTTCATGTTCTTTGGGTCAACTTGGAGTTTAAATTCTGCCCAATTCCACTAAGAATGGACCTTATTAGGCTGAGTTCCTCCCACTGCTGCCTGTTCTGTATTGTTGTTTTCCACTCTGTTTTTTTTTTCTCCTGTTGCTTATGTTACATTGTACCCAAGCACAAGTGAGGCTTGTTCAAGATTCCCTCTTTAGAGCTCAGTGATTTGAGTCTTCTTGCTGTCTCTTGACATTGATTGAAGCTGGAGCAATGCTTTACCCTTTCTTGTCCTCATTTGCCACTGCTATCCCAACTCTTACTCCTATATGATTTTTTTTCAGTCAGCAAACATTTATAGAGTTTTATATACCAGGCATTGTGTTAAGTTCAAGTGCTACAAAGAAAAACTAAATATGATTCTAATCACATGAGATTGTAACATATATGCTTTATAAATCACACAAATATATACATAATTGTTATTATTATTTTTCAAACATTTGAGTCATATATGACTCTTCCTGACACCATTTGTAATTTTCTTAGCCAATATATTGGAATGGTCTGCTATTTCCTTTTCTAATTCATTTTATAGATAAGGAAATTGAGACAAATAAAGTTCAGTGACTTAGTCAAGATGACATGGTCAGTAAGTAACTTTGTATGAATTTTAACTTAGGTCTTCCTGGCATAGATAGATAGATAAATAGAGAGAGAGAGAGAGAGAGAGAGAGAGAGAGAGAGAGAGAGAGAGAGAGAGAGAGAGAGAGAGAGAGAGAGAGAGAGAGAGAGAGGATGCCTGAGCAACCAGGGAGAGAAGAAGGGTTTACTTTTGAAGATGATGAAACAGAAACTGGGCCTTTAAGGAATCCAGGTGGCAGAGATGACAAAGGAGACCTATGCAGACATAGAGTCAGTTGTGCAATTTGTGTAAATTCATGCAAGAGAAATAATGCATCCCTTTCAAGGAAGAACAAGTGGACCATTTCTATATTCTAGAGTATTTGGAGGGTAATAACATATAACAAAAATGAAAAAGTAGGATGTTATCAGTCTGAGAAAGGCTTTAAAAGGCAAGCAGAAATCTAGCACTAGTTCTGCATACCATAGAAATTAAAGAGAGGGGAAATGAACCTACCTTTATAAAAATATTAACAGCTCTTATTGAGATAGCAAAGAACTAGAAACTAAAGAGATGTCCATCAGTAAGAAAATGATTAAATAAGTTGTGATATATGCTTCTAATGGAATACTATTATGTCATAAAAATGACATAATATGATCACCACAAAAAAAAGTTAGAAAGACATATGAAATGATGCAAAATGAAGTGATCACAACCAGGAGAATATTGTAAATAGTAACAACATTAATATATAATTATCAACCATGAATGACTTAATTATAACAAATTGGGCAAGAATCCAATGCAACTCCAAGAGATTTGGGACAAAAAAAGAATATCTATTTCCATAGAAGTAACACAAAGAGTCTGAAAGCAAACTGAAACATACCATTCTTTTCTTAATTTTCTACATTATTTTTTCTCTAGTGAAAGCAATATAAATCTTCCTTGACAAACATGGAAATATGTATATATAATAATATATATAACCTATATCATATTACCTGCCTTCTTGGGGAGGGGGAAGAAAGAGGGAGAGGGAGAAAATGAATTGAGAAATATCAGAAAATTTAAAAAGAGGTTATGAATGGATTTTTCAAAATATGAAACTAATCTGTGTAAAGATGATAATTTGACTCATAGGGTCTGAGAGAGTAGAGAGGAAGAACAGAAGAGACCTTAGGACCAAACTTTGAGAGACATACCTAGATACTGGGCATGAAATGGGAATGACCAGAGAGTACACAGAGAAGTACAACCAGGATAGTAAAGAACTGTGAATATTAGTTGAAGGAATAGGCAATATTTAGCCCGATGAATGGACCTCTTAGGATAGAAAATATAGTTGTTTTTATGTTTTAGTAGGGCTATTATATGAAAACAGAATTAGACCTTTTTTTCTTTTGCTCAACAGAGCAGATCTGAAAAAATGGGGAGAAGTAGTAAAGATACAAAATTGTTTTATCTTTAGGAAAGACTTCCTAAATCTGAGAGCCATCAATCTGTTTGGGAGATTTGGTAGAGGATACTTTTGATTATGGGTACTAGATGATTACTAAAGTGGTTTTCAAATTAAATTGTACTATTCTGTGAAATATCATCAATCTCATATGAAAAAATAGATTCTATTTTGAGAGGTAGCTTGATGTGGAAAGAACAATGGATTTGAAGTTAGCAGACCTGGATGAAAATTTCAATCCCAATATTTAATTACATTATCAACTCAGAAAGGTAAATGATCTCTCATGACTCTGATTCATTCATAGAATAAAGAGGTGGTCTATACTAGCCCCAAGTTCTCTTATGGTTCCAAATCTATTATAGTAAAATTCTAAGTTAATACAAACTTTTAAGCTTCAGTGGCCCCTACTAAAACAGAATTAATGATACTTTGAAGATCTTCCTCACTGGGTGGCTTTAAGGGAAGTTATTTTAAAATCATAAAATAATATAAAGTTGTGAGCAATTTAGAGGTAATAATTACTCATATATATTCATTCACATAATTTAAAAATATTTTTTCAATAAGACATGAAATTTATTGCCTGCTTTCACTGAACCTCTGAACCAGGAAAGGGTATTTAAAAAATATATTAGTTTTAATCTGATTAGATGAATGTACCAAAGAGTACTTCCTTCCTTCCCTATCCACAAAGAGAGATTGCAACAATAATCTAACGATAAAGAAAAAAATAATCTAACTGTTTTCTAATGTTCTGAATTTTTTGACCCACAATAGATAACTTCTAGGTTCCCAAACTGTTTGTTTGAATGACTATGGTATTAATTCATGAATTCTTCCCAATATCTGCCTCTTAGGATGGCCCATAAACCTCTAGTGAAGAGGTATCTCTATCTATCCAGATCTCTAATCTGTCAATCAATAGGTTTGAAAAAAAATTTTTAATATGAAATAAGAACAGTGTTTGTCATTTGCTTCCAAAAGTTACTAAGGGCTCAACAGGCAATTTGCATATGTCACAAGTTTAGCTGAGCAAGGATTAGCAAATTAAAACTTAATTAGCTTATTTTTGCATAATTTTGAAGAAATTATATGCTTTGTGCAGATGACAGGTGGGAGTTAAGGCATTTAACATGTAATGAATTAAAGTTTTCCTTGACTTTATGAATTTTAATAGAAAAATAATATTTAACAGTTAAAACGTGTGTCAAACTTAATAGATCATCTGAGAAGACATGAAAAATAAGAAATTATTTTCTGTGAGATAACAACTGACAGGAACAATAGGCATTGTCTTTAAATATTCCTGCTAATGAATTTTTAAAAAAAAAACACATACTAGAAAGGGTGAGGAAAGGTAATTAGTGAAGAATAGAAGAAATACTTCAAAGAGTTTTTGTAGCTATAATATTCTCTTCAGATTGATGACAGAAATATCCATTCTTAGATATTACAGACTTGAGAATGAATGCAATAAGTGAGTTCTGCCCCAAAGATCTGTTGAGACAATTACAGGTCATTCATTCCTGACCTCATTCCTCCTTTTCTGGTGTGAGTTTGAAGAGTCAAAAAACCAATAGGTCCAATAGTTCCCTTTCTATACATTAATACATGCTGTGGTAACTTTCTTCCCCATAGTATGAAGTTGTAAAATGGAATAGTCATCAGGAAGCCTGCTAATGGTTAGAATGGAAGGAAATTTGGTCTTGCCTGTACTGCCTATTTGAATCATCCTTCTCTTTCCAACTTAGAATTCATACTATTATGAAGAGAATGATGATGACAATGATGATAATGGGACAAAGTGGTAGAGCTTACAAAATAGTAATAGTAAAAAACAAAACAAAAATGGGTTTGTTGTTGAGTCCTTTTCAGTCATGTCTGATCTTTAAGGACCCCATTCAAGGTTTTCTTGGCAAAGATACCAGAGTGATTTGCTATTTCCTTTTCTAAGCCATAGGTTTTAGCTCAGTTTTTGACACATTTTGAATCTCAAACACCAGGCCAGCCATTTAACATCTTAGAGCCCCAGGCAATTCTCCAGGATTATAACTAGAAGAATAGGAGTTCATTTCTATAGGCAGAGGGAGGCACAATGCTAATGGAATCACATGTATGATTCAAAATGTCATATCTGACAATCATAGTGTTTTAATATTTTATTGGGGGGGGGATACTTTAATTCATTAATTCACTTAAACTCAGCAATAAACCAGTGAGGTCAGTACTTTATATATTTCTCCATTTTATTGATAAGAACAATTACAAGGTAAGTAATTCCTCTTTTGTAATACTATTTCTAAGTTTCTGTGGTATAATTTTAATAAATAATGCAAAAAAGGAAGAATTCAATTTAGCATAATTATTATTTTTTATTCCTTCATGATTTCATAGTTTATGATTATTATTCACTGAAGGTGACACTAAAAATTAAAGCTATCTCTAAGTGGAAGGGGATTCCTCAGAAGGTGTTGGATTCCCTCACATTGGACAATTTCTAACAAAGGCTAAATGAGTGCTTGTTAGGTATGTCATAATAGCAATTCTTCTAGTGGTTTGGATTTGGAATATATGATGGTTAGGAAGCCTTCTGCAGAGTTTGGTCTCAATGGTTTTTGAGGGGCCTTTTCAGTTCTATAATTTTATGAATTTCATTTAAAAAACTAAATGTTCATCACAGATTGGTTTGGTGGGGCCATTTATAGGACATATGACCATTTTTTGCTATTTTCTACTTAAATTTGATCGTAAAATTACTTTTTCTGGTGGAGGAAGGAGTCTAGGTCTCAACCACGAAATGCTGGCAACATTTGGAAATTGTCCATAGCTAAATATCCCTTAAGCAAAATCAAAGAAAGCAATGACACTCTTACATAGAAATACAAATCTGATAATTGAAGGGTGCTTAGAAGGCCATCAGGTCAGTTGATTTTTAATTTAAAAATGTTTTAGAGATCACTTAATTTTAACTGTGGCTGTGATATGATTTCTAAAAAAATCTCAAAAGATTGGCCATAATGTATCATATTTGAAGAATTCAAGGAATGAGGAAACACATCACTTCCTGGGGATATACATTCCATTTTTGGACATTTCTGCTTTTTTAGAAATACTAGAAATCTCCTTGTGGAACTAAAAACTGCCAATTTGAAACTTTTATAATCTAGAAAATAGAAATAATAATGTTTTAATTTCTTCACATGGTGTCTGAGATCACTCAAACTGTAAAGTACCACATAAATGTGAGTAGTTATTATCATTCTTGTTACTATTATTAAAAATTTAGTTATCTTTTCTGAATGCAGATAACTAAATTTTAAGGACAACTTATAAACCTTTTACTATTATTTTAATATAAGCTATTCTGTGGACTATTACAAAGGTAGATATAATAACTGATTTTTATAACGGAATAAATATATTGTGACATAATCTCATTTTCTGCAGACTTACTAAAAACATCCACAGTGCAATTCCAGGAGGAGACAGAATGATGATTGCTATGCAACTCAATTTTCTCAGGTGATTTTAATTTCTTCTTTTAGAATTCTATATTTAGAAATATTTTATATCATACAGCTTGGATATTGTTACTATTTGTCATTATAACATCTATTAAAACATTATGTTTTAATATAACATCTATTAAAACATAAATGTTTTATTTATCATTATGTTTGGGTGAGTGTGGGTAGAAATTTAGTCAGTGAAAATAGCTTCATTTCAGTCATGAATCATTACTAATTGTGTTCTGAAGGCGATTTTGGGATCAGTATTGGAAGAATGGAATTTGTCATCAGTCAGTCTGTGAGACATAATGAACTTCTGGTTCTAGCCAGTGTCATCTCTTGTCCATATATACTATTTCCTTGCATAATGACATGATAATAATGATTAGGATGATGAAGGTGTGATAGTGATATTCATAAAGTACATGACAGTCTTATAAGAGTTTTTACACACAAAAATTGATATTTGTAAAGGATTCAAAAGTCTTAAGAGTATATCAGTATATAATAAGGATAATAGATATGATTTCATTAATTATCACTCAGGGTTGTGGACATTATCAAAAGCATTCAAAACTATGTATTACATTTCAGGGATTTTGTGAATTGTGACTTGTTTAGATGCTTTCAATGTTGCACTTATAACAAGATAATTATATTTCCAGAGTTTTCTGTCCTGTGACAGTATGCCTAAAGTTTGTGTTCTCTTCTAGGCATAAATAAGGATTGATATAGACAAATTAGAAGGGTGACCAGAATAGTTATAAAAAAATTGTGGCATCTGGATGGCGCAGTATTAGTATTTTTGCCTTGGTTTCAGGGAAACCAGGGTTTCAATCCTGCCTCAAAAATTGTGTTGTTCTGAGCAAATGACTTTATCTCTCATTTTTCTCAGTTATAACATGGGGAAATACTATACTCCCTCACAAGGCTGTACCAAGAAACAATGAATTAACTTGCATAAAGCTATTTGCAAACCCGAAAGCACTTTGAACATCTATAAGTGATAAATTATCAAAATGTGATTACAAGACTATATAGGAAAGGGTTTGGGGAAGTTAAGCCTAAAATAGGGTAGGTAGACTGAAGGGAAATATCTGGCTACATTCCCTCTCCTTAAATTTTGGGGTTAGAAAAGCTTTTGCATTTAGGGAAAGAAGAATATGGTGTGAGTCCTGGCTGTTCTGCTTGCTAGACTGGCATCCTAAGGAGAGTCATGTTAGGATTCAGTCACTCTAAATCTCAGTCTCCTCATGTATAAAGTGAAGAGTTTATATTTAAATAGAATATTAAATATTCCAGATAGATAGTAACTAGAAAATTCTAGGGTGATTAGTGTCATGGAAAAAACAATACTCAGTTGCCGTAAAGGAAGCATAATAATTAGAACTAGGGGACAAATAGTCCCACTGTATCTTGCCCTCACTGAACCATATCTTGAATATTATATTTAGTTCTATAAACACAATTTATAGTATATATAATATGGAATGATGTTATTGCATATGTTCATATAATTAATAGTATAATAATTAGTATTGTCACATTTGACACTATTACATGGGTTGTTAATTTTGTTTGTTTCATGGACCCTTATTGTGGCAGCCTCTTGGTGCCTGTGGATGCTTCAGATTAATGATTTTGAATGCACAATATAAAATACAATATATTTCCTTACCAAGGAAATTGATTGTCAAAACATAATATATACATATATTTATATACACATATAGATGCTTATGTGTACATGCACAAATTTATACACACATAACTCTACACACTTAACCTCTCCAATCCCTTATATACATACTCTTTAAATGATGTTATTACACACATATATATTATATGCATGTATGTGTATTTGTATATGTGTGTCATATATATGTATATAGAGATATGTTTATGTATACACAGTCATACAAATATGTACACATACATGGTTCATTGACCCTAGTTTATAAACTCCAGATCTAAAGTAAGGGAATCATACTAATGAAGGGCTTCATCATCATACCACTGAGGAGCTGTTGAAAATTTGTCATTTTGCCCTTTTATCTTTTTAATCAATCTGATAGGAATAAGATGATATCTCGGAATTGTTTTGATTTGCATGTGATGGTGATGGAATACTACTCTGTCATAAGAAATGATGAATGGATTAATTTTGGAAAAACGTGGAAAGACCTCCAAGAAATTGTGAAGAGTGAAACAAGTAGAGCCAAGAGAACATTAAATACAGCAACAGAAATATTACTTGAAAAATGATCTGTGTACATGCTTCTATAGAGAAAGAATTGATAAAAAGAAATAAGTAAGACAGTTTCATATATACACATATCTTTTTGTCAAATTATACCTTCTCTAATGAGGGAAAGGGGAGGAAAATGAATTTAACTGGATTTTAAATGTAGAAATAAATATATTTAAAAGAAAAAAGCAGAAAAGATTAATTAATGATATTCAGTCCTGAGAAGAGAGCTTCTTCATATCAGTTCTTATATTTTAAAGGTTTGGAATATGGAAGAAAAAATTAGATTCATTTTACTAAGGTGCATAGAGTAAAGCTAAAGTAAATGTTTTATCAGTTAATGGGTAGAAATTTTAGAGAGATCTTTTTAGGCTTAATGTAAAGGAAAAGCTATAAATTAGACTCATCCAAAAGTAGATTTTCCTCTAGATTCCTTTGCACTATTTATAGATAAGCAAAAACTCAAGGACATTGGGGGGGGGGGTAGTTGTAGAAGGAATCTTGTTGAAGAATTGGATTAGATGGTCTCTGAATTTTCTGATATCCTGCAGTTCTATGACAATGTTTTCTATAGTTCATTTAACCAGTGATATTCTGATAAATGTTTGACAATCAATTTTTCAAAATTGCAGGAAATACTAAAGAATAATATTCATACTAATAATCTTTCCATCACCTATGCCTAGTAATCAACAAAACAATAAAGCCCCAATTTATAGAATTTGCTGATTTCTGAGGTCCAAATACTAACACTGAAAAATTAACAATCAAATCATCGTTTGAGCTGGCATTAGCTGGCTCCCAGCACACACTGATTTCCTGCTCTAAATCATAAGATATAACAATAAAAATTGTCATAATGAGAATGAGGATGGTAAGATTTATGACCATACAAGTTAAAGTTTAACTGTTGCTTTAATAATGCATAATAATTTGTATATGTTAGTTCACTAACCTGTAACAATCCTTTTGAATTAAATAGTTGCTATTATCATCCCAATTTTATAAAATTGGAAACTAAAGCTCAGAATCATTAAGTGACTTGATCAGGGCCACAGGTCTGATAATTGTCAGAGGTAGAATTTGATCTAAAGTCTTCCTCAGTTGACGTTTATGTCAAGCCTTATGGATGTCATTCAGAAAATTTTGATTATTATTCTTTGCCCAAAATGACAGATCTAGAACCAAGAGAGACAACTCCCAAGAAGTCAGATTTCAGTTGAAAATTAAGGTTAACTTTCAAGTGATGAAAACTAGCCATGAACAAAATAGTGTTTCTTTCATAGTAGCAGGATTCTTCATGGAATATGACATAGAGAGGTAGCTACATGTATAGTGTATTAAACTTGGAGCCAGTAATATCTGATTTCAAATGTAGCCTTAAACACTTATTAGCTTTGTGGCCCAGGACAAATCATCTAATCTGGGGGATAATAATATCATAGAGTTGTTATGAGGATCAAATGAGAAAGTATTTGTAAGAAGCACTTAGCATAGTACCAGTGGGTGCTATATAAAAACTTATTCCCTTCCCTTTCTTTTGACCCATCTCATTCACGTGTCTGTGTGTCTGTATGGATGTATGTGGATGTATCACTTGATTCAGAGTTAGAAGCAGTAGATTTATTCTCATTAAACAAATGCAGAAGGAATGATGAAATCAATAAACAAATGGACATGGGGCAGCTAGGTAGCCCAGTGGCAAGAAAGCCAAACCTGGGTATTTGAGGTTCAAATATGACCTTAGATACTTCCTATGTGAACCTATATAAGTCACTTAACCCCAATTACCTGTTGTAAATTTTAAAAATTAATATACAATACTCTGGGTATTACATTTAATAAGATTTATTAATATCTAAATTAAAGCAAAAGAGAAATAAAGGCTAGAGAAACAGATAAAGCCCACCAGCCTCCCACATGGAAAAGAGAGCAAAGGGGGCATTACCCACAGCTTAAAAACTATAACATAAAGGATGCACATAAACAGAAAGGGAAAAAAGGAACCTTGGGACAAGAGGAGAATTCTGGGAGACAAAATCCAAAGGATACAAAAATTTCCAGTTATACATTACTCTCCTGTGATCCTTTGGAAGACCAGTTTCATGGGAACAGAACTAACATAACTTTTAACTAGAGATATATACAAATATCACAGTTTTTAAAGGGGAATTACAATAATTTGGGGATAAAGGGAAATAAAAGAAAAAATAGAGCTCACCAGTCTCCCATGTAGAAAAGAGAGCAAGAAAGGCATTACACACAGCTTAAAAACCTCAACATAAAGGACACATGTAAACAGAAAGGGAAAAAAGGAACCTTTGGATGAGGATAGAATTCTGGGAGATGAAGTCCAAAGGATACAAAATTTTCACTTATACACTATCCTTTCTGTTTTACTGCTTTTGAAGATTAAATTGTAATCCCCTGATTGTAGTGGTAGTCTCTCAGTGATCGAGAATGACTATTGTCTTTGTGCAGTTTCATCTACGGTGTACCCTCATGTGGCTTTAGAGTCCAAAGGCTGAGGCACAGAGTTTGTGGCACATGGGGCCTGGGACGCCAGTTGTTATGGGAGGTGCGGGTGTGGCCTGGTGTCAGCGTTCACGCGCAGCGGCAAGACGTCGACGTCGCTCATCTTCAAAGGTGGTGGTGGCATGGTTAATGTGGGTTTGCCAGCTGCTTCTGTCAGAGGCAGCGAGTTCTAGTTGCTTTGGTGTCATGCCAGCCCACTTCAAGTTGGACTTTAGCTGATCCTTGAATCTTTTCTTTGGTCAGCCTTGTTTCCTGAGTCCAGCTGACAGTTCACCATAGAATACCTGTCTTGGTATTTTCTGTGGGTCCATGCGGATGACGTGTCCAGACCATCGTAGCTGGGTGTTGAGGACCATGACTTCGATGCTGGTGGAGTTGGCTCTGTCGAGGACTTCCTGATTGTGATTCGGTCCTGCCATTTGATCCTCATGATTGACCGGAGAGAGCATTGGTGGAATTGCTCCAGCTGTTTCATGTGCTTCCGGTACAGTGTCCATGTCTCACAACCATACAGGAGCGAGCTGAGGACCACTGCGTTATACACTTTGAGCTTCATCGCAGTGCTTACACCGCTGTGTTGGAGGACTTTGCAGCGCAGCCGCCCAAGTGCCTGGCTGGCATTTTGGATCCTGGCATTAATCTCATGGTCTAGGGACCTGTCGTTGGCGATGGTGCTGCCCAGGTACTTGAAAGTGTTGACGTTAGAAAGCTGCGTGCTGTCAATTGTAATGCACAGCTGGTTCGTTGGCCTCCCTGGTGCAGGTTGGGACAGCACCTCTGTTTTGCTGAGGCTGATAGTCAGGCCAAACAGTTTTGTTGCAGTAGAGAACCTGTCCACAATGGTTTGGAGATGATGTTCTTGGTGGGCCATGAGAGCACAGTCATCTGCAAAGAGAGCTTCCAGGATGAGTCTCTCTGTTGTCTTTGTTTTTGCAGTCATGCTGCAAAGGTCAAATAATGAGCCATCCAGTCGGTATTTGATGTAGACACCCAGGTCTAGATCCATCACAGCATGTCGTAATACTTGGGTGAAGTATAGGTTGAATAGTACCAGAGCGAGGACACATCCTTGTTTCACGCCATTGTAACAGTGAAGGTACTTGGGTCTTCCTTATTGGGAAGATTGAATTGTAATGCACAATCTATATTTAGATTTTTAATCCCCAAAAGGTGATAACTCAGTATTTTAAGTAGATCTACCCATTTTAACTACAAAAAGATGTTAAGTAACTACAAAAGGTGAACTAACCAAAAAAGGTGTTAAGTAACCCAAAAAGATATAATCTAACCAAAGAAGGTATGAACTAAAGAGTGGTCAGTCCTGGAGAAAAGAGTCTGCTGTGGTTGGTAGACATGAAATTTACAGGGCTTGACACAAGGGAAAAATATCTTTAAAAAGAGGGCCAGAGGCCAGAAGAAGATATATTGGATTCGATATTCAATTCAAGGAGATCCAAGAGCTCTCTGACTCAGAGGAGAGACTGAAAGACAGACACTTGAGGAGTGACCAGAAGACAAACACCCAGACTTCTTTCCATTTAGGAAGTCACCATTGGTGAGGGAAAGGCTGACTTAGTGACCCTGCCTTTCTTGGAGGTGTACAAGAAAGGCCCATCATCTTGAGACTCTTTTCCCTGATTAGGGCCTTAGTATTTCTACCTGGCTCAGAGTAAGCCGGAGTTTCCTCTCTCTCTCTCTCGTTCCTTAATATCTTCCCTCTATTGTAAATAAACTACCATAAATTCATTTTGGGATTTAGAAATTAAATCCCTGGTGACCACCACTTTAAATATTCAGTGTCCAACACAAATTAAATTTAACATGCTTTAGAACTTATACTTGTATTAATTATAAGACCAGTGCTAAATGATTTTTTTAATTGCAATAAAATAAATGAATAGACAATATATGAATGAAAGGAATGAATAAATAAATTATGCGCATTCAAAATTCATCATAAAACCACATATATTTCACCATTAGAAATGACATCCATCTTTTCCTACCTGCCACAAACCAATATCTATTAACAGTGTTCAAATTGGAATAGCAAAGTGGCTTGGTGAATAGAAGGCCAGGTCTAGAGATGGAAATCCTGGTTCCAAATTTGGCTTCAGACACTTCCTCGCTGTGTGACCCTGGGAAATCACTTAATCCTAATAACTTAATCCTTACCATTTTTCTGTTTTAGAAGGGATGCTTGGTATTTATGCCAAGATGAAAGGTAAGGATTTTTCATTTTAAAAAGATCCAATGTCTAACTCAAAAAGAAATTTAAAGAATATTAGCAAATATTAAGTAGGTTACTTTGCTTGCTCATTATGAAGAAAAATTTACCTGATATTTTATATATCCTTATCAACCAGAACTGAATCACAAGATGATCTGCAAGACTGTGAATTGTAATATATTCTTAACTTGAGGAACTAAATTTGCTTGCAAAAAAGGAGGCTATAATGCAATTCAAGTTATAACATTCTGTAGTTTTCAATTAATTCTCCCAATAGGGGGCTTTATGATGAAAGGAGCATGAGTCAAACTAATATCAAGGGGTTATCACAACAGAGGAGTTTAAGTGAATCAATCACCTCTTCCTTTCCCTTCTCTCATCACTGGGCTGACTTCTCTCTCAAGGGTTGACTAATATAGAGCCTAGCTGAGATCTCAGATGTTCAAGTCTGTTGATCTTTCATTCTTGTTCTCCCTTTTGTAGCTTGGGTTACACTCACAGCATAAACCCGATTAAGGTATAATGAATCTCTTCAGGATTAATGACCAACAGAAGGCCATTGATAGCTCTGGGGGGAGTTGAGTTATTAACCCTCTTTGACCATGGTTTCCTTAAAATATCTAGTTCAAAAAGTTCCTACTGAAATTTTAGACTAAAAGGAAGGGAGGTTACACCCACTTCTCCTTCTTCACACTTTCATATATTACTTAGGTGGTGCTTGGTGTTATATAGCCTGAGTGTATGTGACACAATCATTTTTTTTTTATTCTCCATGGCCCAATCAGATGCTTTAATGAATAACCAATAGATCTGAGACCCTGACACTTAAGGGGCAGAGAGATGAAATTTAGATGAGATTATATTACATTATATCCCCCCTTCTTAGAATATTTATAAGCAAATTGTTCATTACATTGAAGTCCTGTGGTTTGTTCTTTCAGAATGAATGAAAGAGACTTCCGGTTAAGATGGCGGCTTAGAGAAAGCTAAAGTTCAGATCTCCGGAAAACCCTTCCTAACCGATCTCAAACTATAAGCTCCTAAGGCGCCGAAATTCAAAACGGTCAACAGCACAGACCCTGGGAACCCTCCTCCTGGACCTGGACCCGGTTCAAAAGGTACGGCTCCCCTCAAAAGCCAGAACCCGAGATCACTCGGACCTCAGGGGTAGGAGCGCAGAGTCCAAGGCTCCCGGAAGCCGCAGCCCGGCCGGGCTCAGAGAGCAGGGTCCTCGGAACAACAACCCTCAGGGCCTTCTACCCGAGTCCCGGTGAAAGTTACTGCCTGGGGCTTCCGCTGCACAGAGCTGGTCGAAACAACAGCAACCCTCAGGGCGGGCAAGACAGCCTCACAGGCTGGATCCTGCTATCCAAGTCTCAGTGAAAGTCCTTGCCCTCGGAGCTTGGGGAAGCTGCAGCCCATCCCCCCACAGGCCGACGAAACAGCCTCACGGCCAGCGATTCTGAAGGCAACTTCCGGAAAGCGAGCCGGGGGGAGAGTGTGGCCTCGTGGTCCGACCCTTCCATTCCAGTTCTAGTGAGGCATATTCAGTTTAACCCAGGGAAAGCTCATAGAACCAACATCTGCCCAGGACTAAAGCCTCTGATCACCAGACAGAGATAAGAAAAGCTAATCCTCCACATTCAGAGATAACAAACTCCACAGAAGCACAGAAGCCCCAAAATACCAAGAAAAATAAGAAGAAAGGGGCGACTTTGGACACATTCTATGGAGCCAAAATACAAAATACAGAGCAGATAGAAGAAGATATACAAGAAAATTCTCCAAAATCTTCCAAAGGAAATAGAAACTCTCCACAAACCCATGAAGACTTTGAATCAGAAATGACCAAAAAGATGGAAGCCCTCTGGGAGGAAAAGTGGGAAATAATGCAAAAGAAATTCATGCATCTACAAAACCAGTTTGACCAAACTGTAAAAGAAAACCAAGCTTTAAAGCAAGAACTAATAAAGCAAAGCCAAAACACCAAGAAATTAGAAGAGAACATAAAATATCTCACCGACAAGGTGATAGATCTGGAAAATAGAGGGAGAAGAGAAAATTTAAGAATAATTGGACTCCCAGAAAAGCCAGAAATAAACACCAAACTGGACATGGTGATACAAGATATAATCAAAGAAAATTGCCCAGAGATTCTAGAACAAGGGGGCAATACAGCCACTGACAGAGCTCACAGAACACCTTCTACACTAAACCCCCAAAAGACAACTCCCAGGAATGTAATTGCCAAATTCCAAAGCTATCAAACAAAAGAAAAAATCCTACAGGAAGCCAGAAAAAGACAATTTAGATATAAAGGAATACCAATCAGGGTCACACAAGACCTTGCAAGTTCTACTCTGAATGATCGTAAGGCATGGAACATGATCTTCAGAAAGGCAAGAGAGCTGGGTCTCCAACCAAGAATCAGCTACCCAGCAAAACTGACTATATACTTCCAAGGGAAAGTATGGGCATTCAACAAAATAGAAGACTTCCAACTTTTTGCAAAGAAAAGACCAGAGCTCTGTGGAAAGTTTGATACCAAAAATCAAAGAGCAAGGAATACCTGAAAAGGTAAATATTAAGGAAAGGGGAAAAATGTTATCTTCTTCTTTTACTCAAACTCTCTTCTATAAGGACTACATTTATATCAATCTATGTATACTAACATGTGGGGAAAATGTAATGTATAAATAGGGGGTAAAGAAAGACCAAATAGAATAATGGTTCTCACACAAAGATTCACATGGGAAGGGGAGGGGAAGAAAACTCCTATAAGAAGGAGAGGAAGAGAGGGGGGGGGGTTTACTTAAACCTCAATCTCAGGGAAATCAACTCTGAGAGGGAAAAACATCCAGATCCATTGGGATCTTGAACTCTATCTTACCCAACAAGGGTAAGGAGAAGGGAAAACCAAGGGGGGAAGGGGGAGAGGGAGAACAAAAAGGGAGGGAAAGAGAGGGGGGAGGGGGAGGGAAGAAAAAGGGAGGGACTAAAAAGGGAAACATCAAGGGAGGGGACAAGGGGCACTGATTCAAAGTAAATCACTGGACTAAAAGGTAGAGCCGAAGAAGAAAAGGTTAGAATTAGGGAAGGCAATCAAAATGCCAGGGAGTCCACAAATGACAATCATAACTTTGAACGTGAATGGGATGAACTCACCCATAAAACGTAGACGAATAGCAGAATGGATTAGAATCCAAAACCCTACCATATGTTGTCTTCAAGAAACACACATGAGGCGGGTTGACACCCACAAGGTCAGAATTAAAGGATGGAGTAAGACCTTCTGGGCCTCAACTGATAGAAAGAAGGCAGGAGTGGTAATCATGATATCTGATAAAGCCAATGCAAAAATAGACCTGATCAAAAGGGATAGGGAAGGTAATTTTATTTTGTTAAAAGGGACTCTAGACAACGAGGAAATATCATTAATCAACATGTATGCACCAAATAATATAGCACCCAAATTTCTAATGGAGAAACTAGGCGAATTGAAGGAAGAAATAGACAATAAAACCATACTAGTAGGAGACTTAAACCAACCATTATCAAATTTAGATAAATCAAATCAAAAAATAAATAAGAAAGAGGTAAAAGAAGTGAATGAAATCTTAGAAAAATTAGAATTAATAGACATATGGAGAAAAATAAATAGGGATAAAAAGGAATACACCTTCTTCTCAGCACCACATGGCACATTCACAAAAATTGACCATACATTAGGTGACAGAAACATAGCACACAAATGCAAAAAAGCAGAAATAATGAATGCAGCCTTCTCAGATCACAAGGCAATAAAAATAATGATTAGTAATGGTACATGGAAAACCAAATCTAAAACCAATTGGAAATTAAACAATATGATACTCCAAAACCATTTAGTTAAAGAAGAAATCATAGAAACAATTAATAATTTCATCAAGGAAAATGACAATGGCGAAACATCCTTTCAAACCTTTTGGGATGCAGCCAAAGCGGTAATCAGAGGCAAATTCATATCCCTGAAAGCTCATATTAACAAACAAGGGAGAGCAGAGATCAATCAATTGGAAATGCAATTGAAAAAACTCGAAAGCGATCAAATTAAAAACCCCCAGCAGAAAACCAAATTAGAAATCCTAAAAATTAAGGGAGAAATTAATAAAATTGAAAGTGATAGAACTATTGATTTAATAAATAAGACAAGAAGCTGGTACTTTGAAAAAACAAACAAAATAGACAAAGTACTGGTCAATCTAATTAAAAAAAGGAAGGAAGAAAAGCAAATTCACAGCATTAAAGATGAAAAGGGGGACAGCACCTCCAATGAGGAGGAAATTAAGACAATCATTAGAAATTACTTTGCCCAAGTATATGGCAATAAATACACCAATTTAGGAGAAATGGATGAATATATACAAAAATACAAACTGCCTAGACTAACAGAAGAGGAAATAGAATTCTTAAATAATCCCATATCAGAAATTGAAATCCATCAAGCCATCAAAGAACTTCCTAAGAAAAAATCCCCAGGGCCTGATGGATTCACCTGTGAATTCTATCAAACATTCAGAGAACAGTTAATCCCAATACTATACAAACTATTTGACATAATAAGCAAAGAGGGAGTTCTACCAAACTCCTTTTACGACACAAACATGGTACTGATTCCAAAACCAGGCAGGTCAAAAACAGAGAAAGAAAACTATAGGCCAATCTCCCTAATGAATATAGATGCAAAAATCTTAAATAGGATACTAGCAAAAAGACTCCAGCAAGTGATCAGAAGGATCATTCACCATGATCAAGTAGGATTCATACCAGGGATGCAAGGCTGGTTCAACATTAGGAAAACCATCCACATAATTGACCACATCAACAAGCAAACTAGCAAGAACCACATGATTATCTCAATAGATGCAGAAAAAGCCTTTGATAAAATACAACACCCATTCCTATTAAAAACACTAGAAAGCATAGGAATAGAAGGGTCATTCCTAAAAATAATAAACAGTATATATCTAAAACCAACAGCTAATATCATCTGCAATGGGGATAAACTAGATGCATTCCCAATAAGATCAGGAGTGAAACAAGGATGCCCATTATCACCTCTACTATTTGACATTGTACTAGAAACACTAGCAGTAGCAATTAGAGAAGATAAAGGAATTGAAGGCATCAAAATAGGCAAGGAGGAGACCAAGTTATCACTCTTTGCGGATGACATGATGATCTACTTAAAGAATCCTAGAGATTCAACCAAAAAGCTAATTGAAATAATCAATAACTTTAGCAAAGTTGCAGGATACAAAATAAACCCACATAAATCATCAGCTTTTCTATATATCTCCAACACAGCTCAGCAGCAAGAACTAGAAAGAGAAATCCCATTCAAAATCACCTTAGACAAAATAAAATACCTAGGAATCTATCTCCCAAGACAAACACAGGAACTATATGAACACAACTACAAAACACTCGCCACACAACTAAAACTAGACCTGAACAAATGGAAAAACATTAACTGCTCATGGATAGGATGAGCCAATATAATAAAAATGACCATCCTACCCAAACTTATTTATCTATTTAGTGCCATACCCATGGAACTCCCAAAATACTTCTTCACTGATTTAGAAAAAACCATAACAAAGTTCATTTGGAAGAACAAAAGATCAAGGATATCCAGGGAAATAATGAAAAAAAAAACACATACGATGGGGGCCTTGCAGTCCCTGACCTAAAACTATATTACAAAGCAGCAGTCATCAAAACAATTTGGTACTGGCTAAGAAACAGAAAGGAAGATCAGTGGAATAGACTGGGGGAAAGCGACCTCAGCAAGACAGTATACGATAAACCCAAAGATCCCAGCTTTTGGGACAAAAATCCACTATTCGATAAAAACTGCTGGGAAATTGGAAGACAGTGTGGGAGAGACTAGGAATAGATCAACACCTCACACCCTACACCAAGATAAATTCAAAATGGGTGAGTGACTTAAACATAAAGAAGGAAACCATAAGTAAATTGGGTAAACACAGAATAGTATACATGTCAGACCTTTGGGAGGGGAAAGGCTTTAAAACCAAGCAAGATATAGAAAGAATCACAAAATGTAAAATAAATAATTTTGACTACATCAAACTAAAAAGCTTTTGTACAAACAAAACCAATATAACTAAAATCAGAAGGGAAACACAAATTGGGAAAAAATCTTCATAGAAACCTCTGACAAAGGTTTAATTACTCATATTTATAATGAGCTAAATCAACTGTACAAAAAATCAAGCCATTCTCCAATTGATAAATGGGCAAGGGACATGGATAGGCAGTTCTCAGATAAAGAAATCAAAACTATTAACAAGCACATGAAGAAGTGCTCTACATCTCTTATAATCAGAGAGATGCAAATCAAAACAACTCTGAGGTATCACCTCACACCTAGCAGATTGGCTAACATTACAGCAAAGGAAAGTAATGAATGCTGGAGGGGATGTGGCAAAGTAGGGACATTAATTCATTGCTGGTGGAGTTGTGAATTGATCCAACCATTCTGGAGGGCAATTTGGAACTATGCCCAAAGGGCGACAAAAGAATATCTACCCTTTGACCCAGCCATAGCACTGCTGGGTCTGTACCCCAAAGAGATAATGGACACAAAGACTTGTACAAAAATATTCATAGCTGCGCTCTTTGTGGTGGCCCAAAACTGGAAAACGAGGGGATGCCCATCAATTGGGGAATGGCTGAACAAACTGTGGTATATGTTGGTGATGGAGTACTATTGTGCTAAAAGGAATAATAAAATGGAGAAGTTCCATGGAGACTGGAACAACCTCCAGGAAGTGATGCAGAGCGAGAGGAGCAGAACCAGGAGAACATTGTACACAGAGACTAATACACTGTGGTATAATCGAACGTAATGGACTTCTCCATTAGTGCAGGTGTAATGTCCCTGAACAACTTTCAGGGATCCAGGAGAAAAAAACACCATTCATAAGCAAAGGATAAACTATGGGAGTGGAAACACCGAGAAAAAGCAACTGCCTGAATACAGAGGTTGAGGGGACATGACAGAGGATAGACTCTAAATGAACACTCTAATGCAAATACTATCAACAAAGCAATGGGTTCAAATCAAGAAAACATCTAATGCCCAGTGGACTTACGCGTCGGCTATGGGGGGTGGGGGGGAGGAAAAGAAAATGATCTATGTCTTTAACGAATAATGCTTGGAAATGATCAAATAAAATATATATTAAAAAAAAGGCAATGGGAAAGAGAAAAAAAAGAATGAATGAAAAAAGCAATTATCAAGTAATTACAATATACCAAGGACTGTATAAGTTCTGAACATATAAAGAAAAAAATAGTCTGTTCTCAAAGACCTAGTATTATAATTAGGGAAGATAATATATGTAGGAGGGAGGAGCTACAAGGTATGAGAAAAGACTGACGTTTTAACATGCACTCATCTATTGAAGAGTTCCCAAGACCCATAAGTCTTAAGAAAGCATTGGGATTTTTACCTCGAAGGAACAGTCTTCCACCACTGTAGGAAGGAAATGGTAGATTTTAAGATTCAGTGTAGAGTGAAGATTCACCAATGAAGAAGTCAGAAGATCATTGATAAGAAGATTTGGGGAGGGTTTTGAAGTGGGCAAGAAGAAAGGATGTGAAATACTACTTGATACTTTCTTCCCATCATAGATTCTCAATCCCTTCATGTCTTACTAGACCATGTTTATTAGTTGTTATCCAAAAATCAAAGTTTTCTGGTGACCAAACTGCAGAGGAACAACCTTTTTTGACATTGTTACTGTGGTTCTCGAACAATGGATGAACATCATCTTTGTTGCCCTTTCCTTGAAAATGTGTTACAGTTTGAGAACACACTCAGGCTTGTGATAATGAAGATTAATTCTCAAAAACGCAGTATCGTTTTGAAACCATGATAATACATCTGAGTCAGAAATAAATTCTACTGATTTTGTAAAAATTTGTAAAGTAGTTAATATCATGGCATAGATGTAATGACTCAATTTTAAAAAGAAATAAAGAAATGAATTAACAGGTTATTTAATTTTTACAAACTATTATTATGTTTTTTGACCAACTATAAAAGTACTGTATTCTGAGATAAACATTCTAAAATGGAAATCTCATAGGATTTAAGGAAGAAAACCCAAATAAGAATTCCAATTCTATTCCCCCCCCACCCCATGACTATGGACAAGTTATTTTACCTTTTCATCTCCATTTCCTTATTTTCAAAAACAGGGCTTAGAATATAAGATTTATAATGTTCCATACAATTCTAAATTCTGGAGAATCTACAAATTGGTGAAAAAATGATTGAACCATTTCCTGTCCCTAAAAACAGTAGTTCTCTTTTGAGTAATGATAAATTCATGCCTTTAGAAGTAGGGGGAATTTTGAAAGTCATCTATTCCAAAAAATTAGGGGGCACAATAGGTAGAATACTAGGCTTGAAATTAGGAAGACATCTTCTTGAGTTCAAATTCAGCCTCAGACACTTCCTAGTTTGTGTAACCTTCAGCAAATCACTTAATCCTGTTTGCCTCAATTCCTCACATGTAAAATGAACTGGAGAAAGAAGAGGCAAAGCACCAGTATTTTTGAAAAAACAAATAAACATATGGGTCCTGAAGAAACAGACAAGACTGAAAAGTTACTGAACGAAAATAAATGTCAATTTTCTCATTTTATGGACTTCACGATGACTTATTTTCAATCAATGTGTGATAAATTCATAGAGATTATGCATAGTTTAGATGACCAGACTTGGAACTGATCTGAGACTGGTCTCTGATATCTATTGGTTCTCTAAATATACATGTCGCTTAAAGGTCTCTAAACTACAGGCAACTCTAAGGCAGTGGTTACCTGATTTTCACTGGTAAGAGTTTACACATCTTGAAGAAATTAAGGATAAAATGTGTTAGTTTTACTTTTCCTCATCCTATTCTCAAAGTATTTACAAATATTTTTCTCAAAAGAAAAAATACTTTAAAAATAATTCTTTCAACTAGATAATATTCATATGGCTATTAGGACATAGATAATTTGAACAAAAGGGGGTCCTAGAATTAAGAATGATAGAATGTATTACACTAACGGTAGAAGAGACTATAGAACAAAGAATGATAAAAACAAATAATAAAAGAGTCAAAGTGGACGGAAGCTAGCTGAAAATATTGTCTCTTTAATAATTTAACTAAAATTTGTTTTCTTGGGTCTCTCCACTGGCCCTGTGACACCCCAAAATATTTTCTTTGTATACTTGCCATAAAAGCCCCTCTGTTTGATTCTAAATTCTTGCAAGCCAAATATTATATATATATATATATATAGTATATGTCATGTATAATATGACACATATAAATATGTTTAATATTAGGCTTGCAAAAATTTTGAGAGACATAGAAAGTGAGATAGAGAGCAAAAGAGAGAGAGACAGAAAGACAGAGAGACAGAGACAGAGAAAATGTTGGGGGGAAAAGGGGGTTAATCAATAGGGATATGGATTGGACCTGTGATTTCATTAGTACATTGTAAAGGGAACTCACAGGT
Organism: Monodelphis domestica; assembly: GCF_027887165.1. Taxonomy (NCBI): domain Eukaryota; kingdom Metazoa; phylum Chordata; class Mammalia; order Didelphimorphia; family Didelphidae; genus Monodelphis; species Monodelphis domestica. Next base: position 335,238,136 of record NC_077230.1, on the reverse strand, counting down.
AAGAAAACTCTTGCTATAAGGGCAACCTAATGAGTTTTCTGTAATTTATGGAGTTTAGCTTAGAGTAGGGAATGTTTAAGTAACTTGTCCAGGGTCACATGTGTGACAGAGAGGGGACATAAATCCCAGGCCTTTTTGGCTGAAAAGCCAGCTCTATCTAATATGACATGCCTTCTCTAGCTATGAAACACAGATATATGTGTATGTTAACATGCATGTATATGTAGACATATATAGACATATATATATGCATTTAAATCTGTATATTTTAAGTAAACTTCAATTCCGCTAAGTTCTATGCAAACATTGCCATACTTCTGTGATCCTTCAGAGGATGTGAGAACAAGAAAAAGCAGGTGCCTAGTAGGAAGACCTAATTAATTGCTTAATCTTGAAAAGGAAAATGAAAGAATACTAGGTGGATAAAAAATGAGGCAGGAAACATTTTCCCCCTTGTTCACAGAGATTGTGGTAGGAATGTGTGGAGGGGTGGGAGGATGGTTTTTCAGCATCTGTATAACTATTCATCTCTCATCACCAAGAAATGTCTTATTTCTACTGTTTTGTTTTGACTATTTGGCCCCAGTCCATACCTTTCCCACCTATGAAGAGATGAGGAAGGAGAGGGAAGAATAGAAAACATACAAAAAATATGCAACAAAACAACAGCAGTGTTGAATCATTTTTCTTTTAAACACAGTGATGTGTTCATGAATTGGTCACTGGAAGCTGAGCAAGCCTTAGTTTCTTTTTAATATTGACCTTCTTTTTTGTGCATTCTCCATGGAGGTTCTAACTCCTGCAGCAAGGGATTTGTTGAAAAGGCTTTTATGGCTGTTTTTTGTTTATTTTGTCCTAAGCAGTGTAATATTCAAAGAAACAAAAATACAAGATAATGTCAGCTAATTTTGCTTAGATAGGGAGTACTTTTCCTAGGAAATTTGGATTTGTGTTCATTACCAAAGCTGTCAGTTCATAAGGCATCAAAGGGGTGGGGGGCACAGAGGGGATAAGAGAGGCAAGTACAACAAAAACACACAGAAAGCTTTGATTTGCTTTGCATAACAAAGGGACTGCCCAGAGATCTCTAGGCATTTGAGGACCTGAAATCAAAAAAGACAAAGAAATAAACAATCATCCCCAAATTAATGTTTAGAAATAAAAGAACAAAAAAGACTTTAAAAAGGGGGTGGGGGAGATAGTGAAGAGGAGGGCCAGGGAACACAGAATTTAGAATTGTAAGCAACATTAGAAATCATTCCATCCAAAACCTGTTTTTCAAAGTAAGGAATTGAAGGCTAAGAGGTAAAAGGACTCATCCATGGCCACATAAAAAGTAAATGATAGAACTTAGATTCTTATGCAGGTTTGCTTCATTCAAGACCTTGGCTTTTTCCCTCTGGAATGTTTATCTTAGAATGCATTGCTTCCATAATAGATCCAAAAACAGAATGTGAGTCAGCTAGATAAATTATTCACTTTCATAGAAATCCTGTCCTGTCCTCTGTCTTGTCAATTTTAGTATTCATGTTTATAACCTCCAGTAGCCTGAGTTTACAAAGTCTTAGCCTCCTCCACTTGAAGGCATTTTTGTTTCATTTTTCCCAAATCTCACACCGAATCCCATCCTATTCCTCTTTAGTCATCTGCTGATATCATCTCCTCTCATAGGAACAATCTGCTGGAACATACTTTATCTCCAGAAAGGTGAATTTTTGGAGCTCTTAAGAGGTTGGAGTTGTTATAGAAGAAATATCCCCTTTCTAAGTTCATGTAACTGTTGTCAAATATGTATTTACTCAGTAATGGAGGTAGAAAAACCAACGTTTTATTACTATGTTCAAGCATAGGTTCAGACTTTAGAGAAAACCTGAAGAATTGTCAGGATTCTAACAAGGCTTCTTATAATCAAAATTATGTCAGAATAATAGACGTAATTTATATAAATATTGCAATCTTGCATGTTCCTTACAAGCAATAATGTTAAAGAGAAAACACATCTATAGTCTCACTCTTCCTGCAATATCATAGAAGTTGAGGGAATTTAGTTGAACACCTAATCTCACACAATCTTTAAGGAAACAAACTTTGTCAAACAAAAAATTAAAACAGATTGTAGATTAAAGTACTTTTAGAGGATTCACAAATAGACTCAGCTGAGAAGGAGAATGTACATGTCTTCAAGGGATTAAGGACAGTTGAAATTCTTCCTTGGCTTCTTATGTAAGAAACACTAAAAGCTCTTTAAGTACATTTTTACATCCCTTGGGACAGATTTTCCTCAGAATACCCCTGAGTTCCAAATAATGAAAGAATATAAACAAATTTAAAACCATTGCCTTGGCTCTCAAAAAGAGAGAGAGAGAGAGAGAAAGGTAATTACTAAACCAGTGTTTTATTTACCATCTTCTCTTTTACCATGAATACAACCTCCAGTTTTATGATTCTCTCACATTAAACCTGTTTGGGGGCATCTTTTCTTCTGGCACTCTTCATATCCTATGATCAGAAGATCTGATATTTTTTAAAAGGATTTAAGTGGTCATCTATCTAATCCAACACCTTCATGTCATAGATAAGGAAACCTGAGTGAGAGAGTGGTTAAATGACTGATCTCTGGAACAAAGGTAACGCATAGGTAAGATTTGAATCTGAGTCTTCTGACTGAAAATTCAGTACTTTACTACTTTTCTTTAATTCTTTCTCTGAGCTAATATTAGCATCAAAATTTATAATCATTTACTTTGTGTATATTTTATTTTACTTAGCTATCTATGTGTCTTCAGTCTTCCTGGGGAATGCAAGCAACTTCAAGTCTAGATTTTTTTTTCTCCCATTGTATTTGTATCTTCAGTGGGCCAAGCACAAAATAAATGATGAGTAGGTCAACACCTACTGATTAAATGGAATTACATTGTATTAGCAAAGTGTTCTACATAAAGACAGACTGTAGGATAAGTGGTTGATTTTGGAATTCTGGGTAGTAGGTAGCCAAAGTACTCTTTATTATCTACATGATATAAGTAAGGAAATTCATGTTCCAGAAAGGTAGGTGACTTCTTAGAAGACATGTAGTTTGTAGGTGACAGGGCAACAATTTGAACTCAGTAATATCTTCTCTGATTTCATGGCCATTTTAGAGTATATCAAAACACCCATCAAGAGTTTTCCATCTTATATTTTAATAACATCTCTCTCTAGTCAGGCTCTTACATTCTATTCCTCTCTTTTTACAATTGGGATCACTGGTTTCCTTTCAGGATTTTATCCTTAGATGAGTTTTGCCAAGAAGGGCAAACAGGGCTCTCACTTCCAGACCACTTAACTAAAGCTTCTTCAAGTGTAAAAGAACACGCTGCCTTGAGTGGCCAGAGAATAAGATGTGTGAAAGAGCTGTGGGACATGCTAAAAGATGCATGTCCCAAGAGCCTCCTGGAAATTCACTCAGCAAAACTCTTAGAGCATGAATCTCCTTCTGCACTGGCTGCAGAAAATGTAAGAAGGAAAAGGATCTTTGTTTCCCAAAACCCATTCTAGAGATTCACAGTAATCCCAGTGGGTGCTCTCTGCCTCCATGCATGACTTTGCATATTTGTATTTGTAGATTTTCTGCCTGACTGTATCTAAAGCATTTCATGACAATACCAGTTGAAAGTCCTAGTTGAAAAAGCCCCCAAATCATTTATTGTAGCCTAGACTAATATATTTGGCAATGGTCAACAGTGTGACAAGAATGGAAAGCTATGGCATAGGACTGGCACAGTTGAATAGATGAGTATGAATAAATAAATATATATATATATATTTGCCATTTGCCTTCATGTATTACATAATTTTTCTTCTAGAACTGAAGTTCCTCAAGGACAGTTAATGTTTTGTTTTTATGTCTTTATTCCTCAGAGCTAGGATACTACTCAGATTGTAAAGGATATTTAATAAAGTCATTAAATGAATTAGTGGATGGATGGATGGATGGATGGATGGATGGATGAAGGGATGGAGGAATAGTGATTGCCACTCATTTCTGGAGTGGCTTTTTGAGGACTATGATCATATTTCTTCATAGTACAAGGATGACAAATTCAAATGGAAATTCCCTTGATGGCAAGGTATGTTCTTTGCTTGTTTGTGTTTCTCCATTACTTAGCACAATGACTGGCACATAGCAGACATTTAATGAATACCAATCAATTGAAATAGAAAATTTTGGATCTAAACTATTCATAATAACCCCTGCTAACCCATATTGACTTTAAAAACCAAATATTTACATTATTTATAATTTATTGATTTTTATTTTTCTGTTCAATATTTCCCAGTTACATTTTAATCTGTTTGTGTAGCACTGGGAGTGTTGTGAGCCTGCATCTGGCCAGCAGCCACATGTTTGACACCTCTAGCTTAGAGGAACCTCTCCATGAATTGTCCTGACTTTAAACATTCATAATTCATCATCTGACCTTCTAATGATTAGCTTGTCCAAATTTAGTTAGAATAGTCCCTGAATGATAGGCATAAAATCCATTGAGAAATCTGTCTTAGAAACTTGTTTTACTTGAAAGGAATTGCTGACAGTTGGGATTCATTTACTGGCACAACCTTCAAGAAACCATAATCAGCTCCCTGCCATGAAGAGTTATTTGTACAGAGAACAACCTTTCACTAGACTATTGCTGAAAATACCTAGAGATACCCCTAAAATATTATTATGTAGGAAAAGTTCAATTTAGTATTGTCCATGGATCCATAAAAAGAGAGACAGCATGGTTAAGAGGAAAGAGATTTAGTCTGCAATCAAGAAAGATATGGATTCAAGTTCTACTTCTGTAACATATATTGGCTACTTGATCTTGGGCATATGACTTAGTGTCCCAAGGCTCAAAGCAACTTAAAGATTGTGAGTTGCAAAGAAAGTAATCATTAGTGTTGAAAGAGGAGATATCTTTCCTGGGAATTCCCTAACCCAATGAAATTTTATGCTCAGAATAAACTCAAAATGAAATGAGGTCATATCAGGCAGAATTCATATAATGCTTCAATGTTTGCATTCTCTTTTTCTTTTTTCAAGACAATACTTCAAGGTAGATGATGAAAATATCATCTTTATTTTATAGGTAAGCAAACAAGACTCTGTCTTCAAACTTAAACTTTTAGTCACTTATCAATGGCTAAAAGTTTCAACTAGTGAAAGACATAGTTAGGATACATTTTAGGGCCACTACTAACTCCAGATCTACCACAACATGCTTTCTACCATTCATACAAGTTTTCTAGGGGCATATGTGAAATAATAATCTTTGAAATTTTATTATATTTTCCTGGAGTGGATTCAGTCTTACATCAAAATGGGAATTAGATATCGTGTTCTGCACTATCACTTCTTACAAATAGTAGCAGATGAAGAATGTAAATGATAATAAGCATACTACATTTCACATCTACATTGCATTTTAAAAACAACATTTATAGTCTAATGATATATCTATTACAAGTGTAATTATACTTAGTTTTACAGATAAGGAAGCCAAGTCTTAGACTGAGAGCATTGAGTTCCTTGCAGAACATCCCATAGCCAGCATACTTGCCCCTAGATCTTCTCACTACAAACCTATATCATGTTGTACATTTCTCATTTTAAAATCCATTGGCAAGATGTTGAACAGATATGGGAAACAGATTTTCTCCAACAAAAATATGCCTTTTTAATATTATTTTATGCCATCCTAACTATTTTACTTTATTCTGTTGAATATCTCATTAAATATATGCTCAGATAAATTCTAATACTCATAGAGATATAGCATACTTGTTTTGAAGTCAGAAAAACCCAAGTTCAACTATGTGAACCTGGACAAGTAATTAAATGTTTCTAGTTTACATGTCCACAAAATAAAGTTAAAAATAACTAGTCTATATAGTATGGTGCTTGTCAATCACTTAGTAAACTTTAAAGCATTATATAAATGTCAGCTGTAATTTTAAGTCTTGAGATTTTATCCAATTCTCTTAAATTCTATAAGATAATAGAAATAACTAATACCAATTGCCAAAAGTTATATTTAGTTAACATTTTGGATTTTATTGGTGTCTACTATAAGCAAATCTCACTTATTAAATAAAACATAAAGTATTATGTATGTATGTATGGTGGTAGTCTCTCGGTAACCAAGGATGACGATTGTCTTTGTGTGTTTTTGTGCACAAAGACACTTGTGCATGAAGATTTAAGTGGAAAAGTCAATGCACAGAGACAGTCCCACTCTCTTGGCATTGGAAGCCTTATGTATGTATACATAAAAGCATTATATATTATGTATTATATATATCATAAACACATATATATTTCCTATACACAAAAGTATATATATATATACATGTGTGGTTTTCTAAGTCATTATATGGCCTATAGAGATCCTTATTTAAATTTTAGTGGTCCCCATTTCTATTTGAGTTTGAAACAACTGCCCTAAACCATCTCTTTGGGAGGAGAAAGGAAATGACTGGAAAGACATGTTTTGCCCATATCCTGAAAGGAAGAAGGAAAAAAAGGATGAATTATCTGTGACCCAATGATACCTTCAAAAATGATAACCAATTTTACCAGGGTTATATAATAATGAAACTACTTTTGCTTTATTGAACATTGAGTTCTTTGGTTCAAAAAGCAACTTCATAGCCATAGGATTATATCACTAAAATAACCTGCTGATATATACATTTTTGTAGACCTCCTACCAGCTTTGTAGTAGGCTTTGGAAACATGACAAATCTATAAGCTTTAGTTTCTTGTGGTTTATAATATAGGTAATAATTCCTGAACTGAATATCTGACAACAGTTCTAAGAATCCAATAAGATAATCAATGTTATACTTCTTACAACTATAAATACATCCATGATATTATCAAACTCCATCCAATAAAGCAGATTATGTCCTCTAGTAACATCATAAAAAAAATCTTAGAAGGATTGTCTCACACTCACAGAAGTCATAAGACTTACCTGTGACAGCACATCCAATAAGCCAAAAGTGAAATTTTACCCTAGCATCTTCATAATTCCAAGTCTATCACGCTATAATTTATTTTCACATCACCTCTTAAAAATGTAAGTTGGTATTGTGCTGAAAGGAATGATGAACTGAAGAATTCCATGTGAACTGGAAAGACCCCCAGGAATTGATGCAGAGAGAAATGAGCAGAACCAGGAGAACATACATAGAAATCGATATGTTGAAGGACAACCAAATATAATAGACCTTTCTACTAGCTTCAATGCAATCATCCAGGAGAATCCAGAGAAATTTATGAGAAAGAACACTATTCACATCTAGAGAAAGAACTATGGGAGTAGAAACTCAGGGAAAAAAAAAAACATGATTGATCATGTGGTTTGACGGGGATATGATTGGGGTTTTGGTGTTAAAAGATCACTCTGCTGCAAATATGAATAATATGGAAATAGATTCTGAACAATGATTCCTGTATAACCCAGTTGAATTGCTTGCCAGCTCTGGGATAGGGAGGGAAAAGGGGTGAGAAAAATCATAAATCATGTAACCATGGAAAAATATTCTAAAGAAATAATTTTAAAAAAAGAAACTACAAAGTGGTTATCAGGTTGCATGTTGGGTGCTAAGATGGCTAAATAAGAGATGTTAGCTCAATTAAATTCTACAAAAACACAAAAATAAAAAATAAAGTTTCTCAAAATAAAGGAAAGCAAGAGGGACACATTTCATTGAGGTGTGCAACCCCCCAAAGTCAGCCTTAAGACATCTGTCACACCCCAGAATTCTAAGTGATATTGTTTAAATGCATCCATATTTTTAAATTACAATGTCTAGTTCACTTTGTTTATTACCTATTCTTTATATATTAAATATATACCTATTTTCTGTATGTCCTGAATTGAAGAAGACTCCGTGATACAAAAGAAAGGGTGGGAGAGGTACTCTACTGTCCCCACATGGATCATTATTGATTTTTATTTTTTATCTACTATTGGAGAGGTTCCATTGAAGAGTAGAGTGACAGCTAGCCTTGAAACCAATAAGAATCAGTTCAAATTCCACCAGGGACATATATTAGCTGTCTGATTCTGGGTAAGTTAATGTTAAAAGCAACTCTAACATTATTACAGAAGGGAACAGATATTCCTATGATACCCATTATTTTCCAAGCATGAACTAAGTACTTTAACAAATATTATCTTAGTTGATATTCATGATAACCCTGAAAGGGAGGTGCCATTATTACCTCTATTTTACAGTTAAGAAAACTGAAATTAAGTAACTTGCCCAGAGATCCACAGTTTACAAATATCTGAAGTTAAATTTGAACTTGGATTTTCCTGATTCCAGGCCCATTACTCTATCTACTGAGGTACCAGAAGATTTTTAGAAGAAAAGATGCCAACTTTTCATTGCTAGAGAATGTTTTCCCCCTAGAAGTTCCCCATTTTAATGAAAACACATTCCTATCCTGTCCCTATCCCTAAGTAATTGGGAGCTGGTCTACTCACTCTTGAGAATATGAATGGGGGAATAATATTGGAAGAAAGGCAAAGGGGAGGGGTCTCTACCTGTTTTCTGAGAAAGTTTGTATGAGAGGATGGAAAAAAATGCATAAAGCAACCAAACTCAGTGGGGAGGATGGGGGGGGGGAGCTTCTATACAAGCAAAACCAAAGCAAGCAAAATTGAAAGGGAAATAATAAATTGGGGGAAACATAGTAGAAAGTCTCTGATGAAGGCCTCATTTCTCAAATGTATGGAGATCCAAGGCAAAGTTACTAGAATACAAAGTGTTCCCCAATTAATAAATGGACAAAGCATATAAACAGTCAATTCTCAGATGAAAAAATTAAGTCTTTATGCATATGAAGAAATACTCCTAATCTCTACTGATAAGAAAAAACATAAATTTTTAAAAACTCTGAGATACCACCTCATATTTGTCAGAGTGGCTAATATGACCTAAGAGGAAAAGGATAAATGCTGGGGAAGATGCAGGAGAATTGGGCCACTAGTTCACATTTGATGGAACTATGAATTGATACAACCATTCTGGAGAGAAATATGAAACCATGTCCAAAGGGCATTAAAACTATGCATAGCCTTAGATCTAGTAATACCACTACTGGATCTGTATCCCAAAGAAATCAAAGATATGAGAAAAAGACCTAATTTTTCAAAAAATATTTTAGAAGTCATTGCTGTAGTGGCAAAGTATTAGAAACTGAGGGAATATCCACCAATAGGGGAATGGCTGAAGAAACTATAGTATATAATTATAATGGAAAACTATTGTGCCATAAAAAATGATGAACTGGATGAATTCAGAAAAAAACAGAAGACTTATATGAACTGATGCTAAGCAAAGTAAGCAAAATAAATAGAACAATGTATAAAGTAACAAATATTGTATTACAATCAACTGTGAAGTACTATTATCAGCAAAACAACGTTTGAAATGATTCCCAAGGGTCTCCTGACAAAACAACAACCACAAACAACAACAACAACAACAACTAACTCTAAAAAAACAAAGAAGGAACTGTTGGAATCTGATTGCAGATTGGAAAATTCCCTCTTTTACTTTATTTCTTTCATGAGATTTTTATTATATATGTGTTATGTTTCTTCAGTCATGCCATGGGGTAAAAATAAATATTGCACAAATACTTTAGTATAACCTATGTGAGATAATTTAGTGCTTCACATAATGTAAAAAAATAAAATAAACTTAAATTTAAAAAATATAGTGTGTGTGTATCTGTCTGCTTATTTATACTAATAATATTATTGGAATCATTATTATTCTGCACCTAACTCCATAACCAAATTGTTGTGTGACCTTAAAGAAGCTATTTCAATTCTCTTGTCTTCTTTCTTCAGCTAAGGAATCAAAATGTCAGAAAACATTTTAAAAAACATCTATGTATTACATTTCAAAGATTGTTCTTGGACAAATTAAGCAATCATGTCTTTTTATACTAATACAGTATATTTATCGTTAAGCTTTGCTCTGTGCTATCCATGACTTTAATATGATACTATGTTCTTATCAGTGCCCACTGGTTCAGAACAGAAACACCAAGACAGCGAGCAGATGTTATATTTTCAAGTTTTATTCAGTTTAAGTGAATAACTGATGAAGAAGAAATGCTGGAAAATAAGGTTTGGTTTTCTGACCCGTACAGTGCCAGATGCAATAATGCTGTCTTCTTGGAAGCAAAAAAGACAAGGTTCATCTAGGGGGGGCCAGGCAGAATTTTATAATAATCTAGCTAATAGGAATTTAATTTGAAAAGGAAATATGGAAAGACATTGAAGTATCCAGATAAGGCTGGCAAAATATAGTGAGAAACAAGTAATACAAGTGTCATAGCAATGTTAAACAAAGGGATTAAACAAGGAAAGCAGTCATAGAATAAGCACTGAAACTAGCTCCACTAATTACCTTGTCTGATCTCAGAGAAGTTGCTTAATGTCTCTGTGCCTCAGTTTTCTTATCTGTAAAATGAGGGTACCAAATTAGATGAACTGCATACTGCCCTCTAGATTTAGTAATATGATTTTACAGTTAGAATTCTATTTGCTATTGTTTATGACTACTTAAAAATGAGTGCTTTTTAACCTCAGGTTCTACCACTGTCAGGATAGACAGGAGTTGAAAAGGGTGGTCAAAAGATGGAGGAGTGTAGAGAGAAAAAGGCTATATAATGGGTGGAAGCTGCTAATACTCTAAGAGGTGAGAAAAGCTTTCCTATCAATGAGAGTTATTCCAAAGTAGAACGGGCTGCCTTGAAGATAATTTATTTCTGTTCACTGGAGATGTACAGGCTATGGTTGCATAACTAGTTACCAGTAATGTTGTAGAATATATTTCTGTCTAAGTACTAATTATATTAGAGTAAAGCCTCTGAATTTCATCTAAATTTGAAATAAAAGATCCTAGGAATAGCATGAGGGATTTAATCTTCCACAGAAAATGACAGAGAAAAGGGGTAGCAAAAATAGTCATGGGCTTCAATATACATGCATCAGTGAAAGGAGAATAAGTAATAAACAAGGTGAACTAGACATTTTAATTTAAAGTTATGGATATGATTAACTGATATCATTTAGAATGCCCATGTGTGAGATGACCTAAGTCTTACATTGGAAGGTTGTGTGTGTGTATATGTAAATATATATCTATATATATGTATATGTGTATGCATTTGTATGTGTATGCCATATATCTTTGGTCATAGTGAAGAGTTGTTTTATTTGTTTTTAAGAATACTGGGGGGCAGGTGGATGGCTCAGTGGATTGAGAGTCAGGCCTAGAGACAGGAGGTCCTGGGTTCAAATCTGGCCTCAGACACTTCCCAGCTGTGTGACCCTGGGCAAGTCACTTGACCCCCATTGCCTAGCCCTTACCACTCTTCTGCCTTGGAGCCAACACACAGTATTGTCTTCAAGACGAAAGGTAAGGGTTTAAAAAAAAAGAATATTGGATAACTATGTGGTTTGCAGATAGAAGGAAATAAGCTAATAGAAAAGGAAGGACAAATTATTAGAGAGAGAAAGAATATAATTATGTAAGCTTATATATATGCATATATATATATATATATCTGACTTCACAACTTGGAGCAGTATTGGGTGCATCTGTTAAAAGCAAAGCAGAATATTGAACCTAATCGCTTTGTCTTGCTGATAACTTATTATTTCAGAAGTTTGGAGCAAAAAAATAAGGAGAATTATTCTTCTGAATAGATAAATAGGAATTGAGAGGTTAAGTATAAAGGACAAGAAACTTGAATCACCACCCCAATACCATCTAAGATTTCATGGTAAATAATGAGGGAATTATCAGGTATGCTCTGGTTTGACATGTACCCAAGAGTTTGTTGGAATACATTTAAATAGGAAAAGTTGGTGATTTAGGTGAAAGAATTCTGGGTCTAGAATCAGGGCATCTTGAGATCAAATCAGGTCTCAAACACTTCCAACCCTGTGACCCTGCTCAAGTTACTTAACCTCTGACTGGCTCCATTTCTTTAAACATAAAACAAGGGATTATAATAACACCTACCTCCCAGGTTACTGTGAGAAACAAATGAGCTAATACTTGTAAAGTGCCCAGGACAGGGCATGGCTTGGAGTAGTCACTTATTTCATCTGTGTTCCATTCCTTCTTTCCCAATAATAGATGGGATTCCAAGATTCAACCTGAGCCCTCTTTACTGCAAACGTGATGAGGAATGGGCTGTACTCCTTACCTCAGTCCCTCCATATGCAGTCTCCATCCTCTTTCTACTAAACCTCTATTAGGAGATTACTCACCTAATCATCTTCTTTCTCTCTCTAAAAATTTACCCTTCCTGATCTAGCAGTTTATTTCCTCCATCCTACAAATGCACATGGGTCCCCAGCATTCTTAAAAACAATGCTTCACTATACCATATTCTTAAACTATTGTATTAAAACTTTCCATTTCTAAATCACAAATAGATATAAATGATTTATATGATTATAGATAGATAATTTATGCATATAAATATATATTATTTCTCTAAGATATATTTATCATTATATGCATATGTTATTTTAAAAGATATACATACAAACATATGTATGCATAAGTATATATAAATATATATGCATGTGTATGTGTATGTATTTTAGATTTGAGTTCGGGACTGATGCCAGATGAGGGTGAAATGCTTAGTTGCTGCTGTGTGAAGACATTATAGTTATACGAATGGGCACATTTGATTTCTCATCGGCTCTGTACATTTCTTCTCTCAGTCATCTCCCAGGAAGGTCTGGCTCACTGATGGCTCCTCAAGGTCCCTCTTCTTGAAATGCTTTTTGCTTTACTCTTCAGAACTGCCTATGTGAAACGCAAGCCTCAAAGAAGCAAATGGCCCTGCTCATTCCATGAGAATGACTTTCTGGTTCTCCCCAGATCTAATCCATTTTTCACACTCATGGGTGCTTGAATAATCTTCCCACTGAAATGTTCTGATCACAAAATTTCCCCTGCTCAGAGATCTCAGTGGCCCACCCCTTACCTCTCTAAGTAAGAGTACAGAATTCCCTTTTTCTGGGAGGCAGGCTTAGAGGCGACGAAAGCAGGGTGGCGGAGGGCAGAGTTCTGGACTTTCCCTTAGAACATCGGGACTTGAGGCCTAGCTTGGCTGTGAAAACATGAACAGGTCCTTATGCCCTATTTGAGCCTTACTTTTCTATAAACCAGAGCTAATAATCTTCATTCTTATTCACTAAGAGTTCTGGGGGAAAGTAAACTTTGTAAACTATGAAACACTGGAGAAAATGAGTTTATTTTCATACTTATTGCCCTCTGAAATATCTTATATACTTCTCCAAAATGAATCATTAGAGTAAGATTTGAATGAATGCTTACTAATGCTATTATTATAAAGAATAATGAGTTAAGCTTAAACATTAATGCTGGTTAATGCAGTAACATTTATTTCATCAATACTCATAATCTCACCAAAGATAGGAAGGGTGGCATTTTAAGCATGGAGGCTAAAGGAGGGAGTACTATTATATTTTTGGTTTGGGGTGGAGGGAGATCTATTTCAAAACCCTTGAAACAAAATGGAATCAGAACTAGAAGAAACTTTCAGTCATTCAATACTTATTCATTTTTCAAATATATATTTATTTATTGCCCATTTTTTATAGAATAACATGTTTGGTGACATAAAAAGATGTTAATGCTGTAAGCTCCTTTAGGGCAAATTACATGGTTGATTCATTACCTTATTTCATTCCCACTACCAGCCCGTTAACTTCAACATTGCAACAGCTATAGGCATCTTCCCCTGGTGAGGTACAAAGCTTGGAGGAGACTCAATCCCTTCTTTCATAGACCTTAGAGTCTATTATAACATATATAACTATGTTCGATTGGGTTAGAGGTATGTCAAAAAAAATAACCTTTGGCCCATGAAAAATTTATAGAAGCTAGAGAAAGATTCAGACCACTTACTGTTGTAGGAATCATTCTGAATTTAAAAGAAGCAGGGAAGTCTTCTTGAAGAATGAGGAATTTAAGTTAAGATTTAAATGACAGGGAAGAATTCACTGGTTGATCAATAAATGTTTATTAAGGGACTATATATGCCAGGTACTGTGCTAAGCATTAGAAATATTAAAAAAAAGGGCAAAAGACAGTTCCCACTCTCAAAGAGTATGCAATTCAATTGGAGGGAACGATAAGAAAATATATAGACACACATATATGTATACATGTTTATGCATATACATGTAAAGTAAGCTATCTACAGGATTAGGGGAGGCAGTGGGATTTAGAAAGGTAAAGGAAGGCTTCCAGTCATTTTAGTTTGGACTTAAAGGAAGCCAAGGAGGTCAAGAATCAGAACAGATGTGAGAGAAGATTCTAGGCTTGGGAGAAGGTACCCCAGAGATGGCATTCAAAAGAGAAGAGGAAGCATTGTGATGCTGGGCCACAGTGAGAGCCCAAAGGAGATATGAAAGCTCTGGAACCTGGTAGTGTGGAAGAGAGAGTGACCAATCTCCATTCTCTCAGGTGGTTTTCATTTCTAGAAAACATTAAGTCTAAGTTCTACCTCTGATATATACTGGCTATGAGATCTGGACTCAAGCTAACTTGAGTTAATTCAAGCTAACTCTAGGCAATCCTCCAAGGCTACCTGCTATAATGTGCTTGACTGGATGTTTGGAAGACCTGAATTCATGCCCAAGCTCAGGCACATCCTACTTGTATGATTCTGGGAAAGTTGGTTACCTTCTGTACCTCAGTTTCCTCAGCCTTAAAAAAGGGGTATAGAGGGCAGCTGGGTAGCTCAGTGGATTGAGAACCAGGATTGAGACAGGAGGTCCTAGGTTCAAATCTGGCCTCAGACACTTCCTAGCTGTGTGACCCTGGGCAAGTCACTTGATCCCCATTGCCTAGCCCTTACCATTCTTCTGCCTTGGAGTCAATACACAGTATTGACTCCAAGACAGAAGGTAAGGGTTTTAAAAAAGGGGGGGGGGGTATAATAATGTCACCCACCTCCCGGTATAGCTATGAGAATCAAACAAGACCACATTTGGAAGGCAGAGCACAAATCCTGGTACAGAGAAGTTGCTTAATAAAGATTTCCTTCCCTCCTTTCCCTTTCTAACTGATGAGCAGGTGAAAAGGCCTCCCTCGTGGGGATGAGGATGAAGGACAATAAGTGGAATCCCTGGACTGTGTCACAGAAAGACTTACAGTATAAAACAGAAAAGGGAGGATAAAGCTAGTTATTTGAGAACCCTGAGTGCTAGACAACAAATCAGACAGGGCCATGAGTTTTACACTGAAGAATAATATGAAAACAATTGTTTGAAAAGGAGAGTAAGTCCAGTAGGGAGATAAAAGATACAGATGGGAATTTTAGTGGGAAACTACTGGACTGGTACACGTATTGCATCACAGCTACTGTATTATAAATGCTTATTTGTAAGAACTAGATATCATTTATCTGAAGTCCCCCTTTTCAGGCAAAGAAATTAAGCTCAGAAATATAATGACTTACCCAAAGGGGCAGCTGGGTACCTCAATGGATGGAGAGCCAGGCCTAGAGACAGGAGGTCCTAGGTTCAAATCTGGCCTTAGCATGACACCTCCCAGTTGTGTGACCCTGGACAATTCTTTTAGCCCCCATTGCCTAGCCCTTACCACTTTTCTGCCTTGTAACCAATATACAGTATTGATTCTAAGACAGAAGGTAAGGGTTTTAAAGAAAAAAAAAATAATGACTTACCCCAGGTCAAAAAGCATGTTCATAGATGAAATGGTGTTAGCGTCCAGGTCTGTCTGGCCAATCGAGGTGATGTTCTGTCACACCAAATACTGTTCACCCCCATCTCCCTTTCCTGTAGAGCCCAAGTTCATTGAGGCAAAATTTCATAGGAATAGCAGGCAGTAGCGCTTGGAAGGAGCTGAGTTCCTCCCTTGACTTTTTTGGAATAAATCATTATAAAGCAACAGCAACCTTTGCAGATAATTTTCCCTAAGAGGAGTGTGCTCTGGGAATGTTTAAATTCATTTAGACTCAGTGCTTTCTGACAAAGCACCGGGGCCAGACATCTGATAAAATGCTGATTGTTGGCAATACAGAGAACAGTCACTGTTTTCTCATAAAACTCACTCAGGTCTTTCCGTACCTTGGAGGCATAGCGCCCTACACATGGTGATATTTCAGTAAGCACTTGTATGTGGAATATACATTATAAAGACACAGTTTTAATATAAGAAACATAAATTCAGCAGCTAGTTCTATCTGACGTAGAGGCACGAGTTCTGGCCCCGAGTCCTGCGAGATTTGCATTCTAGTTCTGGCTCTTGCCTTCGTTTCTATGTCACCTCGAGCCAGTCATTAACCTTTCTGGGTCTTGGTTTATTTTTCTGTAAAAGAAGGAATTCAGCTTGATTATGTCAAAGGTGCCTTTTAGCCTCTAACTTTCCTATACTCAATGAGCCAACCTGCTGCAATTTAAGGGCGCCATCATCTCTAACAAACCTACCTTCTAACATTTAGGATCCAAATCATGCTACGGTGGTATAGCACCAGCCTGGGAGTCACGGAGGCTGGGTTCTAGTTCTGGCTTGACGATTAATTACCTTTTTGTGGTATTAAGCAAGTTATTTCATGGCAAGAAGGTCAGAGGCCATTGAATCAATTATAAATAAAGAACTGAAAACAAAAGATCAATTTGACCACGTTTACAAAGTAACGAGTGGCCGTGTTAGAACTTGAATTCACATCCTCTGACTTTAGACCTAAAACTTTTTTTTTTCTTTTTCACTTTTCAGTGTTTCCTGTTAAGGCTTTATGATGTCTCTCTGAGGTCTGATTTTTATATTTTTACTGAGAGGGAAAGTGAAAGAGAAGCAAATATTTCATGGATTATATCAAGAGAAGGGGCAGCTAGGTGGCACAGTAAATAGAATATCAGTCCTAGAGTCAGGAAGATATATCTTCCTGGGTTCAAATCCAGCCCCCCCCCCCATACACACACACACACTTACTAGCTACATGATCCTCTGCAAGTCACTCAACCCTGTTTGTCTCAGTTTCCTTACTTTGAAGAATGACTTGTGTACATGTACCTCCAGAGATAGAGCTGATAGAAATAATTAAGACATAGTTATATATATATATATATACAAATTTATATAATATATATAATATATATAAATGTACATATGTGTGTATATATATATATTTATCTTTTTATCAAATGGTGTCTCCTTTAATGGTGGTAAGGGATAGAGGGAGGGAGGGAATTAACTGAGTATCTGAGTATTTTAAATATTACAAACAAATAAATACATTTTTAAAATGAGCTACAGAAGGAGAAGGCAAAACATTTTAGAATCCTTGCCAAGAACACCCCAAATGGGGTCATGAAAACCAGACCTGGCTGAAAAATGGCTGAAAAGCAAGAATAGATCAAAGAAGATAATTTACCCTCTTCGTCTAGATAAAGGCTACACTTTCCCCCCAAACTCCTACTATGTACAAAGGCTTGCTTAGCAGATCCTAAAGTCAATGCTATTTTGCCAGCATATATGTGCAGGGCATATACAGTCATGCACAACTCTATTTTGCATATATAATCTCTCTGCATGTTTACTTGTGAATATTTCAAGAGATCTCAATTTAAGAGTTTGACTTATATTCAGGGCCAACCTATATTTGGATGAACATGTGTGAATAGCTAAATATGAGGTTCTTACTATTATTATTGTTGATCAGGATGAATTGGCAGCATTCGTCTGAGAGATTTACAAATACAACTCATTAGAATTTAGTCAGTCCTAGTGAGGCAAGCATTAAGAGAAATTTCACTGACAGGAGTCTGGAGAGATAGCTGTCTTCCTCTGAAATCAAATTAACCTGTCAGAAGATGGCTGAGGTGTTCTCGCCTTTCCAATTTCACCTATTTTAGATCAGCATCATACTCCCACCCTCATGACATTCTCTTGAACTCTACACCTATGAAAAAAAATATTCACTTGAGTTTAATTCTTTTTATTATATTTGAGGTGAACAAGATGAATTTTCTAAGGGCACATAAGCATAGGAATCTTGTAGGCAGGAATTCATTTGTTCTCTACCACTATAAAAGGGCCTTAACTGGTATGATAAAATAAATAGCAATAACAACACCTACATGCATAGCACTCATTGATGGACTTACTCAAAATATCCCAGTGTCGAAGGAAGGGAAAATGTTATTAGACATAGATATGTATACACATACATATAATATATACAACATATAATATTATAATTTAATAATATAATAATATATACAATATATGTTATATATAATTTTTTTAATGTGTTAAATTAAATTTTCCAGGTAACACCCTCCCTCTTTACCCTCTCTATATCAGAGAAACCATCATTTGACAAAAAAAAAAAGATATATAAAACTATGTGTTGCTTATTTTTATTAGTTCTTTTTCTAGAGCTGGACATACACAAATTATTATCAAACTATTTCTATTTCTATATATAGTGTGGAAAGGAAACAAGACTGACAGTCCTTTCTCGATAAATATTACAATAGCAATCTCTTGATTCTGTTTGTTTTGCCTATAATAATTTCATGTAGGTCTTTCCATTTTTAAAAATTAACCTGTTCACCACTTATTATGGTATATGATTATGACAGACCCTTTAAGAGGTAAAGAAATGAATATTCAGAGAAATGAACAGGGTTTTCTAATGTCAGACACCTAGTAATTATGAGCCAGAACCATGAAATCTAAGAATTACAAGAAACTTCAGAGTTTCTATAATCCCACCCTATGAGCAGGGGGTCCATCTACACTTTTCTGTACATATCCCCTGGCTCTAGATAGAATCTAAGAAATGTTACCATTAAGATCTCTTTTCTTTCAGTAGCTTTCAACACTACTCTTCATATCTTTTCTCCTCTTTCTTACATTGCCCAGGCAGGTTCTCAAGATGATTGTATTATGGTATTGTGAATACTATAACTCATTTCTTCTAACAGAGTCAGGGATCACTGTATTCTAAAGTCCCAGTAAATCAGATAGAAATGACAAAAGCATCAATATAATCAGAAAGCATGGTGTTGTGGAAAAACAATAACAAAAATAATGAATTTAGATTCAGAAAATGAGTTGAAATCCTGACTCTGCCACTTCGTAAAGTATTTCAAGTCACCTCAGACCTGTAATCCTTCATTCTTCCATTCACTCAACTTGGGCGGCCATTAAGGCTCAGCCATTTGTTACACTGTACCTGTAACTACCCTCTCCATTAGGTCAACTCTTCCTGTTAGCTCTATTTTCAAAAAGGGACTATAAATGTTCTTCACTCCACAGTTTTGGATGCAATTACCAAACCGAAGCACCTGTCTTTCCAGTTTACTTTTTTGTGCTGCTCTCCTCAATTAAAATGTTAACAATCAAACAATCACTCAATATTTATTAAGCTCTTACTATGTTTAAGTACTATGTTAGCCATTAGAGATTTTAAAAAAGGCAAAATACAATCCCTACCCTCAAGGAACTCATAGTCTAACAGAGGAGATAACATGCAAACAAGGATATTCAAACAAGGTAAGAAATTTTTAAAATTTTTAAAAAAGACAAAGAAAATAATTAAATGAAGAAAGACATTAGAATTAAGGCAACTTACAAATGGCTTTATGTAGAAGGTGGGATTTTAGTTGGGACTTAAAAGAAATCAGGGAAATCAGAAGGTTGAGGTAAAAAGGGAGAGAATTCTAGACAAGAAAGATAGTCAGAGGGGGCAGCTGGGTAGCTCAGTGGATTGAGAGCCAGCCCTAAAGACCAGAGGTCCTAGGTTTAACTCTGGCCTCAGACACTTCCCAGCTGTGTGACCCTGGGCAAGTCACTTAACGTCCATTGCCTAGCCTTTACCACTCTTCTGCCTTGGAACCAATACATAGTATTGACTCCAAGATGGAAGGTAAGGGTTTAAAAAAAAAAGAAAGAAAGATAATCAGAGAAAATGCCTGATGGAGTGTTGAGTGATGGAGTGATGGAGTGTTTTGTTTGTGGATTATCATGAAGGCCAGTGTCATTGGAGCAAAGAGTAAGTCTGGGCGAGAAGGAGAAGAATATATTATCAACAATGCTAAAGGCAGGAAAGGGTAAAGAAAAAGGAGGACTGAGAACAGCTGCCTTGGTTTGCCAGTTAGGAGATCATTTATAACTTCAGAAACCACAGTTTTAGGAGAATGATGAGGTTAGGACCCAGATTGTAGGGAGCTAAAAAAAGTGAGAAGAGCAGAAGTAGAGGCAATTTATTGTAGACAGTCTTCTGAAGTAGTTTTTGCCACAATGGGCAGAGGGAATATAGAGGTAACATGCATGGAAGGGTCAAGTTCTTTTTTGATGATAGAATAGACATGAGTATGTTTGTAGTCAGGAAGTAAGGAGCCAGGAGAAAGGCAAAGATGTAAGAAAAGTGATAGAGTAAGAATGACAGGGGCAATCTTTGGAGGAGACAAGTTGAAGTGGGATCATTTATGTAGGTACAAAGATTTTCTTTGGCAAGGGGTTGGGACATCACTTTGTGTGAGCCAATGGTGAAGGTGAGAATCAGTTCATTGCAGACAGGGGCTTTCTTCTTATTGTATTTCTATTTTAACACTGAGCAAAATTTTTGGTACAATTATATAGTAAGTTCTGGTTCACTTGACCTAACCTATGAGATTTTGTTCCTTCATCTGGAAATTAATGAGTTGGGTACATAGTTTCTATTATCTCTTTCAGGTCTAAACCTTATAACAAAATTGTATTGACTCACTTTCCTCATGTTTAAAATCTAGAAAATAACACCTATTTAATAGGGTTGCTGTGATGATATAATTTGGTAAAGATGTATTGCTATTGAAAAGTGAGTTATTATTATTTTTCTATTATTTCTCCACAGGAAATTATAGTGTGAAGGTTTATGTTTTTTGAATATGTCAGACAACAAAAGGATGAGTATCATACTCTTTTATTTGGTTTAATTCAATTTGCTTACAATAAGCTAGTAAGCCTTCTCAGTCGCCTTAGAAAAAATCTTGTTGGAAATAATTGAATCTCATTATCAAGAGTCCTCCAAGAAATTCTTACATTTTGCTCTGATCAACTGCTTAAAGTGCATCTCTGCTCTTGAGAACAGACTTATCAACCACTTCTGCTGAAACTTGCTTCACTCTTAGGTTGACCTTTGATGTAGATTTAAAGTACTGTATAATTAACTTTTTTATATACATTGTTAAAGCCTAATGAAAATCAGAGGTTAAATGTCCCTATTTCCTTGGCATGTATCTTTCCTAATTAGATATTCTGGGTTTTTAACACTTACCTGGCACTCACAACTGCCCTCTAATATACTTCATTTGTAAGCTAGAATGCTAAATAAAATTGATCTTTGATTTTTAGTGGATCAGAGGACCTAAAGGGGTAAGGAACTCAATCTACTCCATCCCCTTCATTTGATTGAGAAGGTGAATGAGGTGGGACAGGTAGTAACTAAGATTTATTAAGCTAGGATTTCGGATCTTGACTTTGAATTCTCAACCCAGGATTCTCCCCCTTACAGCTAAGGCTGCATCAGTTGAGGTTTATAATAGCCCTGCCAACTTGATTAGCCAAGTATAATTCTCCTTTTACAGATGAAGATGGTGAGACTTAGAAAGATGAAGTGACAAGTCCACATTCACTTATGTGAATTCAACCTTAGGGCTACAGTGGGAGACTCAGGAATCAAAAAGTCTGGGCTCAAATGTTTACCTTCAACACTGTCTAACTTTATGATCCTCTAAAGATTTCTTCACTTTCCTGGTCCCCAGGGTCTTAAACAATTTATCATAGCTATGATCATAAATTTTTGCACTGGAAGGGACCTTTGTGGCCATTGATTCCAACCCCCTCGTTTGAAAGATAAGGAAACAATATCACAGAGGTTTTTGCTAACTGTGTGAATATCTGTTTCATGCCTAGGGTAGGGTTTGGACACAGGTCTTCCTGATTTTAATTTCAACTCCATATTTAGTTTAACAACATATCTATTAAGCCAAAACTAGATTGTATTAATAAAATCCCAATCTGATTGTTTGAAGAAGCTGATTTTCAGATCTTATGAATGCCAACCAGAATATTATATTTTATCCTAGAGATCATAATGGATTACTGAATTTTTATTATTAGGGAGATGTTATAGTCAGATCTGTGGCATCCAAAAATCAATTGGATGACTGAGGAGAGGATAGACTGGGACAGACACAGTCTTATTGCGGGTTGACCAAACAGTTGGATATTGCAAAATTTTCAGTGCCTAGTAATATGAAGATTCTGCACCAGGAAGGTAGCAGGGTCAGAGGAGAAAAGGGAGTAAAAGTGAGAGACATTATAAAAATCATTCTTTGGCAATTCATTAGATATATGGATGTGTTTGAGAAAGAGTGAGAGAAAGAGAATGATATAGAGTAAATTTAATCTACAAGTAAGATGGAAAAGACCAAGATCATTAAACTATTTCCTTTTCTCATGTTGAGCCATTTGGTTTTGCCAGAGATGTTGGTGCCAAGGATTTGCTTTTAAGGGTTTTCAGAAAACCCCAGATACTCTTTTAATTTTTCTTTTCCTGTACAATTGCTGGTCCCTACCAAATGGGTATTTCTTCAAGAGTGAATGAATGGGTTCAAAATCTTCAAGTCAATAATCATTTATTAAGCATCTACTACGTGCCACATAATTAGTTGGTTTTATTTTCCTGTTCATTTTTATTGGCCCTTGCGAATAGAAATTAGTTAAAATAGTTTTAAGGTAAAAAAAGATTTTCTATACCCAAAAAAAGGAGACAAAGCCTTTCTAATCATTAGAAATACCTCCAAATGAAACATATATTCTCATGACATGGTGGTTTCATCATTACTTCTTGTCAAAGTTAGATGGTCACCTGTAAGATGCTAATAAAAAGCATTGCTCTTCAAGTATATGTTGGTATCAAAGATTTTCCTCTTCTAGGAATCTATGAGGCTTCATAGTTGGAACAAGAAAATGCAAATACAAAAAAAAGTATAATCAACAAGAAGCCAACATTTCAATCCAAGGCTCTTGAATCTTAGATCAGTGCTATTTCTGCCACCCCACTCCAGTTCACCATTTATATCTGTTGCTTTCCTCAGTACAACTCTGCATAGCTGCTGAGACTATACTAAAGGTAAGTGGGAGTAGTAGCCAGGAGAGAATCATCTCCCTCCTAAAATCTCTGTAACTGTCAATACAAGTAAACTGAATTAGGCACCATGCTTTCCAGTTCACCATTTTACCTTCAGGGTTCTCATAAAAAGTTAAACAAGTTACATAAGGGAATGGATTTTGTTACTCTGCCGTAAATCGGAAAAAGTGAATCATCAGAAAATCTAGACTCCACCAAAAGAGGCATTTTTGATTTAAACTTCAGATTAGTTCAGCAGCGGGCTTTATGGGCTACAGAATATTACTACTACAAATTTTCCTAAAATACCAATACAAAGATGTGATTAGATCTGCCTTCAAGGTCCTATTTCCTCCAATCTGCAGAGTATAAATTGCTTTCTAAAGACTCTTTATATGTTTCCAAATAATCCATGCTGTTTATTTTTTCTAAGCTGTAAGCACAGTCCAGGGATAAAGACAATCAAGGATACATTATTGGAATTTTGACATATTTAAGATCAGATTCAATTGGTTTCAATTATTAGCCAATTGAAAATGGATCATTCCATCAGAAAAATGTGTTTCCAACAGTTTAGTGGATTTTAGATAGTGAACTCCACTTTCTGAATTATATTATTTTAGGTCTATATGAACCCATTTCAAATATGGTATAATTTATTCTGAATAGATAACAAGGTCCTATCAATCCACTAACCATTTTTAGCTAGTTCTAAGTGAAGTAATTTTTTAAAGGGACAATTCCTCACCCAACTTCTCTAATGTTCATTTTTAGGACTTTCCAAAAATACTCAGGCTAGAGGATTATTTAGTGCTTAGTTTATCTGTTGATTTCAAAATCAAATGATTTAATTGAAAATTATTTACACATTTTCCCCCTTGTATCACTCAATGATAATTGAAGAAAGTATCTCATATTGTAGAGTACTTTGTATACCCTTATCTCATTTGATTTTCCTTCCCAACAGCTATTTGTTTTCAAGTGGACTATCTTTTTCACCTTTTCAGTCAACAAATTAGCAAGCATTTATTAAATATAAGGGGAAGCAAGGTGGCTCAGTGGATAGAGAGCCAGATCTTGAAATGTGAGGTTCTAGATTCTAGATCTGTCCTCAGGCCTGTCCTACCTATATGACCCTGGGCAAGTCACTTAACCTTCATTGCCTAGCCCTGACCATTCTTCTTCCTTAGAACCAATACATGGTGTTGATTCTAAGATGAAAGGCAAGGTTTTAAAAGAGAGAGAGTATATAAACACTGTTCAAAGAAAGACAAAAACAAACTCTGCCCTCAAGGGTTTCTCAATCTAGCAGGGAAACAACATACCAAAAAAATTGACATAATTAGGATACAAACAGGATAAATGAGAGATAACCTCAAAAGGAAGATATTTCTTGAAGAATATAGGATATTTAAGTGAGACCTGAAGAAAGTCAGGGAAATCAAAGGGCAGCTATGAAGAGAAAGACAATTCCATCCATGAAGGCCATGAAGCAAAAAAATCAGTGGTGTTGGGAGATGGACTGACTTGTGTAAGGAATGTCAAAGTTCTCTAGTGCCACTAGATCACAAAGTACCTAGTTTTGGGGAGTCAGAAGCCTGGAAAGGTGGAAAGGGTCAGTTTATGAAGGGCTTAAAAAGCCAATGGAAGGATTAATTTTGCATCCTAGAGCTATTAGGGAGCCTGTGGAGGTGTTTGTTTGTAGTCAGTGGTGGGGAGGAGATAAAACATGTAAATAAATAGGCACATACATTCTCAAGTGAGAATAAAAAAATGTAGCACTAGGAGAAATTTTTTGTAATTCAGTAGATTAGGAAAGGCCTCACAGAGAAATCTAACATTTGAGTTAAGTCTCTAAGGATTGTAGGAGGTGGGGATTTGGAAGAAGATCGTTCCATAGAGTTTGGGTGATAATAGTACAGAGGAGGGAGACGGGAGTCGTGTTTAAGGAATAGCAAGTAGAACAGAATGGCTAGATTATAAAGTTCAAGAAGAAGATAAAAGTGGAAGAAATCTGGAAAAGGTAGGAAGAAGTCAGGTTGCAATGAGTTTTAAATGCTACAGGATTTCATATTTGATCTTTAATGTTATAGGAACCACTGGAGGAGTAAATGGTAAAATTGTTAAGTTTACTATTTTATGGAGGATAATTTGCAGTAGGCAGAGACTTGAGGCAAGGAGAATGATTAGAAGATTATTGCAATAATCCAGGAAAGAGGTGATAATGATTTAAAGTAGGAGGCTGGGTGTGGTCATGGAAAGAAGGGGCGATATATACATAGATATAAACATTGATGTAAAGGGGGAAATTACAAGGTTTAGAAAATAACTGGATGTGTAGAATGAGTTAGAAGGAGTCTGGCATAACACCAAGATTATTAACTTTGGTAACTGGGGAAAAGGATGATGGTGCTCTGGACAGGGCCAAGGAATTATAGAAGAGGTGATTTTAGGACTAAGGTAATCATTCTTTTGCACATGTTGAGCTTGAACTTTGAGATCCATAGAAGATATTTAGTCTGAAAGTCACTTTGCAGAGTGATGATGGCTATGCTTCTTTAAATTATATTATGCTTATCTATATAACAATCTCTCTATCTATAAACATGTATTATAGAGAGAGAAACTTGCATACCACTTATATATATATACATATATATATACACACATACACAAATATTTGTGTATATGTATAATTGGTTTCCTTCTCGCCTTTCACTCAAGTTCTGCAATGGATAGGATGCTAGACTTGGGATCAGAAAAGAAACAGGATTTATTAAGTACCTGCTATATGCCAAGCACTTTACAGGAATCTCATCTGAGCTTCACAACCACCTTGTGATGTCAGTGCTATTATCTGCCCTAGATGAGTAAACTAAGGTAGAAATTAAATGACTTGCCAATGGTTACACATTTAGTAATTGTCTTGGGCCAAATTTGAGCTAAGATTTTCCTGACTTGGGGCCTGACTGTGTAATGATGGTGTTACTTAGTTTCCCCTAAGGACAGTCTTAGTTCATAGTTTATCTTTGTCAGTTATTGGCCAGTGGCAGCAACAAATAATAATCTCCTGGACCCTAAGTTTAATCATCTGTAAAATGGGCATAAGAATGCCTGCAGTACTCATGCATCAGAAGTTTGAGATGAGGATGAGGCTCAAAGTAATGTGCTATGTAAACACAAATATATATATATATGTATATATATATAAAATTTATATTCTTATATTTAAGCACTTAAATGTCAGGTATTATTCTAAAAACCAGTAATATAATAAAAAGGTAGTTTTGTTGCAGCCCTTAAAGAATTAGCTACAGGTGTGCTGCCAGTCAAAGGGGTAGGGCTGCTATCAAGAACCAGTTTTCAAATGGAATAAGGAGATGTAATTTACATTAAATTCACACATTGTGATACTTTCTGATCCATACTGATTTGGGTGAAGAGAATATATTTATTATATAAAATAAAAAAACATTTTTAATTTATTAGAGAAAAGTCTGTTAATATTGGTGGCTTTCTATGTGTGGATTTTTTAATTAATATACAATAACTCAAGTATATTTATAAGATTTATTAATAATAACAAAAGTGAAAAAGAACTAACTAAAAAAGGTGCTAGTCCAGTCCGCTTGCAAAAAGAAGAGAGAGAGAGAGGCAGAGCCTCAGAACTTAGACAAATGTGACCATGCAATGTGATGGAGAGATAAAAAGGAATTTTGGGAAACACTAAGGGACTTCTGGGTGATGAAGTCCAAAGGTTCAAAATCTCCATTTATACATATGTTGTAATATATGCTTGAAAATACGTTGAAAATACCAATTAAGCTAAACAATAATCTTAGGTTTACTACCTACTAGCAGCTGTATCAGTAGAAGAACCACCCACATACATAAAATTATGAAGCCTTGAAGGATTGGAATAATAATAACAATAACAATAATAACAACAATAATAGGAGCATTTACTGTATAGTAGGCATGTATATGTCCAAACCTCTGATTTCACCCATGTGAAAAATTGGTCCACCAAGACAGATGAACAACTCCATTCAACTTATAGCATTTGAAATCTGCTGTAGGCAACGAGAGATTCACCTCCTTCTCCAGGATCATGCATCTAATAAAAAAGATCTCAAACTTTTACATCTCAAGACCTCTTTATGCTAATAAACTAGTGAGGACTCCAAAAAGCTTTTGCTTGTGTTGTTTATAGCTATTGACTATAACATATTTAAAATTATAATACGTTAGTTTTATCATGAAAATATTTTAACCTCACAGACCTTTTGAAAAGATTTCAAGCAACCTTCTTGAGCCCAGAGTAAACTTTGAGAACCACTAATTAAGTATGTGTCAGAGACAGGATGCAAACGCTAGTCAAATATGTGATACAGCTGATAGACTGTTAGGACTTGAGTCAGAAAAAGTTGAGTTCAAATTCAGCTTTTGGTGTTTACTAGCTATGTAACCTTGGACAAGTTGCTTAATTTCAGTTTACCTGATTTTTCTTACCTGTAAAATGGGGGAAATAGTAGCCCCTGCCTCTCAGGGTTGTTGTGAAAATCAAATGAAAACGCACACCAGCACAAAGTAGGCTCTTTGTAAATGCTAGCTATTTCTAATGTTATTGTTTTTACTAATATTATAATTATTGTTATCATGACTCCATATAGAATCAATCTCTTAGAGTAATAATAATAAGAGCTGCTTTTATATAGTGCATTCATACTTACAAAATGCTTTTTATCTATGATTTCATTTGATTTTCATCCCACTAGAAGGAGAGACTATTACTATCACAATTTTATAATGAAGAAAGAAATTGAAGCAGCCAGTGACTAAGTGACTTTCCAGAGTCCCACAGCAAATAACTGCCTGGGGTTAGATTTTAACTTGTGTTTTTTCTAATTCTAAGTACAGGGCTCTATAGGCTGCACCTCAATCATGTTATGTTATTCATATTCATGATGTGTGTTTCATTTCTTCTGAGTTCTTTCTGCTCCCTCAATAAGTCTATTATCCTCCTGTTGTTTCTGTCTTTGTCACTCTGTACTGGTATACCTTTCTTGAGTCTCTTTCAGACATGTAGCATATTCTATATCATATTCATAGTTGGTTTTGTCCCACTTTTTCTCCTATAGAAGATGGTCAATTCAATGGGGGGTTTTCTGATGTCCTACTAATATGTCTCTTCTCATCTTTGCTCAATATTGAAGGATTTATAGAATAATATTAACAAAAAGTGAATGGAATGAGAAAGCAGGAATCAGTTGAAGCAATGAAGTAAATAATCATATAGATGAATTCCTAGATACATTTCAATACTGAAATCAATTAAAGCTTGATAAATGTTGTCTATGGCTTGTAATTCATCCAGTTAGGTTCTCACTTATAAAACCCTCATTTGCATTCTCTTTACCCTAGAAGGTAGGTGAATCTACTTTGAGAAATGTGATTATTTCTTATATGAGATGATTAGATGAAAAACCACCTGCTCCCAACTCTTCACTATCACCTTCCACTTTTCTTCAATTCAATCATTCAGCACATATGGGAATTACTATCTTCCTAAAAGAACTAGGTTGAAGGAAATCATTTTCCTTTTTTCTCTGAGAAGACCAAATCTATGATCCAGCTTCAAATGGGAGCCCTACACACTTAATCACACACTCAATCAATAGATATGAATCGCTTCAGTAAAAGTGCAATTTACACTAAACATAAAATTAAACATTATGGTAGAAAAGGCAGCCTTGTGTCTCAGAAGTCTGAACATGCCCCAAATGAAGAGACATAAATTCTTGTAAAACTTAGGTGATAAAAATGTGCAGCTTAAACCTATATGACCCAAATCAACTAGAATTTACAAGGTGCTTCTCTCTATAATCCAATCTCTGAGATACCGATTTTTATAGGCATCCATGGGCGAAAGCCAAATCTATTTTGAGGAACAGGACCTATAAATTATGCCCTCTGTGCTTCAGTTTCAGATGAAATTGCCTTTCCCCCTTTATTTTCGGGGATCTGAGGATATAGACACAGCAAGGCAGAATAAACTGAGTACTGGACTTGGAGTATGGAGATCTGGGTTCCAATTCTGTCTTTATAGTTTATTAGTCTAGGATATAGGAAAAATTTTCCTTGACCAAGTTACAGTTTCCTCCTCTCTAAATCCAAAGTAACAATCATTAAATGTCCTCATATAAAGAATTATTGTGGGAAAAATACTTGGTAAATTAAAAAAAACATAGAAATGTTCATTTTTCTTTATACACTAAACAACTGAAAGGAAAGATTAATATATTTCTAACTTCTTCATATATTGTTTAATACATTACTAATCACACACACAAGATATATCCCATTTATATTTAATGATAAGGTAACATTTGGAAACAGTTGTTGAATGAATACTTTTGGGGGGGGTTAATTTTTAAATATTTTTACATACTTACATGATTCATGTTGTCTCCCACCCATTTTCCTCCTTCCTCCCAGAGCTGACAAACAATTGCATTGGCTTATACATGTGTTATCACTTGATACCAATTTCCATATTATTCTTTTTTGTAATAGAGGAATCTTAAAAGATTTTTAAAAGGTTTTAAAAAACCAAAATCCCTGAATGAATTCTATCAAAGTCCATATGTAGATCATTAAAATGACCCCATAGAATCTAATTTTAAAGGGATCTATGGTATTCAATTCCACCTGACCCTCAATTCCTTCCCACAATATCTCCATCAAGCGATAATCCAACCTTTCTTTCTGTTCCTCTTTACAGATGAACTTAGTTGATGCTAATAGCAATGAAAGCACTTGTCAAAAATTACTGGTGAAAATAATAATAATAGCTTATTATGATTCGTTACCATATATAATTTTTAAAAATGTGTTCATCACAACTCTGTGACATAAATAGTGCTTGCATTTTCATTCCCATTTTCCAGATGGGGAAACTGAGATAGAGATAGAGATACTTTGTCCAATATCATACAGCTATTGAATGGGGGAACCAAAAGCTGAACCCCAAACTCCATACTCAAAATTAGCTGTACTTTCTATTGTAACATTTAAAAATGTAGCTAATAAACATGGAAAAATATTTTTAAAACTAAAATATAAATTTAAAAAACATAACTAAATGGTACAGCTAGATCTTAAACCCAGGTCTTTTGCCTCCAAATCCAATGTTCTTTATTCTATAATATTTCCTATCCAAATGAACAACCAACCTATTGCTTCTCTCTACTAGTAAATTCTTAGCTTTTATTAGCTAATAATAACCATAATATTTGCAAAGTGAATTACATATATTATTTCACTTGATCCAAATATAACCTCATGGGTTACTTAAATAATATTAATTATACAGTAATATGTTACTCTTCCAAATCCAAGAGAAGATGGATGGCTTGCCCAGGACCTCAAGGCTTCTAAAGGGCATAACCAAATCTGAACC
The DNA here is from genome assembly GCF_027887165.1 of Monodelphis domestica. Taxonomy (NCBI): domain Eukaryota; kingdom Metazoa; phylum Chordata; class Mammalia; order Didelphimorphia; family Didelphidae; genus Monodelphis; species Monodelphis domestica. The sequence goes on along the minus strand of NC_077230.1, from coordinate 335,207,414 downwards.
TAACTTATCTGATTTAAAGTATATTGCTCTCTCTATTTCTATTATACCAAACTTCCACCTACAACTAAATTGTAGAACTGGCGTTTGAATATAGGTCTTTACTTTCCAACTCTAGAGTTCTTCATAGTAGACATACATAGGTGCATGTATTTAAATATATGATTATGTATAACTTGTATTCATGATTATATGTATATGATGTAAAATCATGCTATAGATTGTATATACATGCATATGCATATATGTGTGTACATACATGTGTATAGATATATTCACGTATGTATCTGTGTCATCATATATACATACACATATATATATACGTACATTGTTTCTCACCTCATTTTTTCTTAAGATAGTTTTTATAGTTTGAAGGAATATCAAAACTAGTCTAGTTCAACCCTTCTATTTTGGACTAATAAACTAAGACCCAGTATGGGAAATGGCTCAAAGATACCCAGATTATGTCAGAGAAGTGATTCTAACTCAGCTGTCTCCTTACTCCTATTCCAGCACTCTTTCCATCTCAACCAAATACTTCCCTAATTTTTAGGAGAAAAGAAATAACCAATCCTCCCTCCTAGATTATCTAGGCACAATGATTATCAAATTGGAGCCAGGAATAGCATTTCTTCTGCACTAGGATGAAACAGAAGGTTAATTTTCACTTGACAAATGCAAAGAACATTTTTTCAAACACCTCAAACAAAAGGAGATAAGAAAACATGTTAGGGCAGCAGTGAAATCGTCTGGGTTCCCTTTACTAAAGCTTCAAGAAGCTGTCTAAAGGAGAAATGTTAGCTTCTTGGCTAGCCTAAAAGGAAATTGTCAGTTATATGGAAATCATGCTCCAAACTCCATCAAAAGCGGGGAGCCACAATTTATGAAAGAGGCTAATAGGTCCAGAATTTTTGCTTTTAGGTTTTAAAGAAAAGTTCCTATTATAACCTACAGTTGGATCAGACTCAGACAGCATTATGGAGCTTAGGTTCTTAAGGCAACTCAAAACAGTAAGCACTCCTCCAAAAACACAATTACTTGGCATTAAAGAGCACTAAGTCTGAGGATTTATACTGACCTTGACCAAGGGCTAAAGGCAAGAAGCGTGTTTCTTCTGATATTTTTAAGGATTCTTCCTCCGCCTTTGCCCCCTTTCACAACCTGTTGTGTGATTGTGGAATTTAAATCTAATTGGTTTCTGTTGGAAGTTAATAGCAAGGTCTTTCAAGCAGGCAATAACACTCACAAGTCATAAATGGCAAGCTGCAATGCGCTCTATCACCTGCTGCTACTCACAATAACACCACCAGGGACATAATGAGAAGTTTCTCCAAAGAATGTGGATGCTTGTCAAATAACGTGGAATGGAGGGTGTTTCTTTTTATTTTACTTTTTTTTCAAAAACATTTATCTCAAGTGAGTTCTCTAAGTGAAAAGGCAATAAATGTTAAAATAATTGAGGGGGCTGGTTTCATAAGTAGAATTTTTTTCCTGTTTAAAAAAAAGTGAAGGTATTTTAAATAAAGAAGAAATTAACCAAATGGCTTAGATTCTCCAGAGAAGTGTTGTGGAATAATGAGCACTAAGTTGAAAGGCAGAAGATAAAGGTTCAATCTGTCATTTGTTTAGTAGTTGTGTAACCTTGAGTATGTTGTTTTAACATTTGGGATTTAGATTTTTTTATCTGCACAAAGAGAGTAACCCAACTGAAGGAAGGAAGGAAGGAAGGAAGAAAGGAAGGAAGGAAGGAAGAAAGGAAGGAAGGAGGAAGGAAGGAAGGAAGGAAGGAAGGAAGGAAGGAAGGAAGGAAGGAAGGAAGGAGAATATGTGGTGGACATAGTTTGAATATAGATAAACTTCTCCAAGGACTAAGGCCTGGGTTCTAGAAGATGTGCAGATCTCAGGAGTGGTATGTACAACATTAAACCAGATGGAGAGGAATCAATAACAGCAGGAAAATGATGAGATGCCCTGGAAGGATAGTTGTAAGGAATATGAAGATGAAGCTGATGATTAAATCTCAGTCTTTTAGAACCTCTGACTTCTTTCAATATTCATTTCATACACCACCTTTAAAACGGGCATTCCTAGAGTGGTTATAGCCTTCTTTTGTAAAGATTTCTGTTTTAGTAAGTGATACAGAATAATTTATGCCCCAACAATGTGCCCCTTTAATTTTTAAGATATTTTTCCCATTTCATGAAATTGAAAAGTAAATCTTAAATCTGCCTTCACTGTTCTTTTGTTCTGCCTTGTGTGATCAATTAACTTATTTCCTTGAAGATGACTACAATTTTCCTATAAGTCTTCTCTTCTATTTCTTTATCCATAGCTCTCCTAAACCACATTCATATGATAGTTTCAAGACGCCTCACTCTTTCTTGGACAGCTTTCTCTGGGTGATGATCTTCAGTTAATCAGTGTCCTTCTGAAAAGATGATTCTAAGAAGACAAAATACTCCAGATGTGTCCTGACCATGGCCAAAGAGAATAGAACAATCATCATTCCTTTTCTGGAGAAAATGTTCATATTAATGAGGACCAATACCTCATTAGATTTGGTGGGACTGCTATATTTGTGTAATGATTCTTACCATTTGTAGCCCACTAAAATTCCTAGATCTGTTTGACGAGAATAGTGTCTAGCCATATCTGTCCTATTTTGTGCTTATTTTTAACCCCAAAGTCTAACTTAATTGGATTTTTTTTCATTTTGGTAACAAATATGTAAATTCTATGGAAACAAAATTCCATATTGATCTTGTAACCAAAAAAAAAATAGATGTCTCACTGTGTGTATTGAATTCATCACCTCTCTTTCTAGTAGAAGAGCTTCCATTAGTCCCTATAAAATGCAATAGTGTTAGTCCTAAATGTTCATAGCATCACCAACTATAAATTTAAAATAGAAAGAGAAAAGGGAAATGAGGTCCGAACAAATTAAGTGACTTACCTTGAACCACTTTAGAGGTGGCTCCAGGATTCAATTGATTCCAGGGTTCAAGATTTCAAATCTACTATTCTAATGAATGTTTCTTGTTGGCAAAGATTTTTTTTTTATTTTGTACTTGTATTATTGATACATTGCATGTTTTTGATACATATAAAGCACTAAATAAATGTTTAATGATTGATTCATTTTATCATGTTGTTTTCCCTGTAGTTCTCTTGAATTTGAAATTTTAACTTATTGAGAATAGCTAAATGATATATTATCTGTAAGGCTTTAAATTCACATATATGTCATATATATATATATTTTTTTTTAAAATACTATCATATTCCCTGATAGGCATCCATATGTTGTCATCCAAAGCATAATAGTAACACCAATAACAAATGGAGAATTTTTGTTCTTTATAAGCAATGGGTAGTTCCTCAAAGGTGACAAACTCTTTAGTACTACTCAATTCTAAGCCAACTCATTGTAATACAAGAGGAAAGAATAAGTGAAATCAATAAGGTACCATCACAACACAAACCTCAAAATAGTGCTTGCCCATAAACAGTTTAAATTCTATAACAAGGTGTGGGGAGAGAAGCTAGGGCATTCATAGAAAGATGTAATATAATGTAATTGAATAAAGTAAACAGTGATGTTCACTCTTATTTAATTCTTAGCTTCATAGAAGAGAAATACTAGAAACTGAATTTGAAGAATCAGTAGAAACTACCATTCTTTTCTTTTTAATCCCTTATCTTCTGTCTTACAATTGATACTAATTATTGTTTCCAAAGCAAAAGATTAGTAGGGGCTAGGCAATTGGTATTAAGTGACTTGCCCAGGGTCAAAAAACTATAAAGTGTTTAAGGCCAGTTTGAACCCAAGCCCTCTTTTTTTTTAGGCCTGGCTCTCTATCCACTGAGTCAACTAGCTGCCCAATCACCATTCTTTAAAAGTCTATATAGATTAAAGATTAAGGAAACAAAGACTTGACTTTCTTAGAGGACAATAGTGTCTACTTGAGTCAAAAGATCACTGACATCAAGTGGAGGAAGTAGTGAAAAGGGGATAGGTACAAGACCTGTGAGTTCCTTGCTCTATGAAATTCTGGAGAGGGGAACCTCCACTATTCATGCCTTCTCTGCTACTTTATGAATTTAGGGACTTGTCTACAGCATTGGTGAAGATTTGGCACATATGCCCAGGCATGCTGGAGGGGGCTGCTCTGTTTCCCTCTCCATAGTACCTGAGGACATTTTTCATATGCCCTGATCCACCACCCAGTCACCCAGTGTGAGCATTTCCTCCCTCCACTGTCTAGGGTAATGGGAGTTGGGTTGAAGGTGTACTTTGGGCAAAGTTGGCCAAAGCTGGCTTAGAATATTAAGACTATAAATACATTCCTGGGGTCATGGACCAATATGCATGAGCACTTCTTTTTTTCAATGCTGGAATATGACTCAATTATTGGCCATTGGATTCCTAGTTCTTGCCCCCTATTTTCCTACACCTTCCAAATTACTATTCCTATTGACAGATAAACTACACTTATTTTGAAATTTATAAAATAAATTCCTGATTATTCATAGACATTCATCTCTCTGTAGACAAGGAAGCTATATATTTCCCCTCACTATATATTCCAACAAATCTCATACTTAGATGGAAACAACAAAAACAAGTGTAAATGGACAATCACTCATTAATAACTGAATTTTGAGCTCTTATGAAATGGAACTCCCCCTCAAAAAAAAGGAAAAAAAAGAAAAAAAGCTACCACCTCATGCCTTCCCTGCTATTTTTTTCTGATTTGTTCCTAAGCTCATACTTAGATACTCTCGACTAACTCCCGGGAATAACTCTCATCTTCAGAAAATGTTTAAGCTCGTTCTCATGGGCAGAGGTGAAGGAGCAATTTTCCTTCTGGAAATTTCAAAGGCAAATATTTTCTTCAGGAAATCAAATAATTCCAGGACTTGACAAGGTAACTAACTAGTTTCAGTTCAGCAAATAGCTGGCAGAGGAAGCCCCTTGTGTGTTCTGTCTCAGTCTATGAGCCACTCCCTAGAAAGACAAAGCCATTTGCTTTCAATCAAGTGGCAACTTGTTGGCAGCCTGCCCCAGCTCAGGATGCCAGGATGGGAATGGATGGTCTCAGGTGAGCTGGTGATGCCTCATAATGAGTTTTCAGGACACGAAATTTAGTGCATTTACCTTCATGAATGCTAAGAATGCACACCATTTATGGTTTTGACTCCTACAGCAAGTGTGTAGTCAAGTATTCTTCACACCTCTCTACCCATAGAAAATATGTAGAAGAAAATTGGAATCCCAAACTAATTAATTTTTTTTGGAATTAGCACTGATATAACTATGAATGGCTCAACAAGTCTGATTTCTTCTTTTTGGTACTATTCATCTATATTTCATAGATTAATGATATAATAACTATTATAGCAATTTACCTTTATATGTTAACTTTCCTTCACTAATGTGTTACTATTATAATTTTCTACTGTTGATTTATTGGTCCTGTGCCTTTTCAGTCTGAATATAGTCTATCTACCTAACAAGGTTTTCCTTTCCCTTAGGGCTTTCTGGAGGGTAAGTGCCAAACCCAGTCACCTAATCTGTGTCTCTCTCCAGGGAGCAGAATGATAGGTAGCCCAAAAGCCATCTTTATCATAAAACAAGAGTAGTGAGAGATGAAGAAGATTTAGGATTCCATAAAATGTATTGTTTGGTGATTATAAAGAGATATTTCATTCAAAAGAACAAAACTCTTCTTTCAAGATTTTCTTCCAAAAACATGTTTATCACTCAGGTGTCAAAATTATACATGATTCCTTGAGGGATTTGTAATATATGTAAGCTTCTTTGATGATCCTCTAATCATTACATCAGGCAACTCATAACAGATGAATAGTAGTACATAGTTCAAATTGATTGTAAATCATGATTTCTTAGTCTTTTTATGTCATGGACCTCATTAGCAATCTAGGTTATTAAAAAGGAAACCAATTATGTTGAAAAACACTTATGAAAATGGTATGAACCCCAGGGGGAAAAAACCTGCTAAAAATAGTAAAGTTTCTTAGATGCTTTTCTTCATTGATGACATTGTACTGTGTGTTCACATCCTTATTCAATTCAAGGCAATTTAGTTTTGAACATCAATTCCCCTTTGCTCCTTTCTCTTACCTCCCTTTCCTATCCAAGCTCACCATTAAATAAACTGTCACCCCATAAGAAAGCCCCAAGCATACCTAGAATGTCAAGAGGGGCTTATCTGTAAAGAATTTTGAATTTAGAGTCAGAAGACTTCAATTCTATTGTTCTTAGTATGGGGGTTGGGGGGTCCTTGGAATAGTCTTTTTTTTTTTCCTGTGGGCCTTGACTTCCCAATTTATAAAAATGTGGAGTTAAACCAAATAGCTCATGGGGTATTTTTCAGCTATGTATCCTTTGATATATGAAATGAGGAATGACAAGCCATGTCCTACCTGCCCCATAGGGCTTTATGAGAGGAGTCAATTTGCGAACTGTAAAACCCTTCACGAATGAAATCCATTATTATTTGGCAATTAAGATGTTCCCAACATACAAGTTGCTGACAAGGATTTTAATGAGGCTAAGAGAGCAGTGGACATTTGAAGATAAACACTGAATTCCTAATGGCTATGATTCTGGTGTATACAACAGGTCACTATCTGACATGACTAACAAGATGGCTTTGAAAACTTATGTAGCTGCTGTTAAAACATTTAGTAGCTTAAACTTCAACAATTTATCAGGCTCCAACTCAGATGAAAGGGCTCACTGCTTGTTAAATGCATACAGGGGGACTGAAAAGAGCAGCTGGATCTACCACTTCAGAAGGATGCTTCCAGGAATCCTAAGTAGGCTGCTCCTTCTGGAAGCCACAGGAATTGAGTGAATGGAAAAGCTTGCTGTTGAGCTTGACTTTATTGCCTTTCTTCTATCTTCCCTACTCCTGGTTTTTTTTTTTTGCCTTCAGTTATTTTGTGGTCACTCAGTGTAAAGAAATCACATTGACATTCTATTGTAGAGATGAGAAGAAATGTATTAGTCTTTTACAGTAGGATGTTTTCAGTGATCTTAATAGACAAAACAGACTGATTCATTCTTCAAGTCAGAAAGATGGGATTAAAAAAGCAAACTGAAAATAGTAATTATAAGTATCTAGCATTTATATAGCACTTTAATATCTGTAAAGCACTTCAAGAACACTATATTGTTTTATTTACATAATAATGCCGTGGAACAGAAACCAATGTTTTGCAGATGAGGAAACTGGAGTTGATAAATTGACAAATTATTTCAAATTATTTAAGTGAAAAAGGAAAATTATAATTATTGTGATGTTTCACCTCACCTATATTAGGATGGGGGGAAAAGATAAGCAATATGAATAGGCAATGCTGAAGGACTTTTGGCTAAACATGACCATTAACAACCCATTGATAAATTTCCAAGTTGTTTTCAAGTATTCTGGAAATAAACTAGAAATATAAGAGAAAAGTCAATAAGATGAGCAAAAATTTGAATCTGTAGTTCCACAAATGGGATTAAACTCTGAGAAATCAAACCATAGATAGAAAGTCTTCATGTATGCCAATATCTTCATAACAATATTTTTGTTGATGATTAGGTTCTGCTGGTTCTTTCATGCTTTACATCTCAGTATTTAACTTTCTTTCATTCACTTACTTATCCCAGACAATTACTTGATTGGATAGAAATATTAAATTTAATTTTGTAGAAACAAATTAAAGGGTTTCATTGCTGATCCAATAAAAGCCAACACCTATGTATGTCTTCAAATATTAGTTCTAGTTTTTTCTATATAAAAATAAATATGGAATTAAATTAACCACTAAAGGCACAACATGTTGTGTTAATTTATCTGATCTTAATATAATCTAAGTATGATCTTGAGAAATCTATTCACACTATGATAATAAAAAATATGATTATCTTTTAGTATTCATATGGAACTTCACACTTTTAAGACATGTTGTGTTTGAGCATTCCACCAAAATGTTTTACATAGTACATGCTTATGAAATGCTTTTGAATTGAATAATCCCATTATATCTTCATGTCAATACAAAGAGGTAGGTGGTACAAGGATGCTTCATCATATTTATAGGAAATTACCCTTAGAGAAACTAATTTACCCAATGCTACTGAAACAAAATTCATAGACAATGTGACTATGAAAAAAATAATTTGTCCAGTGCTAATTTGGCTAATAAATAATAATGCTTGTTCTTCAATCCAGAACTTCTGCCTCCACATTCATGTGTATTTCCATGATACCTTGTATCTTCAATCTGTATCACTGATCAATAAAATAAGCAGAGTGGGAAGAAGTGGAAAGAAGCTTCTTATTTTTCCTTCATTGACAAAAAAAAAAATGAAGCATCTTTAAACTTGATGGTCAGTTACCTATTCTCATTTCCCTTAACCTCTCCTGTGAGCAAGATAGGGTAGTGAGGCTGTACATTCCCTTTCTATTTAAAATTGCTTATTTCATTTTTGAGGACATAAAATGTCAGAATTAAATATATGAAAACCTGTTCACTCAACACTAAATTTAAAGCAACTGCTAATAATTATTGTATCTTGCATTTGTTCAGCACTCAATGGAAATAAAAGTGCTTTCAAATTTCCCATTTGACTATATAGAGAGATAATTTATCTCATCTTAGTGTTGAACAGAAATATAGATAGATAAATAGATACATAGCTAGATAGAAAGATAGGCACACAGGTAGCATGGTGTGTAGGTGTGTGTTTATGTGTATATAAAAACATGCCTGAAATATCCTAATAGGATTCCTATGTATAGGTTTGGCAGATATCTCAATTTTATAATCAAAGAAACTGAATCTTACATAGTTCAAGTGATTTGCCCTGAGTCACACAAATAATAGTAGAAATGGGAAGGAAATTCAACTTAAGGCCTTTTGACTTCTTCTAGTTCTTCCAAAATAAAAGTGTGTTGACAAAATGTTACCGCTATAATAGATAATGGTAAGAAATTCTATAGTCAATTAACCTCCTAAGTGAAATGTGCTAGAGTAAGTCAGGGCTTAGTCTCCCTTTTCACTTTAAAAAGGCTCAAATAATGTGAGAACTGCAGCCATGACTTACAAGTGCCTGGGGGCCCACCTGCAATTATGGTGCCAGTGTTTTATGGAGCCCTCATCTAGCTATTTACTCTTACTCAATAGCAATGAAGTGCTTATGTGAAAATAAGGAGGCACAAGGTCTCTCACTCATGGAATACCTTCAAATAAAAAGGCCTCACATTTACATTGAATGCTCTATCCATCTATTGGTGAGTAACACAAAATTAAAATCAGTTTATTTTTCTGTATTTCAGTCCTCTGGTAAGCATCTCTGGGATAGAATGAACTCTCTTCTCTCTATCTTTGCCCTGATAACAACAAAGACAACAAATAAGAAATCAAGCTCTCTACATAGAGCTGATTTCTCATATCTGGCCTTGGGGACCATAGTCAGGATTAAGACTAACCTTCTGATACTTGATCCTTCAGCATAGCTCTCTATAAGATAATAGAATGTCAGACTGGATGGGGCCTTTAACTATAGAATTACTGAGCTGGAAGTTTCCAAAGAAAATTGATTGTCAGACCTGAAAGAGATATTACATGAAGAATATCAGAGCTGGAAGGGAATTTTTGATGACAGTATATCAACTCTTAGAAAAGGAGGAGACCTTTAAGTTTATATAGACCAAAATCCCCAATTATTCAACTTCCAAATGCTGGAAACTTAGATTTTTTCAAAATTAATATTAGATAATCTTAAATTGCTTTCACTGAAGCAAGGAAATTTATCACTCTAGAATCAAGTTATCATTCCATGAAGGTTCTATGGAGTATACTAGCATCTCTGGGGTGAGGGCTTGCTGAGTCTGGCACTGGTTTTACCTGAGTAAAAACATCTTAGCAGATGGGCTAATCCCAGCTGAGGGTAACTGAGAAGTTTCAAATCCATCAGTGATTTAAGGGAATGGATGACTTCCCCTGGCAGAATGGGTGGATCTGACTAATATGTTCCAAGGCCATGGATATAGCTGAAGCAGGAACTCTGGAGCACCTAAGAGCTTGGCCAAACGTCAAAGACCCCAAAGTCATCCACTGTTACCCTGCACCATTACCAAACATCTTGCCATTGGACTGCAATGACTCTGGAAGAAAGAATGAGGTAGACAATTTTGTGCAATTCTGCCTCATTTAAATAAAACTCATATGCCAATCAAGATGTCACTCTGGGATGTTATTGGTCCTCTTTGAAATGGACAAAAAAAAAGTATTCCATAGACCATGCCAGCTTTTCCCAGGTTTTACATTAAGCCTTAAACTTCCATCCCTTTCCTCATTGAACCCTCTAAAATCTTAAGTTATATTTTACTGGAAAAAAAAATGAGCTATTCACTAAAAATTACTTTTTCTCCTCAAGTGATATCACTCAGACATTTTCAAACACTATTTTTTTTTCATTCAGACCTGTCTCTCTTGAAGAGATTTTTTCTTTTCCAAGGTAAATCCTTGGAATTAACAGCATTGTTGATTGTAAAAGTGATCCCATTATATCTTATCTTCTCCAGAATATTGCTGCCACTTCCATCCATATTCTCTCTAATCTTCCATCCTTCTCAGTCTACTGTTTCTCTACTGACTATAAACAAGCTGGTGTCTACTTCATACTCAAAAAGAGAATGAAAGGAAACAAGATAGAAGATAACAGTTATAAATAAACTTTTCCAAGAGTTTAGTTACAAAAAGCAAGGGGGGCATGGGAAAATAGCTATTTGATATGAATGGAGCAAGTGAGGACTTTTTTAGTATGAAGTAGACACCAGAAGGGATTATCATCCTTAATTCCTCACTTTCACTCCCCCTATATCTATCTATTGTCAAATCTTGTAGAATCTATCTTCTCAAGATCTGTTTTACAAAGCCTCCTCCTTTCCTCAAAAATTACCTGATGCAAAACATCCTGAATTCACTTTGACCTTTTGGAATATTCTTCTGATTTGTCCTCCTGCCTCAAGTCTCTCCTCTATTCCAATAACTTATCCAATCAGTGGTCAAATTGATCTTTTAATCATGTCATACCATGTCACTCTTTATTCAATAAAATTCAGTCTTCCAGAAACTTCTAGAATCAATCATAAAATTTTATATTTGATTTTTAAAACAATTCAAAACCAGACCCTTTCTCATATTTACAGTCTTATTGCATATTTCTTCCCTCTGTACTATAAGTTCCAGGGACTGGTGTCTTTACTAATTCCTTGATTAATATACTCCATCTCCAGACTTCACATCTGGAACTCTTTCCCTCCTCATCTGTATCTCTCAGCTAAAATCCCACCTTCTGTAATACTCCTTTCCCAAATTCCTTTAATTTTAGTACCTATCCTCTAAGGTTATGTCCAATTTACCCTATCTATACAATTTAAACATACTTGGTTTGGACTGTCCTCACTAATCAGATGGTAAACTCCTTAAGAACAGATAGTTGTTGCGGTTTTCTTTGTTTTCTTTTGTACTTTTCCCCCTTGCTTTGTATCTTCAGTGCTTAGCACCATGTCTGTCATTTAGTATGCACTCAATAAAAACTTGTTGACTTGAATCATCTTGTTTAAATGTACATAGTTAATTTTTTTAAATGCTGAGATCAGATGTCAGATCTTCTAGTAGGTTAATAAAAGTCCCTCTCCCCCCCCCATATTGCACATGTTTTCCCAAATTAATTCTCTTCCTTGCTCACCCTGGTCAAAAGTTTCCCTAGAATTCCTAGCACCGAATCAAAGTTCAAAGACTTTAGGGAAATAATAGTGAAAACATGAGAAAATATTTCCAAAAGGTTTGTGGTCTCATAGACTTACAATCACATAATCCTCTCTGACTTCATTGTCTTAGTTTGTTTACACATATCATTATCTCAACTAGGCACAAGATAAAATTCTATCAACCTGGCTACCATTTTTTTAAATTTCTTCTTAGAGAATTGTATTATTTGTCTCCATAAGGGAATTTGATGAATTTCCATGTTTAGATAAATATAAATTGTCCTTCAAAAATCAAACTTACCTCTTTCTCTCAAAATATGTTGTCTATTTAGTCAGCAAGGTTCAGAAAATCTAGAATCCTAAGTTGAATATATATGTACACATGTGTACACTTAGGTATCTCTGTGTATTTAAATATACATATATTATTTATTAATTTGAACATTCTTTAATTTAAAACAAATTATGGTTCATGTTCTTTCCTTCCCTCCCTGCATTGCCCCAATCACTGAGAAGACAAACAATATGATATAAATTACACATCACCAGCTGTTACATATTGAAATTGAATTAATTATATAACTTGTAGCCAAAATTGGAGTAACTCTCTATATAGTAAGTTAAAATCTAGAACTGATTATGCCTCAGAATAAGAGCTTCTCATTGCAAAATGCAAGCTTAAATTGAAAAACATTGGGGAAACCATTATCTGTATAGATATGTCCTAAATACCATCACATGTGAGTGTGAAATTAAACTGATGAATTGATTTGAGGGATTTGAACTGGTAGAATGCATAAGAACTATGTATAGATAATCATGATATTGCAGCAGAATTGACAACAGCAACAATTTTAAAACTATATTATATTGAGAAAGAAAAGCAAGATAATAAAATGGCAATTTGATATTATTCAACATTATCTGAAGAAAGGAAAGAAACAAAAAAGAAAGGAAGAAAGGGGGAAAACCATAGAATTGTAAAGAGAGAAAGGTTTTCTTAAATAAGCAATGAGAAGAAATAGAACAAAATAGAATGGGAATGATTAGATCTCTTCAAGAAAACCAGAAATATCAAAGGAAGGCTTCATGTAAAAATGGGCATAATTAAAGGCAACTGTAGGGAATTAACAGAAATATGGAAGATATTTAAAAAAGTTGATAATACACAAAAGAAGTATGTTTGAAATTTATTCATACATACTAAAAATAACTTTTTTGTCCATTTTGAGTTTCACACATGAGAAATATTTTAAAGTCTCCATTAACCAAAGGGTGAGGTTAATACTCTAGAGCCAGACATCCTGGAGAATGAAGTGGGCCTTAGGAAGCATTGTTATAAATAAGGCTAGCAGAGGTGACAGAATTCTAGCTGAGCTATTTAAAATCAATATGGCTACAAATTTGGAAAATTCAACAGAGGCCACTGGATTGGCAAAGATCAGTTTGTATACCAATTCTAAAGAAGCGCTATGCCAAAGAATGTACAAATTGCCAAACAATTTCAGAGATTAGCAAAATTAGGCTTAAGATTCTACAAGCAGACTTCAGCAATATGTGAACTGAAAGTTACAGAGAAATAAGCAGACCTTTGAAGACACTCGTACTAGAGACCAAATTGCCATCATTCATTGGATTATACTAAAAGTAAGGAAGTTGAAGAAAACATGCTTCTTCAATGACACTAAAGCCTTTGACTATGTGGATCACAACTAAATGTAGGGAGTCCTCAAAGACATGGGAATACCAGAACTTTTTTCTCCTGTGAAACTTGTTTGTGGGTCCAAAAGTGAGAATTAGAACAAAACATGGAAAAAAGGGTTTCTTAAGATTGGAAAAGCATGACAAAGTTTTATATTGTCACCATATTTATGTAACTTATATGCTGAGTGTATTATGTAAAATGCCAGGCCACATGAATCAAAATTTGAAATTAAGGTTTCTGGAAGAAATATCAACAATCTCAGATATCTAAATGATATCACTATGATGGCAGGAAGTGAAGAAAAATTAAGGCATATTTGATGTAGTGATGCAAAGTGAAGTAATCAGAACAAGAAGAACAAGAATAACATTTGGTGTTCAACTATAAATGCCAACTATTATCAGCAATGCAAGGATTTAAGACAATGCCAAGTGACTCATGATGAAAAATATTATCTACCACCATAGAAGAAACTGATAAAATCTAAATGCAGATTGATGTATACCATTATTCATTTTATTTTCTTTATGGATTTTTTCTCTATTATAAGTGAGATATGTCTTCTTTCAAAACATGATAAATATGGAAATATATATTATATGATAACACATACATATTATATTATCTGCTGTTTCAGAAAAAGTAGGTAAAGAAGGAGAATAGCATGAAATGTAAGAAAATTATTACTAATATTGTATCAACATGTAATCTGGAAAAATACAGAATTTAAAAAAAAAGCAATAAGAAGCCTTCTGATGAGGGTAAAAGAAGAGAGGGTAAAAGGTACCTTGAAGTTTAACATAAAATAAACAACCAAAAAGAAATGATCATGGTAACTGGTTCTATCATGTTGTAGCAAATAGAATAGAAAGAAGTATCCGATTTTAAATTCTTTGGTTCCATGATTACTGAAGATGGTGATTACAAGCCATTAAATAAAAAAATAAAAAATAAAAAATGCAATACTTGCTCTGTGTAAGGAAAACTATGCCAAATCTGTGCCTATGCTGGTATTAAACATCTCTCCTGTGGACATCCTAAGTGGTCGTAGGCAAGAAAAATATCTCTCCCTGAGTTTTTTTTTTGGCTCTTTGCTCCAGAATTTGATTTGCGGTATTATTTTAAAGTTGTTTGGAGAGTAATTTTCAAAGAGTTCAGCTGAGTCCAAGCCTATAGTAGACCATCTTGGCTTCAACTCTGTGCTAAATTCTTCTTTGTAAAAATCTAGAATTACTATTATGAAATGATTGAACAAAATGAGCTCCCTAAATTTCCTTAAATTTTGAATATTTCATAATCATAAAAAGAAACTGAACAATGCATAAATGGACTTAGAAAGAAGGGGACAAAATACCAGGACTACAAGGATCTTGTTAGTATCCCCATTCTATCTTTGCAAATTTATATCATATGAGCTTTCATTATCTATGAGATAGATAGATGTAGATGGGAAAAGAAAAGGGAGGGAGGGAGGGAGGGAGATAAAAGCTACAAACTGATCTAGACATTTTGGAAAGCATTTTGCAACTATCTCTAAATTAAACTATCTCCCACTATCTCTAAACTGTGCATAACAATTGATCTAGTGTTATCAAATAGAGGCATCTATGTGACCTAGTAGATAGAACAATGGGGCTAGTGTCAGAAAGTCTTGAGTTCAAATTGACATCACTCATTTGCTAAATGTGTGACCTTGATTAAGTCATTTAACTTCTATATGCCTTATTCATCTGTACAGTTGGGATAATAATAGTATCAAATTCCCTGGAGGGTTGTGAGTACCAAATGAGACAATATTTATAAAACATTTAGCATAGTGTCTGGCATGTTACTATATATAAATCCTGAGAGTTTAATAATAATATTCTTATTTTTACCCCAATTCTGTCTGCTTCCTACAAAAGAATAAATAACTCAAATGTAAAATATATGCATATATTCATATATGTATTGTATATATGTATACGTGTTCACATGTTTGCAAACATATATACACATATATACTTGCATACAGCCTCGTATATTTATAACTTTGTTTTCCTCAGTTTCCTTAAATGAAAAGTGTTAAAATGTAAAATAACAGCTCTTACCTCACGGGGTTATTGTGAGGTTCAAATGAGATAATATTTATAAAACATTGCTCCTGGCACATCATAGTTGCTTAATAAATGCTTATTTTCTTTCTTCCTAAAATAGAATATGGGGCAGCTGAGTAGCTAGTGAATTGAAAGCCAGGCCCAGAGACAGGAGGTCCTGGGTTCAAATCTGGCCTCAGACACTTTCTAGCTATGTGACTCTGGGCAAGTCACTTTACCCCCATTGCCTAGATCTTACCAGTCTTCTGCCTTGGAACCAATACACAGTATTGATTCTAAGACGGAAGGTAAGGGTTTAATAAATAAATAAATCAAATAAATAAATAATTAAATAAATAGAAATAGAATATAATTGTTTCAGAAGCATCAATGAAATGAATAATTACCCAGAAAATCAAGAAAGTCTGTATAATAGATTAGTAAATTAAGTAAGCAGAACAAGGAAGTTGGTTTACTATAACATTATAAAAAATAACTATGGGTATGGCAGACTTGAGAACTATTATTAATGAGATGAACAACTAGAATTCCAGAAGATCTTGAAGTAATATGTTGCTCATCTCTTCAGAGGAGTGCTGTACTCAAGATGCATAATAAGTCATAATATTTTTTAAATGACCCATGTAGGAGTTTGCCTTGTTTTACTGTTTATATTGGTCAGAAGTTTTCTAATTCTTTTTATTTTTATTCATTTCCTTCATTTTCCTTATTTTTTCCTTTTTCATGTTTTTGTTGTTGTTCAATTTTGGCAAGTTATGGATGAAAAAATAAATGTTAATTTAAAAAATAAATAAAATTTTTGAGACAATAATAAAAGAAGGAGAAATTTCTCCATGATACTCCTGTAGAGACAGGGATATTACAGAAGAGCCACACATCTGTGGCACAGAACTATTTATATACTGTTTCACCCCAAATAATTTAATTCCTCACAAGCAAGGGCTAAATCTTTTCCAGTCCTTTTTTTACCTCCACTAAAAAAAATAAATGATACTGTGGACAATGTTATATGATAATTGCATTGCTCCCTATGCTACAAGATCAGTAACAAGCATTCAAATGGAATTTCTGAGACTTTCAAAGGCAAGAGTTTCATCAGTTTCAAAGGACCTTCTACACTGCAGTGATGCAAACCCAAGGTGTCTTCTTTGTTGTCAGCTAATCGACTGGTACTGGGGGGGAAATATCAAGGCGCTGAGCATACACTTTTTATCACAAGCATCTAAAACTCAGTGGGCAGCCAGCAACAACAAAGACTTTCTCTTTTTTCATACTTCATGTAGATTTGCCTATTTTAATTTATAATAATCCCTTTTTCAAGAAAGTCTCATCTTAGATCTAGATTGTCTTTTCATCATTTTTTCATGATTATCAGTGCTACAGAGCCATTTGGAAATGCTCGTCTGGGTAGGGTGCATCCTCAGAGATCTGGGCTGTTTTGTAATTTACCTCATCAATCGCCTCATCAGAATTGGAGTAACAGGAGGTAATGTCTCAACATTAATTAGGGGAATAATCACAATTTTGTTATTCTTTTCTTTTCCTATAGAAACACAGCTACAAAGAAAGAAAGGGACTTGGTGGTCTTGTGCTCCCTGTCCCACCTCCAGAATATCCCCACCCCTCAATACAAAGCTATAAATGCACCTACACGCTCTAAATGAGCTTCACTGCCTACCCTTGCTTTATTACAACTCTACTGACCATTTTAATAACCATAATGAAGTCCATAAGCTCAAAGACATCCAAGTCAAGATTTGAAAATTGCAGAGTCTCCACCACCTCATGCTGTACTCTTACATACACTGGACTCTTTGATCCATCGTTATGATATAGTATACTTGAAAAAATTAACATTATAAACATGCTATTAAGATCACAAACCTCAAATTGTGTGTCATCGGCTATGGGAGAGGGGTTGGGGAGGGCAGGGAAAGAAAATGAATCGTGTAACCATGGAAAAAATATTCTAAATTAATTAAATAAAATTTTGAAAATAAATAAATCAATAAATCTTTTATTTCTATTAAAATGATCATAATCCTCAGTAAATCTGAACATTACTAGATATTATCATGCAGGCCATATTACGGCTATGTAACTGGTATTGAATCTGAGGCTCAGAGGAAATAAGACATTTGCCCCAGGCTTCACAGGTAGTTAAAAAAAGAGGCTTAAATTCAAATCTTTTAACTCAAAAACACCCTCTTTTCTATACATTATGATGCCTCTCTGGGCCCTTCACTGGGATTGATGTTTCCCACCAAGAGAAAATGTGTGTGTCCCACAATATGATTGCTTGTTAGAATTTATTCAGTCCAAGTAACTTTCTGAGAATCATAAATCAATTCTTCCAGTCTCGTGTTATTCTAGATAATCTCTTGCAGCCTGACATTTATTACTTTTTATAGGCAAAGGAAGTTCAGAAGAAACAAGAGCTTATTTACCAGGCTTTAAAGAGGTGAAAAGACAGAAGGAAAGTGAATATGTTAGATCCATGGTCAAGTACATGGCAATCCCAAAGTAAACAGGCTTAATCCAGCTGAAACTGTGATTAATAGAAGTACCCTCAAGGATTTGGCCAGAGACTGAAACTCCAGATCATAAATTATAGAATGTCATAGCTGGAAGGAACTTTAATCATTATTTAGAGACATCCTTCATTTTGCAAATAAGTTACAGAAAGGTATAGTAACTTACTCAAAATTACACAGCAATTTAGCATCTTCAATTTATATAATAGAAATTGTAGAAAAAATCATTTTCTATTAGAACTTTTTAAAATCCTTACTGGAATGGGCATTGTACTCCCCCCAAACCATAGAAGGGTTTCAGACAAACTTTAAGCAGGGAAATTCCTTTGCTCCCTTCTATCCTTGTGACTCCTAACACAAGAATATCTGATAACTCCTATAAAACCCTGAAAGGATTATCTTTCTTGGGTTGTCCTTTAGATTTGAGATGGGCTAAGAGATATACCTCCAGGCTATGCCTTGATACCATCAGGCTGTATCTAAGATAACTGTCATGTCACCTAAACTATGAGAGTCACCCCTTATGTCTTGTGAAGATTAAATTTAATTCTCCCCAATTATAACAATGAAAATACTTAACTCTCCCCTGATTGTGAAGGTTAAATTGTAACTCCTGACTATTTTTAGATTTAAATCACCAAAAGTGCAAACATCCCACTTAATCATGAAGTGGGAAGTCTGTGACCCATTTGTGTGATAGTGGGCGGTGAATCAGAATCAACTAACTGCCTCCTGGGCAGTACTACAGTAGGACTTCAACTGTGAATGATAGGTGTGTAATTAGGGAAAGGAACAGGAAGTGACGTGAGAGAAAATGTCTTTAAAAGAAGCTGTTACTTCCTGTGAGAAAAAAAAAATTCTTCATTCTTTGATCTGCTGACTGGACCTGAGACCCTGTTCCTTTAGGCTGAAACGTGGTGAGTGAAAAGCTGACTCTTAACTGCTGGTCTTTCTCTGAAGAGATTGGCCTCAGGAAAGACTATCCTCTTGAGAGAAGCTCCCTGTATCCTCAGGGCCTCCACTACAAGAGCTGAGGTCCCTCCAGCTAGGAACTAACTCTCCCCACCCAGGGGATGGGAGCAAATTAATTAGTATTTAGTCTAGCTATCTTACCTAATACACTCTCTGATCTCTTGCTTCCCTCTTTCTACATTTTGTAAATAAATTGTAAATAAAAATCTCTTTGGAATTAAATTCCTGGTGAGCACACTCATCAAATATAAAGTCCAACCCTTTAAAAATTAAACCCCTTTCCCCCTTACAGTCTTCAGGCAGACCTCCCTACTGGCCCTGCCTCAGTGCATACCACTCTAGAGTCACATCTTCAGCATGACACAAAGTCACATCTCCACTGTTGTAAAGAGTATAAAGACCCCAGAAATCAAGTTATCTGGGAGAACAGCTTTTCCACACATGCTGTTCCACCTAGGAGTCTGTCTTCCTAGACAGATTTAACATTCCTTTTTAAACTAATAAATCTCTCTTTTGATTTTTAAGCTAAATTTCAGGGTCTTGCATCCTTGCAAAAGATATCCTTCCTGAACCCTGGGGGGGGTGTCACCTCAAGTCCCCCACAACATTATCTTCCATTGTAGAATTGATGCTGTGTATTGGTTCCAAGGCAAAAGAACAGTAAAGGCTAGGCAATGGAGATTAAGTGACTTGTCCAACGTCATAAAGTTAGGAAGTATATGAGGCCAGATTTGAACCTAAGACCTCTCATCTTGGGGCCTGGCTCTCAATCCACTGAGCCACTCACCTGCCCCACTATTAGAAATTTTGAATCTATTATATAACAGAAAATTCAGGTTCTTTCCTTGGTAAGATAAATACAAACATACTGTATCACCCAGTAGGGAATATAAATTCCTACAAGTTAGGGACTACTTTTATGTCTTTCTGTCCTCAAGACTTGTCATAAGTCCACACACACAACACAGGTTTAAATGTCTCTTGAATTGAATAACAACTAATTTTTAGAACTTAAAAATAAAAAATTTATCCAGATTAATATCTTCATTTGACTGAAAAGAAAGCTGAAAGGGAAGAGAAATTACTTAGCTTGGGGCATATTGATATTATTACTCAAAATGTAGAAAATGAAAGGGGAAAGATTTTGGCTTTATTGATTTTTCAGTTGACAGTATCTAAAGAAAAGAGAAGACAATATGCAATGTAGAGAGGGTAAGCTCTCAGATTCAAGTTTTCTAGTTATAAGTGTAGGGATCTTTTTTACTATATCACAGTGTATCAGGAAAATATGTCCCATTATTTTCTCTGTGTCTCTCTATCTCTGTCCATTTATCTTTCCAATCTATCACTATCAACCTTTTCATCATTATATATGTATGTTTGTGCATGTGTACATACATACATATGTATGCATATATCCCATAATAAGTGAAATTATCTTTTTTTTAAAAATTCTAATAAGTGAAGGCTATTAGTGTTTTATGGGACAGCTAGGTTGTGCAATGGAGAGAATGTTATAAAAACCTCATCTTCCTGACTTCATATTTCACCGCAGAATTATAATAGCTATGTGACCCTATGAAAGTCATTTAACTCTGTTTGTCTTTATTCCTCATCTATAAATTGAACTGGAGATGGAAATGGCAAACCACTCCAGGATCTTTGCCAAGAAAACCCCAAGTTGGTTCATGAAGTGTCATATATGACTAAAATAACTAAAACAACAATAAAAAAGTATTATAATTTAACATGATAAATGATTGTTGGATCATTGGCTTTTAATAAAAGCCTTATACAAAATACAAAGGATTCTGCAAAATGTGAGATTCATTCCTTTGACATGATGAAAGTCTCCTATAATATCAGCTTCACCATTCAGCACTTCTAGAGTACAAATCTCTCTTCCAATAAACAGGAACCAGCTCTTTTATAAGGGTCAGTGATAAATTTGGATTCCAAAAATGAGTGACATCCTTTATACTCAAGGATAATTAGGAGAAAGTGTATGGAATAGCTATTTTAGATTACAAAACTCATTGCTGATGTCCTCCAATCAAAAGTAGAAACCCAGACACTTTAGGGACTTTTGCCTCTAGAGATATCTTCAGAATGCTTTCACTGTGTTTGTCTAATAATGGGATCCAGAATCTCCAATGACAATTATAAAAGTTGAGGTTCCCTTTTTAATGACACTGACTTTTAAGGTTACAGTTTAACCTGCTCAAATATGCCCTTGTCCATATCCACCTGGTATAATGTAAATATAATATAATCAAATAAATATTTAGTGTCATTCTATTTAGAAACTCTGCTAGGCAGTAGGAAGATACAAATTTAGAAAAGATATTATGCCTCCCTTAAAAGAGTTTACCTTCAAATAAGAGTTCATGACAGGAACTAAGAAACTTATTAGTGCCCAATATTATATGAAAAGTTTATTAGAAAAGTAAACAGAAGTGTGGTATATTGTACGCAATAACAATAGTGTATGATGATCAATTGTAAATGGCTTAACTATTATCAGCAATGCAAGAATTAAAGAGAATTCCAAGAGAGTTATGCAATACCACTGAAGGAACTGATGTAGTCTAAATGAAGATAGAAGTGCACCATTTTTCATGTAATTTCTTTTATGAATTATTCTATAGAATAAACAGTATATGACTTCTTTCAAAACATAACATTCATAGAAATGTGCAACCTAATCATATTACTAGCTGTTAATATTATGGAGGGGAAAGGATGAGAGGGAAGAGGAAAACATGCATCATGAAATGTCAGAAAATTATTAAAATTGCATCTACATATAGGAAGGAAGGAAGGAGGGAAGGAAGGAAGGAAGGAAGCAAGGAAGGAAGCAAGGAAGGAAGCAAGGAAGGAAGCAAGGAAGGAAGCAAGGAAGTCATTAGAAAGGTTAAGAGCTGGAAAAAAAACATTAGAGTTCACATAAAAAATTTTTTAAATGAGGCCCAGAAAATTGAGGTAAATTGTAAAAGGTTGTAAGGCCTTAAAAGATGGATGAGTCATGATTGAATTTAGGTTCTTTAACAGCAAATTCAGGTCTCTTTCTACTATTCTACTCTTCCTCTTATCTGGGAGGAGAGTATTCACTAAATAGGAGGATCAGAGAAGACTTTCTGGAGAAGTGGGGCATTTGAGCTAGACTAATTGCAGGGCAACTACTTGGTTCAGTGAAATAGAGAACCAGGCCTGGATATAGGAGGCCCTTAGTACAAATGTGGCCTTCAAACCCTTTTACCTCCCTGACCCTGAGGAAGTCACTTAACCTCAGTTGCCTAGCCCTTACCACTCTCTTGTCTTAGAACTGACAATATTGATTCTAAGTCAGAGGGTAGGGAAAATAGAGGAAAGTAAAGCATTTAAGGAAGAGAGAACATCATGTAACTAATAGTGCATTTTTCTTCTAAAACTTAATAACCTCGTTTCTGTTTTCAGGGTCTGGAAACCAAACCATATAAATATTTCTGGAGGCTACAAAAATGTCTTCCCTATGGCTTTCCTAACCAAGTCTATCACTTCCAAACAAAGAAAAACAAAACAAATAAAAGATACTTCTTCCTGGTCACTGCTTTCTTCTAAATCTTGCATCTCCCTATCTGATTACTCCTATCTATTAAATTGGCTGGAGCTGACTGTTTTTGTATTTATATCTAAAGCATTTTCTTTAAAACCCTTACCTCCCATCTTAGAATCAATACTGTGTATTGGTTCCAATACAGAAGAATCATAAGAGCTAGGCAATGAGGGTTAAGTGACTTGCCCAAGGTCATAGAGCTAAAAAGTGTCTGAGGCCAAATTTGAACCCAGGACCTCTAGGCCTGGCTCTCAATCCACTGAACCACCCAGCTCCCCCCTATATCTGAAGCATTTAACAAGTGTCTGACATATAAGAGCTTACTAAATGAATTTTTAAATTCATTCACTGTACAACTCACTTTCCCTTTCTGTTCCACATTTTTCTCTTATAAAGTGAATATAATAATTTTTATGCTATCTACACCAAGGGTTGCCTATAAAGCCTGCTGCACATTGCCTTGGACATAGCACACAGTTAAGAATTGAAATTGTAGCTCACTATATACAGATTAACATATTATGTTTTTAACAATACTAACAAATTTACTGGGAAGTGAGAGAGGATTGCTTAAGTGGTTATATTTATTCACTTATCCATTATTTATTTGGCATGGGCTGAACAACAACACATGCACACATATACATCCAATGGAATGAACTAATCTTGAAAACAATTTTCCTATTTATAATATATAATAGGTTTCCACAGAGAAAAAAGTTATAAGAAAAATTTGTAAAAAATGTTATAGAATAAGAGAATAAGAAATGTCCGATATAGTCCCATAGTTATACTGAGACATAAGAAGCATGTTAAGAAATTGGGGGGATTGGGAGGATAGGGAGTGAAAATAAACAAATAGAAGCATAATATCTTATTTTTCTCACCAATGCTGAATAATAATGTAATGTCCCTGAAGACACGGACAGTTCTGTTTCTGCTTTTATATCATCAGGGATCTGTATAGATCTTAATAAACAACAAATGCTTAGTGGATATTTGCAAAATTATTCCTGATTTTTTTAGAATAAAATTTTATAAGTATTCTCGTTACTTGAAGGGAGCACAAATTCTGGAAGGTGCTATCCTTGTAGGAAAATATTTAGAAGGCTAAAGATTTATTTTCTGTGGATTCACCTAAATGAATAGATGACTGAAGGTCACATAAAAAGAGAATATTTTTCCCCCAACAGTGGTTCCTAAAACCATCTACCATATCTCAGAGGGGCTGTAATCTTCACTTTTTTTTTAATTTTATTTAGTCAATTTAGAACATTATTCCTTGGTTACAAGAATCATATTCTTTCCCTCCCCTCCCCCATCCCTTCCCATAGCAGACACATAATTCCACTGGGTATTACATATGTCCTTGATCAGAATCTGTTTCCATGTTGTTGGTGTTTACATTAGGATGTTCATTTAGAGTCTACATCCACAACCATATCCCTTCGACCCATGTAATCAATCAGTTGTTTTTCTTTGGTGTTTCTACTCCCACAGTTTTTCCACTGAATGTGGATAGTGTTCTTTCTCATAGATCCCTCCAAGTTGTTCAGGGTCATTGCATTGCCACTAATGGAGAAGTCCATTACATTCAACTGTACCACAATGTATCTGTCTCTGTGTACAATATTCTCCTAGTTCTGTTCCTTTCACTTTGCATCACTTCCTGGAGGTTGTTCCAGTCTCCATGGAATTCCTCCACTTTATTATTCCTTTTAGCACAATAGTATTCCATCACCAACATATACCACAATTTGTTCAGCCATTCCTCAATTGAAGGGCATCCCCTCATTTTCCAGTTTTTTGCCACCACAAAGAGCACAGCTATGAATAATCTTGTACAAGTCTTTTTCCTTATTATCTCTTTGAGGTACAAACCCAGAAGTGCTATGGCTGGATCATAGGGCAGAGAGTCTTTTATCTCCCTTTGGGCATAGTTCCAAATTGCCATCCAGATTGATTGGATCAATTCACAACTCCACCAGCAATGCATTATTGTCCCAAATTTGCCACATCCTCTCCAGCATTCATTACTTTCCATTGCTGTCATGTTAGCCAATCTGCTAAGTGTGAGATGATACCTCAGAGTTGTTTTCATTTGCATCTATCTGATTATAAGAGAGTTAGAACACTTTTGCATGTGCTTATTAAGAGTTTTGATTTCATTAACTGAAAATTGCCTATTCATGTCCCTTACCCATTTATGAATTGGAAAATGACTTGATTTTTTGTACAATTGATTTAGCTCTTTATAAATTTGAGTAATTAGACCTTTGTCAGAGGTTTTTGTTATGAATATTGTTTCCCAATTGGTTGCTTCCCTTCTAATTTTGGTTGCTTTGGTTTTGTTTGTACAAAAACTTTTTAATTTGATGGAATCACAATTATTGATTTTACATTTGTGATTTTTTTAACTCTTGCTAGTTTTAAAATCTTTCCTTTCCCAAAGGTCTGACATGTATACTATTCTGTGTTCACCTAATTTACTTATAGTTTCCTTCTTTATATCCAAGTCATTCACCCATTCTAAGTTTATCTTAATGTTGGGTTAGAGATGTTGATCCAAACCTAATCTCTCCCATACTGTCTTCCAGTTTTCCCAGAAGTTTTTATCAAATAGTGGATTTTGGTCCCAAAAACTGGGATCTTTGTGCTAATCATAGACTGTCTTGCTGAGGTCAATTATCTCAAATCTATTTCACTGATCCTCCCTTCTGTCTCTTAGCTAGTACTATGTTGTTTTGATGACCACTGCTTTATAGTACAGTTTGAGATCTGGGACTTCAAGTCCTCCTTCTTTTGCATTTTTTTCATTATTGCCCTGGATATCCTTGATCTTTTGTTCTTCCAAATGAACTTTGTTATGGTTTTTTTCTAATTCAGTAAAAAAGTTTTTTGGAAGTTCAATGGGTATGGCACTAAATAAGTATATTAATTGGGTAGGATTGTCATTTTATTATGTTAGCTCATCCTACCCAGGAGTAATCGATGTTTTTCCAATTATTTAGATCTAATTTTAATTGTGTGGAGAGTGTTTGGTAGTTGTGTTCATATAGTTCCTGTGTTTGTCTCAGCAGATAGATTCTAAGTATTTTATATTATCTAGGGTGATTTTTAAATGGAATTTCTCTTTCTAATTCTTGCTGCTGAGATGTGTTGGAAACATACAGAAATGCTGATGACTTATGTGGGTTTATTTTGTATCCTGCAACTTTGCTAGATTTGTTGATTATTTCTAATCTCCACTTTTCCCTCTTGTTCTAGAATTGTGAATTTTAGATTTACTCCACCCTGCTTAGTCTAACAAAACAGGAATGTCTACACCCCTACTTAAGGATTAAGTATTGAGAAGGATGGCCTATGACAGACATGTGCTAGCAAATGACAAATCAGAAACAACTGACAAACCCCTGTGCTGTCCTAAGTCAAATTTAAGCTACCATTGGTACATTTGAGATGCAGGAAGTGATGTAAAAACACTCTATATATTTCATGTCACTTCTCTCGGGCTCTTCTCAAAGAGAGGTGGCTCTGGCAGCAGCATGCTGAGCATCATGGCATCTTGGTGTGATTGCAGCTATTGTCTGGGTTTGGTGGTGAACGTTATCTCAGAGTTTAGGCTGATTATTTTTTTCCTTTACCTTCCAAAACACTATCTTCTTAGGAAGCCTCTAATCTTCTGAGGAGACCTCATGGCTGAGGTCTTTGAACTCCCCCTAACACAGGTTGGGCCATAGAAATCCTATACCCTTCTCCCTCCCTCTTCTTCTTAATTCCTTCCCTCTATATTAATTGAACAACCATAAAATTTCCAACTGACTTGAGTATTTTATTTGAGATTTTCCCTGGCAACCAATTAGATTTATATTCAGTCACAACCCTAAATTTACCTTTACAGAATATGAGGGCAGTTTTCTTGTATAATTTCCTGTAGGATGTCCAGGCTTTTTCTTTTGTCATGGTCTTCCAGTAGACCAATGATTCTTAAGTTGTCTCTCCTGGAACAATTTTCTAAATCTTCTGTTTTGTGAATGAGGTGTTTCATATTTTCCTCAATTTTTTCATTCTTTTGATTTTATTTTATAGTTTCCTGCTACCTTGTGAAATCGCTTGCTCCTAATTGTTGTATTCTGTTTCTTAAAGACTGAATTTCATCCCTGGTCTGATTTTCTTGGAGGTCATCTTTCATTTTCTTTGCCTCATCTTTCATCTCCTTTGCCTCATTTTCAAGCTAATTAATTTTGGCTTTCAAGACACTATTTTCTGTTTCCAGCCTTGCTTTGTAAGTTCTTTTCCCAGTTGTTTTCAGCCTCTCTTTATTGTGTTTTGAATTGTATTTTGAGTTCTTCCAAAGCCTTTGTCCAATTCACTGGAATTTCTGTGTTTTTGCTTGGTGTTCCTTGATCTTCCTCTGTTATATTTGCTCTTTCTTCATTGCCTGGGTAAAAGCTGTCTATTGCAATTTTTTTTCTTTTTCTGTTGTTTGCTCATATTTGCCACCTTCTTTTCCCTCTGTAGTTGCCTGCACTCTTGCTCCTCTGATTATGTGTTGGATCTGTGGGTTTGGGTTTTTCTATCAACCTTCACCCTTGGAGCTTAGCAAGGCACTCAGAGCAGTGTGGGGGGGAGGGGTTTTTGAGCTTGAGCTTCCCTGCCCTCTGAAGGCTTTATAAGATTAAACCCAGCAGAGTTGAACTTGCAGTTCTGGATGTGCCCTAAGGTCAAAACCTTCAGAAAAGGGGAGGGGATCAATATGGAGTGCCTCAGCTGTGACTAGGCTTCCTACTCTGTACTTCTTCTCTAGCTGTTTTCCCACCACCTGTGTTCTACACCCTGAGCTTGGCACAGCTTTACCCACAAGATACTCCCTCCAGACTAGTGCCCTCCCAGATATTTCAGCCACTGCTGGAGGCTCAATACTATAGGTGGGGGAGGGGTCTTGGGACCTTCTTTTTTCCTTCCCCTTAAACCCAAGTGTTCTCAAATTCAGATCTTTGGGAGGGGCATACCTTTTAAGTTGAGTCCAGTAAGAGGATTCCTTGACTCTGTCCTGTTGTTAGGTTTGGTTTTCAGTCCCCTAGGATTATTTGGTTTTTAATTGGTAAGGAAGGATTTTCAGAGATCTGAACTTTTGTTGCCTCTATACTGCCATCTTCATGATCCATAATCTTCCCTTATTGATGGAAAAAGCAACTTCTATCACAGAATTTTACATGTCATAGTATTTATGAAATAATTCATTCACAGTTTACACAAACATTAATTTTTGGCTTGTGGAGAAATGGAAAAAGAATGTCCTTGGGAATTGTGCATCTAAGAATAGTTCTGGACAAATAATGGGGGTTTAGTTCATGGGTTGATTAAAGAAATTGGGTAAATGCCCACTCTGAGAATTAGTGATTCAAAAATAGAAGCAGTCTGACAGAATAAGAAGAGCTCTTGCTTTGTAGTTGGGTGATATCAGTTTTCACTCAGACTGGTCAGTCCAAAAACATCTGTTAAATGCCTCATATGTGCCAGAAATTGTGCTCAATACATAAGATACAAAAAGAGGCAAAACATAATAAATGTCCTAGAATAGTTTACAATACAGTGAGTGAGACAATAAGCAAAGAAATAGGTGGCAATAAGGTATATGTTAGATACAAAGGAAATAATTAAGAAAGGAAAGGTACTAGAATTGGTTAAATATTCTTGTAGGAGATAGGATTTTAGTTAGAGTTTAAAGGAAGCCAGGGAAGGAAGTGGGCAGAAATTAGGAGGGAGAACATTCTAGATATGAAGGACCACCAGAGAAAGTCCTCCTATTCAGAAGACAGTGCGTGGTTCATGTAACAGCAAAGAAGTCAGTGTCACTAGACTGAAGAAAATGTGGCAGGAAGTAAAGTTGCATGAAGACTGGGAGAAGGGTGACCAGGTTAGGAAGCATTTTGAATGCCAGAGGCCTTTTTATTCGATCTTGTTGGGATTCATTGAAGTTAATTGAGCAGGGATAGAGGACAGCAGACATGGTCACAGCTGTAATTTAGGAAAATGACTTTGGTGACTGAATGAAGGATGGATTAAAGTAGAGAGAGATTTGATTCAGGCAGACACACCAGCAGGATATGGCTGTGGTCCAGACATGAGGTGATGAGTGCCAGCACCAGTGTCAGAGGAGAATTGGGTTTATACTGCCGAGATGACATCTACATCAGTGTGGGAGGTAATAAAGAGATGATATATAAGCTATGAGCCTGAGGGACTGGGAGGATGCTATTGCCCTCAACATTAATGGGGGGGGGAATAAGAAGTAGGGGGAGCCCTACTTAGTAATAATAGTATTTCTAAACACTTTTTATAAATATTTTCTCACTTGATCCTCACTACAACCCTAGGAGATAGGCATTATTATCATCTCCACCTTATAACTGAAGAAACAGAGGCAATCAGAAGTTAAATAACTTTCCCAAGGATAAATAGTTCATAATTGCCTGACTCTAGATTTGAACTCAGGTGTCCCTGACTTTGGACCCAGTCACACCACTACCTTAATGCTGTTGCTAATATAATAATAATAGTCGATTTTATAAATCTACTATTTAGTGACAGAGGCCATCCATGCAGCATATGGTAATTAATTTTTAAAAGATTTCTGAGTTCATACTTATTATTATACTTTATTCATCAGGAAATTAAAATTCAGAGAAATGTAATGCCTTGCCAATGTTCACAGAGGTAGAAACACCTCATTGTTAGGAAGTTTAAGTTTTGCTTATTTACTATATTTATTGCCTTGGACATTACCTGATCCATTTCATTCTTCATGTATCAATGGAGTTGGAATGGAATGCATCTAGGGTCAGTTCTACCTCTAAGAGGATAGCTATAATAGATGCTACTGTGCAATATGTTAATTAGCATTGCATATTGCTTACTTAGATATTTTAATCTCTGGCATATATAACAATGTTGAATAGCTGCCCAAAACTGGGATTAAGTTTGTGGAACCCGTCCTGAGAACTCTGTCACTGAAGCCTGTTTACCAGCAAACAGAAACTCTAGCTCCTCAAGAACTTCCCTATTAGTAAAAGAACAAGATAACATGTGAAGGAGCAGATAAGATGTAAGAAGATAGGAAAGGTAGGAAGGGCCCAGGCTATAAAGAATTTTGAATGCCAAGTAGAGGATTTTATATTTTATCTTAGAAATAATAGAAAGCTCTAGGGTTATTGACTACAAGATAACATTTTAAGATCATTTTTGCATTTATTTTTAATTAATTTATTTTAATAGAATTTAATCCCAAATTTCTCAACTACTCCTTCCTCTTTCTGAATCATAGAAGATACTGCCCAACAAAGAGATACATATATTTAAATTGTGTCTTTGGTAAAATATGTAAAATTTGTTCTTTAATAAGATTAATTTGATGGTTGAGTTGAGAATGGTCTATAATGGAGAGAAACTTGTGGCTGCCACATCTATTAGCAGGCTATTGCAACAATCCAAGTATGAGGTCATGAGGACCTATCCTAGAATGGTCATAATCCTCGTGCTTGACTATGCTGTCTTTAGCCTCACTTATTGGTGCTATCCATTTTCTGAATAGACCTGCTGTCAGTCAGCAGAGTCTTGCAGGTGTTCCATCTCTTTGCCAGCTTGCTTTGAAAATATTTCTACTCTCACCCAGCAGCCACAAACTTAAGGCTCTTTTTCTCCCATTGTAGGAAAAATCCAAATCCTCTGAGACAGAAGCATGTATGAGAGATGTTACTGAGTAAAAATCAACAGGTCTTGTCAACAGATTGAATGTGAAAAGTGAAAGAGAATGAGGAATCCTCAGTCACGTGTTGCAATCCTGGTTTATTTGGAGCCTGGAATTAGCCTCAAAAGCAATAAAGAAGTTTAGAAGTACAGAAGATTTAGAGAGAAAGATAATGAGTTCAATAATGAGTTCAATTTTGGACATGCTGAATTTAAGATTTGAGAATTATCAACATAGGTATGATAATTGAATATATGATAACTGATGAGATCACCAAGCAAAATAATACAGACAGAAAAGAGGTCTGAAGACAACTCTAAATCATAGATTTTGAAGTGATTTGTGAACGTGAATATCCTCTAGAACAAACCCTATAAATGCTAACTCAGGAAAAAGTAAATAAAGAAGGATTGGTCTTGTTCTACTTTTTTTCCCTCTAACATACAAGTAAAACTATGAAGGAAGGACATGAATAGTATATAGACAGATTGGGACTCAAAATAAAGACAAGCTTCCAAAAAATTGAAGCAATCCAAAAATACAATGAGTAGCAATGAGGCTATGAATTCTTTACACACTCCTTATCCTTATCCATGAAAGTAGAGGTCAATAAGTCTTGTGACATTTCCAACTTATTTCCTGTATGACCCTGGGAAAGTCACTCCATTTCTTTGGATTTAAGTATCTTCAAGCTGAGAAAGAGGAAGTTGGACCAAAAGACTTCTCAGATCCCTAAATCTATGTTTCTAAATGTTGCATCAGGAGAACCACTCGTCAAAATGTGTTATGAGCCTTGTTCAAGTTTTCTTGGGTTTTTTATAAATGTCCTCCATTTTACTCTTATCCATAATATAGGTATTGTTGCTATTAATTATCAAATAATATAATCACAATATATAACTACAAAACACTATACAAAATGATCCATTAATTAAGATGATTTGAAGGAATACTGCTTTAAGTGGCTCTCAAAGTGACAGACCACTAATCGAAGAGCTGGAAGAGTTGTATTTAATCACATTGTGAGTCTGTGCTGGTCTGAGTCAAAAGCATACACCACTGAACAAAGAATAACTCAAGCTTTGAATAGCTATTTGATCATCAACCTTTTTTGCTTTTAAAAATAAGTACAATCCATCTCATGGGTAGCTGTAATCATTACTTTTTAGTGATGTGTATATTTTTAAAGTTATCAGACAAATTCTCTGGCAGCATACAATCGCCCATAGTTGATCATTCTGCTGAAGCTGTGGATTTCATCTGGGGATGAATCATGTGTTTAAATAGTAACAGCCCTTCTTTCCCCCTTTTGGGAACCAGTGAAGATCTTATTTAGGAAATCTTTAAAATCTATTCCCTTTACAATTTAAAAATGAAGAAAAACAACAGTTATCTTTATTCTCCACTGGGAAACAATTAAACCTCATAACCCAAATTCAGAGCCTCCTTCATTGACTTCTTTGTTTCAGGGAGTCAATGTAAGCATTAGATTAGTGAGGTTAGAATCTTAATTGAAATTTAAGATTAAAGATATATAAACTCAGAAAGGACTAGCTGTACGCATGTACACATATATGTATGGGTAATTATTCCATTATCTTTATATCTACAGATCCTAGCACAACATCTAGCATATGTGTTTAATAAATTCCTGTCAATTGATTATCAGTTATTTAATTATTTCCATTGTATCAACCTCTCTTATCAGAGGCAGTCTGTTGAGCTGGAGTTGGTAACAAAGGCCCCCAGAAAAAATCACTTTTCAGATTTCAGTGTAACAAGAATATTAAGTACTTACTAAGGATAAGTCACTGTTAGAAATTGAAATAAAACTTTAAAAGGCATAGCATTGACTTTATTTTGTATATAGGTGAATATGTATATGATATATCATCCCAAAAGTAAGAAAAACTCTTGAAGTTATTTTAATTTGTTACTTTTGTCTTTGTATTCCCAGATGTTAGCACTGTATCAGAAAACATTACACTTAACAAATGCTTGGTGATTGATGAATTCGTATATTTATTATCTATATGAGGAAACTGACATTAAAAGAGTCAGATGTCCTGCTGAAAGTTACAAAAATCAATGGTACAGTTGGATTTAAGCCCATATTTTATGACATGATTCTTTCTCCTACAAGTTCACCTACTTCTTAATTCATCTACTTTGATTATTACCTAGCCTAGCTATTACTTTACCCTAATGATAACATAAGAATGATAAAATGTTTTCCCAAAACCATGGTAAACTATTGTTCCCATATACATCCTATCATTAACCTCCATTGAGTCTATAGTTATAACATATTTTGTGCCTGGCACCTAAAACTAGTAGGTAGCTCAAAGAGAAAGCTCTGGTACTGGTGGTAATGATAGCATTTATGTCCCAGTATTTTGAGAGGATCATAAGATATTTTACCTTTAATGCACTCAGCACAATGCCTGGAACATAGTGTTACATAAATGCAAGTGATGATGATGATGATGATAATGATGATGATAATCTCATCTTCTTTTGCTTCTATCACCCCAATTCACACATGTAGTAGATCTTAATCTTCCCTTGAGAAAAGAGAAATTTCTCTTTCTGAGAATGCCTCACTTTGTTGCCTCCAGTAAAATTAATGTGACTCACTTGACTACTATTTTAATAACCAACGAGGGGTATTTAATCATTCCAGAATGTTTTTCTTCTCTCTCAACTATTCCTCTTCAGTTCCCCTTATTTTTTATCCTAAACATGTTTATAAATCTAATTTTATTTCTATCCTCAAAAAGATTCAATGACTCCTTATTATTTATTCAATGAATCTAAATTCAATGGAATTCATATTCACTACAAGAATTCTATACTCATGTTGGTTTCTGTAGCACCTTTCTCTGATCCATAGCCTGGAAAAATCATCTTTTCATCTTTAATCAATCAAGCACTCAATAACCATGTATTAATTGCCATGAAACTCTGAGACCCTTAAAAGTATGGGATGTTTGTTTTATGTTTCTTTGTTTCTTCAGTTGACTCCTTGCTTTCCAAGTGCCAGACAGAGAAGAGAGCAGCAAGAATACCTAATATTTGAACAGAGCTATATGTTATCGCATTTAATCTTCTCCCTGTGAGATAAGTGCTATTGTTGTCCTTGTTTGGCAAATGTGTATAAACGAGGTTAAATTACCCTCTTTCCCCTATCTGTCTTTCATTAGAGTGGTTTCTATGCAGCTATGATTACATGAAAAAAGCTTAGGACAAAAGCTAAGTGATCTTAAGAAAAAATAAGAAAATTCCAGGGCCTAGAAGGTAGCCACCACTTTAACCAAAGCCTCAATGAAATCTTTGTATAGGACAGGATGCCAAGGACCCAAACTCTAGGAATAGTAGCACCCCCAAGACTTCTAGTCTTGCTGGTAGAATGACTTCCATGCTCATCATTATATTACATTTGTATAACAGAAGTTTAGATGACAAAATAAGGAACAATCATCTCCCTCAAGCCCCCCAAATACGCAAAAAAATAGAACAAAGAATGCCTCAAAACAAAGGAAAGAGGGGAGATATATCTCACCGGGGTTACAGGGAAGAGGAGCAGAGGCAACATGGTAGACTGTAGGGGAGCAGCCTTACTCCCTGCCAAGACGTCTAAGGCAGGAAGTACAGGAAGTAGACAAAGACCAGAAGACTACAGAAGCCTAACAGAAAGGCCAGAGCCTAGAGCATACCTACTTATGGCCTGAGTCAAAGCTTGCCTGCTTCTATGTGACCCTGAGTTAAAGAAAACTTCAGGGAAAAGCCCTAGAAGGTACCATTTCCTGAGGCAACTAAATGGTAGGTCCAGGAGCACTACTATGAACTCCCAAAAAGGCCTGAGTCAATGAGAGGGCAGAGCGGAGGAGCGGCCCAGTGCTAGCCCTACCCACTTTCATGTGGATTGAGGTAATGAAAGGGTAGAACAAGAAACAGTCCAACACAGGAAAAAACAGGGAAAACAAAAGCAAAGGAACCTGAATCCAGCTGGGAAAAAGCTGCTGCAAGCCTTGTCAGAGGAAGGTTCATTTACTGGAAGAGCACACTGAGGCACCCAAAGATGTTCAAGTTTCCCCATAGCAACAGAGCAAGCTACAGGGCAAGATGGGCCAAGCACTTTCTCCACTCCAGAATTAGAGCAGAAAGACATGATAATGAGGGGAGGGGTTATCGTAAGTAGAAATGGACAACAAATTTAAAAATCCTAACCTTAAAAAGTTACTTTTTTGACAGGGAAGATCTAAATATATAAACTCAGAAGAGGACAAAAATGGCAAAAAAAAGGAAATGTGAAACCTCAAAGGAATGTGTGAGAAAGGATGTCAGGTCCCAAAAAAGCTCTTAGAAGATTTTAAAAAGAAGTTTTAAAAATCAAAAAATTTTAAAATTAGAATGTACCAAATGAAAATGAAGGTCCCTCAAAAGGAAGAAAAGAACACTTTAAAGACCAGAATGTGCCAAATGGAAAGGGAGGCAAAAAACAACAAATAAAAAAAACAACTGATGAAAACAACTCTTAAAATATTAGAATGGGCCAAATGGAAAAGGAAACACAAAAACTCAAGGAAGAAAATGAATTTTTTAAAGAATAGAATTTAGCAAAACCAAGCTAATGACTTCATAAGGCATCAGGAAACAATAAGATAATGTCAAAAATGAGAAAAAAATGGCAAAAATCTGAATATCTCACTGGAAAAATGACTGACTTGGAAAAAAAAAGATCCAGGAGAGACAATATAAAGTTAAAGTTATTGGATTACTTGAAAGCCATGATTTAAAAAAAAAAAAACAGCCTGGATATCATTTTACAAGAAATCATTGAAATTGGCCTGATTTTGTCAAGTTAGAAGGGAAAATAAGAATTGAAGGAATCCACCAATCACCTCCTAAAAGAGACCTTGATATACAACATTCCAGTACTATTGTAGAAAATTTAAGAAATTTTCAGATGAAGGAAAAAGTACTGCAAACAGCCAGAAAGGAAACAATTCAAATATTATGGAGCCATAGTCAGGATTACATAAGACCTGGCAGTTTCTTTCTTAAAGAACTAAAAGGCATAGAATAGCATATTCTGAAAAGGCAAATGATCTAGGACTGAAATTAAGAATTATATACCCAACAAAACTGAGCATAGCCCCCGGGGGTGGGGGGTGTGATATTTAATGACACAGAGAACTTTTAAATATTCCCTTAAAATATAAAAAGAAAATTTGATGACCATATTCAACACTGAAATGAAGCATAAAAAAGAAAATGTAAGAATTCCAATAAGGTTGAAATGAATACAGCCTGATCTAGGAAAGTGTTAATTAAGATACATAAAATATATATGACACGAGTCATGTAAGGTACTTAAACTATTCAAGAAATGAAAAATATTTAAGTTACTGAAGAACTTTATCACTGTTAGGACAGTAAGAAATAGCACACAAAGGAGAGGGAAAGGAGAGGGACAAGTTAAATAAGATGAGTTGATACCACCTTCTCCAAAAAAAATCAAGGTATAGAAAAGAGAAATACATGGGGAAAAGAAAAAAGGAAAAATAGGTGTAAATTATCTCACATAAAGTGGTGCCAGGAGGCAATAGAGTAGAGGGAAAATGGGGGTTGTGATGGGCAATGCATGAACCTTATTTATATCAAAATTAACTGAATACCTACCAGCTATAAAAATCTAATTTTCTTTATAATGAAGTAGGAGGGAAATGGAAAAAAGAGAATGAGGCTGAATAGACAAACAGAAGGGCAAAACTGTGGGGAGTGGTAGTCACAAACCAAATATTTGTGAAAATCAAAAAGATGAAAGGAGAAAAAGGTAAATGGGGATAGGGGGAAGGAGATAGTGGGAAACACAATTAGTTATCATAACTATGAATACGGATCAAAGGAACTCACACATAAAAGAGAAAAGGACAGCAGAGTAGATTAAAAACCCAAATTCCACAATGTGCTGTCCACAAGAAATACATTTAAAGCAAGTAAATACATGCAGTAAAAAAGTAAAGTGCTAGAGCAGAATCTACTCTCCCTCAGCTCAAGGGTAATAATCATGATCTCAGAAAAACAAAAGTAAATATTGGTCTAAACAAAAGAGATAAAGAAGGAAATTATTTCTTTTTTATAAAAAGCACCACAGACAATGAAACATTGAAATAAAAATATCTTCCTGTAAAGATAAAGAACATATATCTAAGCATTTGCTGTTTTGGGGATAATCTAGAATCCTTCCCAATAAAATCAGGGTTGAAGTAAGGATGCCCATTACCAATAGAAACATTTCATATTTTATTAGAAATACTAGCTATAGTAATAAGAGCAGAAAAAGAAATTAAAGAAATTACAGTAGGCAATGAGGGGGAAAAATCTTTTTTATTTTTTTGCATATGATATGATGGTATATATAGAGAACCCCAGAGAATCAACAACAAAAATAAATAAATAAAAGAAACAATTAACAATTTGAGCACAGTGGCAGTATACAAAATAAACTTACAAAAATCATCAGCATTTCTGCTTATGTATAAATGGATATTTTGAATGTTTGACTTCATTCCCCAGAAGTCCTTAGTATTTCCCAAAATTCCCTATAATCTCTCCTGTGTCTCTACGTTGGTGAGATCACGTTGTTGGTATTTAACTGTCTGTAACTGCTCCCACGCCCTCTTTGGCATGATGTAGCCAGTAGCGATGATGGTAAGGTAGGGATTTTGAAAATGGCTAACCAGCCATGGGCATGTGTTTTTTATTTGTATCCTCTTTATTCCTTGATTTCTAAGGATCATTTAATAAACCTCCTTAAAATATAATATTTTTATTATTAAGATATAATTTTAAATTTTATACTTACCACCAACAAAGTCCAACAAGAAGAGATAGAAAATGAAATTCTATTTAAAACAACTATAGACAATATAAAATGCCTTGGTGTATACCTACCAAAACAAACCCAGTAACAATATGAACACAATTATAAAATACATTTGAAATAAAACCAGACCTAAACAATTGGAAATATATTAATTGCTTGTGGATAGGCTGAGCCATACAATAAAAATGACAATCCTACCTAAATTAATTTACTTTTTCAGTACTACACTGAACTAGCCAAGAATTATTTCCTAAACCTTGAAAAAATAATAACAAAGTTCATTTTGAAGAACAGAAAATCAAAAAAAATCAATGGAATTAATGGAAAAATTGAGAAACATGTCTATCAGATCTTATAATATACTATAAAGTGGTAATCACATCAATCTGGTACTAGCTAAGAAATAAAACAGTGGGTCAATGGAATAGGTTAGGAAATGAATACATAGTAGATAATGATCATAATAAACTACTTTGCAATAAACCCAAATATCTAAGTTTATTGGTAGAAAAAAAGTCATTATTTGGCAAAAACTGCTGGGAAATCATGAAAATAATATTACAGAAAATAGGCATAGACCAACATCTCACACCAAAAACCAAGATATTTGATCTAAAAATAAGTGGGAACAAAAACGAATGAGGGGAATAAGAAAAATTTTACCTGTCAGACTTATAGATTAGGTAAAAATTTATTACTAAACAAAATATAAATAAAATTATAAAAAGTTAAATGGATAATTTTTATTACATTAAAATTTAAAACAACACTAATGCAACCAAGATTAAAATAGGAAACAATAAACTTGGGAAAATTTTGATAGGATAAGTATCCCTGACTAAGGCCTCATTTCTCAAATATATAGAGAAGTGAGTAAAAATTTAGAAGAATACAAAGCCTTCCCCAATTGAAAAATGGTCAAAGGCTAAGAAAAGGCAGTTCTCAGATGAAGAAATTAAAGCAATCTTTAATTATATGAGGAAATGCTACAAATTGCTATTGATTAGAGAAATGCTTAATAAAACAAATCTGAGATACCACTTCAAACCTATCAGAACACCTACTATCACCAGAAAGGAAAATGCTAAATATTGAATGGAATGTGAGAAAGTGAAGACATTAATGCCCTATAAGTGGAACTGTGAACTAATCCAAGCATCCCAGAGAGCAATCTGCAACCATGGCCAAAGGGCAATAAAACTTTGATCCTGCAAAGACACTCCTGGGTCAGTATCTCAAAGAGATAAGAGATAGGGGAAAAGAACCTACTTGTACTATATAACAGATCTTTTTGTTGTGGCAATGTAAGATTTAAATTAATATCCAACACTCCAAGTATCAATTTTATAGTTTATTAATAATCATTTGAAGTAGACGGAATAAAAAGGAAATAGAAGTATAAAAATATAATTATGTAACAAAAGTAACCCCCCAACCCCAGCAAGTTGTCCTGGATCTCAAAAAGCCAGCGTCCATAACTGCCAGCAATCACAAGGAGAGAGAACAAGGCATGGGGCTACACAAAATTTATATCCTGCCTACGTCAACACAAAACATGAGGAGAGTGGGGTGCTGGGAAATGTAGTTCTGGGGTTCCGATTCTAATTACGCTGCAAATAATTGGAAACTGAGGAGCTGTCCATCAATTGAACAGTGGCTGAACAAGTTGTGGTTTATGGTTTTAATGGAAAACTATTACACCATCAAAAAGTTAAGGAAAATGTAGAAAGACTTTTATGAACTAATGCAAGGTGAGGTGAGCAGAACCAGGAGCACAGTGTATGCAATAATAGAACTATTGTATGATGTCCAACTGTGAAGGCTTAAATTATTATCAGCAAAACAAAGTTCCAAGATAATGTCAAGGGACCCACGATAAAAAATAAAAAATAAAATATCAACAATAATAGTGAAAAAAGCTCTCTACAGCCAAAGAAGGATTTGTTGGAATCTGATAGCAAATCAAAGCATCATATCCTTCAGGAGCTTTTATTGTTTATGTGATAGGGGTCTTTTAGTCAGGACAATGAAGAATTTGGCAATATTTATTGCATAATAGAACTGAAAGAACCTATATCAGACTACTTACCATCTCTGGAAGTGGGAGGAAGAAGAGAATCTGAATTGCACAATGTCAGAAAATAATTGCCAAAAATTGTGTCTATATGTAATATTGAAGAAAATATTAATAAAAATTAAAAATTAAAAAACTCATCATCATAGTAAAGTGGCCCTTGTGGAGTATGAGAAAACAAGGAATTAAGTGCTTATATACTCTCTACTATGAAGCATCTCACTTGATCCTCACAACACCTCTGAGAAATGTGTTCTTCTTATTCCCATTTTACAACTGAGGAAACTGAAGCAAACAGAGATTAAGTTATTTGCCCAAGAACATACAGCCAGTAAATATCTAAAGTTATAGTTGATCTCATCTCTGATTCCAGGCTCAGTGCTCTGGCTAACTAGTTTTTTTATAAGGAGTTTCCATTTTTGAAACCACCAACTCCAAGTACTAACCAGTTGCCACTGATTTTCAAAGAAATATAAAAGTTCTGGAAAGAGCAATCCTCCCCAAACCACATTGGAAGCAACCTTTATAGGAGTGAGGCTTGGTCACCCTCTGCAGATACAGCTCTCTCTTCTTCCTAAAGAGCCACATCTACTTAAAACCTAAGAATGAAAATTCTCCACACCAGAGTCCTCGATACTAATAAACATTTTAAGACCAATCACCATGTGATATAGTTTTATTAGAGGAAATGGCTCCTCTATTACAGTATCAGGTACTTGGTAGCAAAGACTGCCATCCTCTTCTCTCCATAGCCCCAGGCATTAACACTTTCTTTTTTTTTTACATAGGAAGTCCTTAATAAATGATATTTTGAGAATTTATTCATTCTTTTATTTAGTCTCCCGACTAACTGATAGGCTTCTTGAGGACAAGGACTGTGCCATTCTGTATCTAACTCGAAATCCCAGTGCTTTATGAATAGAAAGTACTTGATAAAAGTTTGTTGACTATTAAAGAGGAACTCCTATCATATTTTGTTATAATGATAAAAATTGCTAATGATTAGAAATATCCAAAAGTATAATGAGGCAGGAAATTTCCTATTACTGAAAGTCTCCCAACAGCATCAGGATGACCACTTGCCAATGATGTTGTAGAAGGGATTACTTCAAGGACTAGCTGTCTTTTCAATTCTGGGATTCTATGGGAAGCAAGCTACATTTTTAGCTTTTGCTAACACTGTCCTTTAGTAGAGAGAGAGAGGTTTGGTCCAGACCTCAATCTTGCACCTAAATAAAAAAGTGGAAAGAGGCAACGGAGTGATATTTGAAGCTCTAAGAAGACCAGCTATGTAATCACCTCCGAACACAAAGATTTCATCTGGAAAATTGGAACGATATTTCAAATGTATTTCTTATGCATCAACTAATTTATGAGCAAGAGATGATTTAAAAACACCAAGCGTCTAACTACAAAATATTATATTAATGGTGATAAAAACTAGCATGCCGTGCAAATTCTAAAACTAAAACACACTGTCTAACTATATAAATCCCACTAGTAGCTTCATTCAGCCCTAATGGTATCGTTCATTTTCTATCTTAAGTTGCACCGCAGTGTTGCCATGGGCTATCACAGAGCTATTTTATTTGACTCAAGGGGAGGACACTTTAGTGACAGGAGAAATGATTCCTCTAAGCGTGCCAGGTGTGAATTTCTGACTTTAACTGCCTTACATGGAGTGTTATAATTAGTATCTATAAAACATTCTGGATATTTATGGACAAAGGTTTCCAAGAAATATTAGTGTGCATTGTTATAATTTAAAAGAAAGTCTTTAATTATTTTTAAAGGAATATGTTTATCTTCTCTTCTTAAAGCCTATTTGGGAATATAAGAATTATCTTGAATCTTTAAAAAATTACTAATTGCTCTGTTACATTACATTATTAAAACTGTCAAACTTTATCTTCTTCCTTTGGAAATAAGCATAGTATATGGAGAAGGGTATAGATTTATAATCTTGAACCCCAGGTTTGAATGCTGGTATTGTCACTGACTGCCTGTGGTATCATGAATAAGTCACTTTCCTCTTCTTTAGCCACATTTACTCAAAAAATAAATTACGTCTAGGACAGCTAATCTCTAACATCCCTTGCATCTATACATACCATGATCTATAATGTGAAAAAATTAATAATCGTGATGTGTCACTATAAGGGGAAAGTTGTGATATCTACCCCCCTCTTCTCTTTTCCTTGCTAGTTATCACATAAATTGTTCAGGATAAGAACTCTAGTTTTCCTCACCATTCCAGGCATCTTCTTCTTTAATCAGCACCTCCTCATTTTCTCTTTGTTCATCAATATATAGAGTTGTAACTTTCAAATGGTCCTTAATAGCTCTCAAGGGAAATAAGACTAGGGGTAAAATATATATGCTATTAATGTATAATGTATATAGCATACCATTCAAAATCATAATTATTTTTCCATCTCTTTCCAGATGATTAATTTTGTGTGGTTTTTTTTTTCGGTTTCTCAAAAATTAGTATAGTGATTAGGACATAGTAGACAAAAGAAATATTTTAATTGAATTATAGGACATGGGAAACTAACCATCAGATTTTCCTCAGCTGGCCAGAACTATCATAATTTTCTAGATGAATTAATCTCATACTTTGTTACTTACTGTGACTTTTAATATAAATTTCTCCATTTCTTTGAGGTTGTGCACCCTTATATAAAAGAAGTTTAACAAAATAAATGTTTTTAAAGAACCCTTTTTTGGTTCTCTATCCTATTTTGATACAGATATGTGGGAACTTCAATTGCCATCTAATCCAACCAACCCTATATATGAATTAGATCTAAAAATCTCTAATCATACTTTATATCAAGATGTTCTTTTATTCTACCAAATGGATGGAGAATTTCCCCACTGATTAGCAACATGTAGTCAAAACATCTTCCTCATTAAAGTTGAAATCTGTCACACTTGTACTTATATCATTTTTCCAAACTTTGAAATCTGAATAAAAATAAAATATTAGGGCATCCTAAAATATGGCACTAATAAATGTAAATAATAACTAAATGTGCTTTCATCAGCACATAGTACAACAGACTGTGCCAATGCACAACACATAATACTACAAATCTCTTATTTGAATGCAATGCTTTCTACAGATGGAGCCCTATTTAAATAAGACTTTTACTCATGACTTTTACTTTTTATACCATTTACTCAAAGAGTTTTAAAGAATTTTAAATCCCTAGATCTTTTACAATGACTATATTATCTAACACTATTCTTAACTTCTACAAGTGATTTTATTTATTTATTTTTGCAATTCAAGATTAGATTTTACATATATTCCTCTCCAAATTCATGTCATATTTTGTTAAATTGGGATCTCCCCTAGACATTTTCTACTCAATGTGTCTAAAATTGAACTCATTTCCCTTCTTTCTGGCTTCTATCTCACTGTAAGGAACACCACCAGTCACCCTGGATTTCAGCCTAGGGGTCCTCCTGTTATTTCTCAATCTCTCTCATCCCCATGTCCAATTCATTGTTAATTATTGGTGATTTTATTTTCAATACATCTCAAATACACTCACATGTCTCCTCTGATACTACCACAAGCTTGCTGTAGGCCTTCATCACCTCCTTCCTGAAGTATTTCAAATGTCCGTAGTTTTTTCTCCTGGCCTTATCTTTCCCTACTCTAATTCATCCTCCGTTCAGCTGTCAGTGACCTCTCTAAAGCACACATCTGACCATAACTTGCTTCTTCCACAACCTTTCCAAACTATCTTAATTGTACATCTTCCCTCTGTTGATTATCTCCAATTCATCCTTTATATAGCCTGTTTGCATGTTGTATCCCCATTAGAACTATAAGTCTTTTGATAACAGGGTCAATCATTTTCTTACTTTATATCCTCAGCACTAAGCACAGTGCCTAGTATGTAGTTAGATTTAATAAATGTTTATTAACTGACTTGTTCGTAAGTTGAATTAGTTTTCTACATCCCATTTCTGCCACATATTGTATTAATTGTGTAGGATTTTAATAATAATCAAAAGAG
Organism: Monodelphis domestica; assembly: GCF_027887165.1. Taxonomy (NCBI): domain Eukaryota; kingdom Metazoa; phylum Chordata; class Mammalia; order Didelphimorphia; family Didelphidae; genus Monodelphis; species Monodelphis domestica. Next base: position 335,163,967 of record NC_077230.1, on the reverse strand, counting down.
AAGGAAAAGGAAAAGGGTTCTTTCAGTCAAGTGAGCAGAGCAAAGAGAGCCAGAGACTCCCACCTGCAGCACTTTACCGAAAGCACAAGCTCCAAAAAAGAGCCCCGCCATGTGGGTCTCAGCCAAATTTATCTCCCAAGCATCCTTATATAAAATGAGGATGTAACTTAAAAGAATGTTAGGAATGTAGCTCAGGTATGGCAAATTTTCCATCTGCACAATTGCCTCTACCAGTTTTATATCACACAGATTTGACATTGTATCAAGAAATGTTTCCCATTTTTTCATCTCATTCATTAGTAATAATGTAGAATGAAAGGTCCAGGGAAAGAGATGTAAGCTATATCATTAGAGGCCACACTGCAGGATGACAAAAATTCATTCATTGCCCTATTTGAGGTACACTCCTTTAACCAGGTTTCAGTATACCTGAAAATTAATTTATATATGTGTCAAATCACTCCCTATTTGCTATGCACTTTTCTGAAACAATTATAATTTGGAAATTATACTGATTATCTAGTTACTCTTAGTTCATTGGTGCATGACTTTACCTCAATAAACTTGTGCTGGTTATTAGTAATTCTTTTCTCTAAGTGTTCACAAACTATTCCTTTAAACTAGAATTCAGTCATTCCCTTATTAATTCATTCTTTTGTGTATGTATTTATTTAAGGAAGCAAGTCATTCTCACTGAGCACTATTTTTCCTTTTAAATAATGAACATCAGGCCACATTTGACTATTTCTAATTCTATGTCAAAGTCTTAGCATGATCTTCTGATGGTAGAATTTCAGAAAACTGAAAGCAAAAAAAGTCAGGGCTCAAATTTCCCCCTAAAATTACTTATTTCATTAGAAACAAATTCTGATGAATAGATTTCCCCACATTCTGTTCATTTATAGATGGCAACTTCCCAAGTTTTCCTAAATTAACACCCAAATAGAATTTTTATTTGCCAAATGTCCTAATTTTAAAACATGCACCGAAATATTATTCTAATCTACATAGACTTTGTTGACTTTCATAGACTTCAGCTAGAAATGAAAAGAAATCTTACTTTGAAAGAACTACTGAAGGTTAATATAAATGTCAGGTGAGCAATAATGATAGAAAACCTTTGGAATGGTATCATAATGATTGCTAAAGATGAAACCAGAGTAAGAAACTCATAAACAGTAATAATTCTGTGTATCTCATGGGAAAGAGCTTTACATTTAAGGCCACAGGGATTAGAGATGACAAATAGGGTGACATGTGCTCTGGAAATATTCCCTGAACAAAATCTCCCTTACAGATTCCACCAACAAAGCAATTGACCCTAAAATCTGAAAAGATTAGTAGAGATACACAAGTGTGTGCTGTGAAAAATTTAAGATTAGTATAAATGTTTAAAAAAAGGAATAAAAATCATTAGTCTTAGATGGGACATAGAACAAAAGTTAGATTAGAAGAAAGAAAATAAAATGTCAGCATAAAACAACCTTTTTAGGACACAAGACTTACGATCATTTTGTCAAGCTTTCTTAATTAAGTGTATAGAAGTAAGAGGTTGTCTAAGGTGCATCCCCTATTATCAGAGATAACCCTTAACCAACCAGGTCTCAGGAGTCTTACAATTCATTCTACTGCATCACTGTCTCCCTTAAACTCCAGCATTCTTCTTGAAATGACCCTAAAAATCTAATAAATATTTTTTAAAGCCAATGTAAACTGTGCCTTTGCAGTTGTGATATCTATAGAATGAGTTCAGTCTTTCTATACTTGACTAAATAAATCACCATCGTGGCATTCCCTGTTATTGTACTGTCCCTTTAATACCATCCAATAGGCCTTCTGGTTGCCCTTTTCACATCTTCATTACCGAAGCTAAATGTTACTTGCTTTTCACATTCAATAAAAACTATTGCTATGTTCTAGTTCAATGCCTATCTGTGTCAGAGAGAGGGAAAGTCACTTTGTGCTATGTGTTCATCTGCTGCCTTAAAGTTCATTTTCAAGTATTCCAAGTTTTTAATTTATCACCTTGGCTTATCCACGAGCACCTAAATCTATGACAAAGTAACTGAAAGTTCATTTGAAGGTCCTTGAAAGTGTGGTCTTACAGACATCATCAATGATGGGGAAGAATGTAAAAACCACTGCGTAGCACTTCATTAGGGAAATGAATACCCCTAATTATTGGAAGTCTGAACTGTTTCAAGGAAATGTATCCAGAGTCTCATTCTGAACTGTTTTGATAAGCCACATAACTATAGGCCATATGGGATCTTGGATTAGCCATAGAATCATAAAATATTAGAATTAAAAGTGATATTGCTACACTGAATATTAGAACTCAAAACAAAATCTTAGAGTTGGAAAGGAAGTTAGGATATTGAATACTATAACATAAAACTTAGGCTATTAATGACAAAAGGGACATTAGAAAATACAAAATAAACTAGTAGATCTGGAAACTACTTATGGATATGGAGTAAACAAGGATATGGACTATCAGAGCTAGAGGGGAACTTAGGACATTCATTGTTAAAGATGGAAGGAAATTGGTATTGAGAAACATTAATGGCATTTGTTCCCTCTTTGAATCGTGATTTTCCCTGGACTTTTAGTTATATCAGAATACAGGCTTTTATAGACTTTCTCATAAATATATAATAAGATATATAAGTATTAAGTAAATTGAAAATAGAAATCTATTTGTTGAAATAAAATCTCTTTGCAAGAGATGACGTTATTGGTTTTTTATTAATTTAATAGAATTTATTTTCAAGTGTCTCAGACTCTTCCACGCTCTCCACACTATAGAAAGCATTATCTGAGATATAGATGAAAGTATTAAAGGATAACAACAATACTTTAAAAACCTTGGAGATAATTCCTATTCATTTCTGAATATATCTAACAGCAACATATATTGGCCATTGTGAGCACTCTATATGTATTGGGTTTTTTTTTTATTTCCAAAATATGGGAGTGACCTGCAAGGAGATATATGACAGATGTTAGTGAGTATCATGGAGGGAATCCTGGGCAGATGTCAAATCAAAGACTTCAATTCTCCTTTTTCATTTCTAGTTCATAATAAAATGGTACTTCCTAACTTCTCTGTCCCATTAGCTCCCTCCCTCAGCCAAGTTGGAATGAGTCTCAACTCCAAAATTGTTTCTCTTTCCTAGACCTTAATTTGTTATGAACCCATGATCTTTCTCCACCTAATGGTGGGATGGAATAGTTGTCTTGAGTAATCAAGGAACCCGAGATCAAAACCCAAGTCTTTTAGTAATTCTTGTCTTGCCCTCAGACAAGACATATAATCTTTCTGGTATAATTTTCATTGTAAAATAAGGGATTTCTACTAAGATGATAGATTAGGTCATTTCCAATCCAGATTCCTAGATGATGATTCTATGACACTCAGTTGTTGGTTGAGAAAACTAGGATAAAACTCACAATTTTTGTTCAAGTTTTTTCTCAACTTAGAAAGTAACTTGTTTACTCCTTAGACAAACATGCATGCAATTACATATAGATAAACACTGATAAGATATGCAAACATACATACACACATATGCACTCTACTAACAAGGAGTATTTATTTTCGTTCTTGATATACATGTGTCCTCTACACCCTTCACTCTGGCATTTGCTCCCTGCAAACAGACAAGTCCACAAATCTCCATTTTTCAATTAGTAAAGTTAATGAAGCTCTTTAAAGAGACTCATAAAGTGGCCTCCATTGCACTGACATTTAGTAGCATTAGAGTAATGTTCTTGGAACCCCTTTCATAGAGACAATTGGATTGACTACTGAAACTTAAAGATATTTCACTGGGAAGTTTTACATGCTGACAATGTTACTTGGGGGAGACAGAATAGGGAGCATGAAAGAACTTTGTTAAACACACGCACCTCTCCTCCATGTGCCTAGACTGCGCTCCTTACCTCTTAGAATTCTTAGTTTTTTTTTTCCTTCAAGGTTCAGTTGAGGGGCCTCTACCCATGGGAAATATTCCATGTTCAACTCAGTATTAATAAAAGCAACAACATTTAAATGATGCTTTCAGTTTTGCAAAGCACTTTACAAATATCATGCCTTTTAAAAATTCTCAATTACCTTGGGAGGTATGTGTTATTGTTACCCCTATTTTACAGATGAGGAAACTGAGGCAAACAACCTCTTAAATGACTTTCAATATATCACATAGATAGTAACTGTAATAGGATTTGAAATCAGAACTTCCTGACTCCAGCTGCAACCCTATTCACTGTAACACCTAGCTGTCTCTCTTTGCACTTCTTAGCACTTTAATGTGCTTTCTCACTTCAAATTAATGTGTATGTACTTATCTTTGTGCAAGATTTATCAAAGCCTTTCCCCATTCCCACACCCAATAGGAAGAAAGCTCTATGAAGGAAGGGACTATGTTGCCTTTTGTCTCTGTAACTACAATGTCTTTCACAAAGCCACAGAGAAATCGGACACTTTAAAAAAATGTCCATTGTTGTGGAAGTTTATTCATCTCAAAGATAACAGAAGATTGTGGGCAGATACCTGGATTGGGAGGCTTGCATCATAGGCAAAGAAATGGAACAGACTTCCAAGTCCTTCTAGTCCAACATTCTCATTTTGAAAATGAGGAAAAGAAGTTCCAGGCAGTAAAAACAACTTCAAGCACACAAAGGTCAAGAAAAATAAGGGTTTTGAATCCTGTTCCACTGATTCCAGATGGGCCCTTTTTTTACTCTCCGCTAGTCAATAATAAATTATTAGGGATTTACTATGTACCAAGTGCTATGCAAAGTGCTAAGGATAAAAAGAAATGTAAAAGCAATGTCTTAATTTCTTCAATTCTAATATGGGAGACAGCAAGCAAATAACTATGTGCATATGAGATCTAAACCATGTTATGGGAAGATAATCAAGGTCACATAATGTTTAAAGTAATGGACTTGGAATCAACAAGACCTTGGTTCAAATCCTGACACTGACATTAACTAACTGTGTGGTGACAAACAAGTCGTTTAATCTCTCTCAGTTTTATTTCCTCATCTATAAAATATGTATAATAATATGACCCATCATCATTGAATGTGGGAATCAAATGAGATCATTTATTGGAGGATTAAACACAAATGTAACATACAATTGTTATTATTATTTTAACTATCATTATGGCTATGGATTCTTTAAGATCTAATATTCTGTATGTGCTATTTTCCTATGATAAATAATGTTTACATTCATAGTTTTATGTACAATCAATCATCTTTTAAAATTCTCAATGGGAAACAAAAAAGCATTGTAATACATATTTTACACAATGGTTTTCATTTTTAATTCTAAATATTATATTTTATACATTTAATAACATTTTTCCAAAACCCCATATATATGTAGAGATGTCTATTTTATTTGTGGTCCATTAAGTTTAGATTTTCTAAATGATGCAAAAATTTAACAAAGCTAAAATAAATATATTTACTCAATCTGAGAAACTACCTTTAGTTCTTTCCCCTCCTAGCAGTTTCTAAAAGCATTTACACTATCTTCCTAATGAAGTTTATTAGATGAAAAGAAGCTCAGGAAAGTATAAAATGAAAACCCTAGGGATGATAAATAATTCTAAGTAACCATAAGTGAAAGTCAAGCTCCAAGAGAGAATTGTGAAAAATGGCCCAAAGTCTCACCCCTACTAATTTGATGAAAGACCCTGAAAAAGTCTCTACATTTCTCTGAATATTGCCCAGAGGCTGAAGAAATCAAATTAGATAATGAATATGAAAGGATTTCATGAATTTCTTAAGCACTATCCAAATGCTATAATTATTATAAGATAGCAATAGTGATGGAACAGATTATAGTAACAGCACTGTATACAGTTAACTGTGGAAATAAAACAATCCTACCCTTTTTCTTTTCTACTTCTGATTTCATCATTTGCCATGTTTGGAGTTCTGTCCTCTCCTATCATTTCTGTCTTTGGAAATTCTTCTCTCTTTAAAGAAAGATTCCTCCTTGGATGTGATCTTTTCAAAGGACATTTGATTTCTGTCTCTCCCAAATCCTCTGCACCTTCCTTAAATTTTTTTCATAGTATTGTACCTGGAATCTTCTTTACATGCAGAATTGTGTATATACACATGTAAGTATGTACATGTATGTATGTGTGAATATTTTTGTTTCTACATATATACACATATATATGTTTATGTGTTAGAAGTGATTTTGGATATATTCATACTTTTTAAAAATGAGGTAGAAATGCTCCATAGTATAGGTATTGATAGATTCTTATTAAATATCCCTATGTTCTTCTTGAAGGAAAACCATGTTTATTTCATTAACTGAAATTCTATGTAAGAATGATTTATTGACCATTTTGCTTAAATTTTTCTAGAACTATTAACTAGGGAAGACATACTTTTTCAGAGTAGTGTTCATAGCCAAGTAGTTGTTTAAGAAGGAATATTGCCATTTGAACCATGAAATGGGACATCTTCCAATATTGTCAAAAGTCCTAAAAGGAGCAATGGGTCCTACCAAATCTATGCCACTTATAGCCAATACATAGAAGCAGAGAAATCCAGGCATGTTGAGATTCTGTGACATTGAACCATGAATCCTACCATGGCTAAGTTGTGATTTTTAGTAGTGGGGAAAGTAAATTGGGCAGATTAGTCTTTAAGAGTTAGAGGTATGCTGATGTAGAGAATTCGTGGATTGCTCTACATTATCTCCATTGGGATCCCACCAAATGCTATGAGTCCTCTCAGAAATGGTATACACTAGACTATACTTTGAGGCTGCCAATCTTGGTTTGCATAGTTGATCTCTGAGATATCTTCCAATACTAAGATTCTGTGAATAAATATTAATTGAGTTGAGCTGATTTCAGGAGGTATCCTACACTTTTCTCACTCCCTAAAGGAGCTTGTCAGGATGAGGCATTTAAACTAAGCTAATAATGATGGGAATGTGAATATTGTTGTAATATTGTACTGTAGGAAACTCATGCCCTCACCCTTGCATTCTGGCAGGAGTCTAGACCATGATAACCGACCATAAGCAGTGCCATCACACTCTAAATTAGAAATTCTAACCTCAAATACAATAGAGTTTAAGGGAAACATTACATTTTCCTGTGAAGTTCATTTACAAATAAGCATATGGCCAGACAAGCATCCAAAGCAGTCCACAGCAGGATGAACTTGGTTCACTGCTTGCCTTTTTAAATATGGCAATAAATCAACCATCACATACTCGAAAGCTCTTTCTCATTGACAGATCCAATTAATTTTGAATTGGTTCCTGATGCTGAGGTAAGGTCAAGGTAGCTTTGTTGTGATTCTTAATTTTAAGTATCTAGCTATGTCATCCTTCTGGTTACAAGTAATCAATATTACCACTTTGTCATCATTTATTCTATAGCACCCACTTGTGCTGTTTAATCATGCCTTCTACTTGGAATGCTCATTCACTGGTGTGTGAAAGACATCCACAAGCATGCTCTATATACCCTGCTGAAAGGTATAATTACATAATCTCAGAGAAGGAGGGGAAAATCAAAAGATCATATAATTAAAGGACAAAATCATAGGTTTAAAATTTAGAATAAAAGTCATCTAATCTTCCTTATTGTACAGATGAGGAAAATAAGAACCAAACACATAAAGAGACTAATTCAAGGGCCCTCAGGAAGTGAAGGAGCTTGGATTTGAATTCAAATCCTCCATCTCAAAATGTAGTGTTCTTTTCACTTTCCACAAGCAATTCAAAGATCATCTAACAAACCATTATATTTGTAAATGGAGGAACTGAAGCCAAGAAGCAAAGAATACCTAAATCACCAACTGAACCAGTGTCACAACTAATATAAAATCTCAAGATTTTCTGAGTCTTAGTTCAATGTATATTCTACCATTATGCTTACCAAGTTGGACTTATTTTCCCATATAAACTTTTTAATTGATTAATTTACTATTCCATATAATAGTATTCTATCATGGATAGTAATGGCCAAAATAATTTTAAGGCATTTTAAAAGTCTTGATATGAAGTAAGACATGGAACAAATGGGAGGAACTGGGTGACTCAATGGATATGTGCCAGATATTGTCCTAAGCACTGAAGATACAAAGGCAGAAGACAATTCTTGTCATTATGGAATCCATAATTTAATGGGGAAAACAATACTCAGACAATGACAAACAAGCTATATATAGGATAAATAGGTAATAAACAAAGGGAAGACATTATACTTAAAATGGATTGTGAATGACTTCTTGTAGAAGGTGGCATTTTCTATAGTAATTAAAAGAAGTAAGGAGGCAGTTCACATGGTTAAAGAGAGGTGAGAGCATTTTATGCATAAGGGACAGCAAGAGAAGATTTCTGGAGTCAGGAGATGGTGACTCTTATTCAAGAAACAATAAGGAAGTCAGTCTCATAGCTTCAAATAGTGCATTGGTCGGGGATTTAGTTAAAAGATTACCCAGGGGGAAAGACTGGGTTATATAAAACCTTTGAATGGCCAAGAGATGATTTTATATTTGATCTTGGAGATGATAGTCATAGTCACTAAAGTTTACTGAATAGAAGAGTATCATAGTTGGAACTAGGATGGACTGTAATGGTCAGAATCTTGTGACAAGTAGACCAACCAGAAAACTATTGAAGTAATCCAGAAATGAGGAGATAAGATCTTTACCAAGATGGTGACAGGATCAGTGAAGGGAATGGGGCATATATAAGAGACAGAAGGGGAAATTGAAAGACCTTGGAGATGGGAATGGGAGGAGTTTGAGACTGAGGCATCCAGGGAATTAACTCTGTTATAGGCCTGTACCACTGGAAGGATGTGGCCCTTGTCAATAAAATGGATATTTGGGAGGGTGTAGGGTTTAGATGAAAGAGAATGAGTTCTATCTCTGATACAAATTTAAGACAGATATAAAACTTGAAGTTTGAAATGTCTAATAAGTCATCTGGGATATAGGACTGAAGGTCAAAGAGGATAAGAGATGGATAAAGGGGTCTGAGAAACATTGGATTCATGATTGCTGATGAGTTCACCACGTGAAGTATTATAGATTGAAAAAAAGTCAGAATACGGTATATTACATGTGAGAAACTAACTTCATAGTGCTTTCAACAATTCTAAATTAATGAGAAGCACAAAAATCAAACTTATTGATAAGCTATTCTAAATTTTAAAGAGCTTTGAGCAATGTAAAACTATCTGCTTGGAAGAATAGATAGTAGGTCACCCCAAAAAGGGCTAGAAAGACCCAGGTTGAATATAAGTAGGTTACAATATAACACTGATAGTAGTAGTGGTAGTCTCTCAGTGATCGAGAATGACTATTGTCTTTGTGCAGTTTCATCTACAGTGTACCCTCATGTGGCTTTGGAGTCCAAAGGCTGAGGCACAGAGTTTGTGGTACATGGGGCATGGGATGCCAGTTGTTACAGGAGGTATGGTTGTGGCCTGGTGTCGGCGTTCATGCGCAACAGCAAGATGTCGACATCACTCATCTTCAAAGGTGGCAGTGGCATGGTTAATGTGGGTTCGCCAGCTGCTTCGGTCAGAGGCAGCGAGTACTAGTTGCTTTGGTGTAATGCCAGCCCACTTCAAGTTGGACTTTAGTTGATCTTTGAATCTTTTCTTTGGTCGGCCTTGTTTCCTGAGTCCAGCTGACAGTTCACCATAGAATACCTGTCTTGGTATTTGCTGTGGGTCCATGAGGATGACGTGTCCAGACCATCGTAGCTGGGTTTGGAGGACCATGACTTCGATGCTGGTGGAGTTGGCTCTGTTGAGGACTTCCTGATTGGTGATTCGGTCCTGCCATCGGATCCTCATGATTGACTGGAGAGAGCGTTGGTGGAATTGCTCCAGCTGTTTCATGTGCTTCCGGTACAGTGTCCATGTCTCACAACCGTACAGGAGCGAGCTGAGGACCACTGTGTTATACACTTTGAGCTTCATCGCAGTGCTTACACCACTGTGTTGGAGGACTTTGCAGCGCAGCCGCCCAAGTGCCTGGCTAGCCTTTTGGATCCTGGCATTAATCTCATGGTCTAGGGACTCGTTGTTGGCAATGGTGCTGCCCAGGTACTTGAAAGTGTTGACATTAGAAATCTGTGATTGTAATGCACGGCTAGTTAGTTGGCCTCCCTGGTGCAGGTTGGAACAACACCTCTGTTTTGCTGAGGCTGATAGTCAGGCCAAACAGTTTTGTTGTGGTGGAGAACCTGTCCACAATGGTTTGGAGATGATGTTCTTAGTGGGCCATTAGAGCATGGCCATCTGCAAAGAGAGCTTCCAGGATGAGTCTCTCTGTTGTCTTTGTTTTTGCAGTCAGGCGGCGAAGGTCAAATAGTGAGTCATCCAGTCTGTATTTGATGTAGGCACCCAGGTCTAGATCCATCACAGCATGTCGTAAAACTTGGGTGAAAAATAGTTGAATAGTACCGGAGCGAGGACACAGCCTCGTTTCACGCCATTGGAGATGTTGAAGCGATCAGAAGTCTCTCCACCAGATAGGACTTCCCCTGTCATGTCGACATGAAAGAGCTGGATCAGTTTGACGAATTTTGCTGGGCAACCGAGCTTGCTGAGGATCACCCACAACGCGTCCCTGTTCACTGTATCAAACGCCTTTGTCAGGGCTATGAAGACAATGTAGAGACTCAGGTTCTGCTCAAGGCATTTTTCCTGCATTTGCCTCACCGTGAAGACCATGTTGATGGTGCTGCGATCTGGTTGGACGCCACATTGTGATTCAGGCAGGTTCTGCTCCGAAACAGATGACAGGAGTCTGTTGAGTATAACATGGGCGAGGATCTTTCTGGCAGTGGAGAGTAGTGACATGCCTCTATAGTTGTCACAGGCTGCTGTGAGCCTTTGTTCTTGTGTAGGGCTACGATGGAGGCATCTCTGAGTTCTGGGGGCATGTCTTCCTCTTCCCATATGCTGGTCAGTACTATGTGGAATGCCTGGAGCGCCTTTCCATTTAAGGCCTTGTACACCTCGGTTGGGATCCCGTCTTTACCGGGTGCCTTGCCTGCACTCATTTGTTTGATGGCTTTTTGGACTTCCTCTATTGAAGGAGTGACATCAAGTTGTTCAATGGTGCAGTTTTGGGGGATCTGGTCAAGGGCACTTTGGTCGACTGAAGAGGGTCGGTTGAGAAGCTGACTGAAGTGTTCTTTCCACCTGTTGCTGATGCCTTTTTTATCTTTTATGAGAGTGTCACTGTCAGAGGATAGCAAGGGAGTGGTGGTGGGTTTTGATGGCCCATAGACAGTCTTGAGGGCACTGAAAAATTGTTTGTAGTTTTTCATATCAGCAAACCGCTGGATTTCTTCTGCCTTTTTTTCCCCACCATCGGTCTTGCATCTTCCTGATCTCACGCTGCGCCATGGCTTGGAGAGACTTGAATCTGTCCTTTTTAGGAGCAGAGTTTGGGTTATTTTGCCACTCCATAAAGGCTTTGTTCCTCTTGCTCAATAGGTCTTCAATAGCAGTGTTGTTCTCCTCGAACCAGTCCTGGTGGTTGTGTTGTTTGGGGCCTAGGGCTGCCTTTGATGTTTCCTTCACTGTGTCTCTGAACTGGTTCCATTTCTCGGTTGAGCTTGCAGTGAGTAGTCCCTTGGCAGACAGCTTGTTGTCGAGGCAGGACTGGAATGTTTGCAAATAAGATGGATCTCTAAGACAACTCACGTTGTAAAATGTGCAAACTGTCTGGGCGCGTTTTGGATGGCGAGGCGCAATGAGCATTTGAAGAGTCACTCTAACCAATCGGTGATCTGTCCAGCATTCAGCTCCTCTCATGGCTCTGGTGATCTTTACATCCTGGATGTCTCGCCGGCGTACAATGATGTAGTCAATGAGATGCCACTGTTTTGATCTTGGGTGCATCCATATTGTTTTATATTTGTTCGCCATTCTAAACACAGTGTTCGTGATGGTGAGTTCGAACTCTGAGCATTTGCTGAGTAGCAGTAGGCTGTTGTTGTTCATTTTGCCCACACCATGTTTGCCGAGCACTCCTTTCCATCTTTCATGGTCCTGGCCAACGCGGGCGTTGAAGTCTCCCAGTAGTATCAGCTTGTCATTTGTGGGCACTGAGTGTAGGACGGCACTTAGGTCAGAGTAGAACTGCTCGATGTTCTCCTCTGTGCTGGTCAGTGTTGGGGCATATGCGCTGATGATTGTGGCATACTGGTCTTTGCTGAGAGGCAAATGGATCTTTATGAGCCTCTTGCTGATGCCCACAAGCAAGTCTGGCAGCTGTCTGAGCAAACTGGTCTTGATTGCCAGGCCAACACCATGGATTCTGTCTTCATTTGAGGCTCTACCTTTCCAGAAGAAGGTGTATCCAGTGGTGGGTTAACTGAGTGATCCCTCTTCTGGTAAGTGTGTTTCGCTTAATGCAGCGATGTCAATGTTATATCATGCCAGTTCTTTACCGATTAGAGCTGTTCTACTCTCAGGTCTTGGGGTATTCTCTCTATCAAGTAATGTTCTGATGTTCCATGCTCCTAGTAGGAGTTTCTTTGTATTTTTTCTTTGATTTTGGCCGCTTAAAGGGGATGACCCGCCAGCCGCGGTGCGCTGACTGGCTGTTTGTAGGGCAGGCAATGTTTGGGACACTTTTCTGGCTCTGGTGATCTTTACATCCTGGATGTCTCGCCGGCATACAATGATGTAGTCAATGAGATGCCACTGTTTTGATCTTGGGTGCATCCATGTTGTTTTATATTTGTTCGCCATTCTAAACACAGTGTTCGTATGGTGACTTTTCTAGTCCCCTTCCTTGATTAGGGTGAGCAGTGCTGTCCTAGAGAGGGCTGCTCAGTTGCCCAGGATTTTGCCGAACGTCCCTGCTGCCCACAGAGTCAAGCGACCACTGGTCTGTGGGCCGCCTACGTGCAGGATCGTGACTACAACTGCCAGTGGTCACCTCCACCTGTTGCATCGCCACTCCTCCATCGCCACAGGTCTTGAAGAGGGTGGACGGGGTTAGGATAGATGAGTGTGCACAAAGATACTTGTGCGTGAAAGAGATTTAAGTGGAAAAGCCGATGCACAGAGACAGTCCCACTCTCTCGGTGTTGGAAGCCTGGGTCCAGTGGCACAAAAAATTGTTACGTCTGGAGACTTCCTCAGCTGCATTGGATGGCTGTGTTGTTCTTTGTGCTCCAACACGCCCTAAGCACTCCACAGTGCTTTGCTGCGTCGCCCTATCAGCCATTGAACCTTCTTATTGGTTTCTTCCGTCTGTTCAGCCGAAGCAGTCAGCTTGGGGTGTATGGGGTGCTCAGGGAGGGGTAGTATCTCTGGTATGGAAGGCTTGTCATGCCCTCCTAGGGCAGCTCTCCAGCCTTTCACCCCCACCTGACACCCAGCTCTCACTTATGGCTCCTAGTAGCTGCTAGCATGTGGCAGCGGCCACACCCCGGGCAATGGCTTCAACAGGCCGGCTAAACCTTGTGAGGGTAGCCATTGGGTCGTCGACCCCTGGTGAACCAGGGCTTTGCTCACCCAGCATGTGAAGATTGCTTCGGCTGAACAGACGGAATAACACTGATAATATGTAGAAAAAGATATGTGAGATATATCCCTTTATAAAAAGGATAAGCCAGTGATACTCCAAGAAGAGAGACAAAAATAGAGGCTTTTATCTGCTTTCTTTTTTCCCTCTCTCCATTATTCTCTTATTCCTTCCCTGACATCCTGCTTTACATTTACTTCTGATTGGTTGTTGTTGTCAAAAGTCCCCACTAGTTCAATATACCTGCCAATATAGATCAAACAATTTAAAATCTTAGAAAGTTGTCATTGAGAACTTAAATGACTAGGCTGAGGCTATACAACTACTTGATAACAGAGTGGGGAATTGAACACACGCCTTTTTGACTCTGAGGCCAGCTATCTACCTACTATGCTACAATATTACCTCCAGCTACTAAAATAAAATCAGATGAAAATGTGTAACTCTGTTGCTGAATTTTCTATGGAGGAATTATGAAATACCATAGTCAAGAACTACATAGGTTAAAAAGGAATAGCTAGCTACATTAATGGGGGAAATATGAACATCAAAGAGATCAAAATAAGAAGCACATGATAATAGAGTAAAAAATGCAGCACTTTGGTATTTTCAAAGATTTTTCCTAACAACCCTGTGGAACAAATAAAAGTGGATATTATTGCTTTTATTTTAAAGATGAGGACACGTTATCAGAGACAAAGTAATTTCCCCAGTGTTATCACAAAGGTAGAAAGTTTGAGAGTCAAGACTTTAGTCCATTAATGTTTCCCTTGAACTACGCTAACATATGTCTATTATGTGAATGCATTCATAGAGATGGGAGATAAAGTCGTATAGGGAAAAGTCAGGAAATTTGGAATCAGAGACCAATTTATGTGATCTCTAGTAAGTACTTACACTTCAAGTCTCCAGTTCATTACAAGCAAAATGAGAGACCACCCCTGATGTTCTTTCTGGCACTAAATTTATAATCTTACATGATAAATATATTGGAGTGTGTGTGTGTGTGTGTGTGTGTGTGTGTGTGTGCATGTGCGTGTAATAGCAGAGGTAACTAACCAACCAAGAGCTATAAATAGCATTTAAGGCTGAATGCAAAGATACAGAATTAATCTCCCCAGATACGGGCAGTATATTTATGTGGGTAAAAGAGACGAGTTTAAAATGTTGGTTTGACAAAGGGCAAGAATCTTTATTTTATGGGTTAACTGACCTCACCTCTTTAACATAGATATTTAGATATAGATATAGATATAAATGTGGATAGATAAAAATATATCTGAGAAACACACCATTTCTTGTTTATATCTCTATGACATTCCTCTGCCACTAAATGTTTCCTTCTCTTCCTTCTCTGATCAAATCCTATCTACTCTCCTAAATACATTTTCAAGACTGGTTTCAACAACTTTCTAAAAAACATTTCCATTTTTCAGTGACATCTTCCTTTAAAGTTACTATTCATTTTCCATGACAATTGTTTGACAATTAACAATAAGTCCACTTCTAATTTCTCTTACATGGCTTTATTAGTAATTACCTTTTGTTTTTTATTATTATATAACTCTCATTTATTTATTCATGTTTATTTCATGTGTTGCCCTATATATAGCTCTATATATTATTGCCCTATATAAAAAATTGAACAGCTAGGATATAATCTTATACCAATTTAAATCCTCCTAATTTATTTATTACTCATATTTATTTATTTCATGTGTATTTATTGTCCTATATTAAAAAAATTAGTAGCTGGGACATTATCTTATACCAATTATAATCCTCTACTATGAAATGAAAATTTTAGAATTGGAAGATAACATAGTCCATCAGTCTAGGCAGCTAGATGGTGCAGTGGATACAGTGCTTAAAGTAGAGTCAAGCAGAGTCATCCTACTAAGTTCAAATCTGGACTCAGATAAGTAAGTACTGTATATGGAACGCTGATAAATCACTTAACCTGCTTGCCTCAGTTTCCTCATCTATAAATTGAGCTGAAGAAGGAAATGGAAAACCATTCTAGTTCCTTTGTAAAGAAAATCTAATTGGGATCATGAAAAGTTGGATGAAACCAAAACAAGTGAAAAACAATAATCATTCTACTCTAATACATAAAAAAAATGAAGTTCTGGTATTTTGACCAACATCACACAGTAAGTTATTATCACAATAAAGGGTCAAACCCAGATGTATTCCAGCCCAAAATCCTTTTACAAAATCATTATGCCATGTTGCATAGTAAGCATTTGATACTTATTTGTTCATTTTCTTTAAAAATAATTGTTTAGTCATTGAGTTCTTATTAGATTAAGGATCTTAGAATTTATAATGTCACATATCTGTAGGACCTATGACTGGGGGATATTCAGTGATGCATAACTAATGATGTTCTAAATTAAAATATGAATGGTATGAAGGCTTACTGTCAAAAACTGTCTTCTTCAATTTTATAAATGCCTATCTTTTAGAATAAAATGTACAGTACAATTTTAGACAGTTTGAAATAAAATGAACTATAACACAAAAGATTAGAGCGACAGGGTCTGAAACATATACTATAAAAACATAATACAAATATTATTAGAACAAAGTATGACAGGATGTACAATACAGTATTCAAAGGTTTAACCGTTCACTTTACTGATGAAGAGATTGCTGATAAAAAGTTTGAATGTCCTATCTTTACCACTACAATTAATTGTTGAAAAAATTAAGAATAGAGTCTTATACAGATCTGATATGGTTATATTTCCTTCAGTGTTATTATGGAGCCCTTTTGGATATTAGAAAATGCTACTGAATCTTAGTCTTCCTTTTTAAATTTGTAATAACAAATGAATCAGGGAAAGAATTTTAATTAATACCTGGTAATATAAAGTTAATTAAACTATCATTTAATTATTTGTCTTAAAGTAGTTCTGATCCGTCATTTTGTACCATTGGTAAAATGCCTCTACTGGACCTCTATTTTGTTTTGTTGTTGTTATTTCATATTTATATATTTTATTTTTCTCAATTACAATTTAAAATAATTTTGTAAAATTAGCTTTCTAAAATTGAGTTGCAAATTCTTTCCCTTCCTTTGCATAAAGATGGTAATTTAATAAAAGGTAACCATGTGATATCATGAAAAACATTAATAATTTGTCATGTTATGGAAGAAGATACATTAAAACATGTACTAAGAAAATGAAATGAAAAAATGTGTGCTTCGATCTGCATTCAAACTCCTTTAGTTCATCCTTTGGAGGTGAATAGTACTTCTCATCATAAGTCCTTTAAAATTGTCTGGGTTCATTGCATTGCTGAGAATTGCTAAGCCAAACATAGCTGATACTTACACAATATTGCAGTCAGCATATACAATATTTTCCTGGTTCTGATCACTTCACTTCATATCATGTCATGAAGTCCTTCAGGTTTTCCTGAAATACTTCTGTTCATTTCTTAATAGCACAATAGTATTGGATTATAATCATTTACCACAAATGATTTGGCCACCATTCCCACATTAATGGACATTCTCTTGATTTTAAATTCTTTGCCGCCACAGAAAAGGCTGCAGTGAATATTTTGGTATAAAGAGGTCTCTTTTATTTATTTAAGAATGTCTTTGGCATGTATTTATAAGACTAGTTTTGCCAGATCAAAGGGTATGCTTAGTTTTATAGCCTTTCATGCATAGTTCCAAATTACTTTCCAGAATGGCTGGATCAGTCTACAACTCTACCAACAGTGTATTAATGTCCCAATTTATTCCAATTCCTTCCAACATTTTTCATTTTCTCTTCTATTATATTAGCTAATCTGAAAGGTATGAGGTGTTACCAAAGAGTTGTTTTAATTCACATTTGTCTAATCAATAGTGATTTAGAAGTGATTTATATTAATAGTGATTTATATGACTGTAGGTAGCTTTGATTCCTTTGTCTAAAAACAGTATGTTTATATCCTTTGACCATTTATCAATTGGGGGATTTACAGGACTTGATCAAATTCAGCCAGTAGAAATGTATCATGTCTTCACTCCACTTTCACTATTACCTCCTCATCCCCCAACCCTCATTTTTTTCTTGTTTTTCCTTTATAGTGGAAAGAGCTTGAGGAGAAACTCCAGTCTAAGCAGCAGGCTTCTTTTTTTTCTCTATTGTATTCTGAGTATAGTCAAAATTTGACTAGTTCCTCAAATCCTTAATTCCGTGTGTAATGAGATAGACACTAGTCATGTCAAATTAGTCCCTTCAGCCTGCAAGATGGCAATATATACAGCAAGTATGTTATTCATGTTAAGGAGATTCTCCTTTGCTGTGATGCCATGTGAAAGCATTACAACAATCTAGCCTTGGATTCTTTTTTCTAATGTTTTATCTTCATTTCATTTTAATAACAAATTTCCACATTAAGTTTTCCAAAGTTATATGATACATGTTGTCTCCCTCCCTTCACCTCTCCCTCCCTCCAGAGTTGACAAGTATTTCAATCTGGGTTATACATGTAATATCACACAATATATATTTTCATATTATTCATTTTTCTAAGTGAATAATCTTATAAAACCAAAACTCCAAATCATATAAACAAGTGATAAATCAAATGTTTTCATCTGAATTTATACTCCAATTGTTCTTTTTCTAGCGGTGGATTAGCATTCTTTTTCATAAGTCCCTCAGAATTGTCCTAGATCATTGTGTTGCTGTTAGTAGCAGTCTATCACAATGGATTGTACCACAAAATTGGTGTTATATGTTCTCCTGTGTATAATGTTCTCCTGGTTCTGTTTATTTCACTCTATCAGTTCATGTAGGTCTTTTCAGTTCTCCCTAAAATCAGCCTATTCATCATTTCTTATAGCACAATAATATTCCCTCACCATCATATACCACAGTTTGTTCAGTGATTCCTCAACTGAGGGATATTCCTTTAGTTTCCAATTCTTTGCCACCACAAAGAGATCTGCTATAAATATTTTTGTAGTTACATAAACATTACCTAATCTCTTTGGGGATATAGATTTATTAGTGGTATTTCTGAATCAAAAGGTAGGCATTCTTTTATAGACCTTTGGGCATAATTCCAAATTGTCCTCCAGAATGGTCAAATGAGTTCACAACTCGACCAGCAATGCATTAGTGTCCCAGTTTTGCCACATTCACTCCAACATTTATCAACTTCTTTTCCTATCATATTTGCCAATCTGAGAGGTATGAGGTAGTACCTAAGAGTTGTTTTAATTTGCTTTTCTCTAATCAGGAGTAATTTAGAACATTTTATATGATTTTTGATAGCTTTTATTTCTTCATCTGAAAACTACCTATTCATATCCTTTGACCATTCATCATTTGGGGAATGACAGATTCTGATAAACTTGACAATTCTTTATATATTTGAGAAATGAGGCCTTTATTAGGGGAATTTAATATAATTTCCCCCAGTTCGTTATTTCCCTTCTAATCTTCATTGCATTGGTTTTGTTATTACAAAATCTTTTTATTTTCATAAAATCAAAATTATTCATTTTATATCTTACAATGTTCTCTATCTCACTTTGGCTTGGGAGTGGTCTGAAGACACAACACTTCATTTTCTCTCTGGTTATTACCTTTCTACCTATAACTTGAGCTGTTACTACTATCTTCCCTCAAGTGAAGAAATTTTTCCCTTTGAAGAGACTTACATCAAAGTCTTCAACAAGGGATATAACTAAAATTAGGGGGGGAAACCCTTTCTCTCTCTCCCAGTTTCCCCTTATTTCCTACCCCCAAGAGTAAATAAATCCTTTCCATCTAAAGAAATTGTTCTGAAGGTTTTTGTTATGAGAGGGAGGAAATGATTCACCATCTGTGAGGAAAACTTCATCAGGTTGCTTAGTGAGGAGAACAGAAAGTAAGGAGGTGCTCAGAAATCAGCTTCCTTCTTTCAAACTGCTTCCTGGTACAACATCTTTTGGTTTCTCTTATTATCTCTCACTAATTTCCTTCTCTAATACACCCTCTATTTCTTAGCCAGTTCCAGATTATTTTGATGAATACTGCTTTATAATACAGTTTAAGATTTAGTACTTCTAGGCTACCATCCTTCATATTTTTTTCTTTACTTCCCTTGATATTCTTGATCTTTGTTCTTCTAGATGAATTTTGTTATTTTTCCTAGTTCTATAAAACGTTTTTTTGGTAATTTTATATGTATGACACTGAATAAGTAAATTAATAAAGGCAAAATTATAATTTTAACATTAGCTCAACCCACCCATTAGCAATTAATATTTTTCCAATTGTTTAGAACTAATTTTATTTGTGTGAAAAGTATTTTGCAATTGCATTCATATAATTCCTGTGTTTGTTTTGGCAAATAGACTCCCAAATATTTTATATTGTCTATAGTTATTTATAATTGAGTTACTCTTTCTAACTTTTGCTGCTGAGTTTTGATGGAAATATATCGGAATACTGATGATTTTTGTCAATGTATTTGGTATCCTGCAACTTTTCTAAATTATGAATTATTTCAACTAGCTTTTTACATTTTCTAGGATTCCCTAAGTATACCATCATATCATCCACAAAGAGTAATATTTTAGTTTTCTTATTGCCTACTTTAATTCCTTCAATTTCTTTTTCTTCTTATTGCAACACCTAGCATTTTCTAGTACAATACTAAATAATTGTGCTAATGGACATTCCTGCTCCATTCTGATCTTATTGGGAAGGTTTCTAACTTCTCCCCACTGCAGATGATACTTCCTCATGGTTTTAAATAAATACTATTTATTACTTTAAGAAAGGCCCTTTTATTTCAAGGCTTTCTAGTATGTTCAACAAGTTTGGGTATTGTATTTTTTCAAAGGCTTTGTTGGCATCAGTTGAGATAATCCTATGATTTCTATTAGTTTGAGTATTGATATGGTAATTATGTTGATGGTTTTCCTAATATTAAACCAGCCTTGCATTCCTGGTATAAATCCCACCTGGTCATAGCAAATGATGCTTCTGATAAATTGTTGTACTCTGTTTGCTAATATTTTATTCAAGATTTTTGCATCAATGTTCATGAAGGAAATCGGTCTGTAATTTTCTTTGTCTTTTTCATTTTCCTGGTTTAGGTATCAACATGATATTTGTGTCATGAAAATAATGTGGTAGGATTCCATATTTAATTTAGGGGCCAAATATTTTTCTAGTATTAGGATTAATTATTCTTTAAATCTTTCATAGAATTCACTTGTGAATCCATCTGGCCCTAGGAAATTTTTCTTGGGGAGTTCATTGATGGCTTATTCACTTTCTTTTTCTGAAATAAGATTATTCAAGCATTCTGTTTCTTCTTTTGTTAATCTAGGAAATTTATACTTTTGTAAATATTCATCCATTTCACCTAGATTATTAGATTAATTGCCATATAATTGGACAAAATAGTTTCTAATAATTGCTTTAATTACTTCTTCATTAGAGGTGAAATCACCCTTTTTTATATTGGTAATTTTATTTTCTTCATATATATTTTTTTATTTTCTTTATGTATATATACATATATTTCAAATTAACCAATACTCTATTTTATTTGTTTTTTCACAGATCCAGCTCCTCTTCTTCTTTATTAGTTAAATAGTTCTTTTACTTTCAATTTTATTAATTTTTCCTTTTTTTTTTTTAGAATTTCCAATTTAGATTTTAACTGGGATTTTTAATTTGTTCTTTTTTCTAGTTTTGTTTAGTTGCACGTCCAATTCATTGATCTCATTTTTCTCTATTTTATTGATATAAGGACTCAGGGGTATAAATTTTACCCTGAGTACTTCTTTGGCTATATCCATCTACCCTTAAATTGAATGATGCATTTCATAATGATTTGGTTACTACCACCACCACTATTAATGCTTCTGCTGCTAATATTAATAGAATAAATGCTATAACATATAAGAAGCGATTTTATTTTTAAAAACTGTTATATAATAAAAACGCATTTGCCCATTTTTCAAAAATAAAGACCAAGGCTCAGAGTAATTAAGTGAGTTTCCCAAGGTCATATGGTCAGTAAGTGTCAGAGCCAGAACAGAAATTGTTTACTTTGTTTTATTTTTTGCATCAATAGTACTTAACACAGTGATGAGACAAAATCAGTTTTTAATAAATGCTTGTTGATAGATTGATTTTGAATTCAGGGCTTTATTATATTAAAATTTTGGTAAAACCATACTGCCTATTTAGGAAATGTTCTATAGCAGCGAATGGCTCAGTTGATATTTAAGTGATTAAAAAAGAATAGGAATAAGCAGAATATAAGGTAGTTACTTGGTACAGAACAGATAAAATAATACTGTAAAATTTTAGACTGAGAAAAATCTAAGTAAACAGGTGAATTATCTTTATTTAGATTTATTTCTTTAATAAGCAATAAACAATAAAACTCTAAAATAGAATATATATTGATTTTTGTAGTACTTTTCTACTTCAAAAAAGTTTATTTCCTTTATCTCAGCTAATCCTCACAATAATCCTATGAAAGTAATATTACATCTCTTATTATCCCTGCTTTATAGATAAATAAATTGAGTCTCACAAAAGTTGAGTAGTAATGAAGTGATTGTATGAAAGAGTTTATATTTAAATTTAGGGTCTCTGATTCAAAGTCAGTGTACAGTAGTCTTGTATAAAAGGGGGAAATAGTTCAGAATTTCAGAGGAGCAGATTATTATTTATTCTAAATAAGTATTTTTATTTTGTCTTTCCAAATTACTTGCTGATCCAGTTTTAATATTGTTTTCTACCATTTTGTATTCCATGCTCTATCTCTTCCACATTTCCTGAGATGACAGGGAATATGATGTACTTTTCACATCTGCTATCAAGAAATACATATTTCCATGATTATCATGTTGTCAAAGAAGACATATCATATACTACAGAAAAAAATTTGTGAAGGAAATAAAGTGAAATGTGGTATGTTTCAATCTGTATTCAAACCTCATCAGTTCCTTATATATTAGCAGATAGCCTTTTCTATCATAAGTTTCTTGGAGCCATCTTGGATCCTTTTATTATTGATATTATTTAAGTCAAAGTTGATCATTGAATATTATTGCTGTTACTGTGTACAGTGTTCTAATTTTTTTGATGATTAGAATAAATCAAAAGTCAAATTCTTTGCCCCATGAGGCAACAAGTTCCTTATCACTGAAAAGTTTTAAACCAAGACTGGATGACTACTTGTCAGGCATCATTTAAAAGGGGACTCCTAATCAGGTTTGAGTAAAACTAGATTATAACTGAGTTTCCTTCCAAGTCTTCTGCCCTAAGAATATAATCTAAAATTAACATATTCTTTCTAGCCCTTAATTCAAGTGTAAGTGGATAGTTAGACAGATAAATAGCCGTACAAATTTTTTATATACAGGTCTATATTCATGAAAGCAAAGACTGCCACTCAGTCCATCTTTGAATTCCTTCTTTTCAGAATGTACATGAATGTTCAAAACACAGAATTTGGAAGCTAGGGCCATTTAAACCATTACATTAAACAAACCATAAATAACCAAATCAGAATATAAGGGACATTTCATAATTAATACTTCTGACATGAAATTATTCCCAATAAACTATAAAATTCTGACCTCCTTTAAATAAAAGCAAGGGGGTTCATCACCAAATATATCACTGTAATTACATTATTTTTATTGATGAGCAGATACTTATATGCATACATACATTCATATATGTGTGTATGTGTGTATAAATGCCTGCATATCTGGAGTGGAAGTCAGACATGGCAATTCATCAAGACCTTAAGTTATGGTAAGATTGCTTAGGGGACATGCACCCATGAAATCTAATAAAAGGTTGAATTATAGTTCATGGTGTAACAATAATTAAAGAATAAATGAGTGAAAATATGAAATAGTAGAAATAATTAAAATGGAAATTATGTTTTCTCCTTCAAGCTAACAAAACCACAAAAATGAAAATGTCTTATTCGGTATTGCCTTATATCTTAATTCAGTACTTTAATAAAAACAGAATGTAATATTACCTAGAAATACATGACTTAAACCTACTTTTTGCCCTGAACTTTCTTTTCAAACACAATGTTTGGGCTTAAGCTTTTATATACATATGTGTGTTTGTGTGATTCCATCTTTGCTTACATAATTTACTCCATACATATCACCTTCCATTTCTATCTACTTAATAATGATTATGATATGGAATAGGTGAAGGAAGGAATCACGATATCTTATAGCAAAGTAGGACCTTTTAGATCTACTAGCTGATGAGAAACATTCCTTCAGCATTCCCTCAAATAGAATATATCTTTAAAATAATAACAGAAAGATCTTACACTATTGCTGATGAATTTAACATCTATCCAGTCCTAGTGAGAAGTCTCTGTTTCATCAAAGTAGAATCATGGAAAACATTAATTTACTTACTTGATTTGGATGAAAGTAGATTTAGTGAAACTCAGTTTACAATTCTTTTAGTGTTCTTATTAAGTCCTTAAGGATCAATGCTATTTTTTGCTGATAAAGATTCTTGACACTTGATCATTATGAGAAAATTAAATAGAGAAAAAATTCAAGAGCATGAGTGACTTTGTAAGTGAATGATAGTATGTTGCTATGGAATATTTAGCTTTAATTATCCTAAGGCATTTTGATTATTCTTTTCAATTTGCAATAAAAATCCAATAAGGAAAAAATGTTCAATTGACCCATAATTTTATAAACTTCATTAAATTATCATTTATAAGTCTTTTCATCACAGATAAAATGATTATATGTGAGCTCAATTCAATCTAGTCAGTATTTATGTCTCATACTCATACCTCATCAGAATAATGAGTGCTTCCCTTTCCCTCATTCCAAGAAAAATATTCCAACAGAATGATTTTTAAAACGGTTTCCATAGTTGACCGCAGTCTTAAAAAGATACTCTTGATAACCTATTTTTTATGTTATTTACAATGAGATTTTGTTTGTTTGTTTTATTGATAAGCTATAACACTTCACAAGGCAAGTCATTAGGTTGATAATAGTGAATTAATTGAATTTATGATGATAAAAACAGCATCTTGTATAATTTTTGTTATACCTATATTTATAAAAGACCTGAAGGATAGGTAAAACAATAATGGTTGATGAGTATCTTTTTATTCGAGAAGCAAAAACAGTTGATAGAAGGGAATAACCATTTGATTAAAATATCTGAAGAGCTCTTGAAGAGAGAAATAATTAGTATCATATATTTAGAGCCAGAAGAGAATGAAGAAAGCATGTAGTTTAGCCCTTTTATTTTTACTGGTGAGGAAAAAGAATGACAAAAAAGTGACAAGACTTGTTCAAAGTAACACACTTAGTAAAATGATTTGTCCTGTTTGACCCTAAGAGGCAGAAATTTGGTCAATTAAGGCAAGTTATAAAAGGACAGTTTCAATTTATGATTATGGGGGAAAAAGTGTTTTCCCCAAATTCAGAGTATACCAAAAATGGAAGAGAATGTCTCAAAAGCTCTTGAATTTGTCATCTCTGGAATTCTTCCATGTAAAAACTGATGACCACATTTTATGTATGGCTTAGAAGTAATTCATAACTCAAGCATAGGTGGAGATTTGTTCTCCATGATATTCGATGATTTTTATTATAGCATTTTGTTATTCTAGGATGATTTTGAAAGTTTGTTAAAGGGAATGATGTGATGAATTTTTTAAAAGGACCTAGTCTATGTAAAATGTAAAAAATGAACTATATCTTAGTCAAATGTTAATCATTACTACTTAAGTTGAGAGTAGATATGGAGCACAGCTCACTCAAAAATTCACTCACCTGGAAGAAAATGATAGTTTCTTCTCCAAATTTTACAAATGGTATGACCTTGGAACATTCATTTCACGCATTCATTTGTGCCCTCTTTCCTCAACTCTAAAAGGAAAGGTTCAATATAGCTCCCTTCTGTCTCCAAAAGATGTTTTGAATTAAAACAAAATAAATCCATTAGATAGTCCCTTCACCATTTCCCACTTATCTTCTCAAAATGCTTCAGGAACTTAAACAAACAAAAATCTCTTCAAACTTTAACTTCTTGCTTTCTATTTTTTGGTAGACTTTAAATAGCTAGCACTCTTTCTTAAGAGGTAAGTAAAGAGAACCTAAAAAGATTTTTTCATACTAATATGATCTGACAATAAACATTGATAAGAAACATAACGTCATAATATAAAGATAAAATAAATACATGCTTCCAAATTTCTTCAATTTCATCATTGTGGTGTGTACTTTAAAAAAAAATAATAGCCCTTACCTTCAGTCTTAGAATCAACATTGGGTATTGATTCCAAGGCAGTAGGGACTAGGCAAAGGGATTAAATGACTTGCCCAAGGTCACAAGCTAGGAAGTTTCTGCGTCCAGATTTAACCCAGGTCCTCCTGTCTCTCTGGGCCTGGCTCTCAATCCACTCAGTCACCCAGCTGCCCCCTGTGGTGTATTCTTCTACCAACACTTCTATGAAATTTTTCATTCACTACCTTTAATGGCCAAATTTCTAAGGCAGATAGTTTATGAAATTATTTCTGCTGTTTACTGATGAGTTACAATATGATTTTACTACAAGTTGGACTTATTGGACTTTGAAAGACTTTTCTGCTCTGAGATTTCATGCTTAGTAGGAAATTACTTAGTGTATATTTTGTTAACCCAGCCTTTAAGATGCCAAATTAGTCCAAAATCCAAAATGACATATAGGAGTAAAAATTATCAGAAGTGTGAAAAAGTAGGCATGTGATCAAATAAAAAAACATGAAGTACTGTCCCTAAATAATAAAGGAATGGAATATTCCCCAATGATAGTAGATAAAAAAATGAAGGCACTTGAGAAGAATGATAGTGGGGGAGAAAACAATTTGCATTCGCAAAACTATTTGTCAATGATGATGATATAGATCATTTGAAATTTAGAAGAAAAAGAATCCATATGATTCCATTAATTCTTTAAAAATATTATTATTTTAAAAAATCACCTGCTTTGTAAGACATACTGGTAGGAAATGAAGGAAATATAAAGGTAGAGAAGACACTCTTAAGGTAATACCTACAGGAAACCTACAATAATTGTTGATATATTAGATATTTGGCAGACATCTGCCTCCAGGCTCATGGACATTTTCTTGCAACAAAGGTGGATAAAATCTGAATCAGTTGATTTATCTCAAATAGTAAAGGAAGTCAGAGATCATCTACTCCATTCTCATTTATTTATATTATAGAGGAAACCAATGTCTAAAGAGCAGAAATACTTGCTCAACATCATAGAGGTAGCAAATGGTTGAGGTTAAGTTTTAACCCAGTTCCTTTCTTTCCACTACCCCCATGGACTTCAGGATGAATTGAATATTAATGTTGTTGGTCCATTGTTTCAGCCATGATGAACCATTTGTGACCTCACTGGAGTTTAAATGGCAAAGATATTGGAGTGGTTTGCCATTTCCTTTTCCAGTTCATTTTACAGTTGAGTAAACTGAAGGAAAAAAAGTTAATTGACTTGAACAGTTACCTAGTTAATAAGTTTCTAAGGCAAGGCTTGAACTGATGAAGGTAAGTCATTCTGACTCCAGGCCCAATAATATCTATTGCTTCACTTAGCTTCCAGATTATTGCTGAACTTGAATATAAGATTGAAAAAGGTGAAATATTACTTTTTGCCATTAATCATCACAAGTACATTTTCTTCATTGAAATATGAGTATTTTGTTTTAAAGTTAATTTTTATATCATTGAAAACTAGTAGCTAGCTCCCCAAAGAAAATCCAGACCTATATTCCCTTACTAACTCTGCATCCAGGTTATTTTTCCATTTCCAATATCTCATTGAGATATATGAACTGATGGGCTATTACTATGGGTTATCCATGTAACTGTGTAGCATTTCTACATATTTATCTATCAATGTCTTATCTATATATTTACTACCTGAGATTTAATCAATATGGGAACTCTCAACACTACCACAAATCTCAGTCAATCTATAATTTATATTCAAAGAATATGAAAGAATTTAAGAATTATGTATTAAGCATTAGAAATATATTTATCATTGCTGTTTCTGTTGTTGATAGTATTATTATTGGTGGGGGTGTTATTATTTTGTTACTGACTATCCCTATCTTACCCAAATTGGAATTGCAACAGCCATTCATAAGTCTAGAATTTTGAATGTCAAATTTGACCCCTTTGTTTATTGTCTTTTCAGAAGTGACATAGAGGCTTCTGTTTCCAGGAGACTCCTCATATTTGTGGTGGACTTAATGTTGAAAGCCATTCAGCTTAATCTTACCCAGAAAACCCAGAAATTCAAAAGTAAAAGAGACCCCCAAGCTTTATACTCCCCAGAAGCAGAGATTACAGGCATGTACCAACATACACATCTGCTGAGAAACAAGACTTGATCTTAAATCTTCCTGATTCAAAGATGGCACAGAGGATGGAGAACTGTGCCTAGAATCCGGAAATGACTTCAAACACTTAATACCTGTGTAACCATAGGCAAGAGACACAACTCACATTTGCCTCAGTAACTTCAAATGTCTAGTAGGGATAATAATAGCACTTACCTAGTAGGATTGTTTTTAAGATCAAGGAGAATATTTGTAAAGTGCTTCATACCGTGCCTGGTAGATTGTAAGTGCTATAGAAATACTTATCTCCTACCTTTCTCTTCCCTTCCAAGTCTAGCATTCTATATAGTATATATATCATGCTACCTCTCATGACTATGTATACTTTTCTCTATTTCTATTTCTCTCTTTCTTTATTTCCCTCTTTCCCTTTCCCTGTCCCTATCTCTCTCTCTCTCTCTCTCTCTCTCTCTCTCTCACACACACACACACACACTCTCTCTCTCTCGTCTCTCTCTTTCTCTGTGTCTCTCTCATCTCTCTCTCTCTGTTTCTCTGTGTCTCTCATCTCTCTTTCTCTCTATTTCTTTCTCTCTCTCTGCCTCTCTATGTCTCTTTTTCTATTTCTCTCTGTCTCTCTCTGTATTTCTCTGTTTGTGTATTTCTCTCTCCCTCTCCCTTTCTTTCTCTCTATTTCTCTGCATCTCTCTCATCTCTCTCTGTCTCTCTCTGTCTCTCTCTCTCTCTCTCTCTCTATTTCTCTACTTCTATTTCTCTCTCTGTCTCTCTCTAAATTTATTTTTTTCTATTTCTCTCTCTGGGTCTCTCATATCTCTATATATATTTCTCGCTTTCTGTATTTCTCTCTCTTTCCCTTTCCTTCTCTCTGTGTCTCTCTCTGTTTCTCTGTGTCTCTTTCTGTTTCTCTGTGTCTCTCTCATCTCTCCATTTCTTTCTTTCTATTTCTCTTTCTCTCTGTCTCCTCTACTTCTCTCTTTTTCTCTCTCTGTCCCTCTCATTTCTCTATTTTTCTCCCTCTCCCTCTTTTTCTCTCTCTCTATTTCTCTCTCTCAATATAATAGATAGATCTATTTATATGTATACATACATATGCAAAGATGTAGATTGATAAATATGCATCTATACATATATAGCTGCAGACATATTTACATACATACCTACATATATGCATACAGACATATTCATATACAAGGTGTTCCCCCAAATCTTAATGCAACTGTTAGCTTTTAAAGTTTAAAGTCATGAAAGAAAATTTGATTTGGACAAATGGTGTTACTCTCCAGTAAACTGTACCTATAAACAAGGGCATTTACTTTGGGCATACAACAATAGAATCAACAAATTTGGAAATGTAGTTGTTTGAACTATAATGCCATCTTACTGGATCAGTTGATAGTCCTATATTTAATCGTGATTCAAAGAGAAAATATGTCAAGGGACAAGGAAACATAAATTCTACTTATGATATTTTCCTTTCCTTGAATTACCGTGGATGACCAAATTATAATCAGAATATCACAGAATCCCTAAAAATCATGGAAAGTCTTCAAATAGAAATTGAAAGAGCTGGATTAGACCTTAAAACCTAGAATATGGTGTCTAGAAGTCATTTGGGCAGATATCAGGACCATTCTTTTCATTTTACGGATAGGAAAATTAAGGTCTGAGTAATTATGACTGGCCCAAAATTAGAAGATTTCTTAGGCCTGTTGTATTTTCTCTACTAGAAAGGAAATTTACTGAAGAAATTTCAGGGGCCCTGACAGGGTCCTCAGGGGATTTTACCACTTTACTGAGCAACTTGAGCAGGAAGAAAATCATAATATAACTGGCACTGACTATAACTGAAATATCCAGATAGAATATATTAACCATACTATTGGATGTGTTCAAACAAATGTTCGTGTGCACTTGTCAGACATATCATAAGAGATTCCTTTCTCAGGACCAGATTACTACTGAGATTGACTCTGAAATTCTATGGTTCTGTGACTTGCCCCCAGTGACAAAGGACAGTAGCAAAGAAGTCATTTCACTCTCAGCCTAGCCCTGTGTTTACTAGGACATGGTAACTGCAACAACAACAACAATTAAATCCTGACTTTCCATCTTAGAATCAACACTGTGTGTTGGTTCCAAGGCAGAAGAGTGGTAAGGGCTAGGCAGTGGGGATTAAATGACTTGCCCAGGATCACACATCTAGGAAGTGTCTGAGGCCAGATTTGAAACTAGGACCTCCCATCTCTAGGCCTGACTCTCAATCCACTGAGTCACCCAGCTGCCCTACCCCCAATTTTTTAAAAAATAAAGATATGGGACAAATCTTAGTCATATCTTAGGTCTTATCAAAAGAGATTTCTATAAGAGAATAAATATAAAACAATCAAAGCTAAGAAGTAGGTTGGTCCTATAAGAAGAATAAGGAATAATAACAAGAAGCTCATCTTAATATTGAATTGGTATCTATGGAATGAAAATTAAGAAAAAAAGAAAAACTTCCTCCTCTACTTTCCTCACCTGGAAAAGAGAAAACAAAAAATCTAGAGGAAGGCCCACAAAATTAAACAGATTTTTTTTAAATTTAAGCTAGGGGATAACCATGAATAATAACTGTAAAATGAGGATGAGAAAGTATGAATGGATTAAGATCTGCATTTCTGGAAGGAGAAAATATAATGATAACAGTATAAGTTGGTACTAGTAAACTAGTAAGTGGATTCTAATATTCATTTTGCAAAGACAAATACCTTTAAGAGTTCCACAGGTTTTTTTTTTCTTTATATACCAGAGCAGTTAAGCTTGGGGCTTAGCTGTAAATAATCATGAATTGAGACAAGTTAACCATTTTGGCTTGGCATATCAATCCAGGAAGCCACCTCACTGCCTCTTGGCATCCATTTGAAGTGAATTTCCATTACATGGATGAACAAGATTTAACAAAGTTGTCATAATCATGGGCTTCCATCATCAGACTTAATCTTCTTTGAACCATGTCAGGACCAATGAAATAAACAGGGACAAGGTTGTCATGGACCTTTAATTTTTAGTGACAGCTGTCAGAATTCTGTTAGACACTACTTGTACAAGTATCTTATGTGAAATAGAATGAGAAAAACCACAAACATGTACAAACACCCAATTTAATAGATTATAGGTAATATGTTGTTCATCCTTGCAATGGTTCCATGTTTGATTTTCTCATTTTAATTTGAAATAGCAAATTGTAGATTGGATTTTATGGCTTAAATTTTTTTCTTAGGGATTTCTTGGTCGATTTCTTTTTCTGATATGGGATTATTTAAGAATTCTACTTCTTCTTCTGTTAGTCTAGGCAATTATATTTTTCTAAATATTCATCCATATCACCTAGATTGCCATATTTATTGCCATATAATTTATGGTTTCTGAAGATTAAATTTAACTCTCCCCTGATTCTGAAAATTAAATTATCTCCCTTGTCCATTGTTAGATTTAATCACCAAATGTGTAAACACCCTACTTAAAGTTGAGTGGGAAGATCTGTGACCCATGTATGTAATAGTGGGTGACAAATCAGAATCAAACTGACTGTCCCCTGGTCAGTCCTAAAAGCAAAGCTTCAACAGTAATTGGTAGACATAAAAATTGGAGGAAGGCACTGGAAGTGATGCAAAAGATAGTGTCTTTAAAAGAGAGTTACAACTTCCTGTGGAGGAGAATCATCAGAGATTCCTGGGAGAATTGCCTGAGATCTTCAGAGAGGAGTTCGTCTTCTGCTGGTGTTCTGTGTTTGAGTTGGAGGCTGAAGAAGAAGATGCTGACTGGACCTGAGACCCTGTTCTTGGTGAGACTGTCCTTGAATTGAGACATGAGTGAAAAAACTGAATCCTTTCCTGGATTTTCTGAAGAGACTGGCCTCAGAAGATACCTACCTCTTGGGAGAGACTTCCCCAGGTCCTTGGCTTTTTTGAGGCCTCTCTGGCTAAGAACTAATTCTCCTTGCCTGGGTTGTGCCAGGGGCTGGGAGTAATTACTTAGTGTTTAGGCTAGATCTCTTACCCTATCTTCTCTCTGATTTTCTTACTTCACTCTTTCTATATTTTTGTAAATAAATCTCTTTGGAATAAATTAGATTCCTGGTGAACCTATTCTTAAATAATCCAGTCCAACCCTTTTATAAAATTAACCCCTTTTCTCTACAAGCTTAAATTAGATAGAGGCCAATTATTCCCAGTATAGGTATTATTTTTATCAATCAGTCTTTATTTGGTAAATTTAGTTCCTGCTGCCCTAGCCCAAGGTGGTAAAAATTTAGTCCACTTAATTGTATATAATCTAATATATTCAAGAAAAAATCCTCAAAAGACAAGGGATGCTAAATTTATTTTTAAGCCAGAAAATTTACCTTTAAATCCTATGCATATTGACAACTTCTATAACAAATATAACGCTCTCTCTTGGATTCAATCATATGTAGAGATATCCACAGAATGGAAGAATGGGAGATGGGGAGAACAGAGGATAGTGATACAGTCAAATTTTTCTCTCCTGTCCTTAAAGCCTGCTTCTGAAGATCCTGGATCCATTCAGGATGGTCCTTTTAATAGTCTATCATAATATCTGACCTGAGGGAGCCTGGTCATAAAGAGACATTGTCCTAGAAGGCCAGTTGAACATTGTCAATTATTATTTCCCTTATAGTCTGGAGCTTTTATTTTTTAGCTAACTTCTGGATAGCCTAGGAGTATAGAAGGTAGAGAGGAATTTAAAGGTCACCCAGTCCAAGTCCCTCCTTTCAAAGATAACAAAAAAAGAAAATTTAAGAAGTTGTTTTAGAGATAGCTCAGTGGTAAATTCAATAGAGCTCTGGATCTGCAGTCCAAATGAAGCTTCAAAGAATTACACTGACTGTGAAACCACAGACAAGGCACTTACCTTCGTTTCTCTTGGTTTGCTCATCAATAAAATAATGCTAATAATAGCAACTACATCTTAAAGTTGTTCTGAGGACCAAATGAGATAATATTTGTTAATCATCTTGTAAATCTTAAAGTATCATATAATTGCATTATCCTTTGACTTTTGTAACCCAAGTTTATCTTCCTAGTTTTCAAGCTCTTTCCAGTCCTTTGTCCTGTTGTCATCTTCCTATACATAGTAACTAATTTTCCTTAGGGGCAGTTAGGTGGTGCAATGGATATAGCACTAGACTTAGAACAGAAGGACTCATCTTTTCTTAGTTCAAATCCAATCTCAGACACTACTAACTTTATGTGACAAGTCATTTAACCTTGTTTGCCTTGGTTACCTCATCTGAAAAATGAGCTGGAAAAGAAAATAGAAAACAACTCCAGTATTTTTTTCAATAGGGTCATGAAGGGTCAGACATGATGGAATATTTCATTTTTCAACCATCCTTAGCTTTAGCAATCATCATATCCATAATCAAAAGGAGGGACCCTTTGAATGATGGTTTTTTAAATATAGATTTGAAGACAATTTAGTAATCATCCATTTCTCTTCTCAAATCTTATTTCACTGTGGACTTTAGACTCTTCCTTTTCTTTCTTTATCTTATCTCTTTCTTATTTTCCTAGTGAAGTAAACAGCTATAATTAAGTGCTAGATTAACTCTTACTTGATGTATGCATAAAGAAAATAAATTTGTTAGACTAAAAACATTTGATTCAGTTTAATACCTAAAATAATACTTAAGTGCTCTCTTCAGTAAAAGATTATTTGGAAAAGACAAATAACAATACAAGAGTGATAGATGACCTGCAATATAGAATGATAAAAGAAATATCCATATAGATGAATATGAATATGGTATTTGAAACACTTTGTTTGAACCTGGGGAATATGATGACTATAAATTCTGAGATACTAGCTTCCAGAGAAGACCATAAATTTATTAATTGGACTATCAGTAACCAATGAATCAATTGATAATGATTTCTTTCAGCAATCAAAAAATAAGAAAGTTCCTCCATAAAGGTTCTTAAATTCAATTTTAGAAGTGCATCATTTAGGTGTCCCTAGATATCCGAACACATCTCTTTTTGGTGAATAGACAAAGGTGGTTCATCATACTTCCACTCCCTCCCCAGATTCCTTGATGGATGAAAAATCACATGACTAGAGTCTGTGATCAGTTCTCATCCAGTTAGGTGTGACATTCTCCATTTACTATAATGGATATTCAAGGACACCTGTTTTATTGATAGCAGACACACATGTTCTAGGCTGGATTTTATTTACTAGGCAATACAGAACTCATAATTTTGTCTATCTATAATCTTACAATGGAAGTAATTCATAAGTGGAGCATAACATGAAATTCCTTAGAACAAAGAAAAGAGTCGAGAGGCAGAGGAATGAATCTAATTCTTAAATAAATCCAAAGTCAGAAAAAGAAATCATTTACTATAATAGAAATAAGTTCTCATGAAAAAAACAAAAAGCTTAGGTGATATCCTGGTGCTTGGGCATTTGATAAATCTAACAGTAAAAATAAAATCCACTACTTTCATCATAGCTCATGGCATAAGTACACTAGATAGGGAAAATTGATTCCACAAACATTTATTCAGTACTTAGTAGGTGCTCAGAAATGGTATAGTGTTCTCTCCTTAAGGAGGTTACATCCTTTAGGCCAAGCATGCCTTACACACAGAAAATTAAAATGCAAGCAGTCGATATGTCTGGATGGGGAAAAGGAGAATCAGACAAAGCATCCTAGGGAAATTTGAGGCAAAAGAAAAAATTCATGTCACTTAAGCTGAGCCTTAAAAAAAGAAAGCTTCAGAAATGGAAAGATGAGACAAGACTACATTTTAAAAATAGGGAAGGATCCAGAGAAAGGTCTAAAGAAGAAAGAAAGCATTTGATTTTGGAGAAATAGAACTGATGATCTACTACCACAAGAAAGTAGAAGATAAGGATATGGAATACAGCAGAATGGAATAGTCTAAGATTCCTAACACACACTTTTAATCCTTGACTCTGGTACTAAATTTGAGATCCTCAGCAGATAATTAAGCGATTAACATGTCCTACGCCTCTGTTTGCCATTATAAAGTATCCCTAGAAGTTCCATTTGATGTTTTTATTCTTAAAAGTAATTTAAAATTTACTTGATTCAAAAAGCACCACCTATAACATGTCTCTCTCTCTCTATTAGGCATTGGGTATACACAAACAATAAGAGAAGAGTTATTGACCTACAAGAAACCTACAAGAAACTTGATCTACTAGATCAAGAGGAACTTTTTTTTCAGTTCAGAAGAAGCTATTTTAATAAGTTTAAGTTATTAATGAGATAGCAGCTGAAGGACATTCAGAGACTTATGCTATTATTTAATCCTATGTTCTCATCCAAGTTCTGACACGACCTTGTTTAACTACCAAAGTTCTTTTTTTTCTTCACAATTACGTATTGCCATAATAACTAATGAACTGTTCTCTTTGATTAATGCTTTTTTATTTATACTTCTTAAATTAGTTATGCCACTTTGCCAAATATGTTTAACTATATATGCATTTATTTAATGACTGTGAAATACAGAGTAATGATATGTCTTATCTTCTTCCCTAGATTTTACACTTTTCAAAGGAAGAGATAATATTATACTTTGGTGGTGATTACATCCCTGAAATAGAGTTGAGTCTGCAAAGCTACTTTTTTAAAGCAATTAAATGGGAAGATGGCCCATAAATACTATTTTGGTGAATAAAATACAAAATACTCTTACTGAGCATCTGGATTTCTCACCTAAATATTTTATCAGTATTCATTCTTCAAGATCCATCTCAAAATTGACTTCTTTCATTATTCTTCTTAGCATTTAAAATAATTTATTTTTCTTTATCTAATGTCATGACATTTAATATTGCTTTTATGAACTTGCCTTATTCTAATTCCATTAAAATTGAATTACCTTTGAAATTTATGTAAAGTAAAACAGAAGTGCACTAAAGTCTGTTATATCCCATATTTTGACAAGGAGTTCTCCTGCCAAATAAACATATACATATATTTTTTAAATCCATTTCCGGGCCATTTAATTGATTCTAACCAATAAAATTGGCAAAGCAATTTCTAGTTTGTTATCAAATAGATGATTCATAAAGAAATTACTTCTTGGCTTTTTAAGTGAGTCACACAGGCTGTTTTCCATATATTTAACATAAAATTCCTTGACTTCATGCAAACATGGATAATTAGGTTAGTTACAATGTCAGCTTTTGCTAAACAAATGCAATAACACCCAGGCATGAAGAATACAACTAATTGTTTTATGTAATTATAACTTCATTGGGAATGGAAGAACCCTCCAACAGATTCTTATTAATCAGTCAGAACAATAGCTTAAATTTATATAAGGATTTAGAATTTGCAAACACTTTCCAGGGTGTTATTTTATTTCAAACAACACAAACTGATGAGGTATGAGGGCAAGAATCACTATTATATATACCCCAGACAATTTTATAAGTGAGGAAATTGAAGATTTTCAACTGAAAATCTACATCTTAACTACTCTTGAAAATCAAAACAATGTCTCCATTTAGAGTCCTATGACTCCTATTTTGAAAAGATCAAAGGATCATATATTTAGAATAGAAAAGGGCATTTAGTGTTCATGGGGTCTCACCCCATGAGAGTAATTTTTTCATGTTATATTTTTCATATTTTTCCATGCTACATATTGATGTGATTTTAATAATCATTATCTGATATTTTCAATCTATGTTCTTTCTCTCCCATTTCCTCCTCCATGAGATGGCTGGTATAGATTGTACATGTGCTATTATGCTAGACATAATTACATGTTTGTCACATTGTGAAAGAAGATGCATATTTCTCATACTAAAGAAATATCCATGAAGGAAATAAAGTGAAAAACCATATGCTTCCAATGTGCTTTTAGACTTTAATCAGTTCCTTCCATGGTTATGGATATCCTTTTTTATCATGAATACCTTCAATTTTCTAGGACACTAACATTGCTGATAATAATTAAGTTATTCACAGTTGATTCCACTGGACATTATTACAGTTACTATGTTCTGTTATAAGGTTCTCCAGGTTCTGTTCACATCTCTTTTCATCATTTCACTTAAGTCTTTTCAGGTTGCACATCATTTCTTATGGTGCAATTTTATTACAATCATATACTACAACTTATTCAGCCATCCCACAATTGATAGTTATCCCTTCAGTTTTCAGCTCTTTGCTAGCAAAAAAAAAAAAACTTCTATGATTATTTTTGTACAAATATGTCACTTTCCCCTCTCTGATCTCTTTATAATTTGCAGACCTATTAGTGGAATTGCTTGATCAAAGTACATTTTAATGGCCCATTTTGACTATTTCCAAATTGCTCTCCAGAGTGGTAGTATTAGTTCACAAATCCACCAAGAGTGTATAAGTATCCAAAATTTTCCACATCTCTTCTGACATTTGTTTTCCACTTTTTGTCATTTTAGCCAGTTTAAAAGGTGTGAGGAAGTATGTCAGAGTTGTTTTAATTTGCTAATTAATAGTGATTTAGAACATTTTATCATGTGACTAAAGTTGGTTTTAATGTCATATGAGATTTGTCTGTTCATATCTTTTGACATATCCTTTATACATATCATAGTCTGTTGGGGAATGCTTTGCGCTCTTATTAATTTGACTATTTTCTATACGTTTGAAAAAAGGGTTTTTTTTATTTAAGTTCATTTATTTAATTAATTTAGAATATTTTTCCATGGTTACATGATTCATGTTCTTTCCCTCCCCTCTTCCCAGCCCTGTCCTGTAGTCAACGAGCAATTCTACAGGGAAATTTTACATGTATCGTTGATCAAGACCTATTGAGAAATCAGGCTTTTGCCAGACACTTACTCTAACTTTTCCCCCACACTTTGTGTTTCCTTTCTAATTCTGGTTGAAGTTGTTTTCATTTGTGTAAAAAAATAATAATTTAGTGTTGTCATAATACATGCATTTTGAATATTAGGAAACTGAGGTTTATAGAGAAGAAGTTGCTAGTCTTAATATTGTGGGAAAGTTAGAGATTAAAACCTGGTTTGGGAGGGATGCTGTCTTCAAGAATGACAGGCTCCAATGATATCTTAAAAATAGAGAAATGTATTAAGTTGAATGCAGTGTAGAATTACTGAGCTGAACAGCCAGGAGGCAGGTACAGGTAGAACACTGTCTCCCTAGATAGATAAGGATTGGAATGATCATACCCTTTTGCCAACAGGGGCTGCATGACTAGAGATGTGTTGACGGGGTGATGTTACTCGTAACAAGGGATGGGACAATGTTTTGTGCCCCAAAGGCAGAAGTGGTGACCTGAGCAGTCCAGGGGATGATTAGATATTTTAGATACAAACAAATGCTTCTCTGAATAGAACTGGGATACTTTTGGAGTATCCTCAGGTAACCCTGAATTCCATGCCATAAGGTTACAAACACCGTATATTGGGCAGTGATTCAGCAGTAACATGTACTTGCTAGGACCTCCTACTTCATGTTAGCCCCACTGTGTGCTTGCTTAAATCCAGTAATGCTTGTATATTTTAAGTATCTAGGTTTTCCTTCAATATTATCTCCATAAATGCAGAATGTCTTTAACATAATGTTCTTTGAGAGATTTAATGGGCCAACATTCATTCCCTTGAGAATGAATGAGCCTCTCTAAACATAGGCAGACTACTACAGCAATAGTCAGAACAAGTGATAGCTGAAACTATTCTAACTTAGTAGGACCTGACAAAGCTTGTATTTTTGTTGGTATAGTATCAGAGAAACCACTTTAAAAACATACTGAAGTATCAGGTCAATGAATAAATGAGGAAAAATTCATGAAGTACTTAGTATGTGGTGGATAAAAAAAATCTTTTAAAAAATTAAGATAGTCCTCTTCATCAAGAAGATAATTTTAATGGAAGGAGAACAATTTATGTAAGTCAATGGGGATGCAAAGCCAGATGAGCCTACCCCAATCACCAAAGAAAACCACACTGCTAGTTTGGAACACTGCTCCCTCTACCCCACGAGCAAAGCAGAAACTCAAGAGATAGACAAAGTAATAAGGGGGAAATGATAACTAGAAAAATTAGCAAAAAAGGCAAAGAAAAAACCTTCCCTTGAAAATTACTTTAGTGATATGGAAGATTCAAATACAAACACAGAAGAGGACAACAATGGCAAAAAGGAAACCTATTTGGCCCCCCAAAGGAATAAGAAAAAGGAAATCAGGCCCCCAAAGTACTCTTGGAATAACTTGAATTTTTTTAAAAGGCAAGATTGAGCTAAAAGGCAACCTTCTAAGTGCTTCATGCTGCCAACATTTTCCATCTGAGATTATATTCCATCTATTTGTAGATTAAGAAATCATTAGTAACTTTGGAGAGGGAAATTATATGTGGCTATATCTTAATTGTGGGTAGTTATTTATATTCCAATTCCTCCTGTAGTGTTTGAGTCCTTGAGGTCAGCAGGATTCTTGCCTTTCTTTGTATTTTCCCAAATTTAACAAAGCATTTAGTAAAGCATAAGCACTAATTACCTGCTTCATTACTGAGTCCTGGATTGTAAAATACTTGAAGACAAGAATGATGTCTTAAGCATTCTTCCATTTCCACAACTTGCCAAAAGATACTTCAAATAACACGACATTAAGATCTCCTTTGAATTTATTTTTATAGAATGTCTATTGAGATATATTAAAATGGAATGAGAGTGGTGGGCTTGGAATTCAGAAACATGAACTTGAATCTTGTCTCTAACACTAATTCTATAACGTTGAACAAGTCATGCATTACCTCTGAGCCTCAGTTCCTCATCAAAAAATGAAATAAAATAAATATTGAGGATAATTTACCAATATCACTTAAGTCACTGTTATTGTAGGGAAAGTGCCCTGAAACTTCAAAGTGCAATGGAATTGCATGTGTATGTATGTGGTTGCACATGCACTGTTTGAGTTTAAATTACAAAGTTAGTATCTTTGGAGTTTAAAACCCAGATCATTCCCTCAAAAAAGTCTACCAAGAAATCCCACGTTTTGTCTGCAAAATACATTTTCAGACATTAATAAAATGTCATTGTTAAGAGCCACACACTCCAGACAAACAGCTAAATGAAGGCATAATAATGGGATACTTTATATTCCTGTCACACTAAATAAGAATGTGATTATATAGAGAGAATGAGGTTTTATCATCTGAGACAAAAAATTAAAAATAAAATTAAAAATCTCCATCGGCAATTCTTAGAGACTTCATTTTTTCCATCTTTGATTTATTTCAACTTGAAACACAATTGCTCTCTGACAATTGCTTTAATGCACTTTATTCACTCATAACTTGCCATTTTCCCATACTGGATATTTAATGGCTTTTGTTCAAAAATACATTATGAATGGTTACTCTTCCCCCCCCCCTCCATTTTATCCCCTAATAGTGGCTGGATCTGGCTGAATCTCATACATACTAAAGACATAGAAAGGCTCAAAGACATCACATCTATTTTACTTTTGTATTTGTATCCTCAGCATAGGATTCGACATGGTTAATGAATTCCTATTGACTGGTTGATTTATAGAGAGAATAACTGTTCAAATATGAGTTAAAATAGATGACATCTAAGATCAATTCCAACTTGGAGATTTAATTCAATTCAGTCAGCAGACAGGAAGTACTTCCTCTATGAGAGGAAAGTAAAAGCAATATAAATACAAATATGATATGAAGAGATCCCACTTGAACTTTTACACATTCTACTAGAGGCATATATATTGTTTATAGATAGGTGAATTCAGAATAGGAAAGAATTAAATCACAATGACACTTTACATTTATGTCTAATATTTCTGGACACTTTGTCTATTTTACCAAACCCAGGACATCCTTAATGTACAGGAAAAATGATATGAAAGAAGAAAAGAGGATGTAGTTAGTATTTCTGAATCTATTCATTGCTTGGCTGAATTATCAAATCAGAGCTAACTTTATTCATAGTACACTGGAGAGAACAGACCTGAATTCGAATCTTGCCTCTGATATTTTTTACTTGTAACAGTTTTTGTGCAAGTCATTAATCTCTAGTCCTCTGTTTCTTCATCTTCAAATAGAGGAATTTGAATTAAATGGCCTCTCAATATTCTTAAGTTTAATTACTTTAGAGCATTATAACTAATTCTTAATATTGAGTAGGAAATAAATTAATGTCTATGATATGACTAAACTCTCAAGCCCTGTTTTAATGCCCCAAGAAGCTATAATCACACTAATAGGAATAATCCTTCAACTAATGCAAATGCTAAACCCTCTACAAGAGATAATGGGGTGTGGGATCATCTGTGGCCAAGTGTAGAATAAAAAGCTCCTCAGAAGCCCCTCTAGATATAGGTTTGCTTGTTTTAAATAACAGATGTCTCCTCTCTTGTCACTAGGCCCTCACTTGAATTTTTGCCTGCTTGGCAAGACCTGGCAATAGTTATTTTCCACTAGAATAGCCTTAAAAATATGTCTAAAGAATGTTAGGAGACCTTGGTGAGAGAAACTCTCCATTGTAAAGATAGAATTAACTTTCTCTTTATCTATTTTTAGTTAATCAAAATAACAGGGTTAGTTAAAGTAACCCTGTTTAGCACTTAGCTAACCATTAAGTAAGAGTTCACAAATCACTCACTGGAGAAAGCTCACACCTCCAAAGGCCACTTCCCTCCCCTGGGCAGGTCTATGCAAATTGGGAGGCTGTGGTTGGTTGCCATGAAGTTGGGGAGTGACAGGAAGTGACTTCAAGAAAAAATGCTTTTAAAAGGCCAGCCCAGGCATTCATTCATTCACTCTGCCTCCCCTGTGAATCTGGCTGGAGGAGGATTCTGTGCCTCCTTGGTTTTGGAGAGGCTGGTTCCTTGGAGAGACTCTTCTCTTGGATTCTGCATCAGTGAGTAGAGATGAAGACAACACCAGGACTTCTGGCTGAAGACTACCTGGAAATTCAAGTGGAGATCAGGACTTGGGGAAACCCCTGCCTGAGGCTCAGCCAGACTTCACCAGAGCAGCACTTAAGGCTGGTAGGCTAGACCAGACTCTGTCTCCTTCCTATATTTCCCACTTTTACTATCTCTACCTTGTTGTAAATAAAAGCTGCTAACAGTCATTTTGACTTGGGGGCTAATATTTTGTAAACTGCAACCACTTTTATAACTCTCATATTGAGTCAAAACCTAAATTTAATTGTTATACCATGATGCACATGCATGTGTATATATAATTATATGCTATCTGTAAGTATATGCACATACATGAATACATCTTTTGTGCAAACATATGTTGTATAAAGAAATAACCTTTCCAAGTCACCCAGTAAGAGTTCATTCAGCATCTGATTAAATATATCTGCTAATGGAGAATTCATTATCTTTGGAAGGAATTTGTTCCATTTTTGGATATTTTATTTTGTAGTCATGTTGAAACAAAATTTTTTTTGTGTTATCCATACAGTGACGGTCGTTTTTCTCTCCTAAGTCATGCATAACAACTTTAGTTCCTTTTCCACGTAACAACCCTTCAACTTTTTCTAATATTTCTCTTTCCTGGTCTCTTAAATGTTTAAAAGTAAAGGACTACTGAGCCTAATCATTTCTTCATCTAAGTGGATCCTTAAGCTTTTTTATTGCCACAATTTAAATAAAAAACTTAGATTTTAGACCTGATGTTTTCAGTCCAGCTTGATTCAAACTCTAGTATATCATTTAATTTTGACTCACTGCTGCCCTAAGTTTGTTTGAAAGGGAAATCAAAGCTTTCATTTTTAACAAAAGAATTTACTGACTTAGATAAAGGAGAAGGCAAAGTATTGTGAAGACATTCATAGTAAGTCAGAGGAATGGATTGTCCATATACAGTGATTTTAATCATTGTAATGATATTAATGATCACTAAGATTTATAGGGTTCATTCATTATCTTTGATTTATGTCAGAGGCAAGATTTTATGTCATTTGGTTTAAGTCAGAGGCAAGATTTTAACTTGAGTCTCCTTGATTTTGGACATCCATTCTCATCAGCTTGGGTCTCAGTTAACTCATCTATCTCATGTTGGAATGGATTATCCAGTAAGAGCTCTTAAAAAGTTAATACAATATATACTTCAAAAATATAGAACTGCCCTTACCCTGCTCCCCCATCAACAGTCAATATAACATATTTTATAGTATTAAATTTTTTTCTAATAAAGACCAATAGGAGAAGGTTTTTTTTAAAAGAGCAAATATAGATAAAAATCATTCATTTAACAAATATATGTTTAAATGTATATTTTCTATATTTCACTGTACTAAGTTCTGGAGAGAGAAAGGAAAATAAATATGTGAAGTCTTTCTACTCAAATATTCTACAATTTAATAAGAGCCCACAGAACTTATTTTAATACAAATAAGAATATAGGAAGTACATTAAAGAAGTACAAATT
Source organism: Monodelphis domestica (assembly GCF_027887165.1). Lineage (NCBI taxonomy): Eukaryota > Metazoa > Chordata > Mammalia > Didelphimorphia > Didelphidae > Monodelphis > Monodelphis domestica. Next base: position 335,120,541 of record NC_077230.1, on the reverse strand, counting down.
CCAGGGATAGCAAATCAGGGAAAGATTACTTCTAATTGGAGAGATCAGAAGTAAAAATTATGTTAGAAATAGTGGGATTTGAGCTGAGCCTTAAAGAATGATTAGAATTTAAAGGTGGAAAGAAGACAGAATGATGAGAATTATGATTATAAATTAATAATACTTCATTTTCTAAAGCATTCAGTTTTACAAAGTAACTTCCTTATAACTATCTTGTGAGCAAAGTGGGATAAGTATTATTGTTTGAATTGCAAATATAAGGAAACAATCCCCCACCACATTCCCCTAAACCAGTGATGATGAATCTTTTAGAGACAGAGTGCTAGGCCATAGCCCCACCCTACACCCAAACTGAGTGCCATGCCCAACTCCCCAGAGACCAAGTGTCATGCCCCTCACCCCACCACCCTCTGGAAACAACTCCCCTTTACCCCACACAGAGAAGGGAAGAAAAACTTTCGCTGGGCTGCTGAGCAAAGGGGTAAGTAAAGTGAGGAATGATCTCAGCTAGTGTAGAGAGGGGGAGGGGATCAGTCTGCTTCCCTCCAGCTCTGCCACATATGAGCTGCCCACTCTACCCCCTGTGTGCTTCCATTGGGCTGCCAGGCAGAGGGGCAGATGGAGGATGTGAAAAAATGTCATCTGAAATGGTGGAGAGAGGGAAGAAAGCAGCTCTACCTGAGTCCCTCTGCCTTTCTAGTAAAGAACTCTGGGGAGGGGGCAGGTAGCTAAGTGCACACAGAGAGCACTCTGCCTGCCATCTTTGGTACCCATGTCATAGGTTCACCATCACTGCCCTAAACAGTCTTGTAGTCTTACTTTCAGATGGAGTTCAAATCTAGGTCTTTTGATAGGGTGGCATTTGCAACTATTTCCAATATCACACAACATGAATTTAATGATGAGATATGTGTGTATGTGTCTATATAAGTAATTATATATGGGAATCATTATTTATACACAGATAAATATATATATACATATACATATACATACACACACAAACACACAAAGATTTTTCCTCAAAGCATCTGTCAGTTAAGCAACATAGTCTTATTAGCCCCCATTTTAAAATAATGAAAAGTAAGGTCTAGTGCCACAAACCTAGCACATATCAAATTTAAGACTTTATCCCAACTTTCTGCTGACTTCAAGGTGAATCCCTTTTGTACTACCAATTACTTCTCAAAAACAAAATGAATAGCATCCAGGCATTCTTCTTAGGTTAAAAAAATGATACTGACACCTTCAGTCCATCCAAATTTTCTCCTTTTTTCAACTCTTACCTTCCATCTTAGAATCAATTCTAAGTATTGTTTCCAAGACAGAAAAGTGGTAAGCACTAGGCAAATGGGGTTAAGTGACACACCAAGGATGACAAAGACAGGACACTGTAACATTTAAATTAATATCTAAGAATTCCAGTATTATATTTTATAATATCTGTTAATAATCAATTGAAGAAGAAGTAAAAGGACAAAAGTAAAAGCCTGAGTAAAGAAAAGTCTTCCCAGCCAGTGTAAAGAGAGGAAGGCGGAATCACATAAACTTTATCTCCAAAACATAAAGATGTAACCTGAGAACGAAAATGGGATGCTGGGATAGAGAGTTCTGGGGACCATATTCTAATTATACAACATGCCCAGAGGCCAGATTTGAACCCTCTCATCTCTAGGTCTGGCTCTCTATTGACTGTGACTCCTAATTTTGCTCCATTAAAACTTGCTAATAAAAGAGAGTATTCTTACTTTCTTCCTTTGCTTTTCCCTCTCTTACAGTTCTGAAATGTCATCCCTGACAATTTTCCTGGCTGAGATATGCTTTTCCCTTATGGTTCTGTTCTCTATTCCATGAACTCTCCAGACTAAAGCATAAATCTGAGGGACATCATTTAGCTAAGTGTTTTCTATTTTTGTTAAACTATAAACTCCTTGAGGGAAGCACTATCTTTGCTTTTGTATTTTTTTCTCTAGTACAGAATATAGAACCTAGTACTGATATGGTTTCCAAAAAATTACCTTTTATCCACATTCATTATTTCAATGTTCACAAGAGTCTTGCCTTGGCTCCAGGACCATGACCATCATTTTTTTTTAATTTTATGTTTTTATATTACTGTGATTCTCCAGAAGGCTTTCTAAATTTGAAGATACAATTTGTGCAATGGTTCTTCTGATTGACTTTTTCAAGAAAATATTTCTAATAGCTCTGTGTTCTCCTGGAAAATGTCCTAAGTCACTTCAAGCAAGAAGTAAATTTCATGATCCTTCATACTTTAGAATTGCATAATATGTGCACTGTACTTATCAGTACTTTTATCTATTCTACATTGTCTGAGTTGAATAAAAAAAATTACTTTGGATTGCAAGAAATTTTACTCCCCAACAATGAATTCTGTTTGTGTTTATACTGGCCACTTTAAATAGTGTAAATAAATCATGTTACCTTGATAATCCTACACAAATATAATCTATTCTTGCTAACATAATAAACATTACAATCCTTTTTTCATTTTTTTCTTGTTGATTTCTAGTAGAGAAAATGTTGGATATAGAGTCAAAAGGTTTGACTTCAAATCCCAAATCTGATTCTAGACATATAACCTGAGACATTGAATTTAACCTCACCAGACATCAGTTTCCTCATCTGTAAAATGAAGGACTTGGACTAAATGATATCTAAGATTGCTTTCCACTATATATTCCATAATCATTTATCTTTCTTATCTTTTGTGTCATTAAAAGAGAAAAGTTTTATGCTGTTAGTTGCCCATCTTCTACCATCTACCCACTTTTCAATATGAGGTAAAGCCTCTAATAGGAAGAGTAAAACTCTGTTCATTACAGATAAAAGGATCATCCTTTTGGGGTAGTTAATACTATTAAAACAATAATAATAACTTGCATTTATGGAGTTCTTTAGGCTTTGCAAAATATTTTATATGTGCTGACTTATTTGATGCTATAATATGCATAAAGTTGTATTCAAGTATGGCCTCTAAAGTCAAAGAACCTGGGTTTAAATCCCACCTCTGATGCGCAATACTTACATGGCTTTAAGTAAACAACTTAACCTGATAAAAACTTATTTTCTTCACCTCTAAAATTAAGGAGTTTAATTGATGACTTTTGAGATCCCTTTTAGTTCTAGATTTATAATCATATAATCCTGTAATGATACAAAAGTATCTAACAACAGGGAGATGCCAGCCCACAGCATATACTCAATCAATGAAGTAACTGGGCACAAGGAAACACATATGGCATGCTTATCAAATTTTGAAAATTACTCAAACCTGGGAGGAATAATAGCAGAAAGAAATGGGGATTAAAAAGATCTCTGTAATACGGAAAGATAGAATAAATATAATATCATGAAATTTAATAGGTGTCAAGGATGGCTTCACTTGCTGATCACTACTAACTATGCTAATGAGAGGGAAAGCTCAGATTGACATTTCTCAGGCATAATATGAATTAGCCATGGCTCACTGCTCATCACTGGCTGCCTCCTAAACTGATAGCAAAGGTAAAGTCACAGACCTGTCTAATTCCTCCTAACCATAGACAGGCCACCCAAAAAGGGTTTTTGCCACTGCACCACACTTAGGTAGATTAACTAATGAACATAATGTAGCCTTTTACTATTATGCAGAAAATTATTTTTATCCCATTAGTTCTGAGGTTATACATCATATCTCAAAGGTAGAATATTCAATTAATCAAATCTTCCCCTCAATAACTACACATAAATAAAACAAAAGGTACAAATTTCTTAGTCGATAAGGTGGTTTGAATCTTTCATTGTTCTGGGCTCTCAATTCTTGGAAAAGTATACCAGAAAACAGCACATTCATATTCAGATGAAAAGATTAAAAATTTCATGACTAATAAAGTGGCTGATTATCCCACTTCTAGAAAACTGGGAAACTTTAAAACAGAAAGTTAATGGGGAAGGAACTATGGGAAGAGAGATTTACTAATATGCTGTTGGTAGAGCTTTGAATTATCTGATTTGTTACTCTTGAAAACAGCATAGACTCATATGAATGAGAAGACAGTTAATCCTTTGACCCAGAAATCTCACTTTGGGGGAATATATTGCAAGTACACGAAAGGCAAAAATCGAAGCTCTATATATTTATTTATCTTTTATGTATTCCATTGACTCCTCTAACAATATAGGGGAAGTCTATAGATTCTTTCTCAATGTTTTGAAGTTTTTATATTTTATTTTTAGTAAATTATAAATTAAAAAAATAGATTTTATATAGTCATTACTGAGAATAAAGGTGCATTTTCTCCCATTCGCCTTCACAGAGCCCCTGAAATCAGGGTGAGAATGATGAGAGAGTAATGAAAGAGTAATGCCACAAATATTTAGAGGAGAAAGACTATCTGGGAAGAGATGATGAGCAATAGTGTCAAATGTCATGGATATTTCAAGAAAATAAAGGGCTTGAAGATTTTGAAAATGACAATAGAGTTGATAATTAAGAGTATACTGCTATCTAATGCCATGAATTTTCAGTTAAGGGATGCAATTGGTTGCTAGATTTCAGAGGGTTTAGAAACATGGTATAAGAGGGGAAGTTGAAGCACTCAATTATTTCTCAATAAGTTTGGATATGAAAAAGAAAATCATAGAATAATAATTCTTGGGGAGGTGATAAGAAAATGAAAGGTTTTTGCTTAATCAGGGGAGATAGGTATATTCATAGGCAGTATGAAAGGAGATAGTATATGGTGAGAATATAAAGGTAAGACAAATGGAGGGTTAAAGGCAAATATAATCTTCTGTACAATATGAGAAGGGATGGAATCAAAGATACAAATAGGTAATAGGGTTGAAGCTTTTGATTTTCAGTATCAGGAAAGGAAGACCTAATGAATGAAAATGGATGATGTGAGATGAGGTAGAGAAAAGCACTTTTTATCAAAAAGCTTTAGTTACTATTGTGTGTGTGTGTTTTAAATATATTTCAGTTAAGTATGAGACAACATCATGAGCTGAAAAGTAAGTGCAGTTCTACTGGAGTGTTGCAGAGAGAAGAGAAGGTTTGAAAAAACTATTGTGTCAAATGGAATAATAAAAAAAAATGGGAGAGAATAAAATGTTTACTTTGATGCAGTGAAGGTTTAGTTGAAATTGGATATCACAAGTTCATAGTGAATGTAATCAGGAGTGTCATGATTTCCCCCAGTTTGGTTTAATAGTTCCCGAATAGCACAAATGATGTAATGAAAGGATTTTGACAGTAGAAAATAGTGATGAGTTGAGTTGTCTGGCCAAGGAACAAGTTTTTGTTTGTGATGATCTGAGAAAGAATTGAGAGGTAAAGGAAATGGATATCTCAGTGAGGATGAAGAGTAGAGTTTGGAGTTAAAAGCATAGGCAAAAAAAATGGAATAGGAATAAAATAAGATTAGATAAACTGATTATGAAGTTCCTGAACATGGAATGCTTGTGAGTATGGGCAAATTTGATAGTGTGACTATCTTTGTTTGGAGCTGAGGCCAAGTGGAAGAGTAGGGCATGTGAACTGAGAAGACTGAACAACTAAGAAGTTAGGATATTTGAGGGAGCATCATAATATGAGATCAGTAGATGGGGAGGAAAGAATATGAGAAAAATCTCTGAACACATTAAAGAAGGAATGAAAATAACAACATATTCTTATGGTTAATAAAAGCCACCAGGATCTAATATATATTTATGTGAGTATATACACACACATACATATAAGCATATATATCCACATACTTGATAACTGGTATTTTATCTATAAATATGAAGTATGCACATCAAAATAAAAATCTTGCTCATCTAAGATTTTGCACTGTCTTGGTCCGATCTATGGAGAATGTTCTTCCATATTCTACATGGAAAATGTTGTTTCTAGAGAGCCAAAAGTAATGTAGATGTTCTTCAGGATATCAATAAACAGAGTACTTTAGTTAAGAATATATTTTAGAACCTCCACAACAATATCCATAAAGTTATAAGAGAGAATCATTTAACACTCCACAAATTCAAAAGAATGGATGAAAATTATATACTAAATTCACTATTTAAAATCAAAATTGTTTCTCTGAGTTGAAAGTTCAGAAAGCAAAGTAGAAAGTCTTACACATAGATTTTGAAGCCAAAATGCAGTCTTTCATTAACAATAACATGCATCAGTCATTAAATAATGATTTTCTCAATTGACTGGATTGATATAAAGACATTCATTTTTAATATTATAGCATGCTTTAACTTGGGTTATAAAGATCATTAAATTTTTTTTAAAGTATAGTATACTTTGGTACTCATCATTAATTCATTCCAGAAGGCAAGTTGAATACCAAAAAGGGTGAATACCAAATGAATTTTTCCCATAACAAATAATGTAAATTGAATGTATCTGTTCTAGATACTTGGAAAATCTAGATTTTAATAAGGTATAATACTCATCAATGGAGTTGTATTTTACTAAGTAAACATCAATAATACATAGACAAATATAAAATGAGAATTAGATTAAATAAGATAATTTTAACTTAATTGTATTTTTATTGAGAGGAGTTCCCTGCCTAAGGCAATGGTGGTGAGGAGAAATATTATTTTCTGAAAAGGAGTCCCCTTCCTTCACATCTGAGGGCAACCATACTTCTGGAGTTCTTTCTCTTTCTTTTTTCTGTTGTTTATTACTTCTAAACCCTGCTTGAGATTCATCAGGTGTAACCTTCACAAGAAACCAATCCAATGACGTTTGGTTTTGTCTACATTTCAAAATTCCTCTAAAGTGGGAAATGATCCAGTCATTTAACAGAATTAGAATTCTGCTTGTTAAAGCTTTATCAGGGTGACATTTTTCAATAATTTTTTTTTACATTTCCACCTACCAATTTTGCACATATTTCCTTAATTAGTGAAATGAAGATATCTTCCTTTGCTTCCTCCTTACCTGAAGAAACCTCCACTGCCACTAACTGCTGATGCTTCCTTTGAAGTGCCTGCAGATCCTCAAGTGTTGAGCTCTTCTTTATGCTCTTGAACTAAGGTGTGATCCTTTTTTTTTACCAGAGCAGGTATACAGTTCCTAAGATCTTGATAGCAATAATTCCTAGCAACTAGCAAGTATGTCGAGTGCCAAAGCAAATGCTTAATACTGCAACATTTTTTTTCTTATTAAAATGAGTAGAATACCAAATTCAACAAGTTCCAAAACTGTCAAGTACCAAAGTTGGACTATTTCAAAAACAAGTCTTGAAGTCTTTGTCTTTGGTTTGAAGTTCTAATCCCTGATGATGCTAAAAATGTTCGATAACCAAAGGTTAGAGATTCCCTCTGACCAAAAAGTCCTTTAGATGTTCCTCTTTGTAGACAATTGTATTATGATAGTATCAACCTGAATTCAAGGCTCACATCAGATACACACTTGTTATCTGACTCTATCCAGATAAGTCACCTATGTCTCTGTTTCCTAGCACCTATCTCCTATATATACCTGTAGTTTGACTAAAATGAGATAATTTTTGTGAAGAATTTTATAATATATAAATATATAAATAACATTATCATCAATATTGTTATATAGATAGATACTTTCATCTATCTATCTATCATCAATACTGAGAAAGAAGTTACTTGGGCAACCAAGACCCCAATTTAAAGACTGTTTCTATACTTTAATGGCAGCACATCCATATCAAACATTGCAGACTATTATTTGTCAGTCATACTGTACCAGATCAGTATTTCCTCCTCTCAGTCTATTTTTTGGAGTCTCTTCTCTTTAAATTTATCCATCAGTTAGATTTCTTATTTTTGTTGCTAAGTTGTTGCAGTTGTGTCTGAGTCTTCATGAACCCATTTGGAATTTTCTTGCCATTTCTTCCTCTAATTCATTTAAACATGAGGAAACCGAGGCAAACTGTCCATGGTAACATAGTAGTCATTGCCTAAGGCTGGATTTGAATTCCCATTTTCCTAACTCAAGTCCCAAAGTTCTATCTACTGTACCACTGAGCTGCCCCTTGATTTATTTTGGTGAATATTATTACTGAGTAAAAAGCAAACTAAAAGCCACTTATCATTTTCAGTTTTAAGTTCTTTTCATGAATTTTCTATGGTTTAATGATAACTGGAAATGACTGCACCAGTTAAAAGATTTCAGATCATTAGGGAGCAATGTCCTATTTTGTATCATAAAACAATTCATTTTAATATGGAAAGCTCTGCTCTGTTTCCTCCTCATGAGTAGCTTAATTTTACCTTTATTAATAAAAATTATCAAAGGCTCTATCTTAACTTGCCATATTTCCAACTTCTAATAATAGCAAGGACTAATATTTCTTGCTAAAAATGTAATTGAAATTTTAAAATATGAGTTGATAACCATGCTGTATCAGCAACAATCAATAAAAGCTGGACATGCATGACTAGAGCTGCATGTTAAAATCCAATAAAATTTGCAACTAAGTTAATATTACATTGCCTCTACTCTTCCTCATGTCCCTGCTCAGTTCTCAGTCCGTCAAATCTGACTTCTGATTTTTCCCTCCAAAGTTGCTGATGCTCTCTTAATTGTAAAATCAAGTGACCTTTGCTTAGTTGTCACCTTTTTCTACATCTCTGAAAGTTCAGGTTGCATTGATTATTACCCTTTCCTCATTAATACTCTCTCCTCTTTGAGTTTTCTGTGCTATTGTTATTTCCCAGGTCTTTTCTTCCTCTATGCTATTTTATTCAGTGATCCCCTTTACCCCCATAGATTCAAATATCTTTTCTATGTGCGATTTTCCAACCTATTTATGTTTCTAATACTTCTCCTGACCTTTCATGGCCCTTCTCTAGGTGCTTATCAAATATCTTCAACGGAATGTCCTGTAGATATCTAAAACTGAACTATTTTCAAATGAAGGGGCAGCAGCAGTAAAATAGTACCAACCATACTTTAAAAAAAATTCTCTAAAGCATAACCTAAACTTTTTTATCCAGCCTTCCTTTGAAGACAAACTGGATGGAGAACTCATTTCTAACTTATCTGTTCCTTTTGATCTTGGGTAGATCTTATTTAAGAAATCAGAATCTTTGTCTCTGCATCTTTAATCCTTTATTCTAACTTTTGTCATCTGGGACAAAGTAGAACAAATCATATTACCTGTGCTTGCACTACTAGATTATGATCTCTAAAGGAAAAATAATCTATTTTTCTCAGCTTTGTATATCTCCCATTGTACAGTGTTCTACACACAGTAAGCATTTGTAAAATATACTAATGATTTTGAATCTGGTAAAAGGGAAATGAGGATAAAAATGAGGAGAGTAATGCTATGTGAAGAATATTGGAAACAGTAAGGAAGGAACCAATCTATCCATCAGATTCCAATAAAAGCCAATGATTCTAGCACATTCTTTTCATTTTTCCATCAGCTTCTACTGACTTGGTTTCATGTATATTTAATTAAGGTTCATTTTTCCACATTTAGCCAAAAGTTTTCTCTGCCTGAAGGGTATAGGGGAAACAAGAATCCAAAAGTTCATTCAATAATCGGTATTCCTGGCTCTGCCACTGAGAAAATTTATGGATTTCCCTATGTCATGCATAGACCTTTCCTTCCTTCTCCATCTCCAAAATGAAATCATAGTTACCTTTAAGTTCTAGCATTCTGTTTTTAGAGGCTTTTTCTAGGTCTATTATCCAGTAGTGCAAGTTTTACCTTTAGATTTATCCTTAAGTGATAGGTGATTTAAGAAAAATGATAATAAAAAGGCTCTCCACCTCTCTAATTACAATCTCCACCTCCCTTACTCCCCCATCCCTATAGCCAGCCACATACCCAGGCAACTTCAGCTGAGATTTAGAAAACCGAAACCAAAATTATGGCTTTGCTACAAACTGAGCATGTAACCAGGAAAAAATTCTTCAACCTCGGTCTCTCTATTTTTTCTTGCTTTCTTTCATTAGAAAAATCAGAGGGCTGGCCCATGTGTACCTACTAGCTCTATGATCTATGCTTGCTGATGCCTGAAATATCTTTAATGAGAAACAAAGGCATTCACTTCAGATTAGAGATAAAAGGTTGAAAATGCAAATAAGACAAGGAGAATTAACAGTCATAGATTCATATACTGTTAAAACTGGAAGGGAACTTGGAGATTCTGTAGTCATGAAATTGCAGACATACAGAATCTCTGCAAAAAGAAGGACCTCAGAGTTCTGGCATTCTGAATAAAATCTTAACAGAGGCATCATGTTGCAAACTATTTTACTTGTCCTTTTACCTCGTTATTTTGCTTAAAAAGTGATCTATACACAAAGGCTTAGTTATTAAGCTTCCCTTTTCTATATACTGTCTCAAATGGCACCAGTCATTCGTATTAGTTCAATGACCTCCACACCTCTACCTCCACTCTAACTGTTCTCCTGAACAAGTCCTCTATTTCTGCCTGCCTGCCTGCTTTGCTTCATCCTCTACATGCACAAAACTGAACTGATCTTTTCAAACTGTGTAAATCTTAGTAAATTATTTTCCAATGAACCAAGGATGGGAAGGTGAAGATTTATAGAAGTGCTTCTGTTGTGCCAAGCACAATGCTAGGCACTTTACAAATATATCTTATGTGATCCTCACAACAGCCCTGGGAGATAGATGCTATCACTATCCCAATTGTATAGTTAAAGAAACTGAGGTTCAAAGGTTACGTGATTTCCTTGTATCACACAATTTGTGAGTGTCTATGGCAACATTTGAATTCATGTCTCCATGAGTCCCAAACCAGTGCTCAATCCACTACATTTCCTGGGTGTTGGTTTAGATGAACCTCAGAGTCAATTTAAGCCTTACATTTTTCACTTCATACAGTCAATCAATGATCAACTATCTTCCATTCTAATTCTAGCTTGCCTTTAATTTATCTCTTGCCCTCAGCTACCAGTTCATTATTTTTTCAGTTGTTTCTGACTCTTCGTGACTTCCTTTGGGTTTGTTATGTTTTTGTTTTTTGCAAAGATACTGGAGTGGTTTACATTTTCTTCTTCAACTCATTTTATATATGTGGAAACTGAGGCAAATGGGATTAAGTGATTTTGACAGAGTCACACAACTAGTCAATATCTGAGGTCAGATTTAAACTCAGGAAAATGTCTTCCTGATTCCAGGTCCCTCAATCTATCTCCAGTGCCACCTAGTTAAACAACTCCTAGTATATAAATCTTAATAAGCCCTCGAGGCTTTTACAGATGACAGTATTAATGTCCTAAAGGTCTTATTGCCTTTAGGCTATCTTCTCTCTAAACTCTCCTTTATGCTTCTGCTCACAAAACCTTCACAGTGTTCTGCTATCATCATGTTACTCTCACTTTCAAAAACCTTTGGTTACTCTCCATTTTTGTCCAGGGGATCCACAAGGTCATGATCCTGATAGGCAGAGTCCTCTACATTCTAACTCCCAATTACTATTTTTAATTAATTTAATTTTTAAAATAAGTGTTTCTTGCCAATACAATTTTTAATAATCATTTTCTGTCATTCTGCAATCTGTGTTCTCCCCTTCTTCCCACTTCTTCCTCCTCTCCAAGATGACAAGTAATGGTTGGATTTTGAAAAAAGACATATCACTTACAGTAGGAAAAAATTATTGGAGAAAATAAAATAAAGAATGGTATGCATTCGGAGGCCTTCAGTTCCTTTGATGGGGATGGATAGCCTTTTTCATCATGAGTTTCTTGGGGTTGTCTTGAATCCTTGCATTGCTTATAATAATTGTCATTTACATTTGATCATCGTACATTATTATTGCTACTGTATACAACATTATCCTGGTTCTACTCACATCACTTTGCATCATTTTATATGTCTTTGCAGGTGTTTTTTTTTTTATGATTGTCCTTTATTTCTTATGGCACATTGATATTCCATTACAATCATATAATATAACTTGTTCAGGTATTCTCCATTTAATGGAAATTCTTTTATTTTCCAGTTCTTTGCTACCAAAACCAGAGCTCCTATGAATATTTTTGTAAAAATAGATCCTTTTCCTTGATCTTTGACCTCCTTAGGGCCATTACTGGGTCAAAGGGTATGTGCAGTTTCTGACCCTTCTGAGATAGTTCCAAATTGTACTCCACTGTGTTTGCATCAGTTCACAATTCTACCAACTATTTTACATCTTTCAATGTTTTTTTTTCCTTTTACTCATAGGTAAGGTAATCTATTTCATGCTCCCTGATTTGTTTATAGCATTATAGTATTATTTCTAAATTACATATTCATTTTCATATTATCTTAGTATATGGCATGAGGTATTGGACTGTGTCCTTTTCAGACTTGTTCTCATATTCTTCCTGTTCAGGGACACTATATTTCAGTGAACTGTGATACTCTCCATCACCCTTTCTATCGCCATTCTCTATCAAAAAAGGCCTTTTTCTTTCCCCTCTGTGCCCTTTGAAGGTTTCGGTCCTTCACTTGTAATACAGTTCCTTTATTCTCTGACACTAATGAAAACAATCAAATTAATCTCCTTTCAAAGTGGAACTCAGGTGAGATCCCAGGCATTATGAGTTCACTTATTTCTATAAGAGAAATCTTTCCCTTCCTCATGCATGACTTTTCTGAAAGAAAGCAAGGTGGTAAAGTAAGAGTGATGGGCCTCATGACAAAACACTTGGATTTGAATCTCAGCTCTGCCATTTACTACTTGTGTCACTATGAACAAGTAACTAATATACTCTGGGCCTCAGTTTCCTCATCTATAAAATAAGGGGTTCATTTCCTGTTCCATTAACTCCAAATATCCAACTGTCTGATCCTATGGATTCTAGAGTTGCTCCTAGAAATCTCTGTCCTATGAATGTTATATTTATTCCCTTCTCCTTTGCTTTACTATTCTTTAAATCCTTAAATATTTTATGCATATTTCTACATTTCCTCCTGAAATTCAACTCAATTCAATGAATTGCCATTAATTGCCTACTACATATAAAACATGTGTTGAAAGTGAGCATGCAAAGATGGAAAATGAAGAAAAATCCTCCCTTCAAGTGGTTGCATTTTAATATAGCATTTTTACCTCCTGGACAGTTAACCATTTTTTCCTGTGACAAGAAACTGATTTTTATTAATAATTTAATTCAAACAACATTTTAAGCATTTACCATGTGTTATGCACAGAGTTAGAAATCAGTATCTATTTTTTCAAACTCTAACAGTAAGTAGAAAATGTTCCACATGAGAAGGGTCTAGCTAATTTTAAAAATTCAAATGGTTGATCAACTAACCGTAATTAAATGTTTATTATGCACCAAGCACTGCAGTAAATGCCAGGAAAACAAAGATAAAATTAGTGACTAATTCTGGGAATGAGTAAAAGCAATAAATACTTCATTTATCAGTGAATGATCATACCAAAAAAAAAAAAGAGAGAGAGAATAACAAAACATTTCAAGAAGAGTCTGCTCAACTCAACAAAAGGGTACAATGACCTACAAAGTATGCTATTAAAAGTGTTGGACTATATTCTTCTCCCTTCTAAGCAGCTGTTTTCTATTAGCTTTTGTCTATTTTCCCTTCATACCTAAATATTAAAAGCATGAAGGTTTTCATAACGCAAATAATTCACTTTTTTCCAGTAAACTGATACTCTTTAAATTTGAAACTAGCATGTGTCAAACAAGTCAATCTCTCACACTACCACTTTAACCACTATCACTCCTCAGACCCCCATAGAGAGAGCATGAAATTCCAAACTGGAAAGCCTTTGGAATAAAACTGATTGTCCCCAAACACCAGCTCTGCTTCTAGCCCAGCCTTGACAGCCATCATTAAATTGTGCCTGTGATAGAAGAGAGGGGAATTCACTGCAGATCTAAGAGACAGTTACTCGAAACATGATACCTGTTTATCTTTGGATAAATATTCACAAATTATGGATGCCTTTGAATTTTATTTTAATTTTTAAGGTTTTAAGGTTTAGGGACAGAAAAGTTCCCTCAAAAAAAAATAAGATTAGATTATAACATTTCTCACCAATTATGTACTCCAAAAGCAATTTTTCCTTCTGGGTTTTCACCTAGATTTAGTAACCTTCTCTCTGATTAGGGCACAGCTTTACAACTCACCCCTATTCAAAATAATTCAAACACTTATTAATCTTCTCTAACACATATATTGGGGAATATTTCATAGTAGCTTCTTAACTCTAGCCCTTGAATATATATTTTAATCTGATAACTATTCAGAATAATTTATTTCTTTTATATCTTGTGTATTTCACTCTGCGTATTTCATTATATTATCCTGAGACTGAGTCTATAGACTTTACTGCACTGCAAAAAAGTAGATAACACAAAATTTTGAAAATCCTTGATTTAAAGTCATCAGCTTTGCTGCTATGCCCTAAGGACTATGGAGAGTCTCTAGATGATTTTCAATGAAAACCTTCAGTGTATGCTGTTTGGTCCATTAGAATATAAGCTTCTTCCAAGGAGGCATTGTCTTATTTTTCAATTTTTATTCCCAGGACTTAGCATATTGCTTTGTAAATTGTAAGCACTTGATAAATTATTTATCCTTCCATTCATTCATGCATTCATTCATTCCAAATATATGTCTTTTCTAAAACCTAATAAGATCATTTTAATGAGGGATTTACAAATTTTAATCAGAGTATACTCTAATAAATGGAATCTCTCATTGGTTGATTTCATATACTTCTAGTTATTTAGGAATCGCCACAAAGATGGAATAAAATGTAAGGCATTCATAGCTCTTAAAAACTTGGGTAACAATAGACTTAAATGGAATGAAAATTTTATTTTGGTTTGAATGATAGAATCTCATATCTGGAAGAAATCTTTAGGTGATAGTTTACATGGTGCCTAAAGAATAATAGCCCTACAAAGCATCTAGGTGTGCTAGACCTTCTGAAGTCAGGAAGACCTTATTTTAATATAGGCTAAAATTGTGTGATGATTGTCAAGACACTTCACTACCTCCGTCTCAACTATAAAATGGGAATAATAAGAGTGCCTAGGATTATTCATCTGAGGAAATAGAAGAAACACTTGTTTTTTAGGCTTAGGACTGGACAAGCCTGGATAGGTATAGAAAATATGATACCTGATCAATTTAATTTGTTATTTACAGATCATATTTATCAATAACCAATGTGAGATAATGAAATTATCTACAAATTCTCATTCCAAAACTAATTTTCACACCCAGGTAACCTATCTATAAATAGTATAATGTTAAAATGAACTCTCTTCAGTTTTTCAAATTCCCATTCTGGTGACATGTTTTGATTAGTCTTTATGTATCTCATGTTACCCATTTTATCAGACTAACTCTATCTATGCTTTATTTTGCTCCTTAGCCATCTTACTATAGTACCTGTTTCCTCTACTTCAACCACATCCAGTTCTAGAATGATAATCAAATCAAAATTGTTGTTGCTATTGTAAAGAATGTCCCAATCTACAATTCCATAATTCCATTTATGAGCATTTCTATGACTTCCAAAACCAAAATGCCATTGCTTGACTATTACTCCCTTATATTTAATGTCACCTTATTTAAACAAAAGGTCCTTGGAGGCAGAGAATATCTTTGGTTTTATATTTATTTTCCCAGCAGTTATCATTGTATTGATCCAAGTAAGGGACAGAGATGTGGTTCAGTGAATAAAGTGCTGTGCCTGGAGACAAAAATATCATGTATAAGGTATGCCTTCTTTATGATTCTGACTTGCATTAAAAACTTGAAAAAAGTCAAAAATAACCATTTGTGTGCAATTATAATTTTTACTCCTTTTTAATGAAATGTCACTTTAGTAGTAGCAGCCTTTAATCTAGGACATAATATATTCAGAACATGATTACATTTTAAAATAATAGGTGCCCTAGTGACCAAGCATTCTAATGACCAAGTTCCTAATGTGACCTTAACAAGACAGTATTTCAGTGCCTAAGGTGACCAAGCCTTTGAAAGCCCATTAAGCAACACCTGATACCTGCAGTTTTAGAGCTAAAACTTTTCCCTCTGGCAGAAAGAGTGTGGAAGGGGAGGACTTCAAGGAAAATAGCTGCTGAGTCAGGATAACTGACCAAGATACCAAATAGTGTTGAATCTTTTAAAAGTTAAATAAAGGAGATGATACCTCATTACTCTTTGCAGGTATGCAAGGTAAAACTGAAGGCCTGCATTCTATTGTTATAAGTATTTGGACAAAAAAAAAGGAAAGAAGGAAAGATAGAAGGTAAGAGGAATGGAAGGGGGAAAAGATAAAAGATTATTTTTCAACTAAATGAACAAAAAAATAATAGCAAAATACTGTATGAAACAACAAAATATTTTCACATTAATATAGGTATGCATGCATGGTGATGTACATAGTATACCCATGGCCTTGTCAAAGGGGCAACAGTTTGATACACAAAAGGTGGAACTTTCACTATCTGTTTCCAACAGATGAATGTCCTTCTCCCATCTCTCTTCCTTGGCTTTTTTGAAGAATCAGGCTAAATTTCCATCTTCTATAAGAGTTTTATTTTCTTTACTTTATGCTAGAAAATAAAGTGGAGGAAGAGCTTTCTTTATATTTTCATGGTGCTATCAATGGATATTTATTTGGAACTCCAAACTTTTTAATAAATCTTGGTGGAAATGTTTCATATTTTATATATGCAGAGAATCTGAGGAAGAGCACAAAACAAATATTCTGATGTGAACTTTGCCAACAGAATTTTAAACAAAAGGCAACTGGGAATTTTTTATTGCTTTAGGTTATTATTCATGTAATTTAAAAATGAGAAGAAATTTAGACTTCTAGGTAAAAATACTTGTGTCAGTAATTTGGTCTGTTTTTTTAAAAATCCACATAGGACTTTAATACTTGAGCTTCCTTGTCCATTAAATGGGGGCAATTTGAGTTATGTGATGATAGAGCAGTTAAATCTCATGAATGACTATGTAATATAAGAAAGGATAAGGGAGGGGTAGTTTCAGAAGAACACTGCAAGACCTATATGAACTGATGAGGAATGAAACTACGATGAAAAAACATCATTGTAATGGTAATAGCAACTTTTTTTGATGATCAACTATGAAATTCTTGGTTGATCTAATGGTTATGAAATCCTAGAGAATTCCAAAGGACTCATGATAAAAAATGCTATCTACCTCCATAGAGAGAATTGATAGAGTTCTGAGTGCAAATTAAAGTATAATTTTCTTTTTTCTTTTTTTCTTTTCCTTTTTTGTGATATGGCTAATAAGGAAATATGTTTTGCAGAATTTCACATTAATAAATGATCTCATATTTTTACCTGTTCAGGGTGTAGGGGAAGACAGGGAGGGAGGGAGATAATATGGAACTCAAAATGTAAGAAGAAAAAAATGTCTAAAAAATTAATTTAAAAAATTAGCTCCTTGAGGGCAGATACAATTTTTATATTTGTATTTCCAGCCTTAGCAATTGATAAGAAATATTTTTAATTCTTTCATCCCTCCATTTAAGGATTTTATAACCACTCAATTTTGCTTTCTTGCTAATTCTCCTACAAAGTTCTCTTTTCTCTACCTCCATTTCCTTGAACAGATTTTCCATTTATACTTGACATACATTCCTCCCTAACCTCTATCCCTTATGATTCTTAGTTTCCTTCAGAAAATAATTAAATACTACTAACGGACGTCCTCATTACCTGGTAATTTTTTAATGTATTTTATATATGTTGGCTTTTCTCAAAAGAATGTAAGCATATTAAAGGCAGCAATTATTTTTTAAAATGCATTTTTATTTCAAGAGTACAGTACAGTGTCTAGTATGTAGAAGGCACTTAATAACTGCTTATTTATTGATTGCTTTAATAGCTCCAGTTTTTTGAGAAATTGTCCAAACCAAAATCTTAAACTTTGTGGCTTGCCTAAAGCGCTCTTTGTTCTGCCACAGAAGGCTAAAAAACTAACAACTCTTAATATTTCTTCCATGACAGCCATTCAAATACTTGAAGATAGCCAAAATGTCTTCCTTTAATCTCTTCTTATTGGTCAAAAGCCACAGTTTTCTCAACAAGTCATTATGTGGCATGATGTCAAGAAACTTTATCATTCTGCTTGTCTTTCCCTGGATGTAGATATCATGTGACCAGGCAAGAGTGTCACCGAGCTGTCATCATAACTCATTGTCTACACAGTCTCTTTTAACATGATCTAAATTAAAGTTGTGCTTTAGACTAATATGTCAAACTATTTAACGTATACTGAATTTGCTGTCCACTAAAAACCCAATATGTTTTTCACGTAAAACTCTCCCAACTAGTTTCCTCCACAAGATATTTCTGAAATTAATTATGGAAATACATGAAAAAGCATTTATGTATATCCTTAATAAGACTAATCTTATTAGATATAGTCCTTCACTAGTTATTTAAGGTTTTAAAAAAATTCTCAGTTATCCATTACAGTATTTATGCAACTCAGCTTTGTATCACTTAGAGTAGATTTCCTAAGTATGCTATTTATGCCTTCCTCCAAATCTTTAATACAAATTCTAAACTTCTTATGATAAAGGCGACACCTCTCCAATTTGACATAACCCATCATTGGTTACTCTTTGGGACCAAACAATCTGTTCTGAATTGACCAGACTGTCTCATTATGGTGCATACATTACCCCAATAGGCATGCAAGGTGATTCTGTCAAATTCCTCATTGATGTTTAGGCATACTGTATATTCAGCAGTACCTTCCTCCATCTATGCAATTTTTTTAAATATATATGTATATATATACACATATATATTAGTCTAAAATCATTTTTATGGTGAAATCATGTTATCTCTTAACAGCCAATATTTCACTTTCAAAGACTCAGAAAATATCTTTTATATATTTTAGAATCTTCTCCCAAACCTCCACAATGTCTCCAGGATTTGAAATTAAGTTCACCAACCTAAAATTTTCTTTTTTCAAAAGTTGAAACATGTGCCCTTCCCCCATTATATGGCACTTTTCATAATCTCCATAGTCTTTCAAAGATCACTGAAAGTGACTGAGCAATCCTATCTTCTGACCCTTTTAGTACTTCCAGTATTCATTACTTCCAAGATTGTTGACACCAAAACCTCTGAGAGCTCGTTTATCTTTTGACATATCCTTATATATACTGAATTTAAATTCCTGATTAACTATTTTTCTTACTGCACTCTTTAGTCCAAGGATCACTCTCTTTGGCTGATAAACAAAAACAAAGTAAGAATTATGTCACTATTTATGTCATCACATCCACTCTAATCATTAGTCTCATCCTTTCTTTGATTTCCTTCATATACAAATATATCATTAAAATCATTTTTTTCTTAGTATGAAACATCCAACCCAGCTCATTCTAAATTGTAATATTTCTAACACTTTATCACAGGACCATTTCATGTCTTAATATTAATTCTTTATCTGCCCTAAACTTGTATTTTTAACATCTACACCAGTTCATAAATTCCTTATATATTCAACTTAATCTTTTGAGACTGCCTTTTCTCTCCATCAGGAAGTTTGTGTTAGAATTTCATACCTGAGAGATCCCCATCTCTCTGGGACCAAGTTCCCCTGCTCAATTTTGACCACAGCAGACTACCTCATGAATCTCTGAACCTTATCAAATGCATTCTCAAATCTAGGATCTGACTCAGAATGGGGCTCTCCTCATTGCCTTTATGAACCATAAATTTTAAGACAGAGTCATTGTCCCCAATGATTCCCATTATTTGAACTTCATCAACTACTTGCTTGTTTGCTTATCAGGAACAAATTCAGAGGAACAGTTTGATCAACTTTTCAGTATAAAGAATGGGAATATCTATAAGGACAATCAGGAACATTTCAGCTGCTCTGTTTTTGGTAGAGAAAAAATTCCAACAGATGTCTACAAGGCTAAATTCCCCATCAAATCCATGATCATGCTTCTGTGCCAGATTTGTATCATTGTTCTGATTTTTCATCAGTTTCCTCATCCTTTCCAGATGGTCTGCAGAATAATCTTGACAAAATTATGGTTTTTTTCTCTCTATTGAGTCTCACCCAAATATTTTCCACCATGCTTCCACTGGGTTCAAGGATTTTCATAGATGAAAATACCCTCAATATGTAATGATGTTCCACTATCCTATTTGTTTCTTCATTTCCTTTGGGAATAACTACACGTTTTTCTTCATAGCCTTATTACAGTCATGAGTCTCATTTCACAAATTTCATTTGGTTCTTCTGAAGTTAAAATTGCCTCTTATTTAGTATTTATAGATCATACCAGGGCAGTTAAGTGGCTCAGTGGGTAGAATGCCAGACCTGAAGTCAGAAAGACTCTTCTTCCTCCATCTAAATCCGAACTCAGACACTTACTAGATGTGTAACCATGCACAATTCACTTAACCCTGTTTATCTGGTTCCTCATTTTTAAAATGAGCTAGAGGAGATGAAAAATCATTCTAGTATCCTTGCCAAGAAAACCACAAATTGGGTCACAAAGAGTTAAACACAACTGAAATGACTGAACAACAACAAAAGGTCACCTAGATTTAAATAATATTCTTATATATTGTATATAATATATAAAGACACACAAGTTATTTTTAGAAATAGGTCTAATATCACAGATTTAGTTCTGGTTCTTCCTAATATTATTTATTATATTTGCTCTACTTTAGTGGATTTGACTTGACAAATATTCATACTTACATAGTAGTGCCCCTACTAACCAAAGTCCTGGAATATAATTGAGGATGCCTCATGTATCATCTCTCTGTTCCATGACCTCACCTGGGAAATATCAGTATCTTTCTGATTTTTCTTACCCCAAAGCGCCCTCCAGAAACATTTTGACTAAAAAGGCATTTTGCTACTGTTGTTCTTAACATGACCTATGAATTCAGTGATATAGAAACATCTTGGTGTATCATTTCTGCTGTTAATATAAACTGACACCATCTTGGAAACTTATAGTCTTACAAGACATGAAATATAGGAAAATGTATTTGTGCAGCAAAGACATAGAAAAAAATAATTTCTAAGACCTTGCACAATTAAGAAAACTTTCAGATTGTTCCTCATAAAGTCCTCATATCATAGGGTTCAACCACATGGGATTCAGGTCCACTAAAAGTCATTCTTCCCTAATCACTCCCTTGCAGTCACCTGAACCATATGAATCACAAAAACAGCAAAGGGTAGTTTACAAGTTTCTTTTTCTTTATTATGTTTCTGTACCTCCCTGTTACTCAATTTTTTCCCTCATCTCAGTCCTCATTCACATGGTTCCCTGACATCCTGATCTTTCTTCCATTTTGGCACCCCTTTATTTTGGTACAGCTTCAGCAGCTCAGTTTGCAACCAGCTGCTTCCCTCTGGGGGTCATGTGGATGTGGTGGCCTCCAAGTCTGTGTGTATCTCTGTTTCCATCTGCTGCTGGCTCCTTTCCTCCGGGGGTCACACAAATGAAGTACAATCCTCTCTCCAGGTCCACATGTGACAAAAAGTCTGTCTCCATCTGTCACTGGCTTCTTTCCTCCAGGGGCTGAACAGATGCAGTTCAGTACTCTCTCCACGTCAATACGTAGCTTGATATTTTCATCTCCATCTGTTGCCAATTCCTGGTTTCCAGGGTCCATGAAGATTTAGCCTAGCCAACGCCAACATTTGGGTGTACCTGTGCTTCAACGGCTCAAACCAACTCTTTTCTTCCTGAGCTTAAGTCCACGGTTGGACTTACTTGTCAGGAACATTACACTTCCATGACTATAAGTGACTTAGTTTCTTTGTTTCTCTTGTAAACAATAATCTTATTGAGACCTATTGCTTCCTTAAAGTCACCATGAGGCTCCTTCTTTTCCAGTGTCTTCCTTCCCTTTGTACTTTCCATCATGATTTATATGACTGTCTTCTATAGAAATAGCAGTTTTACTTTATTCATCATCTTCCAGTATTTCATACCCTCACCATATAACAATTCTACTTAAAGCTCATCTAGCAAGCTGCTCATCCACACCCTTGGCTATGAGCCTTAAAAAGAGTGGGAACCCACTACCTTTTGACATTTTAATAGATCTGATTGTTACTAGTTTTCTCTAACAATGAGCTTCTTTTTTCTCTCACTTTTTATTTTCCCACCTTACTCTCAATCCTCTTCCCCCTCTTTTTTTTTTCAGTCCTGCTTTTGCTAGGTGATTAGCTAGCTACAGGTTACATATATCTTAGGACCTGAAATAATTTTTTAACAGAAAGTTTCACTCAAAGATTGTCACATTCATAATTTAGCTATAATTCATACATATACATCATAGGATTCTTTTCTCAAAATATGTAGAACTACAGATGGGATTAATGTGAGTGCAATGCCACCCACAGATAGAGATGGGGATAGAATTGGAAAATTTTCTAGATGAAAAAGACTTGAGGTAATAATGTCAGAAACTTAGCTAAAAAGTGATATCTTTTTTCTAAAACTAATTTTACCTAACATGCCTATTTCTATCAATGGCACCCCCATTCACCTAGTTATCCAGCTTCAAGACCTCTGGGTTACCTTTGGATCTTTTCTCTTCTTCACCTCCCACACCCAATCAATTGCCAAGTTCTGTCAACTACATTTCTTCAAAATCTATTATATCTTGCCCCCTCATTTCCATTCACATTGCCAACAGACTAACACACACCTTCATTAACATCAATTTGGAATGATGTTATTGTCTTCTATCTAATCTCTCTGTCTTAAATTCTAGCCTCTCCCTCCTTGAATCCATTTTTTATGACTATCAGTTTTATTTTTCTTATTCCCAAATCAAATTGTATTACTTCTCTCTTCAAAAATGTTTCTCCCAAGGAAGTTTCATCTTTAATAAAACCTTTGAGGAGTTCCATAGCCAAGTGCCTGCTCTTCCCCCTTCCCATCATACTTTTCAGTCTTATTTCACATTACTCTTATTCAAATAAGCTACACTATAAGAAATATTCCAGGCACAACTCATTGTCCATTTGTAGAATCTGTTGAAAATAAATGTTTGGGTTTGTATATGAATGTTTGTTTGCACTCTTCTCTCCTATAACTCCAATCACACATTGATGGAAAAGATATACAGAAGACAAACAGGCTAACTATTTACATATAATCTATCTATCCATTCATATATAGGCATGCAAATAATAGTCATAATAATGAAACCACCAAAATTCATATACAAAATTCTATGTATAATATCTATATAAAAAGGAAGGTACATATATGTGTATAAATAAATGAGAGATGCCTCTATGTCTTTATAAGAAATGATTAGTGTGTTTGTGTGTTTTTTATGTGTTTAAAGTAGGATTGGTCAAATCTATAACAGAGAGAAGAAAAGAGGAAATTGAGCAATAATGCTTGGCAATGCCTTCTTTTATATCTCTTCTATTAAATACACTCATTTTAGTCTACCTATGATCTGAAATGTCTTCTAATATTCTTTCTAGAAGGCTATGCAACTAATGATCAATCTTTATCTACAACTTTCAGTTAGGAAGCCTTTGTGTACAGACCTAATGCCTACCAGATGAATAAATAAACCTTTTAGTTTTGTGGAAATTTAATTTGTGTCTTTCCCAAGACAGTGTTCCCAGAGCTTCTAGAATGGTAGCCATATGAAGATTGTTTCCCTTGCCCTGATAAATGATGTATTTTATTATAACTGCTTTGGTAGTTCTGGGTTTTTTTTTCAGGTTGATAAGATCATGGAATTTTGTTGGTTTTGTTTAGTCATTTTTCAGTTCTGTCTGATTTTTGATGACCTTGTGGGGTTTTTCTTGGTAAGGATACAGGAGTGGATTCCCATTTCCTTTTTTAGCTCATTTTACAGATGTGGAAACTGAAGCAAACAGGGTTACATGAATTACCCATTGTCACCCAGCTAGTAAGTATTTGAGGTCAGATTTGAATTCAGAAAGAGTTCTTCCTGATTCCAGATCCATTGCTCTATACACTATGTCACAAAACTGCCAAAGTAATAAGGGATTTCTGAGATGGAATCCAATCAGTAAAAATGAATTCATTCAACAATTCACATACATTCACACAACATTCACACACACACACACACACAAGCTTCTATTAGAAGATGGAGGACCCATTGTCTCTATAGGCTGACCATTCTTCTTTTAGATGACATTTATTGTTGTGAATTGATTGTATTAGCAGAAATGTACTCCTATTTGAGGCCCTCCTATTGTTCATCATTTTTGTTCTCTAGGTTCAAGCAGAACAATGCTTAAAATGGGTTTTATAACCATAAGAAGGCAATTAAATGAGAATTATCATCATTATTGTCAGTTTAGTCAGCACAATCATCATTAAAACCTCATCAATAAAAACTTGAAAATCTCTCCCATGAATATGGAATACATATCCTCTGCTTGGACCTAGACAGGAAAATTAGGAGTAGTATATGAAAGTTGCAAAGGGGGAAATTTAGATTTGATGTAAGGAAAAGTTTGCTCACTGTTAAATCTTTTCTATAATGGAAAGAGTCCTTTGAGGAGCTTTATAAGGGGGAAAAGCTATTGGAATTATTTTCGTTTTTTTTAGAATGGAATTAAGTTGTGTTTGTTTTTCAATTCCACTTTGAACTATTCTTTTCCTGTAGCTACTGAAATAGGACATGACGGCTAATTTTGTAGGTTCATTTTTTAAATTAAATGAATAAAAATTACAATATTAGCTATAAAAAGTGCTACAAAAGGGCAGAAGTTCAAATTTCAACATCCAAATTTCAGATTAAATCTTTTTCAAGGACTTCTTAATTTTTATGGGTAGAATTAAAATTGTAGTTGATAGAAGTCAGAGGGGGCAGTTTTCTCATTCAATATGAGGAAAAAGATTTGTAACAGAGTGGATTGTAGGCCTTGCAGTCAGTAAAAAAGTAAGTTCATATCCCACTTCTCACACATAATACCTGTGATCATAGTTTAGTCACTCAGTGTTCTGAGAAGTATCAAACACATGGACTATGGGTAGCATGAAGATCACAAAGTTCCAAAGACTGTGGAACCAGATTAAAATTCAAATGGGAAATATTAGCAAAGTACAATTGGATGGAATACAAATGGAAAATAATCAAACAAAAAAGTTTCCACAGCAGTTATGTTTATTTCCTTAGAGAGAAAGAATTCACACACATGTGTGGAAGCCTAGATAAGCCTGAGCTTTCCAAATGTCTAAACTTCATTTTAATATACTTTTTCAATTTTGGAAAAATTGAGGAGTTGAATAATTTATGGGAGCTATAATTCATACAATAGAAGATGCTCAACATCCATTTGGATGGAATGTCGTGTACACAGCTTGGATTGTTTATCAGGACTTGGGACTTAGGCCTAATTAGATAACATGGGAAAAACCTTGGAGTCATTTTATAAGATTTAGGGGCTTCTTTCAGGGTCAATGTGCTATTTATGCTTTTGCTAGGTTTATGCCCACAACAGATGCCACTGATTTTTCTAGTCAAAATGGACATCTCTGGCTTATTTTTAAGTCTCCTCATCCGAGTCAGTATAGTAGATTAATTTTGATTATGCCAGGCTATCAGTGATTGGATCAATTAGAGATTCCTGACTAACCCTAACCCTAAGTTTACCATATTCAAAGATATTGTCACTTCCACACAATAAAATATAAATGATATCACATTTTAAAACAAAGTCGATTATTCACTCCATTGGGATCTTTATGTATGGATTTATTGCCCTCATTTCTTTTTGAGTTTGACACCTGTACCAGAGAACTCTCTCTAAGACTATATATGTTGAAGAGAAGGTATTGACTTACCTTGGTAAAGGAAATTTCTCCATCTTTGGGTTCCCTTTTTCAATACAACCATAGTCCCAGTCTCTCTCCTTCTCATATAAGGAGATACTTCCCATTAACCAGAATGTCTAAAATGGAATGGGCCATATCAGGAACTAGTGAGTTCTCAATTTAATTAACAAACATTTATTAAATATAAAGTTTGTTAATATAATTTTTAAAATTCCTTTAAGGAATTAAATTATTACAATACACCAACAGGTATCTGTGAATGAGAGTGCATATTCATAGAGGGAGACATACAAAATCATGACCCCAATGTGATAGAAGAAAAAATATGATTGAAACAAAAGTAAAATCTAGAAAAAAAAATGTTGTTCAACTAGGCAAAACAAGGAAAATTTCACAAATGAAGTTCTACTTGATCAACACTTAAATTCAGATGTAAAGTGGGTGATCTGAATCATAAAATATTAAATAATCTAGAACAGAAGTGTCAGACTTACTACCCATGCTACTTTGCAGCAGGTAGTATATCCAAGTGCCATCAGAATCATATTTAAATGTAATTAGGAAATATTTAACAACATGAATAAAAATGCAATAAAACAAAGATAGTGTTAATATGGAGTTTTCTATTTCAATATGGATCACCATACTTTGGGTTAAATCATTTCTATCTGAATTTGACATCCTTGAACTAGACTAATTTGTACCTGTATAAATAGCCCCCTCACCAAACAAAACAAAACTGGGTTACAACATGAGATATTTAAAACAGGTAAAGGTAAGTGCCTTTCTAGTTCATTTCTCTACTCTATCTTTGATTCTGTATGACAAATTTACATTTTAAAATTTCTCTATTCTTAAAAATGTCTTATTTTTATCTCTTTTTTCTTTTAAATTACTGTTACCTCAAATGACTTGACTCTCTTCATTTCTAACTTGAGAAAAATTCCCAAACATTTTTTATCTTATTTGCATAACTTTTTTGCATAACCTTTGCTTTATGTTGTTCTAGCAGTAGCACTGCTGTTTTAAATGGTATAGATAGATTTTAGTAACTTTGGAATATAGTTCTTTGTTCCAGAAAAGTTGCAACAATTCACAATTTCATACACCTATATCTATACATTATTAAATTTGTTGGCTTTTCCCCCTTACCAGATGTTATGTTCATCTTTTGTCACCTTTACCAATTTGATGGTTATATTCTAAAATCTCAGTTACTAAAATTTTCATTTCTCTTATCAGCAATTTGGAACATTTTTTGATATGCTTATTGGTAGCTCTCTAGTTTTCTTTTATAAACTATCTTCATTTACTTCAATTGTTTATTCATTTGGTTATAACTATTTTTCTTATATATTTATATACAATCTCAATATATTAGGAAGTAGGTATTTGTTTAATGTAACTATTTTTACTCACTTTTAATTGTTTCTCTACTTATAGCTGGATGGATAGATAGATAGATAGATAGATAGATAGATAGATAGATAGATAGATAGATAATCTAGAAGCAAGTATTTTTACTCATTACTGCTTTAAGGCATAGTTTGAGATTACAACTAGACTCTCTTCATTTCTAACTTTTAAAAAATTCCCAAACATTTTTTATCTCTTACTTATCAGCATAAACTTTGTCTTTCCTAGTTCTAGAAAGCAATCTTTCTGTGATTTGATTAGAATTTTAATGAATATGAAAGATAATTTATGTAGTACTATTTTGATTGTCAGCAATGAGAGATATAACCCTGAATGGAAAAGTTTATGGGTTTTTTTTTTCTTTTAAGTGTTTTGTTGTTTAATTCATAGAAGTCTTGAGTTTGACTTCAGAGTGACTCTGATATAGTGGATTTTTGGAAGTCTTTTTAGGGGAAAGTTTCTTCTCTATCTTCAATGGCTATAGTTTCTTAATAATATTCTGAGAGACTCATAATTTGGTTGAAGTCCTACTATTCTAATTTTTACTAATTTTCTCAGCTCTAATTTTTAAAATGGACCTATAGCATTAACTAAAAGTTATTAAAAAGGAATGTAATATGAGGTAAAGATGACCAAATTTAAAGTCAAATGATAGGGATTCAAATTTTGCCTCTGAAAGAAATAGTGTGAGCTGGTCTGTAAATGAAAACTTCTTTTTAGTCCATCCTTTTCGCCACAATTTTATTATTACTTTAGGATAGGTTAACTTCAGAATACAAAATAATAAGAGACAATTAATATTTTCTCTCTACCTCTGAACATACTAGAAAATCTGTTAGTGTTTCTCCACAACAAATAATATTACCTTGTTGATAGACATTGCTTATCATATTAATGGAAAGCAATTTAGTCCTACTATGCATTTATGCATTGCAAATGTGAAGGCATTGAATTTAAGCTAAAAATAACTTTGTCAAAGCCTTTTTTCCTCTAAACTATTGATATAATCACATGATTTTTATTTTCATTAATTAAAAATATGACCTATTAAGTTTTATGGTTTTCTAATTAAAATAATCACTGCTTCCAAAGAATAAATCCAATCTGGTTATAGTAAATTATTTCATGAATATATTACAAGGAATAGTCTCTGTTAATACTTTATTCAACTTTTTCACAATAGTTTCCATTAGTGATATGAGGCTATAGTTCTTTCTTTGCTCCTTTTTCTGGGTTTGGAATGTTTTTATTCCATAATTTTATGAATTATTCTTTTTCTCATGTCAGAAATTATTTGCTTTACTGACTTTGCATGAACTATGCCTTTTTCTGGCATGAGAAAATTAACTCTTCAAAAAAAAAAGAAAGAAAATTAACTCTTCAAATGACAATTGTGGAAAGTAGAGAAAATTGAAAGAAATTGACCTGATGGTGAAGGACCCTCTTTTACTTCCTCTTGATACCCTGATTGATTTTCAGCTGCTATAATTTCCCCAAATACCCATTAAAAGTTGATGCAGCATTACAATGGGCATAAATTCCTATTTTTTTCCTTCAGCAATATTTTTATTTTTCCTCTTTGCATGTGGCATTAATTTTTAACATTTTAAGTTCCATGTTCTCTTCTTCTCTCCCTCCTTTATACCATCCTTGAGACAATAAGTGATTTGCTACTGTTTAGACATGCATTATCATACAAAACATATTTTCATATTAGTCATGTTATCGAAGAACACAACACATCAAAAAAAAAAAGGAGAAATGAAAGCAAAGTGTAGTTTGCTTTGACTTACATTCAGAGTCCATCAGTCCTTTCTCTAGAGATGGATAATATTTTTCCTTATAAGCGCATTGGGATCATCTTGGATCATTATATTACTTAGAAGAGTTAAGTGATCCCTAGCTGTTTATTGTGCATTATTGTTGTGGCTGTGTATAATGTTCTCCTGGTTCTGCTCTCTTCACTCTTAATCAGTTCATATAGGTCTTTCAAGGTTTTTTTTTTCCCCAAAAATCCTCCTGATCATTATTTCATATAGCACAATAATATAGTATTTCATTAAAATCACATAACACAACTTATCCATCCATTCAAAGAACATAATTTAGATAAAAAATAGCCCCTGCCCTGATAAAGTTCACAATCTTGAATAAAGGATAAGATCATAACCACTAAGAATGAAACTCTCAACATTTTTAAGTGCATAAAGCAAAGAGAGTAGATTGGGGCTTCACTTGACTTTGCACACTTCCCTGGCACTCCTATAAAATAATGGCAACTTTAGGTTGCAAAAGAACCATTTAAAAATACTTCTGTGATATTACTTCTATTCCCAAGTATTAGCCTTCTTTATGCAATTAACCAACTCCTTTTGTGTGGGATATTTTCAACATATTCTTTCAACTAGCAATAATAATCTTTGTATGAGGACTTTAGCTGACAGAAACCACCTCCTCTGCCTTTTATTCAGATACAAAGACACAACTTGGTGGTTGGAAATAAATTTAGTACAAATTATTTTTTTCAAGAGCTGTAAAAGGGTCCAATTGTTATCTAGCAATAAGAAACGAGAGAAGTTCAAAATTACCTTTTGGAAATAAGGGCTCCTTAAAAATACATAAAGTATTAACTTAAAATATAAATTATATATATATATATTTAAATAACAGGAAATGGGTTATACTTTTTCTTAGTCTCTTACCTTTTGAGAATTTGTCCTATAATATTTCAAATTCTACTACTATGGCATAGGAATTTGTCTTTAGCTCTAATCTGGTCAATTTTTCTATGAATAAACTAGGTGAAAGCACAGATTACATGATTATTAAATGCACAGATGATTTGAACCTGGGAGGGTGAGCAAAATTATAAAATAATTATATATTATTTTATATAATATATATATTAAATATATATTATTTATATATATTATATATATAATATATATAAATAATAAATAAAAATAAAAAGGAATTAGTACCTCTTAAGCTTGAATAATAGACCGAACATAATAGGTGGAAAATAGGCTTTTCATAGGAAGGATCATTGAATTAAGGCTCAAAGAGAATTAAGTGGCCAAATATTCTAATTCTTTTATTTTACAGATGAGGAAAATGGTTTCTAGGGATTTTAAGTAATTTGCTAAAGATCACAGTGATAATTAGTTACATGCTACATTTAAATGTTTAAATAAATACAGATATGGAATATGAGTGGGACATGGCTAGATAGATATTCATGGATTCAGCCCATGGACAAACAGTTCAGTATGCAAAGTTAATATGAGTGTCAGTGGTCATACAAAATTTAAGACATTCTTAGTCTACATTAATGACAATAGCCAGAATGAGGTTTATGGTTCTGCTCTTATCATACCTGATCATACTTCCTTGGCAGAATTGTTGACTAGGTCTACTGTTATATTTTAGAAGAATATTCCTAACTAGATAAAAATATTAGCAATAGCTATTAGAGGTTAAATTATATATATATATATATATATATATATATATATATATATATATATATGAGTAAACTAGAGACCCAAGAACTGAAGGGATTGTAAATGTTAACCAGAGTAAGTAATCAGAGGTGGAATTGAACATCTTGAGTCAAAATTTCTCAAATATTGTCTATTCAATGATGTTTCTCAAACTTATGATAATTAACTTTTTTAGCCAGCTAGTGATTTTGGTATGAAAAGTGTTAGTTTAATAAATATTTCAGTCACTCTATGATTGTCTGAAGTCTTCTTGATATTCAGGGCCAGGTACACAGTTGATTGATTAGACTTGGACAAATTACTTAAA
The DNA here is from genome assembly GCF_027887165.1 of Monodelphis domestica. Classification (NCBI taxonomy): domain Eukaryota; kingdom Metazoa; phylum Chordata; class Mammalia; order Didelphimorphia; family Didelphidae; genus Monodelphis; species Monodelphis domestica. The sequence continues at coordinate 335,089,485 of NC_077230.1, read as the reverse complement.
TTTTTCTAAATCTGTGCTTCCTTATCTATGCAAATGGACTGAAAGAGACTTGCCCTACTCACCAGAATAGTTGTTAGCCTAAAAAATAAAATGTATATAAAAACATTACACAGTTTTATACAATAGCCTCATAGTTATTGCAGAGACATTTAACATGAACCATCAACAAAAGAAGTATCTTTGTAGCAGGGTAGAAAGAAAAATGTATTTTGTGTCTGAAAGACCTAAGTCATAAGCTTCTCTCAGCATTTTCTTCATCTTTAAAGTTCCTTTCCATTGTAATCTATAAATAAAATGATCAAAGATAATCATGGCACTGACATAGAATATAAACCCTAAATTCTAAGCCAATATTCAAAAATGTAGAACCATCCTACTCACAAAAGAACTGGAAATGCCATCTATTTCCTCACCATAATATGCTATATTTTACAGGAAAAACAGATATAAAATAATGGGGGAGGCATGAGTTAGAGTCTAAATATGGTAGGCAATATAAACCCTATTATAGACAGCACTTGTGACCATTCAAGTAATTTACCTGTCAAGACTCCAGGAAGATAAAATATTTTGATGTAGTTACAGGACCAAAAAGAGACAGTTTGAATTATAAATGAGTAAATTTTACATGATATATAAGAGACAAAGCCCAGAGTGAGGGCAGACAGGTGAAGTTCTGGTCCAGCAACTGATCTCAAGGCAAAGGGTTGGAGTCAGGTAAAGTGGAGTCAAATTCTGGCTCTGTCACAAACCAAGTGGGTGAGACAGAATTGAGTGTGCTATTCTTAGAATGAGCATTCAACTTACAAAGACAAGTTTGTTACCTTTTGTTGATTGAGGACTCAGGGATAAGCTTAGGAGGAAGACTGATGAAAGACAGAAAGCTCTGTGGCTCCCCTTACCTCACCTGAACTGGGTTGGAATAATTTGGAATAATCTATAACCAAGTCACAGGTGTTTTGGATTATATGTCAGGGCCTGGTGCTGAGTGAGGAGGGTAAGATGGTGAGAAAGGAGGAGCCTTGTTTTGGAAACTTTAGATGATTAGATAGATAGATAGATAGATGGATAGATGGATAGATGGATAGATGGATAGATAGAGAGAGATAGATAGATATGATGGAGAGATAGATGGATAGATAGATAGATAGATAGATGGATAGATAGAGAGATAGATAGCCTATTTGCTGTCCAGTCAATTGGTACTTCTTAGTCCATCACTGAAGTGTTCTCTTTCATGCCTCTTTTTACTCCTACCTTAGGATTTCAGGTTTTACTTATTTAAGTGACTAGGGCACTTGTCATCATTTTTTTATCTCACATGTTAACTGTGCAACCTGAAGCAAATTATTTTTTCTTTGGGGCTCTAAGTTACTTATCATTAATTTCAGAGGGTTGGATGTCAGAGGTTGATAACTTGGAGCTCATCTAGATATAGATCTGAGTGCTCTCTGTCAAGAGGTCGAAACTCAAAGTCTGTCTGAGAGGGAATCCAAGTGCCCTCTCCCTCCCCTTCTTTAGTAATACATGTCTATTGCTGTCAAAGACATGCTGTTGCTGACTATTCCATAAACCTTGAATGGTGCTTGAATCATTATCTTACCACAAGTGCCTATCTGCATTTCTTGGAAATATTCTCTCACCCTATTTCCTGGGATTTTTATCCTGCACCAGGTGTAGTATCTACCATCCTTGTTGCACTTTCCCAAGGATTGTCTCAGCCCTTTCCCAGGGATCCATCTCAAAGGAATGCTTTCATTCTTTGTGATCTGTACCTTTCAAAATCCTTAGCTGCCTGCAATAAACTGTATTTGCCTGCCATCAGTGGGCAAAACCCTTCTGACTCCAACCATTTGTATTCTCTCTTATTTTCCTTCATCCTTACCTGGAGAACTCTGGTCCCAGTCCAGTCCTCTGGGGGATGGGGGGAACTTTCCACAGTTGAATTTAATTCTCTCTAAGGTCTCATCCAGTTGTACACAGGTATTTCTGCATTTGTACAATTCAAGAGGGATCAAAAAGCAATAATACAAGTTGAGTCAGAGACTCCTCTAAGAAGTAGGTTATTAGTGGGCAGAAACCTACTGTATTGAGTTTTCAGGAAAAAGAAGATCAAAATTCAAATGACCAAGATTAATCAACTTTGTAGTATCACAGATTTAGAGTTAGAAATGACCTTATTGTTTTCTCATCAAACCTCATTTTAAAGATAACAAATCTCAGGATCTAAGAGGATAAGTAATTTATCTAGCGTCATCCAATTAATTAATGATAGTGATGGGATTTGAACTCCAATCTTTTGACTCTAAATCTGTATATTCTTTTCCCTCTAACATTCCAACAACTTATTTCAGCAAATATCTATTGATGAAGGTTCTATGTCTGGCACTGTAGATTTCATGATAAAAGTGTCACAGGCCCTGCCAGTGAAATGATAATTTAGTACTATCCATAAAATGTGTTCACTCATGACTGTAATATCAGTTCAACAACAGATGCAAAGGATAGTTCCATAAAAAATAACATGGGAAATATGCAGAGGGAAAGATCATTTATATGACTAGAGAGCCTCAAATGAGAAGGAACTTTATACATCATCTTTGGTGAATCCCCTCACTTCAAAAAGGAGAAGACTCAAGCCCAGAAACCACTCCTGGAAAATCTCACAAAAAGAAATGGAGCCACAATTCAATCCTAATTCTATTGAGCTTGGACTTCAAGTCAGAAGATCAATGTGAGAACTTTAGTGCTTGCTACTTAAGGCCTCAGTTTCCTCATCTGTAAAATCTAGGGCACTGGAGAAACTGACTTTTTAGATCTTTACATCTCTAATTCTAAGTCCCATATAGCCCTACCTAATGCTATATGCTTCAGGCTCATTTCTATCACATTTTTTATGTGACTTTGGGAAAGTTACTTATCCTTTCTGGGTCTCAGTTGTCTCACATGTATGATGAGAGTGTTGGACTGCATGCTCTCTAAGGTACCTTCCATGTCAAAATCACATTCCATAATCCATGGGATTCATGGAAAGCTTCATGAAGGTGAAGATCTTGAAGGAAGATAATGATTCAACTAGAGGAGAGTTGGGAGTAGAGGGGTAGGAGAGGAATGTATTCCAGAAACAGAGGTCAGTCTAAACAAAGACTTAGAGACACTGATAAGATGAGACTAAAAATAGTGTATTCTAGTTAGTAAATGTTTCCTGATTCCAGGTATGGTAATCATTCTATTCTCTTCAATTGATCTTTTCCATTCTTCAGCTCTATCACATATCACAGTATCAGCTTTCTTAGTCACTGTTGGTACTTAGAAACATGAGAGCAGAACTACAAAGAATGAGTCCATCCTAAAGGCTCTAATATATCATTCAGGTTCCTGAACTTGAATTCCTCAAGTCATGACCACATAAGTTACACTAGTAACCAGAAGAGAAAAAAAATGTTTAGATAAGCTGAGTGTCTTTGTCTGTAAATAAATGTATTTGGCTTTTTAATTAAGTGCCAGTTACTATGCTAAGTCCTAGAGATACCCACCCCCAAAAAAGGAAAAAAAAACATTTTCAGTGACATCAAAGAGGTGATATTCTAATCAGGAAGAAACATTGTAAATAATTTGCTAAATTTTAGCTTTCTACAAATATATCTATAATTTTTCAATGATTTCATTTGTGTCCAACTCTTAATGAATATATCCTGGAATTTCTTGGCAAAGATACTAGAAAGGTTTACTTCTCCAGTTCATTTTACAACAGAATTAAATGACTTAACCAAAGGTCACACAAGTGTCTGAGGCCAGAATTGAACTCCTTATGTAGAAATACTATAGACTATGTAGGAGAATAAAGTGTAAGAAGCCTAGAAAGTTAAGATGGAACCAGGTTATGAAGAAATGACAAATGCAGGAATTTATATTTGTTGCTTGTTAACAGGGAGCAACCCAAGCTCAGTGAGCAGTAGGATGACATGGTGAGACATACATTTCAGAAAAGTCTGATGTGATCATTAAATGAAAGAAAGATCAATTGGGATATGGAAAGACTTGAAACAAGGAGGGAATTAAAATATTATTGCATTTATCTAGGTAAAAAGGTGGTGAGGTAATGAACCAAGATGGAAGGTTTATGAATGGAGAGAAAGGGGTCTATAGAAAATATCTTGACAAGGTAGAAATTAGAAGAATTGGCAGTAGTTTGGTTTCATAGGGTGAGTGAAAGTTAGGAGATGAGAAGTACAACAATGTCTTGAGCCTCTGTGCTTGAGAAGATGATCGTGTGGCCCTGAAAAGAAATAAGGAAATTCAGGCAATCAGAGGATTTAGAGAAAAATACAATAAATTTTGTTTTGGAAATATTGAAATTGAGATGCCTTTAAAACATTCAATTCCAGCAATCTAAAATGCAGTTGCTGATGTGTGACTGGAACTCATGAGAATACAGCTGGGTATAATGATCTGCGAATTATCTGCAGAAAGATGATAATTGAACTCATGGGAGATCATGAGAACATCAAATAGAACTCATCAAAGGTACTTATTATGTAAAAAATGCCAGAACCACACTTGAAATGCATTTGAAAGCAGAGATTCTAGGTTTGCACCCTGACTCACTTTTTACTTGTGTGAAGTTGGACAAATTATTTAATTTTTTGAGGCCTCAGATAATTTAAAAAAAAAAAGGTTAGACTAGAGAATCAAGAAAGTCCTTCCTTATCAGTTCTAAATCTACATTCCTATAAATCTACACTGGTGGCTACTTCCACTAAATAGCCAGGAGGCTTACTGATTAGCAGCATTAGACTTGGAGTCAGGAAGAGCTGGTTGCAAATTATATTTCAGATAAAACCTGTGCAACCAAGAGGAAGTCATTTAATCTATCCTACTTTTTTAAAAAATGGGAGTATTTGTAGTAGAATTTATCTCAAATGGTTACTCTAAGGCTTAACTAAGGTAATATATGTAAAGTGATTTCTAAACCTTTAAATACTGATTATTTGGAGTGAAGACATTAGTCGTACCCCTTACTTCTCCAGTTTGATCACCTGCATCCTAGATTAAAAGGAAGCTTTGGCAGCCAAGTCCAAGCAGCCTTCGGGCATCACTACTATCCCAAACACAGCCACACCCATAAAAGGAAAAACAAAACATAGGCTTCATCTAGAAACTGTTAAGTATTTAATAATCTTTGTGGTCACAATACTCTTCTTCAATGTCTTTGCTTAGTGCTCTACCTGCCATATTTCTGGTGATTTAGAAATACTAAATAATAATTACAATACTTTCTATAAAGACAATTCTCATTGCATTTTTCTACACTAGGAGATACCCTTTATAACGGAGCTAGAGAAAGCATTAATGCAATAGAACATAATTATGTAGCTAAATTATGCTTTGAATTATTGATGTGATATTGACTCATTTAGTGTATCTCTAATAACTAATGTCCGGAATATACACTCACAGGTTAATACAGCCTCCCAAGGGAAGAACAGCACAGACATTGAAGCCATAAATTCTTGTGTTTTATCACCCCATTTTTTATTAAAAACCATTAGATTCTTTCCTCCGGACAAGGTCAAGGAATGAGAACAAAAAGAGGTGTTCAACATTAGTTTAAACAAGTTAGAACTGATATAAAAACAATACCAATGATGGCAGTCCTGTCATTTTCATTAGCAATATTCATTTCCCATGAATTCACCATCATTCAGGGGTTCTATGCAACATAGTATGCAAATGGCATTTTAGGACTTTGGCTCAAGCCTGGCTCTAAACTCTCTCAAACCAGTGGCTCATTTCCCTTGCAGAAACTCAAAGGCCCGTATTACTGAATTTTCCCTAAGAGTCATTTTGGTCTAAGCAATAGAATACTAGACTTGGAGTTAGGACACTGGGCTTCAAGTCTTCGCTCTGCCAGTTACCAATTATATGATTGAGGAAAGCTCACATTCACAACCTCCTGGAACCTCTCCTTCCTTTTCTTAATAATTGTGTAAATTGGGCATGTCAATATTTGTGATAGTGACAATGATGAAATGAAAACCAAATTTATTAAAATGAATCTCAATAAAAATTTTATTCAACACATTCTAAACTATGATTAAGAGAATTAATAGTGAACAGTGAATGCTGTTGTGGAACAAATGGACTTCTGAATGTAAGACATTTCCTAAAGAAACTTATGGGAGAGGCAAAACCTAAAAATGTATTGGCATAAGCATCATATAGGTGAGGAAATTTCCTTCTACATCACTTCTGCCTTCCATACTTAGACAATGAATGGTGGAGGGGAAGGGAAAAGGAAAGGGGCAGAAGGGAAGGCTGGTCCTTAAAACAAACTTGGACAGTGTTTGGATCCTTATTTTCATCCAATGTGATGTAAAGCTGAACTTCATGTGAAGTAATTTGTAAAATTATATGCAAGTAAGTTACCTCACTGAAATCCAAACCTAAGTTGTGTCAGACCATTTTCACTGATCTTTCTTCAGGGAGAAGCAGAATGAATATTGACTTTCTGTTTTGAACTGTATATATTACTCAACTCAACCAGCATTCATGTGAAATGACCCAGGAAAATGCACCACAGTCATATTTTTTACCTATGTTCATAATCATGAGAATTTTGGAAATGGTACCTCTATGAAAATAATCAATATATCATTTATCCTTTCTGAATGGATATCCATATAATACTGTGTATTTTGAATAGGAAGAGAATTTTGATCATATTTTATACATGCACATATATATGTATATATATTTATATATATATAATTTTTTTACCAAAAAGGAGAGGCAGAAAATACTAAGTGATTTTTGAAGATTGCTCTGCTGGGTGGGAAAACCAGAAATCAAAGATCCTCTCTTCAACTCCATTGTTCTTTCCCCTATACCAAGAAACTATATTTTCCCCAGTATATAACCTGCTCATTCTTATTCATCTAGTGTTCTTTTTATTTTGTCCCTGATAGTTATGCCCTCCCAGTTACTCATAACCAATATTTGCCTAGAATTTTGGAGGTTTTAGGCAGCAAACATAAAGAGAGAGCAGAAATGAATCCTCTATCCATGTTGAACTCAAGGCAAACTTAATTTAGTTAATTATGCCATTAGTCAATGAAGATGTAATTAAGCATCCATAGGCTAGACAACAGGGATGAATACAAAAATAAAATCAAAAACTACTACTACCCTTACAGAGATTACATTCTAACCAGAAAAATAATATGAATTTATGTGTTATATATCTCACATATCACATATATGAGACAGAAGGTGACTGTGAAATTGCCAAGTATATCTTTGAAGGAGACAAAAAAAAAAGGCTAATTTAAAAGCTCTGGTCAAAGAAAATGAAGGATTCCAAGAGATGAAGGTAAAGAGGGAGAGCATTCAAGGCAGGGAGAAACAGCCAGTAAAAAATCAGGAAGACAGTATATGGAGTGATGTGGTGAGGAATAACAAATAAATTTGATAGGGTTGTATCATGGAATGTGTGGAATAGAGTTGAATTGGGGATATTAATATTTAACTAAAGACAAAAATAGGATGAGGTCTTATTGTGAAGAAATTTGAAAGCCAGAAGATCATATATATATGGGAGTTGTGTGTATACATATATGTACATGTATATGTACACAGATTATATATATATACATATATGTGTTCTATATATATATTCTTATTTTTCTAAATCATACCTTCCATCTTAGAATCAATACTGTGTATTGGTTTCAAGGCAGAAGAGTAGTAAGGGCTCGGCAATGGGGGTTAAGTGACTTGCCCAGGGTCACACAGTTAGGAAATATTTGAGGTCAAATTTGAACCCAGGACCTCCTATCTCTAGGCCTGGCTCTCAATCCACTGAGCCACCCAGGTGCCCCTTCTCTATATATTCTTAATGGAGAGTTTTTTAACTTCCATATCCATGGGTAATTAATAACATATATAATAGGAGAAAGAGATTGAAAGTTCTCAAACAGTATTTTCTTTGATCAAATGCCATCCTTGAGATAATCTGTCATATAATGATGTCTTAAATGCTAACTTTATTTTCAGCAGCTTTTCTGATGAAATGTTGAATTTTACAGACTTTCCAGGTAATTACTTTGAATAAATAAAAGCCCTTTCAGTTGTTAAATATTTAGGGAGAAGCTTTGTTTTTCTCAAATTTACGTGGATGTCCAGAATGTCCCTGATCCAAGTCCTGTGCTCTCCCATTTGCATATAAACTTGTTTAGAAGCACTTTCCCATCCTGTGTGTCAGTTTCCTTATCTTTAAAAAGAAACTATATTAAAATATCTCTACAGGTGACTTGCAGATCACATTAATTAGTCAATGTGAGTTAATACTAAGTATTATTCTAGAAAAAGGCAATCACATAGTCTCAATTATAAGTTTTTTATGTGATGAACATCTGAGACCAAAAGGGGACAAAAAAAATCATATTCTGCCTGAGAGCTAGCTAGAGAAGATAAACATAAGAGAAGAAATAACATGATTCTGAAAGGATGTTTAACCTACCCAGCTAAAAAGAAAATTTAATCTATTCTTCATTTTCACGATTGACTTATGTGTGAAAAGGTGTAATGCATTAGATCAGAAGAATATGTTATCCAAAAAAGGGGAAACATGATTTATTATCACTGCAATAAACATGTGGTTAAACTGTGGCACTGAAACAATAATAGTCTGATAATGTTTGAAATTCTCCCCTGAAATTCAAATTCATGGTTTGTTTTGAAAAGTCACCTATTACCCAATGGAACTGTGGGTCCGCTATGGGAGGGAGTTTGGGAGAGGTCAGGCAAAGAACATGAATCTTGTAACCATGGAAAAATATTCTAAATTAATTAATTAAATAAAATTTTCCAAAAATAAAAAATAAAAGTCACCTATTTTCTGATATGCAGGAATATGGTAAGGAAGGGTAATATGGTAAGAAGGGAGGGAGGGAGGATAAATGGGAAATAGTCAACAAAGTGAAGAAAGACAGTACCATTTAGGCGATATAGGCAAGGCTTCCTGTAGAAGGTAAGATTTTAGCAGACTTGAAGGAAGCAAAGAAAGCCAAGAGGTAGAGAAAAGGAGGGACATTAAATTAGCCTTTGGCAGCATGGGTTCATGAACACCATGGCATCCCGCTGGATATCATTTTCATTACTGGGGATCTTTGCCACTAAGCTTGGGGAGCACCCCAGGGGGAAAGGTAAACTAGAAAGTGAAGAGAGAAATGATCTTCTGTCAGCCTACACTTGGGAAAAACCACCCTTCATTTCTCATGTGTTTTAGAGGAATTTCCTGAACATCTACTATTCAATTAAATCATGCTTCATCTACCTGGTCCCTTTTATGAATAATATTAGTCATAATGTCTCTTTGTTTCAGACCATATTCGTAGTTTGTTCCAATATCTTATTGTTTATTTGCTTTGTTTCTCCATCCCCGAAAGTTGATTAATGTACCATTTATTCCTTCCTCAGAATGGTCCCAAAGACAAACAGCCCAAGTCCCCAGACTGACCTCTGCCAAATCTCTTGACACCTTTTCCCCAAATGGTTGCCTTAGCATTTACAAATTGCTTTCATTTTCCTGTTCTCGGTAAGACTATTTTGAATCTGTGTGGTGGTGGCTTTCTTCTTCAAATATCACTGTTATAAAAGGCTCATGTAAAGTTCATATTGGCTCAGTTAACTCTCTCTTGGATCACTCACATTTCAAGAATAATAGAGGCAGAACAAGGCAATAGCAAAGGCCACATGTTCCAGGGGTCTCCATCCTTACCCACTCCCGTCCTGCAGAAAATGGGAGGTAATTCCAGCTGTTACAATAACAAAAGAGAAACAATATCCGAACTAGGTGATACGCCAAATGTCATTTCTTATAGTAGAGTATGTGCTAACACCTGAGTCAAATTAGACAGGTCAATTTGAGTCCAGTTTAAAGGCAGAAAACAACAAAAATGATTATTTTAAAAGGAACAAGATGACAAAAATTTCAATTCAACTCATATTAATTAAGGGTCTAATCAATAGACGAGCACTGTGGTAGGCATTGGGGGAGGTTACCTTAGGCTAATATGATTGTAGAGATCTTAAAGATAATCTAATCTAACCCTTTTCATCTTTATATATGAAGAAATTGAATACTGGGGATTTTCAAGTGACGTGTTTAAGTAAAACACAATAGCGTATGATAAGTAAGGGAAAGAGACTGAGATAATGAAGCACAAACGATAATGAATTTCAAGTCAGAATGCCTGGTACTGAAATCCAGCTGATGCAATTATGTGGACTTCAATCAATTCCCTCTCACCCATTTCCCCTGACACTACAGGCACTTGTAAATTTTTATTTGTTTTTAAACCTTTTCCTTCTGTCTTAGTATCAATTCTAAGATTAAAGGGTGGCATGGAGTAGACAATCGAGGTTAAATGACTTAACCATGAGTAAAAGACGGCATATATCCAGGATGTATCTGATGTCAGATTTGAACTTTAGTCCTCCTAGCTATAGGTCTGGCACTCTATCCACTGGACTACCTGGCTGCCCCTGTCAATTCTTGCTTCTAGTGACCACTTGTGGATATGCTAGAATAGATTTTTGATTATGCACAGGTTGAATTAGACAAGAGCTATCGAACTCTCACAGTATGCTACCCTTATATTAAAATGTAATTGGGGGCCAGCTGGGTTGCTCAGTGGATTGAGAGCCAGGCCTAGAAATGAAAGGTCCTAGGTTCAAATCTGGCCTCGGACACTTCCTAGCTGTGTGACCCTGGGCAAGTCACTTAACCCCTATTGACTAGCCCTTACCACTCTTCTGCCTTGGAGCCAATACACAGTATTGACTCCAAGATGGAAAGTAAGGGTTATAAAAGACAAATAAATAAATAAAATAAAATGTAATTGGTAAAGAGTTAATAAAATAAACAAAAATATAATACAATGTAGATAATGTTAATTTGTAGTTCTCTAATTCAATATGCACTGAAAGGTATCATTTCTATTTAAGTTTTACACCACTGGATTAGATGGCCTCTAATTTCCCTTCCAACCATCAAGATCCAGTACTATGATCTTTGAACTAAAAGGAAAACAAGATAAAACAAAACAAAAAAAAATGATGAGTATGTAATTATCCAATCAGGATAAGTGAGGAGATTGAAAGATAGATAAGGCTTAGTGGGAGATGAATGGCAATGAAAGAATACTCAGAGAAATGGTAAATTCAATTTTGGTTTTATTATTAATGCTATTTGAAAATGGAAAGATGCTACAAGACTTTAAAAAAAGAGATTCCTTCCCTTTTTTGGCCAAAGAAAAGAGGATAGATTCTGCTTACTCTAGGCAAACAAGTTTAAATTAAAATACTGACAAAATTATAGAATTTATATTTAGAAGGGGGCTTATTAAAAAGGATGCAGAACATATAAAGAACCAAGAAACACAGCTTCAAGAAGTGCCCATCTCTTACTAATTTTATCATCATTTTTATTAGATATGATACTAATAGATGAAGTAAATGTTGAGGAAATAATTTACCAAGATGTTAAAAAACATAAACTTTGGTAAAAACATGATATTATGGTAGATTCCATTTACTTTACATTGTTAAACACTTCCTTTATTCAATGTGGTTCAGTGGATAAAGAACTGATCTTTAGTTTGAGTTAGAATAAATTGCAAATGCTACCTCTGGAATGTAATGGCTGCAAAACTCTCAATAAGTCAATTAGCTTCTAATTGCTTAAAATAATTGTCTGAAACTGTATGTTGGTTGCAGAGCAGATAAATCTACAGATCTTTGTTAATAGAGGGAATTTCTTGACTGAGAATTTCCTTTATTAATGAGATCACTGGTCTACCTAAAAAACATTTTTTTATTCTACTAAATGTTGATAAGTTCACTTTTTTGATATTCGTCTGTGGTTGCCCCTAAAAAACAGATAGCACACCTGCAGCAAGTTAGAAACTAACTTTGATATAAATATAAGTTTTTTACTAGAAATGAACCTTTTGAACATGAACTTGGAAAAAAAAAAGGCATGAAAGAATCAATTTAAACTATTTCCATTACAGACACAGAGCATTTGTTCACTTAATGTTCCATCACAAAAAATCTGTATGGGCCCATTTAAAAGCAATATTTTCATCTCAAACACCAAAGCACCTGCAATTGATTCTATTTGTCTCTGTAGAACTAAGTTTGCCAAATACTGAAACAAGGTCCCAAAATTTCTGAAAGGACCCATTCTCATTCCAAACTGGAATCCAAAATGGCTTTGGATATTCTAGATTGCATTATAATACTGCAAAAGAATCCCAAAGCTACCAGAAAACACCTTAGGACCAAAATGCCAAAAGCTATTAAATTTTAGAATGGTGTTTGGAAGAATATTAAATGGATCAACCAAATGTTTGCATACAGACCTGGAAGCTTCTCATCTGAACAACCTTATACACACATGTGCACAGTATGGAAAGGGCTACTTTGGCAGGTAATAAATTGCTAGGATTCTTTCTCTTCAAGCTGGGATTGGATGAGTGTTGTCAAGTCAGTATACTTGGCATTCTCACTGTCATGAGGTAGAACTAGGTAACCTCTCATATCCCTTTTTACTCTCAAATTTAATGATCCTTTAATTCTATAGTTTAATAATGTCCTGTAGATCTCCAAAGATCTTGTATTCTCCCCCCTCCACGTCTGGGAAGAGTGAGTAGGGGGATTGACAGTCTGAGTATCCTAAACTATTTATTTTCTTTAACAATATTTCTAATGACTTTGTGCTGTCACTCACCAATTAGTTATATGCTTAACAGTATAAAAAGCTATGAAAGGGCTAAAGCCTTTATCCAAGGTCAACCCCTCCCCTCAAGAGACCACAGTGATGGGAAGAGTTCTGAAAAGCTGTACTGATATCCCTCCCATGACCTCCCCACCTACATTAAACCTCTGTGGTCATATAAAAGCTGGGACAATAAATGAGGGAGGCCTTTCTTCTCTAGATCAGCACTTTGTGATGTTAGAAAGCCATGTCTAGGGGATGTCTTTAAATACTTAAAGAGAGGCGTGTATTTGGGTAGTGGAGGGGATTATTTGAGAAGTTTCCAGCTCTGGATACACAGACATCCTTATTCAGCAGAACTATAGCATTCCATGGCACATAAATCAAAATGGATCCATTAGATGCTGAGAACAAGGAGCTGATTCATTGCAGAAAGAATAATTTATACAGAAACAGTGTATGTGGGAAAAGTGTCTTTTCTTCATTCTCTCTAAATAATGCAAGAATCCTTTAGCAGTTGGCTAAATAAAGTCTGAGTTCAAATTTGGATTGTGTCTCTCTATGATGTTCTCTTTTATATTTTGAAGTGATTACTTTTTTACAACCCTCTCCAAAACAAGCAAAACTTTCATGAGAGAGCCATAATTTCTATCTTTCGTATGTTTTTGGTTCTAGATGTAATTTTTCATTCAATACCCTAAGTGTTTACTGATAAAGGATAATTTATATTTTTTGCTATACCTTCTACAATGAGCTCCAGCACCATTATCATAAGTAGTTTAAATTTTATATACATATAATGTTGCACATGGTTAATGAAGAAATGAGGAATGAATGATGAAAAAGTATGTATTATGTACTTATTAGGGGTCAGGCAGAGCTAAGTGCTAGTGATACAAAGATTAAAAGTGAATATGTCCTCACATTAAAATAGGGAAAGAAGATATTTCGAAAAGATCCAAAGAAGGTTGTTTTGTTCAAAAGAAGTACAAAATTGGGAGGGGGAGTTAGATGTGAAGCTGAAGCATAGTGGATATCATCTATTGGGATTAACTAATATCATTTCTGTTATTGTTTTTATTATTTCTAATATTGTTTATTACAAGTATTTTTCTATTGTTGTTATTATCCTTAATTGGAATAAAAGAAAATAAGAAAAACAAGCATCTATTAAGTGCCTACTATATGCAAGGAATCTTGCTAAGAGTATTTTATAAATATTTTATAAATATTATCTCATTTGATCCTCACAACAACTATAGGAAATGGGTACCATTGTTGTCTCTAAATAGCAAGTTGAGGCAGAGAGAGGTTGTTTCACACATTTAGAGACTGTGGCAAAATCTGAACTCAGGTCTTCCTGACTCCATAACCAGTAACCTTAATAATTTGTTAAGTGAGAAATAAAGAAAAAAAACAAAGTTGGAAAAATGCTATTATTGATATTAGTTATTATTTTATAGTAGGATCAGCCAATTTCCTTCTCTGACACATTAGTATAATGAAGAGATGGGGTCATAAATGGTAAGAAAACAGAGTGAAAAACCAGCATTCTTTGACAAGATGCAGTTTTTTTTTATTTGATGTTTGTTTGTTTGGGAGTGTCTTTCATCCAAGGACCATCAGATCATAATTTATTGGGTTTAGTAATTACATGGGCTAGGCATTATAAAATGATTTTTTAGGTCCCTGCAGTTCATGAAATCATGTGACTCTGAGGAACTATGAGATCCATGATGGGATGAACCTCAAGTTTTATTACTAGTAGGGGAAGCAACACATCCCTCAAATCTGCACCTTTCCATCTTTTTTGAAGTCTAATAAAATAACTTTAGTAAAAAAGGAAAAGAGTAAAATAAAGGAAACCAAATATATAGATGAAAAGAAAGAGCATTCCAGATATGGGTGACAGCCAGTAAAAAGATTCAGAATCTGGAGATGGGATGTCTTGTATGTAGAATAACATGGAAATGGGTGCCAATGGATCACTGCTTACATGGAAAAGAGGAAAGTGTGTGAGAAGCCTGGAAATTGGAAGACTAGGTTATAAAGGATTTTAAAAAGGCATGAGACTTTATATTTAATCCTAGAAACAAAGAATCATTGGGGATTTTTTCAAAAGGGTGAGGGGTGATATGATTAAATCTGTGTTAAGAAAATTAATTGGACATCTGAGTTGAAAATGCACTGGAAAGTGAGAGACTTAAGACAGGCAGATCAACTAAAATGCTATTGCTTTAGTCTAGGTGTTGAGGTAATAAAAGTCTGAAGTGGTATGGTTGCAATTTCAGAGGAAAGAAGGTAGCATATGAGAAAGATGTATGCTATCCCTAAGGCATGGTGATTTTTACAATATTCATTAGTAGAAAAATTATCAACAATAATGAAATCAATTATGAAGCATTATTATTGTTGAACATTGCAATTATGCTCATTTTAAATGGAGGATTTGGGTGAAGTTTTTGATCCCACCCGCCAGCTCCACAATCAAAGACTGAGGGTATTTGTTGTTAAGTCCTTTCAGTTGTATCCAGTTCTAATCTTCACAGCCTCCATTTGGCTAAGATTCTGAAATGGCTTACCATTTCCTTCTTTAGCTCATTTTACAGATGATGCAAACAGAGTTAAGTGACTTGTTGTAGCAGTCCACCCGTAGCTATGGGCAAGGGAAACAGTTAGTATGTACAGAGTGGCTTAGAAGAGAGCATGCTCAGTCTTGAGCATGCTCAGTCCTGCGCATGGCTAGGAAAGCCTCTGACCCTTGACCCCAGCTTCCCCCAGGTTAGGCGGGAAAACAGGTTTCTTTGTGTTCACCTGGCTAAGAGAAACCACACCTATACCTTGTCATTAACCAATGATAATCATCCCTATGTATTGTGTATATTTGCATATCAAAGAGATTAAATACAGGGCACAGCCAGCAAGCTCCGCCTCTCTCCTCTCTCTTCCTCACTTGGATCTCAGCTCTCACTGATGCCTGTCCTTGCTTGAGCTTGGCCAGAGGCCAAGCTCCATCTTTGATTCCTTTCCTTATCTACCTCTCCCACCTGGGACCTGGCCTTCAGCCAGGCACTTTCTTTTCTCTATCATGTCTCCGACCTGTGTGGTATTAAATTTGGATCACTGGACGGGTATAAGCCTTCTGAGTAGTCCACTGATCGGAGTTTCTGCTGTGGCTCTTTGATAATTAATAAGGCCAGGATTTCTGACTCATTCCTGCCACCTCATATCTCTAAATTGGGCTCCGCCATCCCCCTCGCGGCATACAGAACTTCTAACCTTCCTCTTTGAGGCTTCTCGCGGGTTCGAGGAAGCTTCACTTGTCATAGATCACACATAGGTGTCTGAGACTAAATTTGAATTCAAGCCTTCCTGTCTCCTGGGATTGCTCCCTATCCATTGTACCACCTAGCCACCTTGAAGATACTGATGAGGACTGACCATACTATCTCCAAGATGAAGTTTCCTGACAATGAACTCTCTGGACAGATTGGATGTGGTGGGCATGATGATGATTGATTTCAAATCCTAAAAGTGAACCTGATGGGAAATCTAGTCAATCACATAGCCTTTAACAACCTTGAGAAGGAAATAATCAGCTTTTGCTTGAAGCGCTTATCAGAATAAGGGGGACCTTATATGCTAACATAGAACCATTTCATTTTTCTAGAATTCTCATCAAGAAATGTATTTTCTAACATCAAGTCTATATTTATTTCTTTGAAATTTCTACCTATTATTCCAAAACTTGCCTTCTTGGACCAAAGAAAACAAACATCTTCTTCCATATGATTTCCCTTCAGGTACTTATAAAGAACCATCAGGTCAACCATGAATTTTGTCTTCTCTAGGCTAAATATCCCCAGTATCTCTATCCAATTTTCATATGACATGAAGGCTCTCCATCATTATGGTTATGTTCCTCTGGACATGTACTAACATTAATTTCCTCAAAATGTGTTACTCAGAACTTTTTTTTTGGCTTTTCCAAAGCAGTATCAGTTTTATTTTTTAATTTCTAAAATTAAGAAGTAAAATATCTATCCACATTGTACAAAAGTTTGAGAAATATTGGCATAATCATTTAGATACACCCCTCTCCAACCATCCCCCAATCTCCTTCCTTCCTATTCCCCATTTCAGAAGAGACAAACATACATATAAATTATCGTTTCAAAGAAAGTAGAAGTGTGATAAAAGAATACATACATTATTTTTTTAATTGTTTTAATAAGAAATTTCCACATAAGTTTTCCAAAGTTATATGATCCATAGTCTCCCTCCATTTTCCCTCCCCCCTCCTGGAGCTAACAAGCAATTCAATCTGCATTATACATATATTATCAAGCAAAACCTATTTCTACATTATTCATTTTTGTAAGTGAATAACCTTAGAAACCAAAACCCCAAAATGTGTACTTAATTAAATAAACAAATGCATCTGCATTTCTACTTCAACAGTTCTTTCTCTGGAGGTGAATAGCATTCTTTTTCATAAGTCTTCAGAAATGTCCTGGATCATTATATTGCTATTGGTAGGAAAGTCTAACACATTTGATTGTTCTACAATATTGCAGTTACTGTGCATAATAATCTCCTAGTTCTGCTTATTTCACTCTGCATCAGTTCACATAAGTCTTTCTAGCACTTTCTTAAGTCATCCTATTCATCATTGCTTATACCACAAATATCTTAAGAGACACAGTTCTTGTAACCACGCATTTCCTATCTTGTAATTTTGATATTTAAGTATAGGTTTTTAATTCATGTCAACTAAATATCACCTAATTAAGTTCAACCCAATATCATAGCTTAACAATATTATTTTGGATGCTGAATATTTCCTTCAGGCTATGGGCTATGTTTTGAAGTCCCATGTTATCTATAAATTGGATAAGGGTATCTATTCCATTTAAAAAATCATTGATAAAATGCTGGCTCTGAAATTTCCCACTACTGAGGTTTTGGACAAGTTTTTGAGCCTCAATTTCCTTATATGTTCAAGAACCAACATGAACATTTGGCCTTTCCACCTGTAGGTCTCTGATCTATGACATTGTATGTTTCTAATCACACAACAGAAATCCTTTGGAAATTTCAGTGGAGTCCTCTTTCCTTGTATATATGTGACCATTTATGACTACTTTTTGTGTCTCTCCATTCAACCATAGCAACCAGCTCATCTACATTGGAGAGAATCCTACACATAATAACATTTCTTATCATTGGTTCTTCTAACTTTTATGAAAAGGCATTATCATTACTATTTCACTTAGCTGATTTTATACATAAATATATATGATTTATATGTCAATATGTATAAATTTATATGTATATATTTATGTGTATAAATCATATATATATATGAATATGATTAAAAGTGAGTGACTTGCTTAGAAACATACACAGCAAGCAGAAAGAAGCAATGTCCAATCCCAAACCAAGGATTCTGGTGACCTCATAAAAGGATTAGTTTTTAATAATAGGTATAAACAACTATTATATATGTACCACACCGAATTTATATGTTTTATTTATATAGACTCCAGCACAGCATTCTAAAGGCCTCCTGCAACAAAAAAGGAAGATTAAAAACATTAAACAGAGAACATTATTTATATGGATTTTAATTATTGTGGAAAATGTAATCATAAATCAACCTGCTACACTAAAAGCTCTGAAAAACGAAAAGGCTTTTAAAGGACCCATTTCAAGGTTGACAGTGTCACACTGTTTAAGCCAGAATGTTTTTTGTTGTTGTTGGGTTTTTTCCCCCTGTGTAGGTGCCCAGTAGTCCACAAATCCTAAGAGACAATGACAATGTAAACGAGCACTCAGAAGCCACCAAAGTGCTTAGAGAAAAATGGTAACATCCTTCCATTCCTTTTGAAAGTAGGTCAAGGCAGACTACCTATTCATAATATAACATGATTTATAGTATTTCAGCATTTAAAGGAATTTGAAAGAACATTTTATCTAATCACCTGACAAATCAACAAATAATATCAATAAGCATTTATTATTTTCCTCTTATGTGTCAGGCTCTGTGCTAAGCACTGGGAAATAAAGAAAGGGTAAAATGAGTCTGATTCACAGGGATCTATCTCACTTTGCATGGGGGGACAACTAGCAAACAACTACATATAAGCAAGATGCATACAGAATAAATTGGAGGCTATCTTTGAGGAAAGTTACTAAGGTTAAGGCACTAACATCTGATATTGTAATGCTTTGCAGTATTTATGGCAGGTAATCAAATAGCTTCTGCTTGGAAACTTTCGGTAGAGGGGGACATACTATCTTGTGGAGTGGCCTACTTTTTTTTTTTCAGAAAGTCCTGATAGTTTCTGGGTTTTTCCTCCTTGGAAACTTTCAGTAGAGGGGGACATACTATCTTGTGGAGTGGCCTTTTTTTTTTTCAGAAAGTCCTGATAGTTTCTGGGTTTTTCCTTATGTTGAGTATATATATACACACATATATGTATATATATATATATATATATATGAAATTCCACATGTCTCCAATTTTGTCTTCTAAGGCCAAATAGAATATCTAATCATTTTGCTATATTACAACCCATATGATACTTGAAAACTACAATTTTGCCTCATGATTCCTTAATTTACATTTTTTCCTTCTTCACGTTAAATATCCTTTGACCTTTGTGATATCAAAATCACTTTAAAAGACTGATATATATTAATTTAAGGTTGAGTAGTTTTGAAATTCACACCTTTCCCTGGATCATTTTATAACTTGATTTTGAGTTCTCTTGTTGTGTTTCCTCTTTTCTTGTTCATTTCATCTCAGAGACCTTTAACATTGGTCCCCATTCTTTTTTTTTCTTTAGTTTGATGTGGAAGAACCCTTATCCTGACCAAGGCCAATTATCTCTATATGTCCTTGATACAATTCCTTTAAATCTTCAACAGATCAACCCCACAATCTTTGGTTTCTTTAATCTTCAATATTTCCTTGTCTATGGGATACTTCCCCAGTATCTAAAAATATAGACTTTTTTCATTCTCATCAAAAACAAAAAACAACCTTCAGTATCTTCTACTACCTCTAGTAAATAAATATAAGCTCATTTAAATAAAATTATCTCTATGCATTTCTACTACCTCTCTTATTATATTTTAACTCCATTCAACAGAACTTCTAACCTCAATCCTTCCACTTAAATCATTCCTAACAGTTATCTATTATATGGCAAATGTGATGGTCTTTGTAAAATCCTCTTACTTCTCAATCTTTCTATAATATTTTACACTGCCCAGCACCCTTTATGGAAAATCTCCATTTACATATAGTGGACATACCGCCAAGAGTGTGCTCCTGTGTTGTTCTCTCTACACTCTCATTTTTTGGCCTCTTGGACCCAAGGGCTCAATTATCTTGTCTTTTGTTGTTGTTGTTTTTTTTTAATATCCAGCCCTCATCTCTTTCTTAAGCTTCAGTATTACACCACAGATTGAGAATTTGAAACTTCAAAAGGATTGCCCCATTTGACAGCTTAAACATAGATTTAAAACAAAACATTATTCGCTTTCCCCTCAAAAGAATCCTTCTACTAAACTTGATACCCACATTTTTTTTCTACACACTGAGGCACAATCCAGATTCACCATGAACTTCACACTTTCATTCACCAAGACCTTCTATGAAGTTACTAAATCTTGTCATTTCCACCTCAGAAATATCTCTTATACAAATCCCTTTTCATCTACTCATTCAGCTGTGACTGACCCTAATTCAGGCTTTGTCAAGTCTTCCCAAGAGAGTTGGCAAGTCCACTACTGGCATCTGTGCCTTAAATCTCACCCCTCTCCACTCGATTAACCACATCGCTCACAAATTGAATTTCTAGCATCCTTTGGAATTCTAGTGACACCTCCTACATGAAACCTTTTTTGATTTCCACAAGGTATTAGTGGCTTCTACCCCAATTCAAATGTATATGTGTATATATAAAGCAAATGTAATACACATGCTTTTATATAGATGTATACTTATACATGCATGCATACATGCATGCATAAAATGAGTTGAACATGTGTATAAGTATACTCATATGTAAACACATATACATATATTTACTTCTCGAGATTTTCCAATACAATATAAGATTCTTGAAACCACACACATAGGCAGTTAATAAATGAATGGTGATTGATTGATAGCTTGATGAATAATAGTTATATATTCTTCCATATTTCTCTGATTGGAAAACTCTAGACTACACTAAAGACTTCTCTCTCCACTTTCAGCTATATTGGAAGAAGCATCTTATATTCTATTCCTTCTCTATGGTAGGTGATGGCTCACTAAGGCAAGGCTCTTCTCTCTCTATTGCAAGGCAGAAAATGCTAACATAATGGCTATTTGTTGTCTTAATTCTTTTTTTAACAAAGCATTTGGGATCTTTCTCTCATCTCTTGTGGGAAGAAAATTCTCCTGCTTCCCCCTACTCTTACACCTTTTTTTTTTCTCTTTACCCTTCTGCTTTCTTGCAGCTAGATCAGATGGTTGATGGCCCTGAATACTCTGGCTCTTTGCTGAAGGCCAATTCTCCTTTTAGAAGAATTCCCTCTTACAAAGGAACACTGTTCATCTTCTCTGGAAGCTAAAACAGTACAGAGGATGTATTTCTTCTGGAAGTTGTGACATTCAATAGAAAGGTTTGCTCAACTGGTCCTAAAGGCAGATATTTATTTATTTGTTTGTTTGTTTATTTATTTATTTTATTAGCTAATTCTAATTGGGCATAGATTTATAATATTGTTCCAGTGGATTATCAATTTCTAATCTACTTCCTTTAAGGAAATGTTTGTATTTATGCATTTTTAAAAAATCCTTACCTCCATCTTAGAATCAATGCTATATATTGATTTTAAGGCAGAGGAATAGTAAGGGCAATAGTGGCTAAGTGGCTTGCCCATGGTCACAGAGTTACTAAATATCTGAGGTCAAATTTGAATCCAGGACCTCCAGTTTCCAAACCAGGCTCTCTATTCACTGAGCCATCTAGTTGCCCTCTGTGTTTGCCTATTCTTAAGGGCATGTTGTTAAAATTTACAAGAATCATATTTGGCAGAGTTGCATGTAGCAAAATATTTTAAAAGCATATAAACCCCCCCAAATTAAACAAAACCATCATGTATTGATTAAAAAAACTGAACAAATGGTAGCTATATGAACATAATGACATTTTTGCTCTACAAGAAATGAGGAAATAATAAATTTAAACCAACAGTGTAACATAAGAATAAATATAGAATGGAATCCACAAAATTGGAAGCATAATATAAAGGACTATGATAATATAATTGGAAAAAAAAACTATCAACATAAATTTCATAG
Source organism: Monodelphis domestica (assembly GCF_027887165.1). NCBI lineage: Eukaryota > Metazoa > Chordata > Mammalia > Didelphimorphia > Didelphidae > Monodelphis > Monodelphis domestica. The sequence continues at coordinate 335,067,337 of NC_077230.1, read as the reverse complement.
CCATTGTTGGTCTAGAACAGCATTGAAGTATTGGTACACATGCCCAGCTTGCACGAGAGAAGCTGCTCAGTTCCCCCTCTTCCCAGCACCCAGGGACATTTTTTGCATGCCCTATATTTCTGTCCAGCTGCCCAGAGGAAGCACTTCCTTCCTCCTCTCTCTGGGTTAATGCAGGGACTCACAGGCAGCTGGTAGTTATAGTTTTAAGTGCAAAGTTGAAAACCTTCACCAAAACTGGTCTAGAAGAAAGGATAAAATGTATTTCCTAATCCCTTAATTAAAGGTAGGAAACTACAAGTACAAAATGTTGCACACGTTGTTAGATGCAGTCTATAAGAGGATTGATAATGCTCACCTGTCTTGTTTTGTTAAAAAAAAAAAAAAAGGAGGGCTGGGGGCAGCTGGGTAGAACAGTGGATTAAGAGCCAGGCCTAGAGAGAGGAGGTCCTGGGTTCAAATCTGACCACAGACACTTCCCAGCTGTGTGACCCTGGGCAAGTCACTTGACCCCCATTGCCTAGCCCTTATGGCTCTTCTGCCTTGGAGCCAATACACATTATTGACTTCAAGATGGAAGGTAAGGGTTTAAAAAAAAAAACGAGGGCCTATCCATGTCCATGAACAGGGTCACCACATATCCAGAATGACTCTCCAGAGCACTGTAATTCAATTCAATTCTGAGACAGAAAAGACGTTAAAAACACAACTGCATCATGAAATATGCATTACAAATGCATAGCATCATGTATGATATTTTTCTTACATGGATCCCTATTAAGATCCCTCAGTATTAGCACCACCTGCCCATTCTTATGCCAGCCATCTAGAAGTCATTCATATTTATTTTGCCCAGAACTACACATTGCAAACACTATTTTCAGAGCTAGCTTAGAACAAAAATATAGTTAATTTGGAGGTGGGTCAGCCCAGTTTGGCGCCCAGTGAATTAACCAAATTGTTGTTTCCTGATAATGACTACTCTTTGGATTTCCTATTTATGGTCCTCCACTTCCCCATCCAAAAATCTCTGGTATAAGTCCCCGGCTAAAGCAATAGTCTTTGCTGTAAGGTTTGCCCTTTGTGAAAGTTTGCCTCGACCTGTTTGTCTTCAAATTGCACAAACCCAGTCTGCCTTTGATTGCACGCTGTGCGCCCGAGTTGGAGGTGCTTTGCTCCCCCCTAGACGAACCTGCTGGAAGCATCGATTGCTCTGCCCTAGCCTTTCCACGCTCCAGTCTGCCTGATTATGAAATCACTGGCGGAGTAGAGCTGGAAGGACCTAAACTTTAACTTGCCCCTGAGCTACTTTTGCGCCCTGGCTGACACTTTCTGTTGTCCAAAAGTGAATATTGGCCCCAAAATAAGCATTTCTTCCTCCTTCTTCTGGGCTTATGGAAAGCAGCCATCGAAGGAAGAAAATTCAAGGTCGCCAACCACTCATTTTTCCTTGAAAATTAACTTCCGACAGAGCCTCCATGGAAATATTCAATCACACACCGTCTGAGCTGAGAGAGAACTAAGAAATCCTGAAGTCTAAATTGTTCTTAAACAGAGGCCATTGCCTCTACGATAATTATAGTTAGCATTTATTTAATGATTTGAGGATTAGAAAGCACTTTACAAATATTACCTTATTTGATCCTCCCAACAATTATGGAGAGAGAGTAGGTGCTATTATTATCATCCCCGTTTTCTAGATGAGGAAATTGAAGCAGCCAAACATTAAGTGATTTGCTCTGGGGCCCACGGTGAGTACTTAGGTAAAGTCTGAACTGAACTCCGGTGTTCCGGACTCCTAGCCCAATGCTCTGCGCCCTGTGCTGCCACCTAGCGGTATCAGTGAACTCACCTAAGAGTCATGAAGCCTCCCATCTCAGGTAGGTCCCAGAGACAAAGCCATCCGACTTCCACACCTCCCCATCAGCTGCCCCGCGGCTCAGAGGAAATCCTCCATACAAAATCTTTTCATCGTTCCTATCCCTCTAGGCTGGATTCATAACCTATGCTCCCATTAACATTAGGGTAAAAATACATAGAATACATAGGATAAACGTATTGCAAGAAAATTAATTTCCTTCAAAATCTTATTGATTTTAAAAACAAGATTCTGAGAAGGGGTCGATCGGCTTCACTAGCCTACCAAATGCTTGCTGACTAATAAAATGACTGTCCTCTTGACAGTCCGGGTAAATGGGTGCGCTGAAGCCAGCTCTATCCTGTTTACATCATTGTAAAATTTCCAGGGAGGGCATTTATACCTCAGAAATTGTTAATGACTACAAATGAGAGTAAAGCAACTAGGTCGAGGAGTGACTAAAGCTTCAAGCCAGGAGTCAGGAAAATCGAACTTCAAATCTAGGCTCAGGCTCTTGCTAGCCGTATGAATGTGGGCAACTAAACCCTATTTGCCTCAGTTTCCTCAGTTGTAAAAAGAGTTAGAGAAGTGAATGGAAAACTACTCTGACATGTTTCCCAAGAAAACTCTAAATGGGGTCCTGAAGAGTCCTACATGGCTGAAAAAATAAAACCCTCAACAATACAAATGAGAGCTCAATTACACATATCCCTTCAATATGGTGCATGCAATCATGATGTGGAAAATCCAAGTAAAAATTTTTAGTATTGTCTTCATACCAGAGAAGAAGTCTGTTTTTTTTTTCTTTTATGGAATATTTATGGTACCTTATTGTAAAATTTGGGATAAGTATTTGGTCACAGGCTAAATAGTTTCTAAATTTTTCTGGGTAGCCTGCTGCTGCTTTTCATAGGTGTTAGCTGCTCCATGGTTCACCTGAAATCCTCCATACAAAATTTTTCCATTCTCCCATCCTTTAGAACCTGGTTTCTAATTTGTGCTCCCCTTAACTTTAGGGGGAAATACACATATTTTGATGAATTGATTTCAATAAAATTGATTTCCCTCATAATCTTATTCGAAAATATGATTCTGAGAAGGGATCTATAGGCTACACTGGCCTGCCAAATGCTTGCTTACTAATAAAATGACTGAACTCTTAACAGTCCCAGTATATAGGCATGCTCTATCCTGCTTATAATCATGCAAAATAAAAATTGCAAGCACCCTCCCTCAATTTTCCATTTAATTTCCTATGTCAACCCATGATTTGGGGAAAGTGGTGATATGGAAGGGATACCTGTAACTTTGTTGATTGTCTATACTTAAGAAACTGTAATAATGCATATTAATCTTAAAAGTGAGTATTCATATTTCTTTTTACTATCTTCTTCTTTTATAAACTGTTTATTAATAATTCCTATAAACTGTTATTAAATGCTTTAAAAACATATATTATTAATTTTATAAAATTTATTATATTAAGATTACTTGAGATGATCCAATAGAATCATTTTTCTTCAATACTCATTTTTATTACACTTAGTTCTCTATTTCCTCCCTCACCTTTGTAGTATTTCATGTCATGAACCTTCTCTTTTCTTATGCACCTTAAAATGAACCATATGTAAAGGCTACTTTCTCTATGTAGTGCTGACTGTCTAATTCTTCTAGAAAATCTCCTCTAAACACCCAAACTGATATTAAGGCATTGGGTAGCAGGGCAAAATATAATTGTATTATCACTCTCATTATTCAAATTTACCAATGCATCTAATACGGAATTACCTTTTTTGTGTGACTACTATGTCATTGTTGATTTCTAATTTGCAGGGTTTTTTTCTTTCTTTTTATAAGAAGGGTTCTTTAGCCATGCCTCCACTCTCTAATCATAAATCTAGTATTTAAAACAAAAATATAGCACTTTTCATGATTTCCCTCTAAAATTCATCTTGTTACATATGATCTATCATTCAAACTTGTTGAGATCCTTTGGGTTTCCAGTTCTATCAGTGTGAATACCTTAACTATCCCTCCTGATTTCTTGTCATCTGCAAATTTGATATACATTCCATCCATCCATGACTTTTCCCTAAGTCCCTGATAAAAATGGTTTCCCAGAGCAGAGATGAGGATGAATTCCACTTTTAACTATCATGTGGCTCAGCTTCTACTGATATTACTGTCTAGTAAGGATTTCTTAACCTAGGTTTCATGAACTTTTTGTAAGATAGGGAAGGGGAGAGGAAGAGACAGAAAGACAAATATATAGACAGAGACAGAAAGACAGATAGATAAAGACAGAAACAGAGAAAGAGATGGATATGAAGATAGATGACCATAGAGATAAAGACAGATAATTGTATTTCAATATAATTGATTTCATTTGTAATCCTTTGTATTTTATCTTATTCCTTAAAAAACATTAATCTGAAATGGATCTATAAACTTCACCAAGTTGCTAAAGGATTCCAGTAAAGGTTAAGAAACCCTTGGCTTAGTAGGACTTGGCTCTGCCTCATAGCAGACGTCACTTTAGATAGAGTCTCCATGCCAAGGTCACAAATTCCTATTATTAATCATAAGAGAAAAAAAGATTCTTCCACAAGTTTCAGAAAATCTCTGTAGAACTGAATCACCCTAGAGGGCTCCAAGTTTGCCTCTACCTGAAACCTGATAAATAGGTCACCCAAGTTCCATACTGATTTTGCTTCTGCACTGACATATTACTTAAGTAGCAAGGAGACCCTGGCACTGGTCAAGGGGGCTCAGAGCAAGACTTTTTTTTATTTTTCCTCCAATGAGGGCTTGTGTGTACTTGGGCAGAAATAACTACCGTCCTTGTAATCAAGGAAGCTCACTGGGTTCCAGAAGTCATTTGTCATACCATTAACTCTGTGCCCGATTTCATACGGCGCAAAGTAGCATTCCGACAAGAGCTCATTGCCGAAATTAAAACTCAAACTGTTGTCCCCTGTTCATTTGCTACACTACATAGGTTCCTGGTGACATTCAGCTAATGAATTTTCTTGAATGATTAACTACCCGTTATACGTGGCTATTATAATGGAAATGCATTCGGAAGGCCAGGCTGCTTCTCTTAGGAGAAAGGTGGCTGGATAAAGGGGTCATTAATATAAGTGAGCTGGGACAGTCGCCTTTTATGAAGTCAAAGAAAAATGGAGCTTGAAAAATATCGCCTGCAATCAAACAAATTGCTGAAACAAAAACCCTGCTCTGGTGAACTATAAAATCTATTTTTTTTTTAATTACAACAGTGCAAAGTTGTTCAAAAGTGAATATCGTACCCGATATAGGCATTCCCGGTTCACTCTTCTGGGTTTGAGGAGGGAAAGCAGCAACAGAAAGAAGAAAATTCAAGGCCACTGACCAGTCATTTTTCTTGGAAAATTAACTTCCTACTTCATTTGCTTAACTTGTCAGTGTGCTCCCCACTGTAGTCACACTAGGGAGCCTCTCGACCATAGCTTAAACTGTAGTGACATCTGGTGGCCCTGAGTTACTCGGGGAGTACATGTTAGTTGCTAGGAATGACAGAGCTGAGGAGACCTTAATGGTCTTTATGATCATCTCTCATTTTGTTCTCAAGGAATTGGGATATTCTTTCTGGGACTTAAAGGACCCACACCCCTTTAAAATCAGAATGGCAAGGCTGGAAGGGAACTTGGAGATCAAGTCTGAGATACAAAGGTCTGAGAGAGAAAGATTTTCCCAAGATCAAACACAAGACCGAGGCAAACGGAGACTAGGAATCTCCTAGTATGTAATAATAATAATAATGACAATAATGATATTGTTAGCTTCATTATTCAACACTCTTTGGAGTTTCTACGCATAACTTGTCAAGAACTGCCTTGTTGCTTTACTGTTTCTTATTGCCTTAGCAACATCCTGGTAGTGTAGGACTCTGGGGTCCTTGAGGAGGCTGTCAGGGAAATCTCACTATTGCAAATAAAATCAGGAAATTATAGGCTGCCCTGTGGACAGGAATGAGGAGCCAGCCTAGCAATGATATGCGTGGTTATGCATTTCTCCATAAATTCAATTTGGCACCTCTGAGCTTCCCAAAACCCAACAGAGAATGAAATTTCGATCTAGAATAAATGTATCACACATATACACTAACATGTATGTGTGTATGTATACATATATACATATACTTACACATTAATACATATAAACAGATACTCTAATGTGGTTGGGATTCCATCAATTTCAATGTTCCCAGCAATGAGGTTGATAATATATCATATATTATTTTTATCCATTGTAGTATCTGTGTCTATAAAGAGAGATGGAGGTGCAGGGAGGGGAACAGAAACGAGAAGGAAAAGAGGCAGAGAGACCAACAGAAAGACCAACAGAAGCAGTGAGTGGGTAGGGGAGGAGAAGAGAGAAAGAGGGGCGAGAACAAAGGGGAAGGAAGAGATGGAGAGACAAAGACAGAGAGTCATAGAGAGAACTGCTAAAGATAGTTATGAGAAGGTTTATCTTCTGTATTATTAAAGGAAGAATCCCACAAGGATAAAACAAAGACTACCTTGAAACAATGAAGTAGCATAACTTCTTTATATGATTATGACTGAAGTCTGTCCCCAAATAATCATTCTGAGAATCATAGGAACCTATGGTTTTGCCTCCTTTTGTTGCAAACCTTTTCTTAAGCAGAAGTTGAAACATTAATCTAATATCAACACTTCAATCTCTATCTCTGACATATATGCCACTCACTGTCTATAAAATACTAATGCAAGACTTATGCCTTTCAATGCATTTTTTTATGCCAAGTAGACAAAGGTAAGTGTCCAAGTTAATGAAATAAATAAATTCCCAACTTAGATGAAAGAAAAAGAATGTATGATGCGAATGACTATGGCAATCACCAAGCAAGAATGAAATCTTTGGTTTTGAAAATACTTTAAAAAATAGAATTGGCTAGAAGAGTAGAATCTAAAAGTGAAGGGGGGGGGGGGGGGAGGGGAGGTAGCAGCTGGGTAGCTCAGTGGATTGAGAGCCAGGCCTAGAGATGGGAGGTCCTAGGTTCAAATATGACCTCAGACACTTCCCAGCTGTGTGACCCTGGACAAGTCACTTGATCCCCATTGCCTAGCCCTTACCACTCTTCTACCTTGGAGCCAATACACAGTATTGACTCCAATACAGAAGGTAAGGGTTTAAAAAAAATAAAAGTGAAAGGGGGGAAGAGAAAAGGTTTATCTCTCTCTATAAAAGAGATATGAACTGGTTTGCTCACATTTTATATTACTGCTTTGTTCCACCTTCATTCTCATTATTCAATGGGTGTGTCTCCTTTATTTTCATTTTAATTTTGTGCTAATAAAAAATGCTGAATTTATATAGTTCCTATTTAAGAACTCCAAGTGCTTCCCAGAGTCATTAATCCCAACTTCCTCTGAAGTGTCATTATTATTAATATTTATTAAGTGCACAAGAGGCTACACACTGCACATAAAAGACACAGGGGCTTGTATGCAGAATGGGTAATGTAACCCCCCCAAAAAAATGTATACCTAGAAAATATAATTCTTTATATAAGATATATATGATTGTACTGTATAAATGTAAAGATTTATGTCTTATGCATGAAATTGTGAGATCTGATCTGGGATTTTGTCCAACCTCTTTCCAAAGGAGATTGTAATTTTGGACTTTGTAATGAGCAAGCAGAAACCTATGAAGGTACACTTGCTTTTTCTTTTTCCTATTTCAAAGAGAAGTACTGAAGCCAAATAGTATCTGTATACTATAGTATCAATTAATGGTAATTTAATGGATATGCCATTTGGGGACAAAGAACACAGTACAGTTTGCATGGCCACTCTTAAAGTTAACAATTAGCTGATTCATTTTAGCTTAGCTCCTTCCCAATAAATTCTAGTTATATAAGTGGCTACCATGAATAGCAAATAGAGGAGAAAACCATTTTATTACATTTTACAGTAGAATAAACTAAAGAATTAGAGGAAGTGGGGGGGCCTCCCACCACTCCAATTATATAATGTTCTTCCTTATCATCCTAAAATATTTTATTTTGTCATTCTTTTGACTTTTCTATATTAATTCTTGCTGTTTTGCAAGATCATTGGCTTCTAATTGCCTAATTCTGGTCTTTAAAGACAAATTTTCCACTATAATCTTTTGATTTTTCTTTTTGATTTGGTCTATCCTGCTGTTCATGGCTTCCAACTGTTTAATTTTGGTCTCCAATTTATCATTTCATTTGATTTCTGGGCTTGTTTCTACAGTTGGGAGTTCCTGTCTTTTAAACTGTTATTTTCTTTTTTTACTATTTCCCACTTTTCTTGCCAAAACACTTCCAATCTTTCTCATAGTCTCAAATTTAAATTCTTCAAGAGCTTGTAGCCAATTTCCATCTTTTTGGAAGGCTTGGATATGTTACTTGTTTGTCATCTTCTGCTGTTTTCTCTGTAGTCTGGATTTTTTTTTCTCTCCATAAAAATTATCCAGAGTCAGCACCTTTCTCTTGTTCTTCTTAGTGTTTGGAGGTTGTATTTCCTGGGCACTTCTGGCTATCACTTTGCTGGTTTTTTCTTCCCTTTCCAGTTAGAAGTCTGAGCAAGGAGAGTAGGCTCTCTGTATATGGAGATAAGAACTGTGGTTTTTGCCTGAGGCCCACCTCTCAAGTCTCCATGGCTTCTACTGTTTGCTGCCCCTCTCTGCTTTATCTCTACACCCAAAGTTAGCACTTTTCAGCCTGCTGGGGTTTCAAATCTAGTTGCAATCAGGGGTAAATCCCTGGTGATCTTACTCAGCTGCCAAAGACCTAGAGGTGCCCCTCACTCACTTACTCTGATTCTTGCACACTGGCTTTGACTCTGGCTCCAAAGGTAGTGTGGGGGGAAGGTTGATCAGCTCATGTTTTGGAAGGAGCTATTACACACCCTTATAGCATAGAAATGCCCAAATCCCATGTACCTTCAATTCTTAGCCCTACTATGGAGTCCCTTTGTTTATGTGAATTTGGGGGTTGGGGGCCTTTTAGGTAGTCTGTATCAGTTGGTGAGCTCAGGAAGGGTCCTGCTTCTACACAGCAGCCATCTTAACCTGAAAGTCCTAAAATATTTTATAAACTATATTACCTCTATTCTTTTGCTCATGGTATCCTATATGACCAAGCTTTCTTGCCTTCTGTGCCACTCTGATTTGAACTTGTTACAATCCTAACAATCTTTCAAGAAACAGCTCAAACAGCTTACGTGAAAATATCTCTGATTGCCCTACAAGAAATATTTGCCCTTCTTGATATCTCAGATCACACACTATTTTAATCAGACAGCATTTTTTTATTTTTAAAAACTGTTTCCATATTAAGGAGTATTTAGATTTAAGAATTACTACTTATTAGTAGAGTAATAGGTTGTTTTTTACTACAGTGTTTTGTTAAACGCTCTATGAAGTTTCATGAAAGAAGATATATTTTCACTCCATCTTTGTACCTTCCCTGGTACCTAAGGCTTTTTTTAGGTTTCATAGATTAGACATGTAGAAATTAACTTCCCCCTATGCAAAATGAGTGTCATAGATTCTGTCTGAATCCACTTCCCCTCAAATTCTAATATCTTATGATTTAGGTCATCTCCCTCAATTTATAGAGAAGGAAACTGAGGTCTAGTGAGTTTTTCTTTTCCCTACAAAGTTGCAAAGATAATAAATAGGAGAGTGAACTTTCCAACCAAGATCTTCTGATCCTAAGCATACTTTTTTTCATTATTCTAGTATCTTTTACAAAGTAAATGATTTTAAAGTGTGTCAAGGAAGTTCATCCTCTCGTCTCCTGAGTAGCCTGACCTGTCCCTCAATGCCAGGTTTTGTGTCTGTGAACGTGCTATATGTGAAGAAAAGGTGAGGGGGAGGTCTTTACCAGGGCTTCTGCCTTTTTTGAATGAACATGGGGAGAGAGCAGGCAGGTAAGAGGGAAGGAAGAAGAGACTTGCAGGACAGGCAACACGTGGTCAGGTTACTTAGAGGAATGATGGTCTACCCTTTCTAAAAAACTTTATAAAACATATATCTGGGTAGAAATGCTATTTCAATTCTTACAAAAGGTATATTTTCATGGAATTGAAAGATCCTAAAATATTTTCCTTTTGTATATTGCTAGATGGAGGTATCATTCATTTTTTTAAATTCAAATATTATTTCCTTCTCTTCTCATAAGCCTTTCTGAAGTCATACAAATTTCAAGACTTAAAGAACCAATATACATGAATGTCCAGGTTACCATTTAAAGATAAATTAGTCTGACATTAAACTCCTTATTCTTTCCTCTTCTTAGCCCAAACATTCTACCACTGATTAATTCACCACTATATTCAATCCATTGTTTTCATACCCCAGACCAAGACCTCAGGATCACACTAGACTCAACTCTACATTTTAAATATAAAACATTAATAAAGAGATTTGTGGTTACAAGGTCCTTTATATCCATTATTTTATTTTATCTTCCCAACTCTGAAATTTAAGAAGTACAGGAATGATTAAATCTTTTTTATAGCATTACCCAAGGACTAAACCAAATTTTGGGGATAGAAGATTTGTTTGCAATTATTGCCTATGAAAAATTACTATCTGTGTGAATTTAGACAAATCTTTTAACATTTTAGTATCTTGTATTCTCCAAATATAAAATCACGAGTTTGGAATATATAGGCTAAGTTCCTTCCAACTCTAAATATATGATTATATAAAGCTAAATGACTTGCTTTAAATGTCATAGGTAGATAGATATGGACAGAGAAAGGATTATTAAAAATTGTGTTGACATGTAATCTGAAAAAATAATTAAAATTAAAACAAATTCATATGGGTAGTAATGATCATAACTGAAGTTATTTAATTTAAATTAATTTATTTAGTCAATTTATTACATTATTTCTTGGTTACAAGAATCATATTATTCCCCCCCCCTACCCTACCCCTACCCTTCCCATAACTGATGCACAATTTCACTGTGTCCTTGATCAAAATTCACATGTGTCCTTGATCAAAACCTATTTCATTGTTCTTGGTGTTTGCATTAGGATGTTCATTTAGAGTCTATATCCCAAACCATATCCCCTCAACCCATGTATTTAAGCAGTTGTTTTTCTTCTGTGTTTCTCCTTCCACAGTTTTTCTTCTGAATGTGGATAGTGTTTTTTTTTTTCTTGTATATCCTTCCAAGATGTTCAGGATCACTGCATTGCCACTAATGGAGAAGTCCATTACATTCAATTGTACCACAGTGTATCAATCTCTGTGTACAATGTTTTCCTGGTTCTGCTCCTTATGCTCTGCATCACTTCCTGGAGGTTGCTCCAGTTCCCATGGAATAGCTCCACTTTATTATTCCTTTAAGCACAATATATTCCATCACCAACATATACCAAAATTTGTTCAGCCATTCCCCAATTGAAGGGCATCCCCTCATTTTCCAGTTTTTGGCCACCACAAAGAGTGCAGCTATGAATATTCTTGTACAAGTCTTTTTCCTTATTATCTCTTTGGGGTACAAACCCAGCAGTGCTATGGCTGGATCAAAGGGCAGACAGTCTTTTAGCGCCCTTTGGGTATAATTCCAAATTGCCCTCCAGAATGGTTGGATTAGTTCACAATTCTACCAGCTATGCATTAATGCCCCAACTTTGCCATATCCCCGCCAGTGTTCATTACTTTCCTTTGCTGTTATTTTAGCCAATCTATTAGGTGTGAGGTGATGCCTCAGAGTTGTTTTGATTTGAATCTCTGATTATAAGAGATTTAGAACACTTTTTCATGTGCTTCTTAATAGTTTTGATTTCTTTAACTGAAAATTGCCTATTCATGTCCCTTGCCTATTTATCAATTGGAGAGTGGCTTGATTTTTTGTACAATTGGTTTAGCTCTTTATAAATCTGAGTAATTAGACCTTTGTCAGAGGTTTTTGTTATGAAGATTGTTTCCTAGTTTGTTGCTTCCCTTCTAATTTTTGTTGCATTGGTTTTGTTTATAGAAAAAAAATTTAATTTGATGTAATCAAAATTATTGATTTTACATTTTGTGGTTTTTTCTACTTCTTGCTTATTTTTAAAGTCTTTCCTTTCCCCAAGATCTGAAAAGTATACTATTCTGTGTTCACCTAATTTACTTATAGTTTCCATCTTTATATTCAAGTCATTCACCCATTTTGACTTTATCTTGGTGTAGGGTTAGAGATGTTGATCCAAACCTAATCTCTCCCATGCAGTCTTCCAATTTTCCCAGCAGTTTTTATCAAATAGTAGATTTTGGTCCCAAAAGCTGGGATCTTTGGGCTTGTCATAGACTGTCTTGCTGAGGTCACTTACCCCATCTTTTCCACTGATCCTTCTTTCTGTCTCTTAACCAGTACCATATTGTTTTGATGACCACTACTTTATAGTATAGTTTGAGATCTGGGACTGCAAGTCCTCCTTCCTTTGCATTTTTTTCATCATCTCCTTGCATATCCTTGATCTTTTGTTCTTCCAAATGAACTTTGTTATGGTTTTTTTCTAATTCAGTAAAAAAGTTTTTTGGTAATTCAATGGTTTATCGCTAAATAAGTAAATTAATTTGGGTGGGATTGCCGTTTTATTATGTAAGCTCATCCTACCCATGAGTAATCGATGTTTTTCCAACTGTTTAGATCTCATTTTAATTGTGTGGGGAGTATTTGGTAGTTGTATTCATATAGTTCCTGTGTTTGTCTCAGCAGATAGTTTCTAAATATTTTATATCATCTAGGGTCTTTTTTAAATGGAATTTCTCTTTCTAATTCTTGCTGCTGAGATGTGTTGTAGATATATATAGAAATGCTGATAACTTATGTGGATTTATTTTGTATCCTGCAACTTTGCTAAAGTTGTTGATTATTTCGACTAGCTTTTTGGTTGATTCTCTAGGATTCTTTAAGTAGACCATCATATCATCTGCAAAGAGTGATAGCTTGGTCTTCTCATTGCCTATTTTAATACCTTCAATTTCTTTTTCTTCTCTAATTGCTACAGCTAGTGTTTCTAGTACCATGTTAAATAATAGAGGTGATAATGGGTATCCTTGTTTCACTCCTGATCTCATTGGGAAGGCTTCTAGTTTATCCCCATTGCAGATGATGTTTGCTGATGTATTTAGATATATACTGTTTATTATTTTTAGGAAAGACCCTTCTATTCCTATACTTTCTAGTGTTTTCGATAGTAATGAGTGTTGTATTTTGTCAAAGGATTTTTCTGCATCTGTTGAGATAATCATGTGATTTTTTGTCAGTTTGCTTGTTAATATGGTCAATTATGTGGATGGTTTTCCTAACCATCCTTGCATTCCTGGTATGAATCCTACCTAGTCATAGTGAACATTTGCTGGAGTCGTTTTGCTAGTATTCTATTTAAGATTTTTGCATCTATATTCATTTTGGAGATTGGTCTATAGTTTTCTTTCTCTGTTTTTGACCTGCCTGGCTTTGGAATCAGTACCATATTTGTGTCATAAAAGGAATTTGGTAGAACTCCCTCTTTGCTTATTATGTCAAATAATTTGTATAATATTGGGATTAGTTGATCTTTGAATGTTAGATAGAATTCATTTGTGAATCCATCTGGAAATAGGATTTTTTTCTTAGGGAGTTTTTTGATGGCTTGTTCAATTTCTTTTTCTGATATGGGGTTGTTATTGTAGTCTATTTCTTCCTCTGTTAGTCTAGGCAATTTATATTCATCCATATCACCTATATTGCCATATTTATTGCCATATAATTGGGCATAATAGTTTTTAATGATTGCCTTAATTTCCTCTTCATTAGAAGTGAGGTCTCCTTTTCTTCTTGATTACTGTCAATTTTTCTTCTTTCCTTTTTTTAATTAGATTGACCAGTACTTTCTCTATTTTATTTGTTTTTTCAAAGCACCAGCTTCTAGTCTTATTTATTAACTCAATAGTTCTTTCACTTTCAATTTTATTAATTTCTTCTTTAATTTTTAGGATCACTAATTTAGTCTTCATTTGGAGATTTTTAATTTGTTCACTTTCTAGCTTTTTAATTTGCATGCGCAATTCATTGACCTGTGCCCTCTATAATTTGTTAATATATGAACTCAAGGATATAAATTTCCCTGAGTAACGCTTTGGCTGCATCCCATAGATTTTGAAAGTATGTCTCATTATTGTCATTTTCTTCAATGAAATTATTGTTTCTATGATTTGTTCTTTAACTAACAGATTCTGGACAATCATATTATTTAATTTCCAATTAATTTTTTATTTGCTTCTCCACATACCCTTACTAATTATTATTTTCATTGCATTGTGATCAGAGAAGGTTGCATTTTTTATTTCTGCTTTTTTCACTTGTTTGCAATGTTTTTATGACCTAGTACATGTTCAATCTTTGTAAATGTACCATGTACTGCTGAAAAGGTGTATTCCTTTCTGTCCCTATTTATTTTTCTCCACATATCTAATAACTAATTATTCTAATGTTTCATTCACTTCTCTTACATCTTTCTTATTTATTTTTTGGTTTGATTTATCTAGTTCTGATAGAGGAAGATTCAGGTCCCCTACTAGTATAGTTTTTCTATCTATTTCATCCTTGAGCTCCACTAGTTTCTCTAGAAATGTGGATGCTATGCCATTTGGTGTGTACATGTTGAGTTCTGATATTTCCTCATTGTCTATCCTGCCTTTTATAAGGATGTAATTACCTTCCCTATCTCTTTTAACTAGATCTGTTTTTACTTTGGCTTTGTCAGATATCAAGATTTCAACTCCTGCCTTCTTTTTATCAGTTGATGCCCAATAGATTTGACTCCATTCTCTTACTTTTGCCTTCCTCATGTGTGTTTCTTGTAGACAGAATATGGTATGGTTTTGGTTTCTAATTCCCTCTGCTATTCACTTGCATTTTATGGGTGAGTTCATTCAATTCACATTCAGAGTTATGATTACCAGCTGTGTATTTCCCAGCATTTTGATTTCTACTCCTAGTCCTGCCTTTTCTTCTTTCACTATTTCCTTCTACACCAATGTTTTGTTTTTAATTAGTCCCCCTAATTCCCACCCTTATTTTACTTCTCTTCTTTACTTCCCCCTCCCTTCTTATTCCCATCTTATTTTCTTTACAGTCTTTTTATATTACCTCCACCCTCTCCCTCCTTTGTACTGCTTCCCTCCCCACCAGTCCATTTGTTACACTTCTACTTCCCTATAGGGCGCAAATCAATTCTCTGCCCCAATGTATTTGATTGTTCTTCCCTCTTTGAGTCAATTTCAATGCACGTAAGAGTTGAGGATTTCCTATCTCCAACCTCTTTACCCTTCCAGTGTATTGATGTTCTCCCCCCCCCATGTGCTTCTTTGTGACATATAAATTTACCCCCTTTTGTTTCTTTTCCTATTTCTTTTATTGTTAACCTCTTTTTTAGCACTAGTTGTATATATATATATATATATATATATATATATATATATATATATATATATACATATGTACATATATATATACACCTATATGTGTATTTATGCATACATATATCTATATACACATTTATTTCTTGGCATTTCATTCTATATAGTTTGTCGCTGTTCCCTCTAAGTGTAATTCTTCTTGCTGCCCAGGTGATAATAACTTTTTTTTTTTTAAGTTACCAATGACCTCTTTTCTTATATGGATACATATCATTTTAACTTATTGGGTCTCTTGTAAAAAGGGTGGTTTTTGTTTTGTTTTGTTTTTCTTTTTTCCCATCTTTCTTAATTACCTTTTGGTGATTCTCTTGAGTTCTGTGCTTGGACATCAAATTTTCTATTCAGTTCTGGTCTTTTCTTTACAAATGCTTGGAATTCTTCTATTTTGTTAAATGTCCATACTTTCCCCTATAAGAATATAATCAGTTTTGCTGGGTAATTGATTCTTGGTTGTAGACCTAGTTCCCTTGCTTTCTGGAATATCATATTCCATGCCTTTCGGGCCTTCAGTCAGATCCTATGTTATCCTCACTGTGGTTCCATGGTATCTGAACGACTTCTTCTTGGCAGCTTGTAATATTTTTTCCTTGGTCTGATAGTTCTTGAATTTGGCTATAACATTCCTTGGTATTGTCATTTGGGGGTTAAGTTCAGGAGGTGATTTGTGGATTCTTTCAATCTCTACTTTTCCCTCTTGTTCTATGATATTGGAGCAGTTTTTTGTTTTATTTTGTTTTGTTTTTGGATAATTTCCTGTAGTATGATGTCCAGCCTTTTTCTTCTCTAATGGTCTTCTGGTAGACCAATGATTCTTAAGTTGTCTCTCCTGGAACAATTTTCTAAATCTTCTGTTTTGTGAATTAGGTGCTTCATATTTTCCTCAATTTTTTTCATTCTTTTGATTTTGTTTTATAGTGTCCTGTTGCCATGTGAAGTCACCTACTTCTAGTTGTATTCTGGATTTTAAAGCCTGGATTTCTTCCCTGGCTTTTTGGTCATCCTCCTTCTGGTCTGATTTTCTTTGGAGGTCATCTTTCATCTCCTTTGCCTCATCTTTCATCTCCTTTGCCTCATTTTCAAGCTGATTAATTTTGACTTTCAAGAGAATGTTTTCTGTTTCCAGATGACTTATCTGACTTTTTAAGTTCTTCTCCTAGTTGTCTTCAGCCTCTCTTAATTGTGCTTTGAATTGTATTTTTTGCTTGGTATTCCCTCATCCTTCTCTGTTTCATTTGCTCTTTGTTCATTGCCTGTATAGAAGCTGTCAATTGTAATTTTTTTTCTTTTTCTGTTGTTTGCTCACATTTACCCCCTTCTTTACTCCCTGCAGTTGCCTGTGCTTTTGCTCCTCTCATTATTATTATTATTATTGTTATTATTATTATTTTTTAAAACCCTTACCTTCTGTCTTGGAGTCAATACCATGTATTGGCTCCAAGGCAGAAGAGTGGTAAGAGCTAGGCAATGGGGGTCAAGTGACTTGCCCAGGGTCACACAGCTGGGAAGTGTCTGAGGCCAGATTTGAACCTAGGACCTCCCATCTCTAGGCCTGGATCTCAATCCACTGAGCTACCCAGCTGCCCCCTATTGTTATTATTATTATTGTTATTGTGTTCGGGGCCTTTCTGTCAGCCTTCACCCTTGGAGCTTTGTCAGTAAAATCTCTCAGCCCAGTCTGTGGGGAAGGGGTGTTGGAGCTTGAGCTTCCCTGCCCTCTGAAACCTTTGATGGGATTAAGTCCAGCTGGGTCAAGATGGATGTGTCCTGAGGCCAAAATCTCAGGAAAGGGGGAGGGGGAAATATGGAGTGTTTCTGCTGCTACAACTAGGCTGCCCATTCTGCACTCTAACTGCTTTCCCACTGCCTGTGATCAATTCTCTGAGCCTAGCACAGCTTTGCCCACAAGGTACTCCCTCCAGAACAGCACCTTTGCCCTCCCAGAAGTTCCAGCTGCCGCTGGAGGCTTAGTGCTATAGGTGATGGAGGGGTTCCAGGACGTTCCTTCTTCCTTCCCCTTAATCCCGAGTGTTCTTGAATTCTGGCTTTTGGGGGCATACCTTTTAAGTGAGTCCAACAAGAGGGTTCCTTGGCTCTGTCTTATTGTTAGGTTTGATTTTCAGTCCCCTAGTAGCATTTAGTTTGTAATCTGTAAGAAAGGATTTTAAGAGGTCTGAACTTTTGCTGCCTCTACATTGCCATCTTGATTCTGCCTCTCTCAATAAATGAAGTTTTAACCAGGTTTTTTACTCTAAATCCTCTACTCTTTAGGAATATTTTTTTGGTTTTTAATTGAAATATCCATCCTGGCACCACTCCTTTAGTGTTTATCACTTAAGACCAAGAGAAATGTGTTGAGTGGATCTTATCCCCTCCCCCTATATACCACCGTTGCATCCTGAATGTCAATAAAAGAAAGGGGGAATAGCATACCTGGGCCTTTTGGGACAGATTCTGGAAGAGAACAGACAGTGAGGGAGAGAGGAAAATGCCTATAGAATAGAGACACGTGGTCTGAGAACTCAGAATAAGGTAGAAACTTTCACTCTGTTCTTATCTACCTTTTCTATTAATAAACTTTACAAAAAATAATAACTGGATGGTATATTAATTTTAAATATAACAGAAATAAATCTAAATTATTTCTTGACATAAATGGCCATTATTTTAAGCCAATAATAACTTACTACACTAAAACTTTCTTATCTAAGTTAAATGTCTATTTTCTCTTCCTTATCTTTTAGAGAGGTTGAGTTGCAGAGAGGTTATAGTATTCTACATATAAAACTAGATGAAATCTCAGAGAGTATCAAATACATTCTCCTTTTAGAAATGAAGAACAAGAGACAAAGGAAGGTTCTAACTTTCCCAAATTCACAACAACATAATAGAATTTGAACTTTAACTAAGTCTTGTGGCTTTATCCCACTGTTCTTTCTAATGTATCATGTTTCATGTTAATAGTAAAATATGAAAGTGAGATAAGTTAGGAAAAGGAAGGAGAGAACATAATACCAGATTATAAAAGAGTGAAACAGTTTAATTCAGAAATATTCTAAAGGAAAATACATTTTGAATTATGTAAAGGAAGAAATGAAGCCATATTGCAGGAGGATGAATCAAGGAAGACACCAGAGGGAATTATTGTCTCAAGTAAAAGAGGGGGAGAAAGTCCAGAACAATGATAAAGGGAAGACTGCAGGAAAATTAAAGCTGTGGTATAGTATCTGAGGGATTGCATATGAAAGTGAAACAAGACATATTTTGTTTGGCACAAGAGAATAGAATTCAAACAAATAGACAAATTTAGATTGAATTTCAAAAAGAGAAATCTAGCAACTAGAGCTATTCGTAAAATGGAATAGGTTGTCTTAGGAGGTGGTGTGTTTTTGATTTGCTGGAGGTAATGAAGCAAATGATAATTTACTGCTCATTAGATATGTTATATAAGAAATTATTTTCCTGTTATGATTTGGAGTAGCCAGTGACAGCTTTTCCAACTCATATATCACCAGATCTGAACATGTTATAATTCTATTAGAATTATAATGGCTTAGTGAAAACAACATTTCTTTTCTTGTGGGAATCTTCTTGGATTCCAGTCACAGTTCTGTTCCTAATTCCTGTGTGACTTTAGACCAGTAATTTTAAATTTCAAGGCCCATTTTTTCAGCTTATATTAGTTACTTTTGTGACTATAAGTCACAAACACTAAACTTTATAGAAATAAGGGACTTCCATATAGTAAAAGAGCTCTTTACCTGTTTGAAATGAATGAACTCCAGCATTTGGAAGGTGCATTAGTTAAGCTGAAGAGAAGATGGTTATTCAACATTTTTGTTTTATGAAACATGTGTTCTAGATCTCTTAAGTATTACTATTATTTATTTGAATTATAGATTTTTAAATGCCCTTTCTTTGACAAACCTTAAGCACTTTCTATTTTCAATCTTCCAAAGATGTTCATAGGAAAAGAAATTAGCTTTTTATCAAGATTTTGGTAAGTTTTCCCTATTTAGTGAGAAAAAGGAAGTTTTAGAAGACTTGTGTGGGAAGCCCAGGTTCCCCCCAAAAATATCAATGGACATACAAGAAAAATTCTGTTGTTTACTAGGTATTAACAGAATTGGATAGGATTTAATGAAAGCACTGGTCTCTTTCACCTTGAATATAATTTGTTCTAAGGAATATACCTATTAACTCTAATAATACTTCAAACATTTCAAGATTCTGTATATTAAGTTCTTTTTAAATTCAAAGACTGCATGTGCTATCTTCCCATTTGCTAATATCTTCTAATTCTTTATTCTAAAGTTCTTTCTAGCTCTAATATTTTGGAGCCATTTGTAAGTTTGCCTTCTTTTTCTTTTGCTTATCAACATTTTACTTTTCCTTGGTTCTACTGGGCCATATGAAGCCTAAAATTCCTCAGAAACTTTGTGCATTAAAGTTATCTGGCACTGTCCAACACTGAAAGACCACCTGATCTATTTATGTGTATACCAAGAGAGAGTTTTGAGAAGTTTTTTTTTTTTGCTTCCCTCTGAGAAATTGTATTACACACCTGCTAGTCCTTAGAAAATGAAATTCTCTGAGATAAATGTTTGATGTGCTTTTCATCTTCTTTACAGTTTTCATTCCTCTAAATATGCATTGGTAAAGGAATCTTTCAAGCAGAAAGGTGATTCACCTTACAAACCCACTAACTGCGGAGATGATTAATCTTTTCCCCTATGGGTCATTTATTATGGATGGGCTACACATTAGCATTGCCTGAATAAAGAGCCTCCACGCTATTAACAAAGCAGACTTTGAAGCTTAGCTGTGCAGACTGGCTGACCATTCCCATGACCAATAAGGAATTTTGTGGTCCTGAGCAACTTTATTCCTTTATGAAAACATCTAAGTTATTCTGGTAGACTAGGGAGAGATCTCTGCATATTGAGGTTTTTTTTTTTTCCCTTTGATTTAGAATTTTTTTTGATAGGTTATGTTTAAGAGTCACTATTTTTATAGACTTGATGATGTCTGAAAAGTGATGAATTACCTACTGCTTAATATAAAGTTTAGAAATATTGGAAAATTTTAGACAGTAGAAATGAGGAATGAGGCATAGTTGATAGAAAGCTGCTTTTGAAAATGGAAAATCCTGAGTTCAAATTCCACCACTGACACATATGGGTTTTGTAAATCAGTGAACACTAAAGAAGCTCTTGGGGAAACTATTTAACTTTCTAAGATTCATGTTGCAAAGTAGATACCACCCTGAATTTTATCAGGGCCATCTAATTGGCACCATGGATAGAGTACTGAGCCTCAAGCAGGAAGACTCATCTTCCTGGGTTCAAATGTGCCCTCAGACACTTGTCAGATCCCAGACAAATTATTTAATCCTGTTTTCTTCAGTGTCCTCATCTGTCAAATGAGCTGGAGAAGGAAATGGCAAATTATTCCAGTGTCTTTGCCCAAAAATTTCCAAATGGAATCGCAGTACCACAAATCACATGCTTCTTCCCTATTTTTTAATATTTGGAAATAATTCTTATGCCCCCCCTCCCAGCTCATCACATATTATTTTTTCTATGCTAACATATGCAGCTACTTCAACATCTGGCCTGTTTTCTGTTCTCTTTGAATTCTTTGTATGAATAATATTTTATTTATTGACATTGATATTGAATATTAATCAATAAGAACACAGCCCAAAACAAAAAAAAAGACATGGAGCAGAATAATTATGACCATTATTCTACCACCAAATTGAACAATAAAAACAAAACCATCATAACCAATAAGCATAGTTCATCAAAACGAAAACTCACATTGGTCACATCCAAAAATATATTTCATTCTTGATTTTTATGTTTATTATCTCTTTGAAAGAAAGTAAGGGGTGTGCTTAAATTCTAATCCTATGGAATCGTGATTGATCACTGAATTGATCAGAGTTCCAAAGTGTTTCAATGTAAAACTGGAGAATTTGAACCCTATACTTCAATCCCCAGAAGTCCTTGGTATTTCCCAGAATTCCCTATAATCTCACTTGAGTCTCCACCTGGGCGAGATCACAATGAGTATTTAAACTGGCAGTAACACCTACCTCACCCTCTTCTATGCTCTTCTCCTCCTGCCTTTGCAAGATGTAGTAAGTAAGCTAAGAGTGGGCATTCTGAATTGGCTAATCAGCCATGGGCACGTGTTTTTTTTATTTTGTATCCTTGATTCTAATAATCCTTAATAAACCTCATCAAATACAAATATTTTATTACTAGAGACTAATTTAATTTTTACATCAACAAGAGTTTCTGAAAGATGGTATTGAATAGAAAGTATGTTCCATATTAGAAGGAAATGGAAGGTCAAGTGTAAACAATATCAAGAAAAGAATTATGGCTGGACTAAAGAATATATTAAAGGGGAAATAATGTATAAAAGCTAACATTTAAATTTTATATAGAACTATACCAGGAATACAGATTGGGAGGTAGACGTTGTTCTTATCTCATTTTACAGATAAACTCAGGCAAACAGAGATTAAGTGATTTGGCCAAGGTAACATAGCTAGTAAATTTGCCCAGAATTCAAAGCTTATGTCTGAGACTGGATTTGCACTAGGATCTTTCTGACTCCAGGCCCAGAGCTCTATCAACTATGTATCACCAAGTTGCAAAATAAAACTGGGAAAATTGGAATTAATTTGTGAAGAACTAACATTAACAAAGAGAAGAGTTTTGTTTCATCCTAGAAGTGAGATTACAGGAATTTACATTAAACATGGAAGTAACTTGGCCAGATGTGTTTTACTGACATTAGTAATTTATTTTTTTAAATTCTTTTAAACTCTTACCTTCCGGGGGCAGCTGGGTAGCTCAATGGATTGAGAGCCAGGCCTAGAGATGGGAGGTCCTAGGTTCAAATCTGGCCTCAGCCACTTCCTAGCTGTGTGACCCTGGGCAAGTCACTTGACCCCCATTGCCTAGCCCTTACCACTCTTCTGCCTTGGAACCAATACACAGTATAGACTCCAAGACAGAAGGTAAGGGTTTAAAAAAAAAAACTCTTACCTTCCATCTTAGAATCAATACTGTGTATTGGTTCCAAGGCAGAAGAGTAGTAAGGGCTAGGTAATGGAGGTTAAGTGACTTGCCCGAGGTCACACAGCTGGGAAGTATCTCAGGCCAGATTTGAACCCAGGACCTCTTGTCTCTAGGCCTGACTCTCAATCCACTGAGCTACCCAGCTGTTCCTTAGTAATTAAATTATGAATTATACTCTAGAATTTTTGTTTGGATATTTACCTAGTGCTTATTTTTCTTAATTTAAATAGCATGTATATGTGTGTGTGTGTGTATATCATAGAGTAGCTATCACTTCTCTCCTATTAAAAAAAATCCAAATTATAACATTGGGAAAGTAGGAAATAAAACTTAATGCCAAAAAAAAAAATGGACCCATAGTCAATTACAAGATATTTCACTCTCTTACTTTATCTGAAATCTGTGAGCACTGAACATGTCTATCTCCTTTCAGTAGTACCAAAGCCATTCAATCACATCTGATTAATTTACTTTTTATACAAATGTTGGAAACCAGTTAGTTTTGTGTTGGCAAATTGAGTTCCCAATGCACATCGTTCTTGTCTTATATGCTTACAAAAGTCAGTCAAGTCAACAAGCATTTGTCTAGCACCTAAAAATGCTTCACATGAATAAGAGTGTCTTTGATGAAACATTTAACATTCTAGCATGTCAAAGCTAAAAGTATAAAAATGTTAGAATAATACATGCTAGAGATCATTTGAACTAGAAGGAACCTTAAAACTACCACAACACTATTCCATCATGGTACGTATATAACATAATACGAATTATAATAGCTAAAATTATATTTTTCAAGCTAACCTTCTAAACCCATACAGCAAAATTGAAGCCTTGTCCAGTAAAATGGTTTACTCAAGGTGATGTAGTTCGAAGGTTGATTAGCTAAAATCTGAATCCAGGTCTTCTGACTTCAAGTTCAGTGTTCTTTCCCTACAAATCAAGATCATCCATCTGACAATAGTTCAAGAAGTTATGATTTCATTGATGAGTTAATTACTTCTGCCATTAAAGAATATAATGGTCAATCAGTTAGGTAATCATCTTAGGAGCTTTTGGAGGGCTGACAGGATGAAGTAACTTGACCTTCATTACACAGAACATACATATTAAATACAAGGTTTGAAGATAGTTTCCTAGTCTGTAGATAGGGTCCTGTATCATTTTTTACCATGATATCTCCCATAATCAGTCTTATCTTTTGAATGTAGATATTATTCCTCAAACTAAGACATAGATTGTGGGAGACATCAAAAGATCAACTAGATTCATCAATTATAGAGGATTATAAATCTATACCTGGAAGGGACCTTAGATGTCAGATGGTACAACTACCGTATTTGACAGATGAGTAAGCTCTGTCTCAAAGAGGTGAATTGATTTGATCAGTGACACACAGACAATAAGTATCAGGATAGAAATTCAAACTCAGGTTGTCTGATTCCAAATATATTACATTTTTCTTCTATATTACAAGACCTATACAGCACCTGAAAATTTATGTTGCTCTTCCAATGTCCTCACATCAATCAATAAGCATTTTCTGAGCAACTAATATATTCTAGGCTTGATGCAAATACCTGGGTATACAAGGAAAAAGTAAAACAGCCCCTGACCCCAAGAGCTTGTATTCTAATGGTGAAGATAGACATTTATATTATTAAATATATAAAAGGTATAGAGAGAGCATATGCTAGGTGCCCTTATGTGAAGAATTGATTACTACTACACAAAGACTTGCAAGCAAATGTAAGAAAATGGAAGTTTGAAAACCTATTAATCAGGAAGATTCCAAAGAAGAATGTGGCCAGGAAGAAGGCAGTTTAAATAAGCTGGTACTAAAAGTTGATTTTATCACTTCTTTCTTGAGACTCTGAGGAAGAAGCTGGCAGAGAAGATTTACTCTGAACTTCTGGCTATTGGTTTCTCCTTGAAAGATTTGGGGCATAGCTCTTAGGATCTTTTCAAGTCATTAACAATATCCCCTTAAAGACAATCCAGCCTTTACTTTCTTTATAGTCAATTTATAATAGATTAGGGAAACCATAAATACCCTCTACCCTGTCCCAACTCTCTACCCTTTCCTTCTTTAAAATAAATCCACTTTTTCATCATTTTAAAGTGAAATCAATCTGTTAAAAGCTACTGTCAACTTACCAACACTGAACCAACAGAAGAACAGGAAGTCGATGTGGGGAGGAAGAGTGAGAATTCAGTCTCTCCTCTAGTCTTATTTCTTGGTGTTATTATTGTTCCAGCCCTTTTCCTTTACCTTAAATAACCTAGTTAAAGGAGCCTCCAATACACTTAGAAGGAAATTTTTGCTGTAAAAGATATAATTTTGCCCAAGTCTTTATAGAAACCTCAGATTTTAAAAGGTGAAAACCTAGTAATAGAAAGACCTAAGTTCCAATCCAGCCTCACACAAAAATGAGCTATGTAAAATCCTGGGCTAGTCACTTGAACTCCATTAGCTTCAGTGCTCTAATTTGCAAAATAATAATAAAAATAATAATAATAACCCCTACCTCCCAAGATTATGATAAGAGCAAAATGAAATAATGTATTAAAGCACTTTGTAAATCTTAAATTGTAATCTAAATGCTATTCTCAGTGATGATAATATTATTATGATTATAAGCAACATCATTATTACTGACAGATGGCAAAGCTAGAATACACACATACACATACACACACAGAAGAAAGATGGAAAGTCATGAGTAAAGATCAACCTCTAACCAGTATAAATTCAGCATAATATACATGGAGAAGAATAAAGTGGAAAAATAGGAAGAGAAGAAAAGAAACTAGATTATTAGAATTATGATCATATCCCCAATAGTAAAAGGAACATCATTAGGAGGGATAATATTGGAAGAAAGATGGGTTCTGTTCTAGGTACTTATTACTTGATATGCCTAAATAATATCCCATTCAGGGGGCAGCTGGGTAGTGCAGTGGATTGAGAGTCAGGCCTAGAGGCAGGAGGTCCTAGGTTCAAATCTGGTCTCAGACACTTTCCAGCTGTGTGACCCTGGGCAAGTCACTTGACCCCCATTGCCTAGCCCTTACCACTCTTCTGCCTTGGAACCAAAACACAGTATTAATTTCAAGATAGAAGGTAAGGGTTTAAAAAAATTTTTAATAAAAAAAAAGAAGACACACTTTAATCAGGGTAATGTAGTTGGGAATTAGAATTTGAAATCTTTGAATAGTACTTTAAGATCTGCAATTGACTTCATATATTATAAGAAGCAACTAGGTAGTGCAATGTATAGGTTTCCAGGGCTGAAGTCAAGAGGGTTCATTCTGTATTTGAGTCTGGACTCAAACATTCACTTTGTGACTCTGCAAAAGTCATTTAATACTGTGGTCAAAGGAATAATGAACTGGAGGAATTCTATATGAACTGGAACGACCTCCAGGAAGTGATGCAGAGTGAAAGGAGCAGAACCATGAGAACATTGTACACAGAGACTGAAACACTGTGGGACAATCAAATGTAATAGACTTCTCTACTAGTAGCAATGCAATGATCCAGAAAATTTGGAGGTATTTATGAGAAAGAGCAATATCCACATCCAGAGAAAGAACCATGGTAATAGAAATACAGAAGAAAAACAACTGCTTGAACACATGGGGTGATGGGGATATGATTGGAGATGTAGACTCTAAGTGATCACCCTAGTGCAAATATCAATAATATGGAAATAGGTCTTGATCAATGATCCATGTAAAACCCAGGGAAATTGCATGTTGTGTCGGCTATGGGGTGGGGGTGGGGTGAGGAGGGGGAGAGGAAGGGAGGGAAAGAACATGAATCATGGAAAAATATTCTAAATTAATTAAATAAAATTTTTCAATAAAAAAAAGTTATTTAACCCTATTTTCCTCAGTTTCTCATCTCTAAAATGGACTTAAAATGGAAATGGCTAACCATTCTAGTATTTTTACAAAGAAGACCCCAAATGGGCTCACAAAGAGTTAGACACAACTGAAGTGACCAAACAGAAGAGAACAATTCACAAATTACAATAATATTTCAAAAAATATATTTGTCCATTGTACAAGGATTTATTTAACCCTTTTTAGAGTTGTTCATCTACCTTTGGTGTCTACTTTCCATTCATCTCTTACCTGTGGCTCCAAGAATCTATAGCATGCACAGTGACCACACTCTGGTAAAACCATCTTAGCAGAAGGGGTAAACCAGGATGGGAATAACTAAGAAGCCTCAAAGGCATGGGTGAGGTATCTACCCTAAGCATGTGAATACTACCCTCAAGGAAATGGTTAAATGAGAGCAAATTCCTATAATGGCCATAAAAGGAATTGAAACAGGCCTTGTGATGTACTTAAAGCTTGGTCAGGTATTGAAGATGCTAAAAGCATCCACTTCATTGAAGTAAATCACCTCCCAGCTTGACTTTCACCTTACCACCAGACTTTGATAACTCTGGAAAAGAGAGGTTGGTGACTTTGTGCAACTCAGCCTTTCTTGAATCTAATTCTGGCTTGAGTCAAGACATTATCCCATGATGTCATTGGTCTTCTTCAAAATTAAGTATGGCAAATATAGGTGCCAAAAATATGCTAGTTACTTAAAGGCTCAAATGTCTCTGGCAGAAAATCCATTTTCCAGTTTTGTCATAAGCTTTCCTGATTCACCAAAACAATGTGTTTTCCTTGTTTTTCAAGTATCAGACCCCCTTGATGGGTCTCTCTAGCCTATACTAGGATTGAGATCAGAAAGTTTTTGTACTTCTATTTAGAATGACTCAGCAGGGAGGTGGGGATTTCTGTCCTTAAAAAAAAAAAAGATAGTTTTTTCTTAGTTTCATTTGGTATTTGTATATAGAAAATTAGACTGAACTGTCAGCAAGGGTAGAAATTGCCATCTCAAACTCAAAACTCTTATGGTGAAAGAAATAAGGGATCAAATGACTGGCCTTCAAAAGGGTTTTACTGAACATTAGCACAAAAGTAACAGGAAAAATAAATTTTAAAAAGGTGGACTGTGGGAGCAAAACATAAACACCATCTTTCCAACCATGAATGACAAGGGCATAAACAGGACATAAAAAAGAAAGAAAGAAAACAAAAGAGGGAAGATAAGAACATTTAAGAAGATTGCCATCTAGATGGTAGGATTTTAGCTTGGATTTGGATCCCAGGGAAGCTAGGAGGCAGAAAAGAGAAGGAAGCTTATTCTAGCAATAGGAGCTAATCATTAAAAGTGAATGAAGTCAAGAAATCCAATATCTTGCTCATGAAGGCCAGTGTCAGCAGGAGAGAAATATAATATATAGGAGGACAGGAAAAATAAAAGAATGCCAAGTTGTGAAAGGCTTTGAGTGCCAAAGAAGTGATTGTATATTTGATCATGGGCTGATAGGACATAACTAGAATTTATTGAATGGAAAGGATAGGATAGTGATTGATATACCTTATTTGGACAACTGACTGGAAGATATACTAGAATGCAGAGAGACTTTAGGAAATTAGTTACCCATGAAAAGTTAGGATGTACCTTTCATCCTCCAATAAAAATTTTATCAATAATCATAGGCAAAAGGCTCTTTTACTCCTTTTCATAACATCACAAATTTGTCATACTTTTATACATTGTGCCTTTGTTTCATTTTCTTCACCTGTATATGTTTCACACTAACTACTTGACATCTTTCTGGAACATCCTGTGTCTATGAATTATGAATTCGACAGCCAGGGTTTGAACATGAGCCCTGCTACTTATTACTCACATAACCTTGGGCAAATGATTGTACTAAATCATCTTGAAAGTTCTTTCTGACTTGGAATTCTATACTGTTATGATAGTAATCTAATTATGCAAAACTTAGTATTCAAAAATTGGTTCTTTAGGGGCTAAAAAAAGTGGAAGGAAGTAATTATTTAGCTGGAGTAGTCTTAAATACGGAGCTAGCTGACCGCACTGCAACCCACAACACTCCCAAATGCTGTCCAAACCAGATTAACATGCAATTGGAAAGAAATATTTAATGAAGTAAATTTTTAAAATGTACTAGACTATAGGTAAAGTTAATATATAGTTTTCTAACTCAATATAAAGCCCATAAAAATCCTTATGTACAGTATAGTGGCATCCATTTCTATTTGAGTTGAACACCATTAATCTCTTTTCATTTTTGATTTGAAGATACTTTATAAACACATAAACTATACATATATATTCATATATACATATATATGTGGTAAAGTATATTTGCCAACATTTCGAAGTATAAGTAAATTATATATGTGTGGAGAAGTATCAGTTGTTACTTTTTTTCCTCTTATAGTCAGAGAATATAAGATTTGGAAGGCACTTTAGCATGATCATGTAAACTATAATTGATCAAATTAATGATATAATTATTTCATTTCTGATTGAAGATTTTCAGTGATGAAGGAACTGAATACCTCTGAGCTAGTACATTCGGCTTTCAGGATAACTCTAACTGACATCTTAACCTCACATTAAGCCTAAATCCTACTTCTAAGTTTCCTCCCATTCTATCCCAGTTGATTTTTGGTGATCTTCAGTTTGGTGCATCCTGTCTTTTGAGCTTCATTATATATAAATCTCTTTCCCATATACTACAGTAGAATCTAATTGACTTCCACTTAATCAACAGCATACCATCTGTTCTCCTTGTTCCTTTATGCTGGCCATCCCCCATACTTTTGATGTAATCCCTCCTTACCTGTGTCTCCTAGAACCCCAAAATTCCATACTCTATACAGTCTTTCCTTATCTCTCATCTATTAGTGTACACTCTCTCCAAACTCTTTTGTGTTTAACTAACTTGCAATTATTTTGTGTATACTCATTCATGTTGAATTTGCCTGCTCCAACAGAACATGAATCCCTTGAAAGGAGAAACTCTTTTTTGATTTATTTCATCTGTGAAGACCTACCACCTAGAAAAATATCTGCCACATAGTCAGAGTTTAATATCCATTTATTGGTTAAATGCTTCTAGATATTCTCTTAATGGCAGATTATTAATACTCTTTTTCTAAGTCAATCCTACAAATTCTTAGAAACTATTATCATATTCCACTCCTGTACCCTCTTCTTGCTAAATGTCTCATATCTTCAACTAATTGCTATAAGGCATGATCTCATGGTCTTATCATTTGAACTCTCTACTTCCAGATGCACTATGACTTCAAACAATCTGGAATTAAGATCTTAAAATTATTCCTGAAATAATCTGATCCAACTCTGTCACTCTGCAGTTTAATTATTTACCTTATTATAATTATAAAACCAAAGCAGTTAGTTTCCCTCTTCTCATTCAATTGTTTCAGTCATGTCTGACTCTTCTTGACCTCATTTGGGGCTTTCTTGGCAGAGATACTGGAGTGGCTTGCCTTTTTCTTTTCCAGCTCATTTTACACATGAGAAAACTGAGGCAAGCAGGGTTAAGTGACTTGCCCAGGGTTCCACAACTACTAAGTGTCTGAGTCTGATTTGAAATCAGGAAGATGAATCTTTCTAACTGGTGGCCAATGCTCTATACACTGCACCACCTGGAAGCAATTCAAATACTTCTTCAAAGTCACCTATTTAGCATGTAGCTGAACTAGAGTTCAAAGGATTGGATTCAAAGTTTCTATCCTTCCTAAAATGTGGAACATTAAGCTGAATGTGTTATGCAAGATGTGGTCTGACTAGGAAAGAGTTAAATAGCTATCTTTACCTTCCTTGCCGTGTATATTGTACTTCTCTGCAATACAACCTTCAATAACACTAACATTTGTGACTTCTATGTCACACTTAATTCATACTGAATTTGAAATGCACTCTTCCTCAAGCTAGCTTCTTGTAACAACTGTTTACTCACAGCTCTCCCATCTAAATCTGATTTTTTGTGTCTAAAATTCATTATTCAACTCTATTCAGTTTCTTATTTAATATAGTCAATAATTTTGCTTCTCACTAGATTTTTAGAACTTAATTTTGTCTTCCAACATTTTAGTTTTCCCTCTTGGTTTCATGCCAACTCTTCATTTACCAATCATGCCTTCTATGATGTCTGTCTGGCAATTGATTAATTGGAAAAAACACAGCATCAACAAAGCTCTGAGGTGCTTCACTTGACCCTTCCCTCCACACTTAAATGAAATCATGTTTTAGGATTGAGCATTTCTTCATCTTCTAAGTACACTAACTGAACTATTATCTCTCCCACATCTCTCCAGTTCTACTATAACACTTGAATCCTTCAGGGTTTGTCCCTTGTCAAGGTGTTGTTGAAGTTCATTCAGCTTATCCTGCAAACCTGTCTTATAATCTTTGTCTGCTACCAGATGGTATGGCCTATCTAAAGGTTAAAATTATCCTGAACAGGGTGAACAGAGAAATGCATGAGGCAGGTACTTTTAACATGTTTCAGTTACTTTTTTATTCAAACATATACATACATTCATTTGTTAAATCAGTAAGATTTGAAAGCTCATAAGTTATAGTAGATCCAGTATTGGAATGAGTTGGAAATAAAAATAAAAATATTACCAGTTAGAATTTAAATATTGCATCAAAGTTTGCAGAGTTTCATATATTTTTACCTAATTTTATACTTTCAATAATTCTGTAAATTAGGTAATATTACTTTACTTATTTTAAAATTGAGGTAATTAAAACTAAATGAGATTCAGAAATTTGCCCATGATAAAACATTCATTACCTAGGAGGCAAGTTTTGAGCCCTTTTCTTCCTGAATCCAAGGCCAAAAATCTATCCACTGTTTTACCTAGCTGCCCAGAAGTGGGCATGAATCTCCTCCTAGACACTAGTATGATCATGAGCAAGCCACTGAAACACTCTAGGACTCCAGTTTCTTCTATATAAAATGAATGACTTAAATTCAGTGACCTCTAATGTTCATTCTGCCTCTAACTCTATAGACTTTCAAGGAATCATAATTGAATCAATTTTACTTTTTTATATAAAGACAGTCCCAATCAACATTTTTCATGAATTGAACAAAAACTTTTGTTTTGTTTTTGTTTTTTGTAGGTGTGAAGGAATCGGGCATCTTCATCCTGAGGAATTATTCCATGTTTTTATATGATGAATTAGTGATTCAGTGAGGGGCAGATAGATGATATAGTGGAAGGAATGCCCAATCTGAAGTCAAGAAGACTCACCTTCCTAGTTTAAATCTAGTCTCAGAGACTTACTGGCTCTGTGACCCTGAATATGTCACTTCTCCCTGTTTGCTTTCCTCATACATAAAATGACCTGGAAAAGGAAATGGCAGGCCACTCCAGCATCTTTGCCAAGAAAACTCCAAATTGAGTCATGTAGAGTCAGACAGCTGAAATGACTGAATAATAACAAAGTGATTCAATTGGTTGACTCAATTGATAGCTTTCTATTTCTTTACATATTAGCAAAATGATCTGCATACAGCACAGCTCACTGAATGTAGACAGTGATTAAAAATGTTTGTTGAATTCAAAATCTGCTGAATTGAATTAGTTGAGTTCAAGTTCAGTTTTCCTGTGACATAAGTGATATAATCAGATCAACTATTGATTGCCTGGTCACTTGGTAGGCAGCCAAGATCATCACTCCAAGAATTCAACTTCCACCCTATCATCAAAAGTAGGCCAAAGATATATCATACTGCTTATGGAAATACATGGATGGTTCTGAGAACACAAGGAAAAAGGCAAGCTCAATCTCAATTGAGATAACATTTAGAGTTTAGTGCATTGGCATTATTAAGCACTGTATATGTTTAGTTGTTTTTTTCATTCTCTGACTCTTTTTGACCACATTTAGGGTTTTCTTGGCAAAGATACTGGAGTTATTGGTTGTATCCTTTGCCAGCTCATTTTACAGATGAAGAAACTGAGGAAAACAGAGTGACATCACTTTCCCAAGGTCACATGGCTAGTGAATGTCTAAGATCAAATTTGAAATCAGGAAAATGAGTTTTTCTAACTTCAGGCTGGGCACTCCATCCACTGAACCACCTAGCTTCCCTAACTACTATATAAATGTTAGCTATTGTTATTGTCATTTTATTATTTCTAAACTCTATTGATGACATATAACAGAATGCTTAATTATTAGCTCCAAACTTTATTTAATTGCATTAGATTTCAAAATCTAAGGGTCCCCTCTGAATGTCTTCACTGGAATATATGAGTAACTGACAAATCTTTCTGCTCCCAAAAAGAAACTGATGAAGTAAAAATTTCATATTGATGTTTCTTTTAGCACAATAACCTTTAAATCCATCTCATTTCTCCTTCTCTCCTTCTGGATTCTTGACTCTTGATCCTTGTGTTCCTGGATTTCTGTGATTTAAATTCAACCCTGCCCTAGACCAGAGCACTTTGTGCCCCACATTGTATTCAGCATTTCTCTTCCTTGTCTGGTCATTTTAGCAACACTTTTCATGGGATGAATGGGCTATTTCAAAGAACCTTTAGGCAGTTAATTCTGTCTCTACCCCATGGCATGCTTATAAGAGATCCTGATGCCATCTCCTGCTTGAGGGCCAAAGGACCCAATCTCAGCAAATTAATAGACTACCATATTTTCAAAAAGAGATCACTAAGGAAAGTAAATGCTTGTGAAAACAAGAATAACAAAAATAGTTGAGGGATATTACTCTCTGTCCATTTACATCACAATTTTTTTTAATTACTTAGGAATAAAATAACCAAAGAGCAAGATGGTATAATACATCTAAAAAAGCAATGCAAACTATAATAATGATAAATCATTTATATCCATGGTTCTAAACAAAAGTCAAGAAAGGAACTTTATTCTCAGATTCCATGCTAAGTCAAGATTTTTCACACTTAACTCTCTAACTCCATATACACACACAAATAAATTTCCTTTTAGATATTAAGGTCAGAACAGCAACATAAAAATACAGTAATCACATATCATATTAAGTCCCATGTACAGCAAGTCACTGAATTGGTTTATAACCCCCACCCCTACCCTGCTTCCAATCCTTTACAATAAATCTCTAAAATTGCCTAAAAGATTAATTCATCCCAAAACAATCAATGCCTATACATCATGAAGGTTTTGTTTTCTTGAAGCCTTATAAGGAACTCCTTAAAGCTCACTTAAAATATTAGTAAGAGGAAAAAACCTCTCCAGGTATGCCAATCAGAATGGATTTGAGTTATCTAACCACTACCAGTTTTACTTTAGCTTCTGACCATGGAGTTCAAAGACTTTAGCTGGGTAGAGATCATGAATTAAAGACATGAGAGTAAAAATAGCAAGGATGACTTACCAATAAACTTCTCACATGGTAGCACCAGGTTTCTTCATTCAAGAATGAAACCCTGAAAGGCATAAAAAGGGTTTTTGAGTGGAGGTGGGAGGGTTAAATGTATTTTAACATAGAAAATCCCATTGCTAAATAAAGGTACCCCATTGAAATGGTATTCCGAGAATAATGGAAGACAGAAATGTCTAATAAAAGAACATTATGCTTCAAGTTAATAGAGCACACGTAGTTCTTATCCTTCCTAGCATAGCATTATGATATCTAAGACTCAGTTTCCTTATTTATAAAAAGCCAACACCATATCAATTTGTGGAAATTCCAAATAGTTTTCCATCTTGGTAAAATAATAATGATGATACTAACAAAGACAATGTTATAATAATAAAAAATAATATCAAAAACAATTTCAAAGCTCTAGCTATTGTCCTGGCAAGGGTTAATGGGTTAATGGTCACATCAGGGATTACCCATCAGATAAAGAAGAGCAAGGTCATTGTAGGTTCTAAGATATTAGTGCAACTTTAAAACCCTGACAGAAGCTCAGGAACACTGATACAAATGGGCTTTGGTGATACCATTGATTTAACTAATACTCCGGTAAGTCTGATGTAATTGCCTCAAATACTCAAAGAATGGCCATGTGGGCACCCAATTATTATAGATGGACCCTACTCACAACTATAATTATTAATTTAACATCATTTACAGTTAGGTTCCAACTGATATGAAAAACAAAATCCCCTGAAGTGATCATATATTTTTGAGTTTTCATTATTCAAAGTTATAATCATGTAAAACATTATTATTGGTTCCAGTGTAATGGGTGGAATAAGCATTCATGTAGTTCCAATATGTGCCAGGATACCCTACTAAGATTTTTACAAATTTCTCATTTATTCTTTATAAAAATCTTGCAAGGAAAGTGATACTATCGTCTCCATTTTAGAGAAAAGGAAATTGAGACAGACAGAGCTTAAATGCTTGGGTAAGTCCAGGGCCACACAGCCGATAAGTGTTTTAGGGAACGTTGACATTCAGAGCTTCCTGACCAGACCTAGTGCTCTATCCATTCCACTATCTTTTTGCCTGAAAATTCAAGAAAATGAGAACAATTCATGAGATTTATTGTGCACATCAATGAGAAGCCAGCTGTACAGCAGACCAAATGGTTCGCTCTCATATTCTTGTACCACAAGAAAGCTAGAAACACTGGAACCCAGTGAAAATATCAATATCTCCAACTGCTACTCTAACTTCCCCATCTCTCACTGCTTCCAACAAAGCCTATCTTGCTGGGGCTTAAAAATTAAGTATTAGTAATTAAACCTTAAATGTTTGTAAAATGAAGTTTCAACATGAATGTTTGAACATTTTAATTATGCGTCATCATTAAATCACAACAAAATTAGAAAAAAAAATATTAATCATCTATACAGGAGGACTACATGGTTTTGTAGGTTGTTTGTTTGCCAACAATATTTTCAGCTTCAAAAGACAGACCAAATTGATAAGTTATAATTTTATATTTAAGCTCCTGTTGCATTTGATAAAAAGCAGTTGTGGGGGGAAAAATCCACCTAAAGAGGACAAAGTTAAAGAATGTCAGCTACCTGAAAACTTTGATTTAACAAGATATCCAAATATTTTATCTAATAATAATATAGATGACAAAATAATGTTGAGAACTTAAATGACTTAAGAAGATGCTGATTTGAATGAGGAGCATAGAGAAAGCAATGCATATTAAGAAATGTTTAAAAAGAAAAAAATGACAATATTTTTCAATTGTTTGGATATGTATAATGAATGGAAGTGGGGAATCGAGCAAGTCTGTGTGACTAGAAAGACAGTGACACTCAGAAAGAGACATTTAGGAGAGGAGTGGACTTGAGTATACATACACATGTGTGTATGAGGTCAGTATAAATAGTTTTTATTACAAATGTGTTTGACCACTTTTCTGAATAGTTCAGATCCATACAGCCAGGGATTGTGACAGCGAGGATCCTAACCAAAATCCTCGGCCCTCGGGTCCCATGAGTTTTTCACTATTTTCTCATAGAGGATTTATAACCACTTGGCATCTTCCCATCAAAGTTACTCCAATGGCTCACTCGACTGAATATGTTCCCAATATCATTCTCAATAAGTACAAAATGATATGATATTAATATTACTGACAATACTAACAGCAGATATTCATATAGTTCCTTAATTTTTATAAACTTTGAAATACACTATCATGTTTGAGTAAAGCTAAAAATGCTTCCTTTTATTACTTTTTTTTTGTAAAAATGGATTTGGGGAGGGGAGTGCAGACAAAGGTTAAGCGGAGTGCATAAAGTAAATTATTTGGCCTGTGTAAATAAATCCTCTTAGTGAAACCTAGCTCTATTCAGAAAGAGGGCAAACTCTCTTTGCCCTACGGCAAAGAAATCTAAGAGATTCATGTAAAAATCATGAGACTCAAAAGTGAAAAATAGTTTAGTTTCAAATACTGACTTCGTGTAATAACATAGAACATTATACATGGTTGTAGCACAAGCTTTTACCACACATCACTGTAGACCATGAAGCAGTATACAGGTCAGAATAAAGGCTGCATCCGCTACTCCCCCTCCAAAAAAAATGCACCATATTTAGAAGACATTCCGCTCACAGTTAGTGTCATTCAGCAAATACTAAGAAAGGATATTATTTCTTATGTATGTAATTTTGCTTTTCTCTAACCACAATCCAGTATTTTTACAGCAAAACCAAACATTTTGATGCTCTCTTACTAGTCAGTGTGCCAATATCAATATTAACTCTATTATAATTACTTCAACATATTCTCTCTATTGTCACTGTCATGAGCAGAGTAGTTGGCAACTACTGAAGATTTGCAAAGGATCTTACAGACCATCTAATCCCACACTTCCCTGAAATGATTATTATTGTTTAGAACATCCTAAAGAAATGGACTTGCAACCTCTCTTTGAAGACCTCAATAGACAGGAAATCTACAAAATTCTGAACAAGTAATTTTACAAGTATTGATTTAAGTGTCTATTAGATCTAAAAGACAAAAGACAACTCATATTCCACTTTGAGATACTACTAAATGGTAGACTTTTCTTCCCCAAATGTTATGTAAGGTCTCCTTTCCCCTCTCTAATCCCCCAAATTGCAAATATTTCACAGAATCAAGTTGTTGTCAAAATATCTTCATCTTTCTCATCAGATTTGACCCACAAAAAATTCCTATATGCTTGGCAAGGTGTTATAGTAATATTTCAGCTTTGAGGTGATAAAAGTGTGAACCGTACAGCAGCTTTGTATGAAGATAGAAGGGTGTGTGTAAGAGATAGTAGAGAGACACAAATGACAAGATTTGACACAGATCAGATATGTAAGTGTGAGTGAGATGATAAGGTAATAATAAGCTTGTTAACTGGAGAGACTGAATGGAGGTGGTGCCCCTGAGATTAATAGGCAAGTTCTTCAGAATAATCTGTTTGCAAGGAAAGACACCAGGTTCTGTTTTGGACATGTCATGTGAAAGATACATATAGTACATCCATTTCAAAATATCCATTAGGCAGTTAGTGCTGCAGAACTAAGAATGAAAGATTTACTAAGGCTAAGTATATAGAGATAGGTGTTATGTATATGATGAAGCAGCAAAGTGGTAACATGGATATGTGAAGGTTGGATTTGGCTCTCCCCTGATTGTAACAATGAAGGTACTTAGCTTTTGCTTGATTGTGAAGATTAAATTGTAATCCCCTGTCTATTTTTAGATATTAATCCCCCAAAATGTAAGCACAGTACTTAAAGTTGAGTATGGAGATCCACCCATTTTGGATCTTAACCACAAAAAGGCATGAACACCCATTTCATACATTGAGTGGGAGGTCTGTGTCCCACACGTGAAAGAATGGGCAGTCCTGGAGTGGAGCGTCAGCTGTGATTGGTAGACGTAAAAATTTAGGGGAAGTGACCCAAGAGAAAAAGGTCTTTAAAAGTGGAAACAGAGACACACAGACATACTTGGAGTCAAGAGAGACTTGGAGTGAAGAGGGACACTTGGAGTTTGAAAGAAACACACTTGGAGAGGAGCCTGCTGGAGTTGAGGCTGATAAAGAATCTCCTGATTGAATTGACACATGGTGAGTGTAAAGGCTGACTTCCTTCCTTGCCTCAGCCTCTGGGAAAAGGTCCATCATCTTGAGACTCCTTTTCCCTGACTGGAGCCTTAGAACCTCTACCTGGCTCAGAGGAAGCCAGAGCTCACTCTCTCTCTCTCTCTCTCTCTCTCTCTCTCTCTCTCTCTCTCTCTCTCTCTCTCTCAATCTCTCTCTTTTTTCTTCTCTTTCTCTCTTCCTTAATATCTTCCCTCTATTGTAAAATAAACTAATTAAATCCCTGGTGACCAATTAAATATATTCAGTCCAAACATAAAATTAACAGATAGAATTCTAGATTAGGTCACAAAGTCCTAAATTCAAATCTTGCCTCATATACTTACTAGTTATATGCTCCTGAGTAAGTCACTTAATGTTTTTAACCTTTTTTTTATTATCCTGCAAATAGGGATCCAAATTGCACTGACTTCACATAGTTTCTGTGAAGATTAAAAGAGAAAATATATGCAAAGTGCTTTGTGCTTATAGAACTCTATTGAAATGACAGATATGATTATTATCTTCAAAACATGACAGCTGACTACCAAAAAACTTCTTTACTGAATTAGAAAAAACCATAACTAAGTTCATTTGGAAGAACAAAAGATCAAGGATATCCAGGGAAATCATGAAAAAAATGCAAAGGAAGGAGGACTTGCAGTCCCAGATCTCAAACTATACTATGAAGCAGTGGTTATCAAAACAATTTGGTACTGGCTAAGAGACAGAAAGGAGGATCAGTGGAATAGACTTGGCATAAATGATTTCAGCAAGACAATTCATGACAAACCCAAAGACCCCAGCTTTTGGGACAAAAATCCATTATTTGATAAAAACTGCTGGGAAAATTGGAAGACAGTGTGGGAGAGATTAGGGTTGGATCAACACCTCACACCCTACACCAAGATAAATTCAGAATGGGTGAATGACTTGAAC
Organism: Monodelphis domestica; assembly: GCF_027887165.1. Lineage (NCBI taxonomy): Eukaryota > Metazoa > Chordata > Mammalia > Didelphimorphia > Didelphidae > Monodelphis > Monodelphis domestica. The sequence continues at coordinate 335,028,480 of NC_077230.1, read as the reverse complement.
ATAAAGAAGGAAACTATAAGTAAATTAGGTGAACACAGAATAGTATACCTGTTAGACCTTTGGGAAGGGAAAGGTTTTAAAACCAAGCAAGACTTAGAAAGAGTCACAAAATGTAACATAAATAATTTTGACTACATCAAATTAAAAAGGGTTTGTACAAACAAAGCCAATGTAACTAAAATCAGAAGGGTAGCAACAATTTGGGAAACAATCTTCATAAAAACCTCTGACAAAGGTTTAATTACTCAAATTTACAAAGAGCTAAATCAATTGTACAAAAAAACAAGCCATTCTCCAATTGATAAATGGGCAAGGGACATGAACAGGCAGTTCTCAGCCAAAGAAATCAAAACTATTAATAAGCACATCTCTTCTACATCTCTTATAATCAGAGAGATGCAAATCAAAAACAACTCTGAGGTATCACCTCACACCTAGCAGATTGTCTAACATAACAGATTTGGAAAGTGGTGAATGCTGGAGGGGATGTGGCAAAGTTGGGACACTAATTCATTGCTGGTGTAGTTGTGAATTAATCCAACCATTCTGGAGGGCAATTTGGAACTATGCCCAAAGGGCGATAAAAGACTGTCTGCCCTTTGATCCAGCCATAGCACTGCTGGGCTTGTACCCCAAAGAGATAATAAGGAAAAAGACTTGTACAAGAATATTCTCATAGCTGCACTCTTTGTGGTGGCCAAAAACTGGAAAATGAGGGGATGCCCTTCAACTGGGGAATGGCTGAACAAATTGTGGTATATGTTGGTGATGGAATACTATTGTGCTAAAGGAATAATAAAGTGGAGGAGTTCCATGGAGACTGGAACAACCTCCAGGAAGTGATGCAGAGCGAAAGGAGCAGAACCAGGAAATCATTATACACAGAGACTGATACATTGTGGTACAATCGAAGGTAATGGACTTCTCCATTAGTGGCAATGCAGTGTCCCTGAACAATCTGCAGGGATCTAAAAAACACTATCCACAAGCAGAAGATAAACTGTGGGAGTAAAAATACCGATGAAAAGCAACTGTTTGACTACAGGAGTGGAGGGTATATGACTGAGGAGAGACTCTAAATGAACACTCTAATGCAAATACCAACAACATGGAAATGGGTTTGAATCAAGAACACATGTGATACCCAGTGGAATTGTGCATCGGCTGTGGGAGGGGTGGTGGGAGGGGGGGGAGGGAAGAAAAGAAAATGATCTTTGTTTCCAATGAATAATGTTTGGAAATGACCAAATAAAAATTAAAAAAAAAAAACATGACAGCTGAACCCATGGAAGCTGATGAATTCACCAATGAAAGAGTTTAGTGAGGAAAGAGAAGAGAACCTAGGTCAGAGCATTGGTGTAAAATCAAAGATTTTAGGAGTAACATGAATAAATATTCTGCAACAGAGCCTAAGGAACAATATGAAAGAAGGTAGTAGGAAGGAAGAAATACATTATAAAACTATGAGAGGAGATGATATGCAGGAATAGAGGGTAATCAGAAGTGTCAAATGATGCAAAGAAATACATAAAGATGAAGATCAATCAATGGCCATTATTTTTGGCAATTGAGAAAGAAATGGAAAATTTGGATAGAGCAGTTTTAACTGAGTGATGTTACAGTCTAGATTGTAAAAGGTTTAGATCAGAGTTAAATGACAATAAGTTGAGGAAAGTATAAAAGGAATTTTCAAGGAACTAAGCTGAGAAGGGGTGGATAAATAAAGTATAATTAGCAGGATCTAATGATTGTTTTATTGTTTATAGAATGTAACAGGCTTGGGTTTATTTTTAGGCAAGTGGAAAAGAACCAATAAATAAAGACTGAAGTTTGGAGGTTCAAGGTCTGCCAGAAAAGATAGAGAGGGATGTGATCAAAGATATATGTAGAGGGTTTGGCTTTGGCAAGTAGAAGGGTTCTTCATCAGAGACTAGAGTGAAGAAGAAGATACTGAGTAGAAATTTGAGGGGAATTTATGATAAGAAGATAATGAAGAATTCTTGGTGAATGGTCTCATTTTTTTGAGTGTGAGATGAAGACTTCTTTTGAGAGGATAGATGGAATAGATGCTTAAGAGAATTCAGGAGAGGAAAAGGTGGTTTTAGAAAATATCCTGTAATAAATGGGACAATGAGCAAAAAGAATAATGAGATTTAAGACAGGAAAGCAGCACCTTATAGTAGAAACAGTTGGAACAATTTGGCTGTGGGATATGCAGGCACTATGTTTAACTGACCCTAGTACTGTTCAGAAGCATGTGAGTGAGAGTAGAATAGGTTGAAGCTGACAGTAATCTAAGGTCAGGATTTGGCAAGTCAAGAGATGGGACTATGAAGGAATAAGGAATTCAGCAGTAGAGAACAATGTGAAGTTGAAATGATGCAGTTGGAGGTAGAGATTTTGAAAGAAAGAGAGTATGGATAGAGGAATGGTAGCTTGAAAAAATATTGAGTAAAGGCACTGAGGATCCTTGTCAGGAAGAAAAACTATTTTATGAGAATTATGATATGAAGGAAATTGTAATACAAGAAGATTAGGATCAGATAAAATAATTCCATCTTTAAAATCTAGAAGTAAAATATTTATAAGTAATATCAATATCAAAGAATCATTCTTGTATGTGACTAATGTGGAAGAAAAGGGTAGGCCATGGAAATCTAATAGATTGGGAAATTTGATTATTGGGTTTCTTAAGTGAATATCACCGTATTTGTGGAAGTGCACTTTTTATGAAGAATTAATGCAAGAGAGAAGAAACTGGGGTCAAGAGGAAATATATGAACCAGACTTTGAACTTAACGAGGAAGGAAAAAGAAAATTCTGGAGTCCTAGAACTTGCAATCATCAGAACTGAAATGGGTGATAATGACTAAGTATGAAGGGCTGGTGTGATATTAGGAAATTTATAAATATACTTAACAATATTAATAAAAAGTGACTTGTTTAACTTAGAAAAAATGTTTTTTAAAAATATTATGCCAATTCTTATTAAAAATAAAAGAAAGCACAAGAATAAATTGCTTTTTTCATGAAATATAAATACTATTTATCTAAAACTAAGATTATGTATCATCTTTTATATGTATAAGCTAGAAGCTTTTCAAATAATATCAGGGATGAAGAAAAATGTCCATAATCATCATTTGTATTTAATATTGTACTAAGAATGCTACCTATTGCAATATGACAAGAAAAAGAAAAATGATAGCATAAGCATAGGTAAAAATGAAATAAAATAATCACTTTTGCAGATCATATGATGCTTTCCTTAGAAAACCCTAGAGATCAATTAAAAACAACTCAAAAAATGAACAACTTCAGCAGAGTTGCAGGGCTAAAAACAAACCCACAAAAAATATAGCACAGCTATAAATTTCCAACAAAATTCAACAGGAAGAGATATGAATGGAATTTTCATTAAAAACAAACATGCATTTTATTAAATATGTGGGCTTCTAGTTGTCGTGATATACACAGTAAGTATATGAATTCAATTACAAAACACTCTTCATATAAATAAAGATATTACATAACTGGAGAAATATTAATTTCTTATGATAGGCTGAGTCAACGTAATAACCCTGGCAATACAACCAAAGTCAATTTACTTATTTAATACCATACAAATCAAATAGCCAAAGCATTACTTTTATTGGGCTAGAAAAAAAATAAAAATATATCTAAAGAAATAAAAGGTAAAAAACTTTAAAACAATTTAAAAATGGAAGAAGAACACCCTGCTAGAACCATACCTCAACCCATATTACAAAGTTGTGATTGTCAAAACAATTTGATAAGGGGCAAAAAAATTGAGAAGTCAATGAGAGGATATGAGTAAGTACATACTATATTGAGGCAAATGAACAGAATAATCTATTTTTAAAAATAAACCCAAAGATCCCAGGCACTAGGACAAAAATTCATTATTCAACAAAATCTGTTTGAAAAACCATAAAGTAGTCTGGTAGAAATTAAGTGTAGAACAAAATCTCACACCTTATACCAACATCATATAAAAAATGTGTACATTATTTGACATAAAGGGAGACATTTATAAGCAAATTAGTGGAACATGGAAGAAATTATTTATTAGATCTATGTGTATGTAAAAAGCTCATGACTAAATGAGATAAATATACTCATAGGAATTAAAATAAATATTTTATTATATAAAATTAAAATGTTTTTGCACAAAAAAGGAAAATTATAAATTTTGGAGACAATTTGGAAAAATTGGGAAATGAATGCACTGTCGTTGGAACTGTGAACTTATACAATCTTTCTGAAGAACAATTTGGATCCAAAACCAGAAGGGGAGAAGTGGTTCACACAAACATTGCCCCCTGGGCAGTTCTGGGCAATTAGGAAGCTGTGACTGGCCCTTGAGAAGAGGAGAAGGGACAAGAAGCCACTAAAAAAAGGCCCTGAATTTCTGGGGCTAAGGAAGTTGACTCCAAGAAGAAAGTCAGCTTCAAGAAGAAGGTTGCCTCAAGGAAGAAAGTCTACCTCAGGAGTCACCTTCAGCTCAAGTCATCATCTTGACCTGTTCTTGGAGGGACTTGGGTTAGTGGATATCTAGCTTTCCCTTCTTGTCTTCTGGAGAGAGTTTAATTCTTCTCTAATCTTTTGTATTTCTCTGCTTTCACTCTTTCCATCTCCTTTGTAAATAAAAACTATTAAAGTCATTTCCACTTTGAGCAATATGAATCAGAGACCACCATCATTATTTGTAATCTTCATATATATTAGTCAAACCATTAAAATTTAATTCTTACAGTCCCATCAGGCAGATAAAGTCAATAAACTTGTTTCCATCTCAAAGATAATGGAGCTGTTGCTCAGAAAAGTAAAAATTGGAAAGACTTTCTCCAAAAAGATGAAATTTTAGCTAAGACTTGAAAGAAATCTGAAAAGGCAAGGAATAGAGATGAGGTAGAGTATTCTAGGTATAAAAGATAGCTAATGAAAATTCTTGAGTCTTTAGATAGAGGATCTTGCTCAAGCAACAACAAAGAGTCTAGTGTCACTGAATTGCAGAGAAATTTGAGAATGTATAAGAAGTCTGGAAAGTTGGAGAAAAGGGAGATAGCAAAAGGCTTTGAATGCCAGAGGATTTTCTATTTGGTCCTCAAGGTGATAAGGTACCTCTAAAGTATATGGAATATGAGAAGTGAAATTAACTAGGGGTGTTCAAGCATACTTCTCATGCACCTCTGGACTATAAGAAGAATGCTTCTTGAAGGAGTTCAACTTGATCAATTCTCCAAATTCATTATAATTCTTGGCCTCTAAGATTCCTCTGCTGTTTTTTGCAAATAAGCCACTGTACCAGTATAGACAGTATTACATTTTATAACTCAAAGTCTTTTTCTCCTAGAGTTTATACCGCCAAATTGGAAAGCTAAGACACAAAACAGGCATATGGATTGATGATCATTGCATTCCATCTGTAAACTCAGCTGACATAGGTAATTAAGCAGGTTCACTCCCACAGAGAGGCCTAAGGCAATGTAACAGTGAGTCAACACAGCTGGACTTCCCTACCATCTAACATATCCGAACTTCATAATCATTCTCTTTAGTGAGCAGAAATTATTTGCAAAGGCCTAATTAGGCCTCAGTAACACTTAGATTTATGTTCTATTTGATGAAATTACTTGTGAAATCGGTATAAGAAATGACTAATTACTCATTTAGGTATTTAAAAAAGTAGATGTCACAACCCCTACACTGAGAATACTTCTATATCTTCCCAGCTACAAAGCAAATAGACTTTGAATTGCTTCTGAGAAATAGAGATCACAAACACTTTAGAGATGGCAGAGATCTTAGAATATATACTGTCAAAGAGAGGAAGAACCCAAAAGCTTAAAACTTCAGAGCAAAGAGTAACCTTAAAACACAGACTATTAGAGCCGGTTTAGAACACAGAACGCTAGAACAAGGATTAGAATATCAGAAAAGGAATAGAACTTAGATCAGCACTTCATTTTTTTTGTTTTGTTTTGTTCTAAAGACATCTTTACAATTAAAAAAAATATATTGACCCACTCAGATTAATTTCTTTCTACTGTTTATATTTTAATTATAGTAAAATATTAATATTATATTAATTAATATAAACATGTTAAATAATATGAATATATAATATATTAAATATATGTATTAAATTATATTTATTTATATTGTTTATATTTAAATCTCTACATTATACTTACCATATTAGAAGCTAAAATGTGTACCCCCCTGGCACAGTAGGAAGACAGCTGACCCTGGAATCAGGACCATAATTAAAATTGGGTCTCAGATACTACTTAGCTGTGTGACCCTGGGCAAGTCATTTAGCCCTCTTTGTCTCAGTTTCCTTATCTGCAAAAATGAGCTGGAGAAGCAAATGGCAAACCACTCCAGTATCTTATGTAGGTTAGAGCTGGAAAATTGACCCAAAAGATGTAGTGCAGTTTTTAATGGCAACCAGGCAGTGTTCCATTTACAGATTTGCCATTTAATGACAGTGGCATGTCACCAAACTACCAGAGCAAGACTTATTCCTCCTCACCAGGTAACCTCAACCCAATGTAGAAAGTATGGAGGGTAGAAGAGAAAGGAACTACTAGAGGATATTTGTTTCTATGCTAGTTGTTCAACTTTCCAATTGCTAAAAATTTGAAGACAGATTTGCTATTAGAAGAATTATTTGTGACCAGCCTATTTTGGAAACATGACCTTGTTATTTGACTTTCTGCCCATGAAAAACTGTAGAGTTACAAAGTCCCCTGAAAGTAGCAATTCCACAATTCTACAAACGAATTTTAAGCATCCTTTACCACAATGCAAAGGTCCCATGGTAAATTGGAATGATGAACTTCAAAATAAAGAAACATGAAATTGATTCTTGTCTGTCACTTATAAGCTCTGCTACCTTGAGAAAAATCACTTTTCTCCTCCAAGTCTCACTTTCATCATTTGTAAGTTAGAAACAATGACACATTCATTGCCCACATCAGTAGTATAAAAATCAAAACTTAACAGAAAGACCATAGAAAACCTAAGGAGAAAACATTTGAACTGTATCTTATTGGCAAGTAGGATATTGATAATCAAGAACAGGTGGAGAAAAGGTGATGTAGGAGAAAGAAGAGAAAGTGCTCAATGTATGTGGAACAACATGAGCAACCGGAGTGGTTGAAAATTTCAGGGTGTGATTGATGGATAGAAAATACCCTTTTCTGATTGTAGTATCAAGTGTATGAAGGGGAGATTTCTATCATTAAACTGCTATAATGGTTTTTATAATAAACATAATCTGATATGGAATATGGGAGGTGACATTAACTAGGGGTGTTCAAGCATACTTGTGTGTCTCTGGGTTAATGAATAACTAGATAAGGGGAGGATGAAACTTTCAGCTATCTCTAAGCACCTGGCCCTATGACTATATCATGCCATTTGATTTATTTAAACAAACATTTCATGCAAAAGATAGTTCTAGATGCTAGAGCAGCATTGGAGAATGTTTTTGAGATGGCATGCCCCAACTGCAACTTCAAGCTGACTGTGAGCCCCCTACATTGCCCCAGATAGTTGAGGGAGGAAGTACTCACATTGGACAGCTGGACAGAGGGACCTGGCATGTAAAAAATGTCCTCAAGTACTATGGAGAGGGAGAATGGAGCAGCCCCCTCCATGCTGCCCCAGAACCCATGCCATGGCTTTGCCATTGCAGTGCTAGGATGAGAAGCCTAAACAAAACAAAATCACTACCATTAAAGATTATATAATCTAATTGGAGTGATGTGATATGCAAATTAGTAATTGTGATTCAGAGGACTATATGATTAAGGAAGTAGCATTAAAAGGGGTTTCTGGGAGAAATGCAATCAGAAGGGCTTCCTTCTAGTTTACCTTCTTCATCTTAAATGTTAAGTGATTTTTCCCAAGGTCCCATAACTATTTAGTGAAAGAATGTACTAGAACACAGATCTTCCTCTTAATCCAGTTCTCATCCCATTCAACCAAAGGATGGATGTTAACAATTCTTGGTTGGTTGGTTGTTGTCCTTCACACTTGAAGGGAACCAAAATGACATGATTATGTTAGTCATTCTTCAGTGTGTCTGATGGTCAATGGTACCATTGGATTTGGATTCAGAGGATGTAGGCTCAATTCTCATTTATTTTCCTTACTTATTATGCTTATAATCACTTGGGAGATAATACAAACAAAAAAGACAATGAAGTCATTTGCACTGTACAATACCTGAGTCACATTTCTAAGCATCAGAATATCAGTTTGGTCCATACTCATCTCAAGTTCAAGTTGGAACTGAGACATGATTCTTGAGACACTAACTTAATTTACTGTCTAAATTTAGGCATGTAACCTCTAAGAATTGATGCAGAGTGAAAGGAACAGAACTAAGAGAACCTTATATACAGAGACTGATATGCTGTGGCACAATCAAATGTAATGAACTTCAGCAGTGATCCAAGACAATCCTGAGGGATTTATGAGAAAGAAGCCTATCCTCATCCAGAGGAAAAACTGTGAGAGTAGAAACACAGAAGAAAAACAATTGCTTGATCACATGGATTGCTGGGGACATGCTTGGGGATGTAGACTCTAAATGATGCACCCTAGTGCAAATATCAATAATAAGGAAATAGGTCTTGATAAATGACACATGTAAAATGCAGTGGAATTGCTCATTGGCGATGAGATGAGGGTGGGAGGAGGGGAAGGAAAGAACATGAATCATATAACCATGGAAAATTTTTCTTAATCATAAATACATTTAGGCATGTAATCTTCTCAGTGGTAACCTCCTTATGGTATAAATTGAGGGTGGGTTAGATGACTTCCAATGGTCCTAATAGCTCTAAGTCCCATAAACCTATGAAGCCATTTTCCCTACCTACCATTGGCATAACTTTGGGGATATCATTTTCTCCATTTTCTTCTTCTATTCAGTCAACAAGTCTTTCACATTGACAGATGTGAAATACATATTTAACCAATATTATTTCATACACATTATTATATGATCTGACTGAGGCATAGATTATCACTTGACAAGTATTGAGAGATACTTAAAAGCTTCCTTTAACTTGCCAGGGATCTATCATATCGATAGTACTGGTGATATATCAATTGACATGAGGCCAAATCCCTCTAAGCCTTAATAAAGAGTTTCATGGGTCTATAGTGCCCAAGGTTAAAAAAAAAATCAATTGGTGTTCAATCCAATTATGATGAGCTTCAATAAACTTTAACTGTGGTGATTTAAAATTATAGGCACAGAGAGTTGTTAGACCCATGATCAAAATCATCTCCATCTTGGTAGGATCTACTAGAACTTTTCTCTATTGCTATATACTCTACAAGAACCAAACTCACCTCTTTACCATGATGTAAATCAGTGAACCAAATCTGTGGATACTGATAACTCAAAATGAGGGAACATAATATCCTAATTTACAAAGATCTAGAAAGGAATTAAGATAGGACTTGGTATAATGAAAAATATATTCTTCTGGTATTCAGAGGCCTGGGTTCTTTCTCTAGTTCTTTTATTATCTGCTCTATGTGACTTTGGGTAAATAGTACAGTGGAATGGTTACTAAATGTTGAATCAGAACACCTAGGTTCAAATTTGATATCAGATCATTGCTCCCTGTGTTAGCTTAGGAAAGTTACAGCCTCCATGAAGAATGGTTTCTCCATTTGTAAAGTAATAAGGATAGACTTAATGCCTCTGTGAACTATATCTTCTTCCTCAAGAACTGGAAATATTGGCCCTGTAATAGTACTCTCTGAGGACATCCCAAATTCTTTAAGATGTGCATAGCCAGGGTTGGAGCTAGCCATGGTGCAAAGCACTATAACTCAGTGGCAGAGAGAACATTCTGTGTGGAATTAAAGTAGTATGGAACACCTCCAACACATACACATCAAGTTACTAAGAGTTCATGAGAAAAGGCAGATAAGTGGCTAGGACTTGGTATCAGGAAGGCTTGAATTCAATTTTGACCTTGGTCACTTACTAGTTGTATGATCCTGGGCAAGTCACTTAGCCTTGTTGGCCTAAGTTTCCTCATCTGTAAAATAAACTGAAGAAGGAAATGTCATACCATTCCATTATCTTTGACAAGAAGACCCAAAGAGTTGGACATGAATGAAAATGAATAAACAACAAAAACAACTAAAAAAAATGTGAGCCTCTGGTTCAGGGTTGGAGAATAGGGCACCAGGGGAACAGAGGTCACTATGTGCCCAAAGGGAAGTGAAATGTAAGAAAGGTAATTTCACTTAATGCAAAAATATTTCTGCCTTGTTTTGGTACTGAATGTGCCTGAGATAAAAGACTGTCGCACTCTTCTTCAGAAAGCTATTGGGAGATTGGAGAATCCAAGATGTTAGGGTAGAGATTCATATTCGTTGTCTAAACCACAGGGCCTGTAGTCTTGCTGCACTGATTTCTTTTGCCCAAGATCATTTCTATGTCCAGTTGTGAATCAGGTTGTTAATCAGTTCCTTACTGGTAGAGGTACTATTGCTTGAGCAGGAGTTGGAATTGGAATACAGGTGGAGAGAGTGATAAGTTATCAGAAAAGGTCTCCTCGCTACAGGCAAATATGTTAATGTTAATTAACTCCATCTGGAAGAAAAATCAGGTGTTGAAGTTGATCACTTGAAAATAAAGAAAGCAAAAGCTGTTTACTAAACTCTCCCTAAATTAATTTGACTGCGACTGAGAATATGCTTCTTTAAAGTCACTTTGCTAAAAATATACTGGGCCAAATGCTGAAATGTGGAGCAACCATGTGTTACGGAGATTTTAACAATTTTTTTTTAAATCCACAATTATATACAAAAGAACTTAGCAAAGTTTATATTGAGTTTATTTTGGGAGGAGGAGAATGAAACAAAAACTCCCACCGAGACAATATCATTTAGAATAGAAAGGAAAGGCAACAATAAAGTTATATGGAGAAAGGTAAGAGCTAGAAACCTTGGGAGAGTACCTAAATTTTAGACAAATTAATCATTTGGGGCAAGTCATTTCTCTACTCTAGATTTCAGTTTCTCTCACCTAAAACTGAGGGATTAGAATGAATAATTTCTATGCTTTTTTCTCAATACTCAATTTCTAAGGTCCCTTCCTACTAGTCTATGACTTACATACAGTATAGCTAATTTGATGATCTTTAGCAGTAGACCTGTGTGATCAAACTATGTTTCAAACTAGAATTAGGACAGTTTGCTTGCTCTACTAAACATACATGTAGATATACAATGTTAAAGGTAAAATTTTAAGGTTGAGACTGAATATAATTTTTTAGTGGTTGCCAGGGACTTAAATTCTAAGTCCCAATGAAATACTCGTCAGAATGGAATTTTATGGTAGTTTATTTACAACAGAAGGAAGAAATTAAGAATGAGGGAGAGAGAGAAAGGGGAAAAGTTCTGCTCCAACCTGACCTGAGCCAGGGGGAGTTCAGAGGCCTCAGCCAAGGAACCTTCCCAGAAGATAAAATCTAGCTTGGCTTCCAGCCACAAGGCCTCCTCTAAGATGAGGGGCCTCCTTGGAGGCTGAAGCCTTCAGAAAGGTCAAGGGAAAGGGGAGTCAGCCTTATCACTCACCACGTGGTTCCTTCAAGGAAGCAGTCTGAGGTCCCATGCACCACCAATTCAAATTCTACCACCAAAGTTCGCAAAAAGCTCCTCTCACAGGAAGTGATGAGAAATATAGAGGTAGTTCTTTACATCACTTCCAGTGTCTCACATGTACCAATAGTGGCTTAAATTTGGCTTAGGACAGCCCAGGGGATAAGTCAATTGTTTCTGATTTGTCATTTGCTAGCACATGTCAATCAAAAGCCATCCACCTCATAGTTAATCCTTAAGTGGGGGTGTATACATTCCTGGTTCCTAAAATTCTAAAGACTAAGCAGGATGGAGTAAATCTAAAATTTACAACAATGAGGCTGCCTTTCTTCTTTTTTTTTTCACTTTATAGCCAGGATTGCCTCCTCTAAGAATCCATTTCCGACATATAAATATATATGTGTACACTATATCTTCACATATATATATGCATTTTTAGACCTCCTATTCATTGGTTAAAGGTAGTATGTGAAATTCTAATAAAAAAAGGTCACCAAACCATGAATAAGGATCCCTGAAGCTGCATTTTGACTTGGAAAACCACATATTAATAGTATCTGTTTTATATTATATTTTTATCTTATAAAATATCTTCCAATTACATTTTAATCTAGTTTAGGCTACACAAGGGAATGTTGTGGGCTGTTTGATACCCACACATTATGTGTTTAACACCTCTGGTGTCTAATACTCTCAGTAAGCAATGTCTCCTGGGGATGGGGTTCAGTCTTTTTACTGCCAGAACAATCAGTCATGACTCCTATCAGTGCAAATCAGCAATGATTCTGTAAACATATGGTCTGAGAGGACTGAATGAGGCACTCAGACATTATGGAACTTTTCCAGGATCACATAGACATCATGTGAGAAGTAGAACATAAACATAGGTCATGTTGATTCAGAGGACAATTCTCTATCTACTATACCACCTGTCTCCAAATAAATGTGTTTTCTATCAATCTGTTACTGCCAGAAAACCATTTTTTATTAATTTCCACATGTAGATATGATTTGAATGCAATTCCTTTCTCGAGCATTAGATAGGTAGATGATAGGTGCTATAAACTCAGGGAGATACAAAGTTTATATATAATGAAGTGCTCTGCCCCTAGAGTATACAGTCTAATATGAGGTTATAACTATTATGAAAATATATATACATAAACACACATGAATATATACAACCATATATATATGCCTACATATGTATATATATATATGCATTCATTCAGTATTATGTATATACACTATTTTTTCTCATTAAAGTAAAAGCTCATTATAAGTAGAAAGTCAAATCATTTCACCTAGTAACACTTTCCTTATCTGTAAAATGTCATCTTTCAGCATGCTTAACTTTGTAAAGATTAAAATTAAAAATCAATAACTAAATATTACATTTTATAAATTTTTATTAATAATAACTAAAGCAAAAGAACTGCCTAAACTCAGCTTGGTCTCAGGTCAGAGAGGGTGTGGGAGGAGTCACAGCAAAATTAAATACCATCACATAATCATGCAAATGTGTATATGCAGGAGAGATTAAAGGGAATTTTGGGAAATGTAGTTTTTTTTTTTATATTTGGGGATTTCAAGAATTTCTAACTATGCATCCCTCCCTGTGATCCTGCTAGGGAAACCAGTCTCTTCAAAAGGATCATGGAAACATAACTAACTTATAAATTCCAATTTGTGGATAGAAGAAAAAAAACAACAACAATGATTTCTAGGTTGAAAAAAGCCAATTTGGGGACAGTCCCCTTTGGCATAAGAGTATACCTTCTAAACTAATACATTTCAACCCCTCCAAAGTTCAAATCACATCCCAAAGTTCACTCTGGATTTTCTGATGCCGCATGTGGTCTCTGCAGGCATCTACACAGTGCCTTCTCCAAAAAGTTTTCCTTCTGGGTTTTGGGAAGTAGTCTTTTATTCTAAATTAGTTTCAAATTCAAGTCAAAGTTCACAACAATAACATAGTCCCCCCTAAGGAAAATAATAATACATCCCTGAGTTATAAGGCATATGAATCAATTCGCAAAAGAAAATTAAAAAAAAAACATCAAAAAATCTAAATAAAATAGAAAAATAACTTGTGGATGAAATACAAAATGTAAAAGTCTTATGTCTAAAAAATCTAAGTAAAAAACAAACCTATAACAGGTCCTTGAATCAGGGCCCAATTAAAATTACTTGAGAAATTATGCACTTATCCAGTCAGTAGCCAGGACTACAGAAGGTTTGCCACACCATGAAAGACAGAAAAGGGACTAGATTTCAGCAGCAAATTGGAGCCAGGATGGCAACAAAAAGGAGGTGCTTGGTAGAATGTGTCTCAAGAAAGTCTTGCATTTAATACATGTTAAATAGCAGCAACCTCAAACATCAAACAAGTTCCAGTCCTCTTGTCTTGGTTCAAAATTACATCAATCCTACTGGAATGTGGTCACTTTGACCTTGCGTTCCATAGGCACTAATGCAGGTGCTCTATACTTCTCTAGTACCATACAGTGGCTCTTTTATATATTCTCTTCTTCTGGAATCAGACCAAATCATGAAACTATGTCGCATAATTTTTAAACAAGCAGTCCCATCATTTTTATAGTCTAAAGCTTTGGGGTATGTATTAATATTAGAACAAATGTATTTTAAACTTATATTACTGCAAAATCAAAAAATTAAAGAAAAATGTTCTCAATACTGTTGACCACTAGTTATCTAAAATTATTTCTGATGACCCCTTAGAACTACAATTTAAATTCTTAGCTCATTAAATTCTCCAAAAGTTGTATATAGCTTTTGATGAAGTCCATCTATCATCATCTATGTGACAATTCACAAAGGTGACATGTGATCTTCAATGGATCTAACGATAAGGGTCTGGGCAAGATGTTCATGGGCTTATACAATAGTTTGTTCTTCAGCAAAGGTAAAGCTACAAAGTAAACATCAATATAGGCAAAACAGAACCTTAAAATGATTCAGTATTACAGAAAGATATTGATTAGATTAAAACAGATAAACTTAAAAAATGTAAACCTTAAAGCAATTAGTAAATACAATAATATAAACCAATGAAAAGGTACAGGCAGTGCAGTCAAATCTTTTTTACCAATCCCAATAGTCTTGTTCTATATTATAGGAGGAGAATAAACATAAAATAGTTAGCAATAAACTTCCAGATCTCTTATAAAGTTTCCTTCCCCTCCCCCAGTATTTATCATCCATTCGAATTTCTTTTGTCAGAGCTCTGAAGTTCATCATAGTGAGGGAGAATTCTGCACTGAACATAGTAGGGAGGGATCTCAAATTGGTAGAGGTTGGGCAGGCCCAAGTGCCAAAAGTGTGTAGGAAGATGAATCTCAGGATTGCAAAAGACCAGTAGTAAGAAAAGACACTCCAAAACTTTGAGCTCCTTGAGCTCTATAAAACTCTGTGGAAATGGAAGTTGTTTGAGCATTATTCCTCTTAAAAAAAAATAAAATTGAATGAGGTCTATTTATAGAGTAAACAAGTTAGAAGGCAAAACCCAGGGAAAACAATAGAGTATTTGCACATGAAGGAATAGTGGTTTTGTTTGATGTTTTGAATCAAAAAAGAGAAGCAAAAAAAAAAGTTTGTTTCTCAAAACTGACTTTAAATTCACTGATTTGTACTTACTGCCCTCCTTATGAAAAAAAACTTGAATAACAACCTTTAAATTAGAAGTCCAAGGTCAGCTTAAAAAAAAAATCTGCTTGAAAACTAGAAGGGGTGGGGTTTCTTTTCTCCAAGTTGGAAAATGGCTAGGGCAGACTGGAAAAACCCACATGGAGTATGGAAAGGAAGTGGGGTTATATATCACCCTCTATGCAGAGACTTGACTCAGAGATAATAGTGGGAAGCTGGAGCAGCATACTGGACCAGGGTGTGTGGGGGTGCCAGGAACAGTGGGGCTGCAAGGCAGGAAGACTGGGCCAGCCACCAGACCTTTGTGGTGGGCCGTGACCGGGCAAATTTACCATCTTTACTGTAAGGCCATCTGCTCAAAAATTTTGAGAATTCGTAATTACTTCATGGTAAGCCAAAATGTAAAGATTAAAATTAAAAATCAACAACTAAATATTATATTTCATAAAGTTTTATTAATACTAACTAAAGCAAAAGAACTGCCTGAAGTCAGCCTGGTTGCAGGTCAGAAAGGGTGTGGGAGGAGTCACAGAAAACTTAAATACCATCAAGTAATCATGTAAATGTGGATATCCAGGAGAGATTAAAGGGAATTTTGGGAAAGGTCATTTTTTTATATTTTAGGGGTTCAAGAATTTCTTAACTATACAACTTGAAACTTGCCTAAGATATTTCCTGGATGGGTGATCCTGGGAAAGTCACCCTCACTCAGTCTCAGTTTATTCATCTGCTATAATTATTTAATACAACCCTATCATCTTTTAAGATCTTTGTCCCAAATCCCACAGGAAAGAAGAAACAAACTAGAAAACCAGTGGCTTGACATTAGGTTCACTAGACTTTTTGCTACTCTATAACTTTTCAAAAACAATAAGAATCATAATGCAAAATGATAAGTGCTTGAAATTTAAAAATAAACATGAAATCTGGGGAATTTTTACTAGTAATTTTCTTATGTGGGAAAAGGAAATTAAAACCTGCCTTCATATCAAAATTTGAAGGTAAATTCAGTTGAGAAGAGTCTGATACTTTTGGAAACAAGGCAATGACCAGCAAAAGATCCTAAAAAATTATGGATGCCAGCAAAGGGAGGAGAACAAGTGTTGATTAACAGCCTATTATGTTGTAAGCTATAAGTAATTAATTATAAGCTCTAAAGTTATTACTTCATGTGATCACAACTGTGTGGTTGTTTCTAATTTTAATATCCTTATTTTTCAGATGAGGAAAAAGAGGCAGATGATGATTAAGGGATTTTCCCATAGTCACACTCCTAATAGGTGTTGAGGCAGAACTTGATCTCAAGTCTTCTTTACTCGAGTCACAGCATTCTATTACCATGCCATCTAGTTTCTTATGTTTTTACATGTATAAAGTAAAGTTACAAAGGAAATAATTTACTAAGATGAGAAATTATATTGACTAACTTCAGGACAAGCTCTCTTTGTATCTTTGTCTCTGTCTCTGTATCCTGTCTCTGACTCTGTCTGTCTCTCTGTCTCTGTCTCTGTCTTGAAGTAGCCCCAGAAAGAGCAAAGATGGAAAAATTACCCCTGTCTGCATTTTTAGGGGACAGACCTGGTTTTTCCTTCCCTCCAGAAGGACAAGATGTTTGTGGCAGATAACAAAATGCTTTCTGCTCAGTTTGGGTGGCATATCATATATAATATATAATATCAAAGGGCCAGTGAACTAACATTTACCTAAGTGAAGATAAACACTCCTTGGTTAACAGCCCCCATCGTAAATCTAAGAATTGTACCCCCATCTAAGACCCCAAATTCCTGAGTTAAGGTTTGTTAGATAAGAACTCTGCAATGTATATAATCTGGTCTTTAATGTCAAACCAATGCAGTTTTCCATTAGGGAACTCTGCCCCAACTGGTAGATTCTTTATTTCTCTCTTTTATTAATAAATGATGGTTCCAATAATCAATATTCTAGATGTTTGAACTCATTTGTGAAGTGTCCCACTTCAGTCTCTGTCTCTGTCTGTCTCTCTCTCTCTCTCTCTCTGTCTCTAACTGTCTGCTATGTCAACTAGCTGACACTAAACTTATCTACTAGTAAGGAGGAATTACTGGGGACTTCCTTCCCACCAAGTGGAGGAAGAGTACCTGAAGGAAGAAGAAGAAAAGAAGAAATCCTCTGAGACTCAGGCTTAAGGGAGGAAGGAGGGAGTCATCTGAATGACCCTTGTTAAGTTGCTAATTCTTTCTATTTTCCGTGACTATGAATATCTTTGAGCATGATTGATTTGGCTAGCATGGAGCCCACCTGGTCCTATCACACATGGATGGGAATATTGTCCTTTGATTGGCTGGTTGCATTATTAAAATTGTATACTTCATTCCCTTTCCTGACATCTTTTTAACTTCCCCCTTTTGGGTAACTGCTATCTACTATGCTCAATGTAGAGAGAATGAACTGAATGAATGAGACAGAAGGATTTATCTTTTCCTACTTACTTCTCTTTTATTTTAATTCCAAGTAATGCCCGGAGGGGTTTAGATCTTTTCTGTATTCCTTGTTCTCAGTTTCAGGTACAGGAAGTGATTCCTACAAGATGATAGTTTAAATTCTGATAATTGAGTCAGACAGAGTAGTGGAGTCAGCCAGTCTGTTGTGGGTGCTTTGAGTGTGAGAGGTGAGATGCAGGGGCAGCAGGACTCAGAACTCAATTCATCTTCTATAGGAAGCTACCTAAATTGTAAACTTCATCACACTTTCCCTTCCAAAGATTGAGGTAGCAAGGAATGAGTCTCTCAGGAGTTTGAGGGAATGTTTATATATTTGTAATTATACCTTTCAAAATAAATATTATCTTTGGAAAAGCTTCTGTATAACACAATTTGTCTCTCTAAATTTTTGTGCCCTGGAGCATACCTCTATATATCTTGCCTTGATTTACCTCTGAATCTGAGACTATGCTCAGGCTAAACTATAGCTGTCTTCTCCTACCCTTCCTTCAAAATGAAGATAGAACACTTTTCTTATTAGACCAATGTGTGGTCTTTAATGATAATTAACTAATCACTACCATGTAGTCAATGAGGCTGATATAACTCTATTTGGAAGAATTTTGTACTACAGGATTATAGGCATGTAAAACAAATAGGCAAGATCACTGAGGCGAAATCTTTGCAGCAGTCCTTCTAGGCTGTTCCCTTCCAAACTGCACTGAATTGGCAGCTCATTAGCAGCCCATTAGGGGCAATGATAAACCATGAGACAGAAACAAGTGCTTCCCCTTTTCAATGAGAATGTCATAGGATGTTAGGTAAAAGTAGATTGATTAAAATAGCTTTTGGTTCATCCTCTACATCTTTGATGTTCATTTTATGGCTTGAAAGAAGTATTCCAAAGAATGCTTATTTTAGAGCCCAAAGGAGGACCAGGAATTTCCTGTTTCCTTTTTTCTACTATTCAACTGCAAAATCTTTTTGTTTTAGAAAGGTCTCTATATATATTATGTCATTGTGACATGGGCACTGTACCCCAGAAACCCAGAACTATTATCGGGGGAACTCCCTTGTTTTTCCTGACTCTGAGCCTAAAAACACCCAATGACCCCTCTAGGGTCCTGAGATGACTATCTTCCTTTGATCGTCCTCTAGATGGACAGAAAGATGCACCTTCAAGCCACACCTCGATCCTATCAGACATCTGTTTGTCCCCTAAAACTAAGGAATCTTTATGTCCCCAGGCAGACCCCAGTATGATCACCCTACCTCATGCCTGAGTGACTAACTGTTGTGAAAAATATAAAATCCCCAGAACTGATGTCATCTGGGGGAATAGCCTTTCCTTTCATGCTGTCCTCCCAAGGAACTGCTCCCCATCTTGCTGTTCTACCTTGCTATCCTCCTGGCCACTCTCAACATTGCTTTCTAAATTAATAAATCTCTTTTTGTTTTTAAGCTAAGTTTGGAGTCATTGCATGCTTGCAAAAGGCATCCTTCCAGAACCCCTAAGGTATCCTTCCTGCCCATAACAATGGGATACTTGTAACAGTTGTGGGGTCACTTAACAGATAATGAAATTGAAGTCTACTGATTTGCCCATTGCAATATAGAGAATAACTGACAAATTTTTGGATATGGGATTTGGTTTACAAGCCAGGATTTTTAGTGTCCATGCATAATATTCTTTAATGCCTTCAAGGGGTGCATCTCCCTAAGAGGTCTAATATAAATAATTTCAATTGTAGTGATGCTATATAATGCCTACCTTATGGTAGTAAAGTCTCTTGCCTCTCTGGGCTCCAGTTTTCTCATTTGTATAATCACAATATTTGGAATAGATCTCCGATATAACTTTTAGTTCTAATAAGCTATAGCTGAGTGCTTCTCTATTTAAAGAGTTGGCATAGGCATAAACATCAGGAGATGGTGATTGAAATGGAATAGAATATACTTTTAAGAGCCTTCCTGTTGATGCAGTGAATAGAATGTTGGGTCTGAAATCATCTGCCTGAGTTCAAATCTGAACTCTGACACTTACAAGCTGTGTTACTCTGGTCAAGTTACTTAACCTGTTTATTTCGGTTTCCTCAACTATAAAATGAGCTAGAAAAGGAAATGATGAAGCACTCCAAAATCTTTGCCAAGTAAACCACAAATGGGAATCTGAGTCCAGAAAGGATAGATTACTTGTCAAAGATAACATAGCTTATATCACAGACAGGATTTGACTCAGTTTCTCTGACTTCAGAGCCAGCATTCTTTCTGCTCTTCTGATATCAGATCAAGTACAAACCCTTACGTCACTTTGACAAGTCAGTTTCTTTCCTTGATCTTTCAATGGTTCTTCAGTTATCCATGTCTTAACCCCAAGGAGACAAAAACTGAGGGAGTTATAATAGACAAATCAAATAGGATAGAAAGATTGGTTTATAGAAGTCAACAAAAAGAAATGGAGAAGTGGATGAGGTCTCCATGAGGACCATGATTCCATTGGGTGAAGAACCATCAATGGACACAAATCCAGGAAAACTTTTATATGAAATCAAGCTGCTACTGCTGCTGCTGCTGCTGCATGGGAGCGAGCTCTTTGTTTTTCCCAGAGTCTCACTGGACACAATGAAAGGCAGACAGTGAGAGGTGAGTCCCACACTATAAGGGGGCAAAACTGCACAAGGGTCTCATCCTCCTCCCTCTCATCTGCCAGTGAAAACTGGGGCTAGAGAAGTTTCCAAATTCTTCAGAGCTGGCTGAAAGCACCACAAATCCACCCCTGAGGATTGTGCCAGACCTGGGCAGTGAGACTGGGAATAGCAGGGAGCTCTGCTCCCATGCAGCAGCAGCAGCTCCAGCAACTGAAGAAGATGGCCTCAGGTCAAAACATGGTACAGAATGCTACATTATAGACCTATCCTTGAAAATACCAGCTGTAGGAGGTGGAGCTCAGAGCTGTAGCAGCAAAAGCAGCTGAGGCCGCAGCAGTGGCTTAGAGGCTGAAGCAGCCGTAGAAGTTGAGGGGCTGGCTGAGGGACTGAGGATGCAGCAATGAAGGAAGATAACCTCAGGTCAAAACTCAGTGTATACTACACTACAGACCCACCCTTGAAAATACCATCCATAGGAGGTGGGGCTCAGAGCTTCAGCTACAGCAGTGGCTGAGGTAGCAGCAGTAGCTTCAGCAGCTGAGGAAAATCACACACAAAAAAACAAAAAGGAACTACCTGCCTTCTCTCAGGCTTCTGACAGGGAAAGGAAGATAATATGAAGGCAAAGCCCTATGAGACAGAAGCTAAGAAAGTAATGACCACCAGTGTGCAGGAATCTCAATCCTCTAGTGGCAAAATAAACAACAGCAGAAAAGCTCTTAGCCCTGGAGAATTTCTATGGAGACAAAGAACAAAAAGCAGAAGCAACAGCATAGAGTGAGAAACAAGCAAACACATCCCAACTTTACCCCCCAAATAGAAATTGGTCAAAAGCTCTCAAGAAACTCAAAAAGGAGTTCAAGAATCAACTAAGAAAGATAGGGAAAAATGGAAAGATAAATGGGAAAAAGAAATGAAAGTAATACAAAAGGAAACTATCAGCTTAAAAGACAAAATTGCCCATGTAGAAAAAGAAGCACAGAAATGAAATAAGTAATAAGCAATTTGGAGACCAGAATTCGCCTGTTAGAGGCCATGAAAAGCAGGATAGACCAAATCAAAAAGGGAAAACAAAAGATCATAACTGAAAGCCAGTCTTTAAAGACTAGAATTTGGCAAGTAGAAGCTAATGATCTCATGAGACAGCAAGAATTAATAAAGCAAGAAGAAAAGGATGAACAAATAAAAACACAAAATATCTTGTTAAAAATACAACTGACCTGGAAAACAGATCCAGGAAAGACAATTTGACACTTATTGGACTACCTGAAAGCCTGGAAGAAAAAAAAAATCCTTGACATTACATGAAATTATCAAAGAAAACTTCCCTGATATTCTTGAACAAGATGGCAAAATAGACATTGAAAGAATCCACAGATGACCCCTACATTAAATCCCAAAAGACAACCCCCAGGAATGTTATAGCCAAATTCAAGAGCTTCCAGGCCAAGGAGGAAATCTGCAAAAAGGCCAGAAAGAGACAGTTCAAATAGCAAGAAGCTCCAATCAAGATTACATAGGATTTAGAAGCTTCCACACTAAAGAACTACAAGACTTGGAATATGATATTCAGGAAGGCAAGAGAATTGGGTCTCCAACCAAGAATCACCTACCCATCAAAACTGACTACACACTTTCCAAGGAAAGTATGCGCATTAAATAAAATAGAAGATTTCCAAGAATCCCTGAATAAGATAGCAGAACTAAATGAAAAATTTGATTTCCAAATATAAAATTCAAGAGAACCATAAAAAGGTAAATGAGAAAGGGGGAAAAAAAATTAAGGGCTTCAATAAAGTCAAATTGATTATGTTCCTATATGGAAAAAGGATATTTACAACTCTTAAAAATTGTTTTAATTATCATAGTAGAAAGAAGAAATATTCATACACAGAAGTTGTGGTATTAAGCTGTTTAAGATGATATGGTAAAAATTATGGAGGGGGACAAAAAAAGAATAAGGTACTCAGAGAAACACAAGGAAGAAGTAAAATATGATAAATTGTATCACATAAAGAGACAATGGGAGGGGGAAGAATACTATTATAAGAAGGGGAAGGAGAGAGAGGTGACAGGTAATACTTAAACCTTACTTTCAGTGGAATCAGTTCTGAGAGGAAAGAATAGCCAGATCTATTGGGGTATAAAATTCCATCTTACCCTACAGAAAAGTTGAAGGAGAATAAGGGGTGAGGGTGGTTAGGGACAGAGAATATTAAAAGGGAAGGAAAGGTTGTGGGGAGCAATTAATAGAACTTAAAGATAAATATGAGGGAATAAGAACAGAGGGGGTTTGAAGGAAAGTAAAATAAGGGTGGGGAAAAGGGGTACTGATTAAAAGCAAACCCCTCATGAAGAAGGAAATAGTGAAAGAAGAAATGGCCAGATTTAAAGAGGAAATCAAAATGATGGGTAATACACAGGTGGTAATCATAACTCTGATTACAAATGCAATTAACTCACACATAAAACAGATTCAGATAGCAAACTGGATTAAAAACCAAAATCCTATCTGTCTACAAGAAATACACATGAGGCTGGTAGACATAAACAGGGTAAAGGTAAGAGGCTGGATCAGAATTTATTGAGCATCAACTGAGAAAAAAAAACAGGCAGGATTCACTATCATCATATCTAATAAAGCCCAAGTAAAAATAGAACTGATTCAAAGAGATAAAGAAGGTAATTACATCCTGATGAAAGGCAGAATAGACAATAAAGAAATGTCAGTATTAAACATGTATGCACCAAATGCTATAACATCCAGATGTTTAAAGAAGAAACTATTGGAGCTTCAGGAAGAAATAGAAAGTAAAACTATAGTAGTGGGAGACCTGAACCTTCCTTTATCAGATCTAGATAAATCAAATCAAAAAATTAATAAGAAAGAAGAGATATAAATGAAATCATAGAAAAATTAGAGTTAATAGATATATGGATAAAAACCAATAAGGATAAAAAGTAATATGCCTTCTTTTCAGCAGCACATGGTAAATTTACAAAGATTTACTATGTACTAGAGCGTAAAAACATTGCAAACAAATGCAGGAAAGCAGAAATAATAAATGAAAATTTTTCAGATCATAATGTCATAAAAATTATAATTAGTAAGTGTACATGAAGAGGCAAATAAAAAATTAACTGGAAAATAATCTGATCCTCCAAAATTAGTTTGTTAAAGAACAAATCATAGAAATAATTAATGATTTCATTGAAAAGAATGATGATTAAACAACATATCAAAATTTTTGGGATACAGCAAAAGCAGTACTCAGGGAAATTATATCCCTGAGTTCCCATATGAACAAAAAAGAGAAAGAAGAGATTAACAAATTGGGCATGCAACTAAAAGAAACTAGAAAAAGAAGAAATTAAGAACCCTTAGATAAAGACCAAGTTGGAAATCTTAAAAATCAAAAGAGATATCAATAAAATTTAAAGAACTATTGAACTAATAAATAAGACTAGGAGCTGGTATTAAAAAAAA
This sequence comes from Monodelphis domestica, assembly GCF_027887165.1. Classification (NCBI taxonomy): domain Eukaryota; kingdom Metazoa; phylum Chordata; class Mammalia; order Didelphimorphia; family Didelphidae; genus Monodelphis; species Monodelphis domestica. The sequence continues at coordinate 335,004,553 of NC_077230.1, read as the reverse complement.
ACAACAAAGAAAATAGATAAAGTATTAGTTAATCTAATTAAGAAAAAGAAAGAAGAGAACCAAATTAACAGTATCTTGAATGAAAAGGGCGATCATACCCCTAATGAAGAGGAAATTAAAACAATTATTAAAAGCTATTTCACCCAATTATTTGACAATAAATATGACAATCTAGGTGAAATAGACAAATATTTACAAAAATATAAATTGCCTAGATTAGCAGAAGAAGAAATAAAATTCTTAAATAATCCCCATATAAGAAAAAGAAATTGAACAAACCATAAAGGAACTCCCTAAGAAAAAAAAACACAAGGACCAGAATTATTTTTATGATTATAATAATGTACTGATTTCCAAGTCAGGAAGACCAAAAACAAAGAAGAAAAACTATAGACCAATATCCTTATTGAATATTAATGTAAAAATATTAAATAAAATACTAGCTAAAAGGCTGTAGCAAGTTATCACAAGGATTATTCACTATGACAATTTGGGATTAATACCAACAATACAAGGATGGCTTAATATTAAGAAAAACATACACATAATTGACTATAACAACAACCAAACTAATAGAAATTACATGATTATCTCAGGAAATGCAGAAAAAGTCTTTGACAAAATACAACATACATTCCTATTGAAAACATTAGAAAATATAGGAATCAAAGGGCCTTTCCTCAAATTAATAGACAGTATTTATTTCAAATCATCATCAAGTATCATCTGCAATGGGGATAAGTTAGATGCCTTTCCAGTAATATCAGGAGTGAAACAGGAATTCCCATTATCACCAATACTATTTAATATTGTACTAGAAATGCTAGCAGTAACAATTAGAAAAGAAAATAAGAAATTGAAGGGATCAAAGTAAGCAATGAGAAAACTAAACTATCACTCTTTGAAGATGACAGGATAGTATACCTAGACAATCCAAGAAAACCAACTAATCAGCTAATAGAAATAATAACTTTAGCAAAGTTTCAGGGTACAAAATAAGCCCACATAAATCATCAGCATTCCTATATATTTCCAACAAAACCCAGCAAAATAATTAGAAAGAGAAACTCCATTTTGAATTACTCTAGACAATATAAAATACTTGACAATCTACTTGCCAAGACAAATTCAGGAATTATATGAACACAACTACAAAACACTCTTCACACAAATAAAACTAGATCTAAACAATTGGGAAAAACATCAAATGTTCATGGGTAGGATGAGCTAATATAATAAAAATGACAATCCTACCTAAAATAATTTACTTATTTAGTGTTATATCTATCAAACCACCAAAATGCTTTTTTTATATAATTAAAAAAATTATTATGAAGTTTATAATGAAGAACAAATGATCAAGAACATCAAGGGAATTAATGAAAAAAAATCTGAATTCTGGAGGCTTAGTGTTAACAGATCTCAAACTATACTATAAATCAGTGATAATCAAAATTTTATTGTACTGGCTTAGAAATAGAAGGGTGGGGGGCAGCTGGGTAGCTCAGTGGATTGAGAACCAGGCCTAGAGACAGGAGGTCCTAGGTTCAAATCTGGCCTCAGACACTTCCCATCTGTGTGACCCTGGGCAAGTCACTTAACCCCCATTGCCCAGCCCTTACCACTCTTCTGCCTTGGAGCCAATACACAGTATTGACTCCAAGACGGAAGGTAAGGGTTTAAAAAAAAAAGACAGAAATAGAAGGATGGATCAATGGAATATATTTGGAGTAAATGGCAGTAGCAAGATAGTATTTGATAAACCCAAAGATCCCAGCTTTTTGGACAAGAAACCACTATTTGATAAAAACTACTGGGAGAATTGGAAGACAGTAAGGAAAAAATTAGGTTTAATTCAACATCTTATACCCTATACCAAAATTAATTCAGAATGGGTAATTGACTTAAATATATAGAGGGAAATCATAAACAAATTAGGTGAATATAGAATAGTATACCTATCAGATCTATGGTAAAGGAAGGAATTTAAGACCAAGCATGAGATAAAGAATACTATAAAATGTAAAATTAATAATTTTGATTATATTTAATTAAAAAGTTTCTGTACAAACAAAATCAATGCAACCAAAATTAGAAGGGAAACAACAAATGGGGGGGGGGGGAAATTATAACAAAAACCTCTGACACAGTTCTCATTTCTCAGATTTATAAGGAGCTAAGTCAATTGTACAAAAAAACAAGCCATTTTCCAATTGGCAAATGGTCAAGGGACATAAATAGGCAGTTTTCAGATAAAGAAATCAAAACTATCAATAAACACAAAAAAGTGTTCTAAATCTCTCATAATTAGAGAAATGCAAATGAAAATGTATGGCATCTCTTATCTTGTATATATATATATATATATATATATATATATATATGGGTGCGTGATTAGGGGTTTCATTTTTAAAAGATCATTCTAGAAAAATTGAATAATATGGAAATAGATATCAAGTGATAACATTTGTACAACCCAGTGAAATTGCTTGTAAGCTCTGGGAGGGAGGGAAAGAAAATGAATCATGTAAACATGGAAAAATATTTAAAAATAAAAGTTTTTAAAAAGCATTAGACCTCAGTTTCCTCATATGTAAATGAGCATGGCTGTACTGGATAATCTCTATGGTCCTTTACCAACTTTAATAGTCTATGACCCTATATTTTAATAAGTGCATAAGGAATATTCCTGTTATGAAGATGTGATATTATTTTCCTCTTATCAATAAAGTAATCTGTGAGAGGAAGTTTCCTGCCTAAACATTCATTATGTAAACAAGATGGTTTGCCACCTTACTATTTTATTATATGGTGAAAAAATTAAATAAATAAAAAGGATTATGAATTGTATATAAATTTAAAAAAAAGAAAAAGTGATAAGAGAATCTACTTTAGAGAGTTTTTCAGACATTTAAGTCATATAATATATGTAAAGCACTTTGTAAGTTCCAAATCTACATCAAGTATCACTTTCTTCTTTTTTTTTTTTGAAAATTAAAATGTAAAACATTTATTAAGATTCTGGCATGAACTCCAAGTCTTTCTCTACTTTCTCAACACGGAAACTCCAAGTTTCAAAAGCTGTATCAGTGGTTTTGAACTCTGGTAGATTTGTCCAAGGTAAGAGGACTTTGAGTTCTGGAGCCATGTTTGTATCACTCTTTTCTTGAAGGAGAGTTTAGTTCAGTGTGGAAAACCTTGTCACCAAAGGGATGATGATGATGATGATGATGATGATTAGGCTGCAACAACTAAGAAGCTATTTCCATTGGGGCTGTGTGGAGAAGTTGGGATTTAAATCAGTGGAGGGAATACCACTTGTTTGCTTGTTTGCTTTCTTTGAAATTATTCAATTGCCTGTATACATTATTGTTTTGGATATTTCCTTCAATAGAGCAGATCAAAATCCCAATTATGACAAATTGAATATGTTGTTCAAACACTTCTATTGGAGGACAGGAGTCTAAGTGGAGGAGCATCTCAAGTTGACCTTCTATATCACATGCACAAAAAGATTCCCACAGCTACTTAGATAGAAAAAGTGGGTACAGGGCAGAGAGCTTCAGGCCAGCTTCCCAAAAGTCTCCCCCAGGACAGGAGGGAAATTTGCACAGTTCCATATCTTATAAGTCATGTGAGCTGAGATCCTGTCCATTGCAGGAAGACAGAGGAGGGTATTAGAAGGGAGGCCTCTCTCTGAGTCCAAATATCATAACACTCTAATATGTCCTGCTGCTGGCAGATACTCCTATTCCCCTCTTTCCTTTTAACCCTATCATAATGAATGTAGTTTGTCAAGGAAAAAAAAAAGTCAACCATACTTTCTTAGCCTGTATGTCTGTTATCCAATTCCACTAAAAAATATCCACAACCAACCCACCCAGTAAACTCAGGACTTTTCTAAAAGAAAGTATTTAAATTAAATAACAGTGATCTTGAGTAGAATTCAAGGAAACAAAAAAAAATACTTCTTACATTAAATGATATTCTCCAAATAATTCTGTTCTCATAAGATATTATAATAACTATATTTAGTCCAAGAACATTCCCAAGTTTCCTCAGTAAAATCATAGTAAAGGCAATAATTTTTTTCTAACCACAAACACTAAAAAATCACAGTGGATAAAGAATGATTATTATTCAGACTGACATAAAATGAAAAGACAACATATTATGTTAATAAAGGTATAATAAATATATAGTTCATGATAGTATAATAAAATAATATATAATAGTAGCTAGATTTATATAATATTATAGTATAATAAAATAATATATAATAGTAGCTAGATTTATATAATATTGTGCTTTACAAATATTAACTCATTTGAAATATATGTTAAAATATGAAATAATTATACGTAGTAGATACATCATGTATATTCTCTGGAGCATAATGTCAATACCAGTGGCATCACCCCGCTCCCTGCCTCCATGCCTCAAAGGAAAAGATGTATTGGAACATAGTCTTAATAACTGAATAATCCATATCCATGCCCTGCATTTAATCTGGGCATATGAGAGACAATTTAGGAGACATTCGTTGTTGGTTTTTGTTTTATTTTTAAGTCTTTACAACTATAGGAAATGCTGAGGTGTATGGAAAGACAACTGACCAGGCACTGTATAGAGAAGACATCAGTCTTAAATTATATAATGACTTTATATGATCTTGATGTCACAGACATCATTGTACTTGTAAAAAGCCAAATGATGCATTTTTGAATACAAAGAAAGTCTCTAAACTTTCCTGATCTTTAACTGTATGTGCAAAATCAACTGCCAAGATGGGGACTACAAAGTTCTGCTCAGAAGGGGCACAAAGATGAACAACAAAGCACATATTTTACCTTCAAGGACTTTAGAGCCAATTAGGTGGGCCACCAAAGATTCACAAATAGATATGATTTTAGGTAGAATATGGAACCATTTAGGAAACAAACAACAAGTACACATGAAGTGCCTTAAGAAGAGAAAGAGGTAATTTTAAGGGAATGTATTACTAAAAATGTCATATAGGAGGAAGCACCTGAATTGGACCTTGAAAGAAGAAAAGGATTTCATAAAGCAGAGATGAAGAAGGTCCAAGTTTTAAAAAATGAAGGAATGGCTTGCATGAAAATACCAAAATTGATCTTGTACAACAAACATCTGCTACTGGCTCATCGAACCTTATCTTTTTTTTTTTTAGTATTACCAGTTATAAAAACAAGAGCCACCAAAAAATTGAGTTTAAATTATTCTTATTTCAATGCGCATTATGTTTCAATCTTCCTTCATCTCAACAACTCTCTAGGTTTCCCAAGGTCAAACATGGCCATTGCCCATTCATTACATTTTTCTTTCTCTAAATCCATTATCAGAACAAATCATTAGGTGACCTTTTTTAGTTACAGCAATTCAATAAAACTTACATTAGCTGGAGTTTCAGGAACATTAGTCTAATGTGCTTCCAGAGATCACCTTCTCTGAGCAGTATAATAAGTTTGTGTGAGGAGCATAAAGCGTGTAATATATAATAAAATCTGGCCTTTAATGAACCATCTTGGCTAACTGACTACTAGGATAATTCAATGGCAAACCTCCCTTAATTAATGAGTTAAAAAAGCCAACAGTAACCACCAAATAAATGTTACTCTCAATTATGTTCTTAGCTTATTTTTCTTCTTACCAGGTACCTTTGATTTATTCTTCTAAAGGAATACAGGTAGAAATGACCTTGGCTTAAGATGTGATAGGATATCCCCAGAGCTAATTAAAAATAGGATCTATGCTTCCTAGGCTTTTCATATTTCTGTGAGCACTTCATGATCTTTTGAAAGATGAAATATAGCACTAAAAGGTGGGGATACATTGGAAAGGACATTGGTCCTAGAGTCAGAGGATATTGGCATGAATCTTATCTCTACCACTTACTACCTGTATGACTTTGGAATGATCACTTCACCTTTTGGGCCTTGGTTTACTCATTAATATAGTAAAATTTATGTTGAATCAATGACCCATTGTTCCCAATCCTGCTTGTCAATCAGTGTCAGAGGACTTTCTGTTGGGGAAAGAAACACCTAATCCACATTAAAAAAAATTTTTTTTTTCTATTATCTGCTCTTTGTTAGATACCTATGATATAGACAAGGCAATTGCCTTCCCTGTGCCTCAGTTTCTTTATATTTCTCTGTAAAATAGGGAAAATACTTGTCGAACCTACTTCAAAGGGTACTAGCAAGTCCTATTTAAACTCTAAGTTAATACATAAATATGACCCACTATTATGGTTATCATCATTATATGATAATACTGCCTGCCATGTCACAGAATTAAGCCTTTTTCAGGGTTTGCCAAAAAACAAACAAAACAACAAAAAAAGATAGTCACCATCACAGGACCAGTCTTTTGACTGAAGAATACCTACATGTAGGGATTTCAAAGATTTCAAGTAAAAGACCCCAACTTGTCTTCATGTTTGTTTGTTTGTTTTATTCCTTTCAGGTATGCCAAAAATCAACTGTTATGTTAATTCATTTATTTTTCTTAATATTCTGTTCTATCTTAGAAAGGACATACCTGGGGGCAGCTAGGTAGCTCAGTGGATTGAGAGCCAGACCTAGAGATTGGAGGTCCTAGGTTCAAATCTGACCTCAGTCACTTCCCAGCTGTGTGACCCTGGGCAAGTCACTTGACAGACATCCCTGTTGCCTAGTCCTTACCACTCTTCTGCCTTGGAGCCAATACACAGTATTTTGACTCCAAGACAGAAGGTAAGGGTTAAAAAAGAAAGAAAGAAAGAAAGAAAGAAAGCACATACCTTAGAATGGGTAATAATTTAATTTTTTCAAGTCAAATAAATGTCTACTATTGCTGACTATGTCTGATATCACATAGAATATACAAAAATATAGGTTAATTAAAATAACTAGTATTTGTATATAGCTTTATAATATTTACAAGCAGATGTTATTATGTTATACCATAACAACCCTTAAAAGTAACTATTATTATCCCTATTTTACACATGAGAAAACCAAGGCTGAGATAAATTAAATTATTTGCCCAAGGTTATATATCTGAGGCTAAATTTAAATTTATATATCTGAGGCTAAATTTACTCCAATTCTAACATGCTATCCATTGTGTCATCGTTCTCTTCTGATTTCTTCCCTTGGTAAGGAAGATATAATACTTCAGTATTTAAAAAAGACTTGATTTCTGACTAATTCTAGATAGTAGGTTTTGATGCAGAGAATTGGAAGTGAAGAAATATAAGGGCTCTGTGTCTTATAAGGGGCAAAACAGTATGAATCATGGATTTTTCTCCTTTCCCAATCTGTGACTTTACTGCTTTTGTGCTATGTTGGTCAGCCTCTGTGCTGTTTACAGGGTCTTTTTTGTCTTTTTTGGCAAAGATATATAGATATTATTTATATATGTATAACTAATACATATAATAAAATGAATAGGTATATAAATAAATAAATAAAATAAAATAAATAGGGAGAAAAAGTAATACACCTTTTCAGCAGCACATGGTACATTTTCAAAGATTGACCATGTTATAGGGCATAAAAACATGGCTAACAAATGCAAAAGAGCATAAATAATGAAAGAAAACTTTTCAGATCATAATGTAATAAAAATAATAATTAGTAAGGGTATATAGAGAGACAAATCAAAAATTAATTGGAAATTAAACAATATGATTCTCTAAAATTGGTTGGTTAAAGAAAAATCATAGAAACAATTAATAATTTCATTGAAGAGAAAGACAATGAGGAGATATCATATCAAAATCTATAGGATGCAGCCAAAGAAGTACTCAGGGGGAAATTTATATCCTTGAGTTCATATATTAACATATTAGGGGGGACACAGGTCAATGAATTGGTTATGCAAATTAAAAAACTATAAAGGGAGCAAATTAAAAATCCCCAGTTAAAACTGAATTAGAAATCCTAAAAATTAAGGGAGAAATGAATAAAATTGAAAGTGAAAGAACTATTGAATTAATAAAAAAGACTAGAAGCTGGTATTTTGAAAAAAAAAAAACAAATAAAATAGAAAAAGTACTGGTTAATTTAATAAAAAAAAGGAAATAAAAAAACCAAATTAACAGTTTCAAAGATGAAAAGGGAGACCTCACCTCTACTGAAGAGGAAATTAAGGTAATTATTAAGAACTATTTTGCACAATTATATGGCAATAAATATGGCAATCTAGGTGATATGGATGATTATTTACAAAAATATAAATTGCCTAGATTAGCAGAAGAAGAAATAGAATATTTAAATAATTCAGTCTCAGAAAAAGAAATTGAACAAACCATCAAAGAACTCCCTGAGAAAAAATCCCCAGGGCCAGATGGACTCACAAGTAAATTCTATCAAACATTTAAAGAATAGCTAATCCCAATACTATACAAACTATTCAATAAAATAAGCAAAGAAGGAATTCTACCAAATTCCTTCTATGACACAAATATGGTACTGATTCCAAAGCCAGGCAGACCAAAAATAGAGAAAGAATACTACAGAACAATCTCCTTAATGAATATAGATGGAAAAATCTTCAGTAGTGAACTAGTAAAAAGACTTCAGCAAGTGATCACAAGGATTATTCACTATGATCAAGTGAGATTTATACCAGGAATGCAAGGATGGCTTAATATTAGGAAAACTACACACCTAACTGACCATATCAACAACCAAAACAACAGAAATCACATGATTATCTCGATAGGTGTAGAAAAAGCCTTTGACAAAATACAACGATCCTTCCTATTGAAAACATTAGAAAATATAGGAATAGAAGAACCTTTCCTAAAAATAATAAACAATATTTAAAACCATCAGCAAGCATCATCTGCAATAGGGATAAATTAGAAGCCCTCCCAATAAGATCAGGAGTGAAACAAGGATGCCCATTATCACCGCTATTATCTAACATTGTACTATAAACACTAGCTATAGCAATCAGAGAAGAAAAAGAAATTGAAGGTATTAAAATAGTCAATGAGGAGCCTAAACTATCACTCTTTGTATCTGATATGATGATCTACTTACAGAATCCTAGAGAATCAACTATAAAGCTAGTGGAAATAATCAACAACTTTAGCAAAGTTGCAGGATACAAAATAAACCCACATAAATCATCAGCATTTCTATATATTTCTAACACATTGCAGCAGAAAGAGTTAGAAAGAGAAAGTCTATTTAAAATCACCCTAGACAACATAAAATATTTAGGAATTTATTTGCTAAGACAAACATAGGAATTATATGAACACCACTGCAAAGCACTTTCCAGGAAATTAAAACTAAATCTAAACAAAATACATTGGAAAAAACATTAGTTGCTCATGGGTAGGATGAGCTAACATAATAAAATTGACAATCTTTCCCAAACTAATTCATTTATTCAGTGCCTTACCTATCAAACTACCCTGAAACTTTTCACCAAATTAGAAAAAATTATAACAAAGTTAATTTGGAAGACCAAAAGATAAAGAATATGAAGGGAAATAATGAAAAAAAAAGTGAAGGATGGGGGTCTAGCAGTACCAGATCTTAAACTCTACTATAAAGCAATGGCCATCCAAACAATATGGTACTGGCTAAGAGATAGAAGGTAGAATCAGTGGAATAGACTTGGGGTAAGTGACCTTAGCAAGATAGTGTACAATAAACTCAAATATCCTGGCTTTTTGGAAAAAAAAACCCTGCTATTTGGACAAAATCTGCTGTCAAAATTGGAAAAGAGTATGGGAGAGATTAAGTTAGATCAACATCTCACACCCAACACCAAGATAAATTCAGAATGGGCAAATGATTTAAATATAAAGAAGGAAACTGTTAGTAAATTAAGTGAATATAGAACAGTTTTCCTGTCATATCCATGGGGAAGGAAATATTTTAAGACCAAGCAAGAGATAGAGAATATTATAAAATATAAAATGAATAATTTTTATTACATTAAATTAAAAAGGTTTGGTACAAACAAAATCAATACAACCAAAATTAGAAGGAAAGCAACAAATTGGGAAAAAATCTTTTTAACAAAAAACTTCTGACAAAGGTCTAATTACTAAAATTTATAAGGAGCTTAATCATTTGTACAAAAAATCAAGTCATTCCCAATTGATAAATGGGCAATTTTCAGATAAAGAAATCAAAACTATCAATGAGGACATGGAAAATTGTTCTAAATCACTTATAATTAGAGAAATCCAAATCAAAACAAGTCTGAGGTACCACCTCACACTTAACAGATTGGCTAATATGAAAGCAAAGGAAAGTAATAAATGTTGAAGGGAATTTGACATAACTGGGACATTAATGCACTGCTGATGGAGTTATGAATTAATCCAACCATTCTGGAAGGCAATTTGGAACTATGCACAAAGGATACTCAAAGATGTCTGCTCTTTGATCCAGGCATAGCACTGCTGAGTTTGTACCCCAAAGAGGATAAGAAAAAAGACCTATACAAAATTATTTATAGCCACACTTTTTTGTGGTGGCAAAAAAATTGGAAAATGAGGGGCTTCCCTTAAATTGGGGAATGACTGAACAAATTGTGGTATATGTTGGTGATGGGATACTATTGTGATTAAAGGAATAATGAACTGGAGGAATTCCATGTTGTTAACATGGAATCTAGGAACCTCAAACTTATGGCCTAGTGGGATATGGTGAACCCCAGGTTTCAGGACTGTCTTGTAGGTTGGAGACCCCAAAGCTTGTACTTGTTCCCTGTGTCAACATGGAATTTAGGAATCCCAAACTTGTTACCTAGTGGGATCTGATGAACCCCAATTTTTAGATTTAGCTTGTAGATTTGAGATCCCAAAGTTTGTGCTTGTTCCCTGTTCCCATGAGAATCTACCCTGAAGAGAATCTCAAGTTAGAAGTTTCAGACTGAGTGGGGGGGGGAGGGCCTGGGTGAGATAAGCATATGCTAAGGACCCTCTTTGTTTTAGGTAGTCTCCCCTATTGTATTAGAACCTTTCCCAGGAAAGATCCACACCTGAGCAGGAACCATCCTTTAGTATCTACTGTAAGCAGCCCCTTACACTCCCAGGGCTCAGTGACCAGGGTGTCCAGACTCTGTGCAGTTGGGAAGAAGCTCTGTTGTACTTAGTAGCGCTAACCCCTTTTCCCTTGATGAAAGAGTGATTTTGACTATTTAATAGTTCTGTGTTTTTTCTAGTTGACACCTGTTACCTTGGGAATCTACCCTGTAGGGAATTCCAGGCTAGCAGTTTCAGACTGAGTGGCAGACCCTCAGGGAAATGACAATCTTAGTTGAGTGGGACTAAGTATATGCTAAGGACCCTCTTTGTTTTAGGTAGTTTCTCCATTGTATCAGAGACCCTTCCCCAAGAAGATCCACCCCTGGGTAGGAACCATCCTTTAGTATCCATTGTAAGCAGCCCCTTCTCTTACTCTCACCTCTAGCTATGATTCCTTGCCCAAGCTTGATTGTATCCTGTCAGTGTAGTTTGAAAATTCCCATTTTCTTTGTAGCTATAGTAATGTCAGTAATCTTTCCCTTCCCCCAGATTCCCCAAATGGTATATAGGTTCCCCAAATGCTTTCGTTCCTTGGAGTCATCTAGCATGGTATTACTCTCAGGGGTCAGTGTCCAGAGTGTCCAGAGTTCAATCCTCATACTCTGTGCAGTTGTGTGGAGAGCAACTCTGTGTCGAGGCCTATTATTGCATTGAACCCCTTTCCCTTGATTAAAGAGTGATTTTTGACTATTTAATAGTTCTGTGTTTTTTCCCAGTCAACAATGTTTACTGGAACATCCTCTAGGAAGTGATGCAGAGTGAAATGTTGTGGGGTGCAGATGTGTACCCCTGGGGTTGGGGAAGGATACCTTTTGCAAGAATGCAAGACTCCAAATTTAGCTTAAAAGTCCACTCTTCTGCCTTGGAGCCAATACACAGTATTGACTCCAAGACAAAAGGTAAGGGTTTAAAAAAAAAGTAAAGAGAGATTTATTAGTAATGTTGCATTTTTGGCAAGCGAGACAGCTTGAGTGCCTCAGTTCTGGGGTTTTTATATTCAATGAAGACTTGACTCTGGGGCAAGGAGTTGGGGAGTTTTCCCTGAAGGCATGGGGGTGGTTCTTATGATTTGGATCAATGGGACAATCAAAGGAGGATAATTCTCTCTAGGTCAGATATTTTGGGTTGGGAGTTAGAGGGTGTAAGAGAGCAAAGGAATTTCCCTGATAATAGTTTGTCTGAGTTTCTTGGGGTACAATGCCCATGGCAAAAGAAGCAGAACCAGGAGAACCTTCTACACAGAAACTGATACACTGTGGCACAATGGAATGTAATGGACTTCTCTACTAGTAGCAATGCAATGATTCAAGTCAATTCTGAGGGTCTTATGAGAAAGAACACTATCTGCATTCAGAGGAAGAACTGTGAGAATAAAAACACAGAAGAAAAGCAGCTGCTTGATCACATGGATCAATGGGGATATGATTGAAGATGTAGACTTTAAATGATCACTTTAGTGCAAATATTAATAATATGGAAATAGGTCTTGATCAATGACAGGTGTAAAACCCAGTGAAATTGCTCATTGGCTATGGGAGGGGTTGGGAGGAGGGGAGGGAAAGAACATGATTCATGTAACCATGGAAAAATATTCTAAAATAAATAAATAAATACATATTTTTAAAAAGACACTATTTTCTTGTGCTTCTGTTTCCAGATGACTTATTTTGCTTTTTAAGTTCTTTCCCCAATTGTCTTCAATCTCTCTTAATTGTTTTTTGAATTGTGTTTTGAGTTCTTCTAAAGTCTGAGTCCAATTCATTGGTGTTTCTCTATTTTGGCTGGTGTTCCTTGGTCCTCCTTTGTTCCATTTGCTTTCTGTTCATACCAGGATAGAAGCTGTTGAATGTAATTTCTTTTTTTCTTTTTCTGTCATTTACTCATTTTTCCCCCTTCTTTCCCCCTGTCATTGACAATAATCTTTCTCCTCAGATTATTTGCTGGATCTGTGGGTTTGGGCTATTATGCCAGGTAGGTGCTTCTTCTCTGCTCTACTAATTGACTAGATTAGGCTGATGGAGTATTAATGAGCCCTGAGGTCAGATCTTCCCCAGCTGCCACTAGAAGTCAAAGGTGTAGGTGAAGGTTTGGAGGCTGAAGGGAGCTGTACTTCCTGCCTTGTTATCAAGGTATTCTATTTATTGTCAATATCGAATCTGGAAACCCCAAACTTGTAGCCTTGCAGGATTTGATGAACCCCAAGTTTTAGGATTAACTTGTCCATGGAGATCCTAAAATTTGTAATTGTTCCCTGTTCCCCAGAGAATCCACTCTGAAGGGAATCTCAGATTAGCAGTTTCAGACTGAATAATAGACCTAAAGTAAATGACAATCCCAGTCAGGTAGGGCTAAACAAATGCTAAATACTCTTTTTGTCTTAGTTAGTCTTCCCCATTGTAACAGGACCCCTTCCCAAGAAGACTCCTGGGTGGGGACAACCCTTTTAGTAAGCAGCCCCTTCTCCCACACCCTAGCCTCTAGCTATGATTCCTTTCCCAAGCTTGATTGTATCCGGTCAGTGTAGTTTGAAAATTCCCATTTTTTTTGTAGCTATAGTAATATCAATCATCTTTCCCTTCCCCCAGATTCCCCAAATTCTTTTGCTCCTTGGAGTCATCTAGCATGGCATCCCTCCCACGGGTCAGTGTCCAGGGTGGCCAGAATTCAATCTGGACTCTGTGCATTGGGGGTGGGGGGGTGGGGAGGGGGGAGGGGGGTTGAGCAGCTCTGTGGTTGGCGCTTAGCATCGAGGCCTACTAGTGCTGACCCCCTTTTGCCATTCAGTCTGAAACTGCTAGCCTGGGATTCCCTTCAGGGTAGATTATCAGAGGAACGGGAAACAAGGACAAGTTTTGGGGTCTCCAATTTAGAATCTAGTCCTAAAACTTGGGGTTCATCAGATCTTGCCAGTCTACAAGTTTGGGGTTTCTAGATTCCATGTTGACACTATCAAGGTAGTCTGGGTTGCAGGCTCCACCCTGGGACAGGAGCCAGCCGGATTTTGGGGGCAGCTCTGTGTGTGGGGGAAGGGTGATGGAGATTGCATTTCCGGGCCCTCAGAAGGCTATTTATCTGCCCTACAGGTAGACTACATTCTGAGGTGTGGAGCTGGATGTGCCGAGAGACCCGAACCTCCGGAAGCTGAGGCCCTTGGTGGAGAGTGGTGGCTGCAGCTCAGGTGCTCTCCCCTCTGAGCCTCTCCAAAGGCTACTTCCCTGCCGCCCTGAGCCTGGCACTGCTGTGGGCAGCAAAGGCATTCCCTCCGGACTGGAGCCCTCCCTCGAGATTTCCGCGCCTGCCGAGACTCCGCACAGTAGGTGGGGGAAGGGTCCTGGGGCCTTCCTTCTTTCTTTTCCTTACACCGGAGAATCAGCCTTCTCCACGTGCCTTTTAAGTTACCTGGAGCGGGAGGGTCCCCCGGCTCTGTCCTGTTCTTAGGTTTGGTTTTCTAAGTATATCGGCTACAAAGAGTGATAGTTTAGTTTCCTCGTTGCCTACTTTAACTCTTTCCATTTATTTTTCTTCTCTTATTGCTAAAGTGAACTTTTCTACTGCAATATGATAGTGAGAATAATGGGCGACCTTGCTTCACTCCTGATCTTACTGGGAACGCTTCTAATTTATCCCCATTGCAGATGATACTTGCTGATGATTTTAAATAAATACCTATGCTTTCTCATGTTTTTAATACAAATTGGTGGTGTAGTTTGTCAAAGGCTTTTTCTGTATCTAGATAATCCTGTGTTTTCTGTTAGTCTGGTTATTGGTATGTTCAATTATGCTGATAGTTTTCCTAATATTAAACCCGCCTTGCATTCCTGTTATATATTCCACTTGGTCATGGTAAATGACCCTTGTAATATATTGTAGTAGTCTTAATAATTTATTGCATATTTTTACATGAAAATTCATTAAAGGAAATTTGCATGTAATTTTCTTTCTGATTTAGGTATTAGTACCATATTTGAGTCATAAAAAGAATTTGTTAGGATTCCTTCTTTGCCTATTTTGATAAAAAGTTTATAAGAGTATTGGGATTAATTTTTCTTTCTGTGTTAGATAGAATTCATTTGTGAATCCATCTGACCAGAGTGATTCTTTCTTAGGGAGTTCATTGCTGGCTTGTTAACTTACTTTTTCTGAGATGAGATTATCTAATTATTTTTCCTCTTTTGTTAATCTGGGCAATTTATATTTTTGAAGATATTTATCCATTTGTTCATAGTGTCTTGCTGCAGAGGTCTATCTGTTCTTTAATGGGCCACCTCCAGCCTCTGTCTAAGCTAGGTATTGTAACATATTCTTTTCGATTTGGCTATTAACAATACTCTCATCAGCAAAACCAATTAATCATAGCTTATGATTGACAAAACTCTTTCCTTTTTGTTTGGAAACTGCAAGAAAGAAGTCAGAGAGACCTATTTTATTCTGTTAAACAATTCTTTGTAGGATCAAATTCCTTCAGTTTTTCTATCTCAGTCTCTGTCTCTCTCTGTCCTACCATATTAATTGATTTTGTTGCTTGATTAATTCATTCACCAAGAAATATAAGTTTACACTGGAAACTACAGTCTGTATGTTTAAGCTTTTCAAGTCCCCCCCCATTACTGAATAGTCACCAGATGTAGATTTAGATTTAAATAACTTTCTTTTCCGTTTATGGAAACATTGTTGTCGGCTATGTATTAATTAAGCTGTGAAAAAGGCCATCTGTCTAGTACATTCATAAACTTCATGACAGCATATCCCAATTTACAAATGAAAGGAAAAAATAATAGAATTATTACTAGACTTGGGATTGGGACCCTAGAAATAAGTTCTGGCTTTACTACTTAACTAATTTTGTATCTTTTAAGTTACTCGCTCTATTTCTATGAACTTTATAGTTTCCCAGTATTTAAATGAAGAAGTTGGAGTCATTAAGGTTCCTTCTGTTAATTAAAATATATTTTTTGAAATCAATAATTTATTATTATAGTTTATCTGGGGAGACTAGATGCTGATGATTCAAATGCAAAAATGAAATGGTACTTATCCAAAATGTTAGAATTCTTTTGGAAGGAGGTATGAAAGGGATAAAGTAATCCCAATAAAATAAATACAAAGAAACTAAATTCAAAGTAATTTCAGAGTGAGATTTAAGAAACATAGGACAGTCTGTAATAGCTTCTTAATGGAAGGTGGGAATGAATCTGAAATTGAAGGGAAGCTAGAAGTTAAGGGGCAAAGGTCAGAAATAAGTGCATTCCTGAGAGTGGAGAAAGCTTCTCCAAAGGTATACAGAAGAGAGATGGAATTCCCTGAATGATTCATAGTCAAATATGTGGCTTGAATATAAAATGAAAAAGAGAATTATTTTAGCAAGTAAATAAATGAGTGGTATGGGAGTTATGCATTAAACAGCAAGGCCTAGAGTAGTCTTTAATTTACAGTTTTACATTTTATATATATAGTTCCAATTTTTTTTAAGTCCCCAAAGTCATAGGTTTTCAAAATAAATTAATAGACCTTTTCATGGAGTCAGTAAGATCAAAACAATTTTCTTAATTTTTAACCAAGATTTCTCTACTTTCTTAAGATTTCTTAATTTCTGAAATAGTGAATATAGATATATATATTGCATTATATTTATATGTATACATATATCCCATATAAACAAAAGCTATTGGAGGAGTTCTCAATTTTTAAGATTAGAGAGTATTGAGAAAAAATTATAAGAACTATTTTCCTAATTGCATCTGAACAGTGATGATGGTAATGATCTATTTTTTAAGGTAATTTTTAGTGTGGTTTTTAAAATAATTTTAATCATGTCTAAAATCCCTATATGGGGATTTTAACAAACATACTGAACTGGCTTGCCATTTCTTTCTCCAATTAAATTTATAGATAAGGAAATTGAGGCTGTAGGAGGCCAGGCATATATAATCTTGAAAATATTATGGAGGTATTGTAAGCCACTCTTAAGCCATGTGCTCATTTAAAAGACCAATTTCTATATCTTTGAGTTTAACCAAGATGGCAACCTTGTAATATTACAACCCAGCTGGGTTTCTAGTCTTTTTACACCATCCTCCCCTCTATATTGTGATCCAGGGACACTAAATCCCTGATGTTCCTTTCAGAAGTCACTCTAACTTCAAATTTAATATTTTTTTTTTCCTCCTTTTTGAAAGTGAAAAAAAATACTCATTTTGAACTTCATCACTTCTCTCTGATGGATCAAAAGTGTTTTTATCATGGATCTTGGATCACTGTATGTATCAGAATAGCTTAGTCTTTTACAGTTGATCAATGATCATTACAATATTTCTGTTACTGTGTACAATGTTTCTC
The DNA here is from genome assembly GCF_027887165.1 of Monodelphis domestica. Lineage (NCBI taxonomy): Eukaryota > Metazoa > Chordata > Mammalia > Didelphimorphia > Didelphidae > Monodelphis > Monodelphis domestica. Next base: position 334,987,152 of record NC_077230.1, on the reverse strand, counting down.
TTTCTGCTCTTTGTTTTGCATTGGTTTGCACACTTTGAAGATTTTTCTAAAATATAGTAAGAATGCCAATGATGATGATTACCTAAAAATATCCTAAAAATCTCAGCTAGTAAACAATACTGTAGTTAGAACATTATTATGAACCAAACTGTCTACCAGAATTGCCAGAAGATACCACTGATGCTACTGAGGTCCATTTTCGTCCCTTCTCCTATCTTCTACTAATGTAATACGGAATATGCTTTACTTAATATAGAGGAGCTTATATCCAAATGTTTTTATTCAATTACCAAAAAAAGTTTTCTCCACCTGTTCAATAGTGTATAGAAAAATGAATTTAAAATAGTAATGGAAGGGTAGTGTCTTGTCCAGGACCATTTCATAAAAATGTTGTGAATTAGAAAATAGCCCAATAGTAATAAACTCTAAATATTACAAAATAATATCTAAAAGATTTGCATTTACCAAGACTTTCTATCTGAGCACTATTAGAAAGACTAGAAAAATAGTGAATCCTAATAATACCAATAATAACTTTAAAATACCAAAAAGAGATAGTATTAAAACAATAAAGTACTAATGGCATACAGGGGTCATCGCTCTCAAGGAAGGTACAAATGCTAATAAAAAGACTAATAAATAAATACTTTAAATAAGGTAAAGAAATATTCCCATGGGGTAGACACTAATTCTCATTTTACAGCTGAGGAAATGGAGTTTCACAAATGTTCAGTAACTTGCTCAGGGTTATTATGTAGATAGTAAGTATACAAGACAATATTTGAACCATTTCTTTGCATCTAAGTCTATCATTCTGCCCACTGTGTTATTATAGTACTATTGTTTTAAAATTAGAGCTACAGATTTATGTTTCATGGATTAACATCCTTGTCATGGAAAATTCCAATGAAGTGAAAAAGAATACTTTGCAGAAATCTAGACTAAGCAGCATCACTTATGATTAAAATATTCAATATATGATCCATGATCACAAAGTATGCAGAAGACGATTGGTATATACCTGGTCAGGAAGTAAAATAACAATGGTATAATAGCTAGAACATCCCCATTTATGTAAAAACCTCTTAATGAGACCTCTGATTTGTTAATATTTACATGGATTTTTGTTTGGATATTTTAGAAATTTGACATTTTTCATATTAGTCTACAAACAACTCCATTAAATTAAGATTGAACTGTAATAATAACTACAGAATTTAATAACTATTTTAAAAGGAATTAGTTTCTTAATTCATAAATTATTGAAGTTAAACCTGTTCACTGGGAGTATCTCTGATCAGACTGACTCATGTAATATGTGCAGAGAAACTGCTAGGCTATTTTATAATGATATCATATGATTATCCACAATATTAGTAAAACATTATCTGCTTATTAATAAACTATATCTGTATGATGCCATATATTTAAAACATGTATGTATTTCAATCAAAACTGTATTTCAAAAGATTGACTACAGAAAAATATATGGGAATCTAACTATCTTCTATTAATCTAAACATTAAAGAGATTGCCAAAAAAAAGAGAGAAAGCAATTCCACTCTTTGTCACTATTGCTTTTTGAAAAACATTTTATTCATCCTAAGAGCTAATGGTATTATTGTTCTTTTAATGGATATTCATATATATTCTAACATGGTTAATATCAATAGATATAGCACACATAAATAAAAGACCTTTTGAGTTCTTTAAGCATATAAAGGGGCCCTCAACCGTTTTTTAATATTTAAAAGATTCCTGAGACTAAATTATTTGAGATTTGATAAGCCAGAAAAATCAAATGTATCCTAGAAGAAATCCTTAAAAAATCTACCTACTTTGAAGATTGTCAGTCTTTACTGCTTTTTTAAGAGAGCATTTAAGTGAGGTAAGAATCCCCTTTAAATCTTTTTAAAATAATTTAACTAGCAAATATTTTTAATAAACAATATAACAACACACTGTAACCCTTCTGAGTGATCAAAAATATTGAAGTCATAGTGTCCAAACTGGTAAAGTTTCTAAAGTTTGGTTTTAGATTTATAAGGAGTATATTATATGACAATATGATGAGACACTAAAAATATATTAAATTTCTTTGGAATTTTAATTTAAAAATTATTTTCCTTGGAACATTCCTTTGAATTTTACAGTTCCAATTTTGGCCTGTATTCACATTTTATAAAATTGGAAACTACAGGGTACACCTAACATTGAATCCATGACTCTTGTTGCCACATCTAATATTATCTTTCCCACTGCTTCTTGGGAATCAGTCAGTCAACATTTATTGGGCAGTTATTATGTTACAGACACCATGCTAAATACTGGGAATAAAAAGCGA